>NC_073260.2:15592500-16217500 GCF_029289425.2 Pan paniscus | reverse complement strand
TCACAGCAGCATGTCCTTCTTTTTCATCGTACTCATCTCAGTTTCTCGTTGTTATTACTTGATTAATCTACGTCTCACCCTTCAGACTATAAGCTGCATGAGAACAAAATCCATGTCTGCTGTGTGCCAAAGCAGGCACACTCCTTGAGCAATTTACCTACTAGGATTATCTTCTAGAAGAATCATTCCAAAGCCACATCATAAAATTTCCCAAATGGCCTAGTCTTATTCTTTCTTAGAGGAAAGCACAAAGTGAACCCTTAGGGATGTTACCTAAAAAACAATGACTGGATAAGACCCAATCTTCATGACAATTTTATCTTGATCAGTATCTACAAGTGGTTTACTTGTCCAGTTAAAAGTACTATACTTTCAATATTGTGAAGAACTTGATTTTAACAAGACAGCTGGATAATCTACTGTTAAAATGACATAAGAATTAGAAGGGAAGGCAGAGAGAGGGCATTCTCCCAAATCTTCTTTAAGCTATGTGGTGGAATGGAAAGAATATGAACTTTGGAAATGCAAACACCTACATTCAAATCCTTGCTCTGTGGTTTAGTGGTTGCTTCACCCTGAGCTAGCTGCCTTATCTCCCTAAATCCCAGTTTCCTTCCTTGGAAAATAATTTCTACCTGATGAAACTCTGTGAAGATTAAAAACAAATTAAATTAAATTAAATTAAAAACAATTTAATAGGTAAAATTATTTACATGAAAATATCTAGTATATATAGTAAGCTCTGGATAAATTTTTTTTTTCCTTTGTGTATTTCTTTAGCCTTTGATGGTTCCCAAACATTAAGTTTAACAAACACTAATAATGCCAGGCTTCACCCTAATTAAGTAACGTCTTAGCAGTTTTTCTCTCCTGTTACACCCAACCTGTCATCTATGTCCTCAATGAAAACATCCTGCTCACCCTTCTCAATCTATGGAATATCCTTTAATTCCTTGTCAAAATACAGTCCCACAACCAAATGCAATTTGCTCATCTGTCATCTCCCTCCAGGTAGCCTCTCCTCACTCAGCAGATTCCAGGAGAACACCTATGACATTCTGCCAATTCTCTACTTTTAAATTTCTGTGTACATTCATGCCTGTGTTATATTTCCACAAACCCTGTACAACCTTAGAAAATGCAGGAGATGCTATTCTTTGAATTTCGGCCCAGTAAAGGGGGCCAATCTCTTGCAGTTTGTACTATACCTGGAGCTATGTAGCCAGGAGCAGCTGTCGCCCCAACAAAAGCTCCCCTTGTTAGAGTTCCTCTTCCTCTGCCCCGAACAGCTTGGACTGCTGCAGACACAGCTGTATTCACAACGCCCTTTGCCTGTTAAAATAACACATTTTCATTACTGAAAGAAATAAGAACCATCTTATTTCTTCTATCATCTCTTCAACGCACAACAACTATGAGAAACTGTGAGCACGTGGGTGAGACCACGAGCTGTCTGTGATCTTGAACCTTCAATTTATCATCTGAAAAACAAAAATGATACCTACCTTACAGAGATGTTAAGAGAATATGCAAATAACTTCTTTTCGCTTGAGGGTTATCCAGAAAGAGTTCATTTTCTACACCAAATTTCAGTAATCAATTTATATCCAAAGTCATTTTAGGCCTTACTAAAGTAATCATACACACTTGGTACCTAGGTTCCAAATCCAGTAAATTATCTGCCAACAGGCAGAAAATATCTGAGCAACTAATTACATAGAATTAACTGCGAATCTGAGTGGGGCTAGTGGGGGGAAAACATAAAGGGCTAAGACAGGAGGACCAAAGATGAGGATGCCAGTTCCTGCTCTAAGTAACTGTGACCTCAGGAAGGTAATATGATTTCTTGGAGCCCGATTCCTCTGCTGTTTGTGTATGTATGTATCCACTACTAATTATCTTTTTTTGGTTTTTTTTTTTGAGACGGAGTCTCGCTCTGTCACCCAGGCTGGAGTGCAATGGTGCGATCTCGACTCACTGCAACCTCCACCTTCCCAGGTTCAAGTGATTCTCCTGCCTCAGCCTCCCAAGTAGCTGGAATTACAGGCACCCGCCACCACGCCTGGCTAATTTTCGTATTTTTAGTAGAGACAGGGTTTCACCACGTTGACCAGGCTGGTCTTGACTCCTGACCTCAAGTGATCTGCCCACCTCAGCTTCCTTTCAAAGTGCTGGGATTACAGGTGTGAGCCACCGCACCTGGCCCCATTATTAAATAAATAAATACCACTTTGAAAGCCCCTTCTTGCTCTAAAATGCCATAATCTATGGAAATCTCCCCACTAATTAAAAATGTGGATAATGATACCCACTTTGTTTTCCTTAGAGTTGAAACAGTAACCGAGAATTATAAAATGAGAATAACGATACTTTGTTTTCCTTAGAGTAGAAAGAACAACAAGAGAACAGATATAAAAACATTCTAAAAATACAACAGATAACACCGGGAGTAACAGTAAACAGGACTGTTGAAAAACCTCTTTTCCAAACTAAATTTTAAGAAAATCAAAAGGTGTCTAGTTTCAAATTGAATATTATACTTATAGAAATGCAACAAAAACTCAAGCTAGAAACAATTAAGATTCCCCACTATAACCAAGGTGCAAGAAAGTGGTGCAAAGCCTCAAAGCGTACTCTATGATAAAGTCAACAGTGTCTAAGAAGCTGAAAGAGTCAGAATACATACACATTGGTTTATCTCACTTTGAAAATGCAACATCCTTTATTCTTTCCAGGATAACCTCTACCTCTAGTATGAATGGGCAGGAACCTCTACCCTAGTATGAATGGGCAGGAGACAGTTTCAAGGTTAACTGTGTCATGAACGGGGACTGCCGTTTTTGTTTTTCTCTGAAATAAACCAACCCACATATCCAAAATAGATTGCTTCTTGGCCGTCAAGCACATTGAACACATGAGTTTTATAGCTTATAGTATGGAAAATTTCTAAAAATGAGTGAACTTCATGTAGACATCTTTCTTTTTTTAACATGACTTAGTCAAAAGTAGTCAGCAAGCAACAATCTGGCAGTAGCAGAATGATTCCACACAAATCTAGCTCATGTCTAGTAGAACAAACTTAACTACCTAATAAATATTTGCACATGGGCTTTTTAAACTAAAATTAACTGACCAAACATAAGATGTAATATGGGAAAAAACACCATAAAACAAGCTCATAAAACAAGAATCATCTTTTAACTAATTTAGAACACACTTTGTTCTATGTTTACCAGAAGATTTTAGAAAATAAAATCTACTTGTTTTCGACATGCGTAATTTAAGGGCTTTAAAAATTTTTTCATCTCATTAAAATAAGTTTTCTCTACCTTTTGGATCCTAGAATTTAAGCAGTGTTTATTATAGCAAATACAAGAAATTTAAATGAATACAAAACAAATTTTGAGATGGATACAATATGCAATAGTAAAATGTCCATGGCCGTTGGGAGAACTACCTGGTTCCGGAAGGAACCCCCACCATCAATTAGCTGTGTTACCACAGGCAAGTATTTCCATTTCTTTGGGCCTTGTTTCCTTACCTGTAAAATAAGATCAATTCTACCCTCCTACAATGGACATAGCATACATAATGGAATCTAAATATAATGTTTAATGTAGAATTAAACAATCTAAGCTTCTTTTTATTACTTTAAGCATTTTTAATTTCTATCATATAATATATTCAGATGTTATGTTATTATACCAGTACTCTCTATGAGGCACAATGTGTCTTATATTTACTTACTCTTTCCCTCACTATCAGGCATATGATGTATGACTAGAAAATGTTTTTTGAATGCATAAATGAATGGATGGAAGAATCTCATATCCACAAGCATGTAATTAGAGGGCCATCTTTTCTAAATACCTTGCTAAGATCCTGGACATTCAGTAGCACTGACATTCCCAGTGTCAGTAATGAACAGACACAATACAGCGCCAAATTTTATGCGGTCGGCAAAGGAAACCCAAAATAAACAATGCAAAAGCACGAAACTGCAAAGGAACTGGAAGAGCACCCGCAGGCTGATGAAAGCAAAGCCCCAGGTGCTCCTGGCAGCTTCCCCAAACTAAACTGCTTAGACCTCACTAAGGTCCAAATCACCTCAAAACCTGACTTCATCAAGAATGACCTCAACCCTCCAAATAATGCTAATAGCCTCATATATACATATAAATATAAATATACATGTACATATATATTTTGTTTAGAAAGTCCATAGAACATGAAACCACTAATCAGATTTATATTATTCGTGACCTAACCCAAAGCAAAGGTCGCCAAGTCCAAGAAAAGGAAACAACTTCAGAAAAAGCTAAAGTGGCACATGGACAGGAAAGAAAATTTAATTCCTCTAACATTTTTCACAGGTTCTGCAAAGGTTTAATGTTTACTCATACCTGAGGGATAATCTTCTTTTTCTTATTATTTGCCGCATTGGGTCCAGAAAACAGTTTCTCCAAGGCAGCTAAAGCTGCACTCGCCTTTGCCACTTTCTTATTTGGACCTGCGCCTCTGAATTTCTGTCCATCTACTTCTACCTACAATCAAGAATAACACCTTGCAATTATCCCATGCAATTCCTCTATGTCCTTTTAATTTAAATAGATTATGACACAGAAAACACCAAAAATCAAATAGTGCCACAAGAACTGACTCAGTCTAAAACTTTACATTAAGTTCAGGATATCCTATGTCTTTGAGAAGAAAGATAAGGCTGGCTTGTGTCTGGGTACACACCTCCATTACAAAGCGCTTGTCATGGCTTCCACCAGTCTCTGAGATGAGTTCATACTTGAGACCTCTTCTTTTTTCATTGAGCTCCATTACAGGGTTTTTGCCACTTGCTGTGAGGATAGGGCCCTGAGTTCTTACCTATAAGAGAAAGGGAATCTGAAGGTTCAATCAAGTAAGATTTTAGAATATTACATTTCTTATTAATACAATTATGCTAAGAAGGAGGCTCAAAAATTCTACTTCAAAGCACTCAGGGGCTAGAATGAGTCACCTCTTTACACAAATGGCAAAATATCATTAAAGCTGTAAAAACTCTACAAGCAGTAAACATTGCAGTCATCTGGCCAGCCTTCCTTCGAAGCAGTATTCAAGACCAATCAATGCAACCTCACCACTGTGGGCCACTCCAGGCTCTGCTCTGCAGTGTTAGTGATCTAAGAATAATACTCTAAATTACTAATAACGAGAATAGAACAGTTTGGATTCATGTGACGCCTAAGAGTTCATCATTTTTCTTCTTTAGGGTTAGGAAGAAATAACTCTCAATTTGGGATGTTAGAGGGTAAATGTTCCTATACACCTTTCAGTCACTCTAAACAGATTTAAGGGGACCTAAGGTAAAAACAGTTGGCTATAGACTATGGATTCTGAAATTTTAAAATAACAATAAAGGCAGTCACTCTCTGCCCTCAAGGAGCTAGAGTGTAGTGGGAGGGACAGATATCATCACTGCAAAATAACGTATGTTAAAGAGCAGATACATGCTATGGAAATAACTGATTTGAGGAAGGATAAGAATAGAAGTAGTGAAATAATTCATGCAAGAGCATGAAGGTGCAAATGAAAACAGAGGCTAGCATCAAAAGCAAACTAACAAATAAATCCACAAAATACAACTATAATTTTGAGAAAGGAGAAACCAAAAGATAGGGCACTTTTTGAGGTCAGAGATCATGTCTGTAATTCCACCACACAAGAAATGCTGAACGCACAAAATAAATGCCCAAAAGTGTTAATTTTGTTTTTTTTTTTGTTTGTTGTTGTTGTTGTTTTGAGACAGAGTCTCGCTCTGTGGCCCAGGCTGGAGTGCAGTGGTGCAATCTCGGCTCACTGCAACCTCCACCTCCTGGGTTCAGGTAATTCCTGCCTCAGCGTCCCAAGTAGCTGGAATTGCAGGCACCTGCCACCACACCCGGCTAATTTTTGTATTTTTAGTAGAGACAGGGTATCGCCACGTTGGCCAGGGTGCACTCAAACTCCTGACCTCAGGTGATCCGCCTGCCTCAGCCTCCCAAAGTGCTGGGATTACAGGTGTGCACCACCATGCCCAGCCCAAAATATTAAGTATTACGTATATAAACCTAATGAAAATCAAGATTCTCTTAGTAAAGTATTCCGTGCAGGTTGGATAAGTGGTTGATGCTTCAGACGTGAAACATCAAAGGACAATTTTTAAGGACAAGTTTAAAAACATCAGTAACATCAATAAACATCTCTTCTTGATGAGTTTTTATAATCTGCATTTTTTGAATTTCAAGGCAAATTTCTAGTCACTGTCTTTAAAAGATAATGAGTGATTTTTGAAACTAGGTCTATAGTAATCACTGTATGCTTTCCAAACCTGAAATCATGTCTACAAAAATGAGTCGAGACATAAAAATATCTGAATTTTAATAAAGTACTATTATTTTAAACGAAGAAATAAATAAGGGCTTTGTTTTCTCCTTGCTTCCCACCATTACTACAATATACAGAAACAAAGTATAAATGTAGTCACCACCAAAACTTTTTATGTCAGTGTAGCTGCTACTAGTGCAGCCCACACTGCTCTCTCCCTTTCTAATTACCTTTGTACTTAATGGTCTGGACCTCATAATTAATGAGCCCTTTTTTCTTTTAGTATATGTAACATTGTCAGCAAAACAACATCTTGACCTGTGACTGCCACCTGTGAATGACTGGTCCCTCTGAGCAGCCAGCCATGACATCATCTGTCCTCCACAGCATCACACAAAGTGCCAAGTGTGGCTTTCTCAGGCTTCAGCCCCATCAATCCTGTCCACGCTGGCCCACTTGGCACTTCTTAAACATTTACTTTCACAACTCAAAGTCATAACACCTCCTCGTCCTTCAGTCCAGAATGCTTTCTCTTCCCCACACGGCAAAGCTCATCATCTGAAGCCTCGCTCACAGTGGACTCCCTTTGATTTTACATGATTGTGTAAGTTATGTCTAAGAGTCTCACAACCCCTTCCTCCTTCAAGATTTGACATTATTATGTTCATTTTGCCATCACAGAGCTTATCGCATTATATTACCATTTGTAATAAACACGTCTTTTTGCCCTTTTAGCCTGGGAGCATCTCCAGGCTCTGCACACAATTTCTGAAACACCTGGCACTAAGCAGGTATTAAAAGGGATTTATGGACTGAAAAAATTAGTTTATTAATTAAGTCCTTAATAAATACTTATTCATACAAATGACAAACTAAGCCTTTTTTCTAATGTAAGCTCTTGCTGTTACTTTAAAGCTAATGTTCTTTACATAGAATGCAGTAAACATGGGTTCCATGAACTCCCCAATGTACTGTGTATACTCAGTACTTGGATTTCATCCCATTCTATTATCTGCGACAGTAAGTTCCAGTCGGGACTTAATTAGGGTCTGAGATACATACTGTGTCAGGCTATGCCTTCCTTCAGGGCTGGACCAACTAAATGATGACCCAATGTACCCCGCAGCTTAGCACAAACTTCAAATAATCCCAATTTCCTCCACTACATCTTGTAGTTTTCTGCCCATCAGTTACTGCTGATACTCTTGGTATATTCTGAAATATTGGAAGCAGCTTCCATGGCCAGCAACCAGGAAACACTAGTTAAATTAGGGTATATTCAAGTGTTGTGCAGTTTACAGATATTTTTAAAGTGAAAAAAATCAAGATGTAAAACTGCATGAAAAGATGACTGCCTTCACAGAGATTCATGAAAAAAACTGGATGGAAATAAACCAAAATAATAATTATGTCTGTCTCTGTAATTTATGTACAGGTTTGCATATGCTTTTGATTTTATTTATACTTTTCCACATCTCTCAAATTTCCTACAATGCACATATATGTTGTTTTTTTTCTGAGAAAAAAATAAGTATACCTCTAAGGTACTGGAGGTTTCAGTTGTAGAATTTCCAGTATTATTGCTTGAGTTTGAAGACACTGTTTCATTTTTACTTTCATTATCTGATTTTTCATCGGAACTCATACATTCAATATCTGCATCAAAGCCTGTTGGATATCCCATTGCCTGCAATACCTGTACAAATTACATTAAAATGCAGTTTTATTCAGACACGAGAAACCAGAGAATAGACAAAATATTGAGAACAAAAGTTTCAAATCCATAGTGTTTGAACCATAAAACACCTTGCAGGAAGAGCAAGATGGTACTAAATCTGTAAGTCCTTGGTTAAATATGGTATACCTACCAGGGTAGCACCATGGAAAAATGGGGAAAACCTCCTCAGGATAATTGAGTTTAAATACAGGATGACAAATATAAACCTGACACTATTCCTAGTTCATTTAATTTGGAGGTGAGAGGTAGAGAAAACAAACAGGATAGCTAGGTTCAAACCAATAGGATAAGGACAGAAGTAGCATACTATAAAAAGTACCCTGGTCTAGAAAGGAAAAAATCTGAGAGTCTAATCCTGTATTTCTCCTCTGGCCCTCAATTTTCCAATCTACAAAACAGGAAGACTATACTGGTTGACCTCTAAGTTATATGACTCAATCCATTAGGAGAAACTGGCCCAGAAAGGCAATCAAGAAATTTTTTATCTTTGAACCAACTTGCCTGTCAATTACAAAATAACATCTAAAACTTTCTACTTTGCTTCCAACATAGACCACAATCAAAACTTAAAAGATTCAGTCTCGGCCAGACGCGGTGGCTCATGCCTGTAATCCCAGCACTTTGGGAAGCCAAGGCGGGTGGATCATTTGAGGTTAGGAGTTCGAGACCAGCCTGGCCAACATGGTAAGACCAGTCTCTACTAAAGATACAAAAATTAGCTGGGTGTGGCGGTGCACGCCGGTAATTCCAGCTACTTGGGATGTTAAGGCTGGAGAATTGCTTGAACCTGGGAGGCGGAGGTTGCAGTGAGCCGAGATTGCGCCACTGCACTCCAGCCTGGGCAACAGAGCAAGACTCTGTCTCAAAAAAACAAACAAAAAAAAAAAAACAAAAACAAAAAACAACAAGATTCAGTCTCTAGGTTTATTCTCTATACTAAATAAGCCAGGAACAATTTTAGTCTTGTATTTCCATCCCTCTCTCTCAAGGGCTGATTATGGCTACCTCCAACGTTCAAACTTCTTATACTTTCAGTCGATCCCCAGGATTTGTCTTACTTTTTTGAAATAAAGCTTTCAGAAGAATGTGTATATGTGTGTGCATGATTGTGCACAGGCATGCTCACACACCTCCACACATGTGCCTTTTAATACCTTCCTGATTATACTGCTTTTTAGATGTTTACAAGAGAATATGTTCACTTTTTGTAAGCCTCTTTCAAAGGAGGTTGATATAGCTTTGTCACTAATTAGAGGTTTACATCAGAGTGATATAGGGACAGATTCCTAAAGACCCTTGCATTCGTTTCCATTTTTAACTGTTTTAAGTTGCTGAGATTTAAAAGCAACATCATATTTCTTTATAATAACAACTGTACATAATAGGTGTTCCAAAAAATGGTTATGGTGGCCACACAAATGAGAAGCCAGCCTTTATAAACAACTGCATCTTGTATAAAGGATTTTGCCAATATAAACAGTGTTACCCTAAACCAAAAAATCGACCTACATAGAAGTCTGTACCAAGAGAACTTGAAATTAATTCACACAATTCATATGGAGAACTTGGCATTCTTATCATAAATAAAATGTCTTGTATTTGCTTGGGAGTAAAGCCAAGAACGCTTTTTTAACATCTTAAGTTCTAAAAGTGCTCAGGTAATACTTTACACTAAGTAATTAACATCATTTGTTTATATACTTATTAATATTTTATTTTAAAAACACCTTCTCCACTGTCTGAGTCCTGTAAATATGCTCTCCCTGAGAAATCTCATCTCCGAGAACAGCTATCATTCCGAATTAACACTAGCCAACACAGGCTGCAAGTCAAAGCCAAACATCACAAATAAGTTTGATTTGTTTATTCCAATAAAAACTAAGGACAGTCATCTTTTCTCGACTCAACATAGACAATAAAAATAGGCTAATATAAATTATTTAATACTTCTCTCCACCCTTTTCTCACATATCAGATTCACTTATTATTATTACAGCAACATATTTCAATACATTTACAAATATTTTATATAACTGGTGGATTATATCTCAGGGAAGTGTCCAACACAGTGTAACCAAAAAATTCAAATCAAATCATTTTTTATGAACAGTTATTCTAACAGTATTTACTAGCATATGCTAAGAAGTCAAAAAAGCAGGGAGTTCTCAGACCTCTGCAACTGATAAAGATTCTCTTCTTAACCAAACTCTAGACAGGATCCTCTGAGCCATGTTTTCATCAAGGCCCCATCCTTGGGCCTTTTCCTTAAGAGCCATGTTGTAGCAAGAATCCTGCTAAATTGGTTTAGCCAGAATCCCTCACCCTCAATATTTAATCACCCTCCATCACCCTTGGTATGTGATCAAATTTCCTCATCCCCCATTGATATGGTTTGTGTCCCCACCCAAATCTCATGTCAAATTGAAATCCCCAATGTTGGAGGTGGGGCCTGGTGGGAGGTGATTGGATCATAGGGGCAGTTTCTAATGGTTTAGTACCATCCCCTTAATGCTGTCTCATGACAGAGTTCTCAGGAGATCTGGTTGTTTAAAAGTATGTGGCACTTCCTCGCCCTTCTCTCTTCCTCCTGCTCGGACCACATAAGATGTGCCTGCTTCCCCTTCCACCATGATTAAAAGTTTCCTGAGGCCTCCCTAGAAGTCACTATGCTTTCTGTACAGCCTGCAGAATCGTGAGCCAATTAAACCTATTTCCTTTATAAATTACCCAGTCTCAGGTACTTCTTTATAGCAGTGCAAGAATGGACTAATACGTCCATCACTGCCCAGGTGGTATCTGATCACCCTGGCCTGCTCTGAGCAAGAATCCTAATGGGTCCCGTTTAGCCAGAAATCCCCCTTCATCCTGATGTTTCCTCTTAGTAATTTTCCATCCACTGATCCATCCCTGTTCCTTGGCTACAAATCCTCACTTGTCCATGTTGAACTCAGAATTGAGCCCAGTTCTATACTGAGGTCTCTTTTCCCTATTGCAATAATAGTTCCTGATAACACACTTTTTTTTTTTTTTTACTGTTTTAACAACTGTCCAGCTCTGGTTTTCTTTGGGAGAACCAAGTTTGTTTGGAATCCATGTTAATGCTAAAAAACCAGTATACCAAAGAAAAGTGAATTTCAAGTATCTGGCAAACAAATTCAAACCTAATACATCAATTGAGCTTAAAAATGACAAGATCACTCATGGAAACAAGGTGACTGGGAAATCATCTGTGTGTAACCAAATCCCTTTCTTCCTGGAAGAGGGCAGAGGTTAGGAAAGGCTGTGACTGAGAAAGATGATACCCTCAAATACTAGGGGCCAAGAATGAAAAGAAAACATGGCTTTCTACATCATGGCTCTCTACTCAAAGTAACATCCATGGCTTCTGTATAATAGAGATCTGATTTCATCAGATTCTCAGGAAATCTGATGTCTCTAAGAACCTCTCCAAAGAACCTTCTCTTCACCTTCATCCCCTTCTAGCTGATCTTTTCCTCACAATGACTAAGATTCTTTTCATGTAATATGGATGATTATGACCCTAAAGGTATCCTTTGTCGGGGGCTGCCAGGATAGAGAAGTGGAAGAGTGAAGGGAAGCCTGGCCACTAATTCTCCACCACTTTAGGGTGCTTGCTGCTCTGCAGCCAGGCCAGACTCATGTGAAACTACTGATTTCTTCTTTTCTTTTGATTTGATTCTCTGATGTGATTTGTCTTAATAGGTACAAAACCCTCACCAAGCGATTGAGTAAGAACTAAAAGGATTTTCATTCAGTTGGACCTACTTTCATAAACACGTTAGATGCAAAATTCTTTCTCGCTCAATTATAAACAACGCATAACATGTGATATAACTTTTATGGATAACAATTTGGCAATATATGCCTGGCATAGAATAAGAATTCCAATGCATTTTTTTAACAAATTAATGAATCACTAAAATGTATTTATCTTTTGACCCAATAATTCTATCTCTAGAATAAATCTTAAGGGATCATCAGACAAGTTCAGAAAGATGTAAAGCAATAAAATGGAAGTATCTAAATCTAAAATGATTAGTTACATTATGATACTGTAACAGACCATCTGCTAATAATGAAATGTTAGACCATCACTAACAATAAGAGCAATCTTTGAGTTAGCTATTTAAACATTCATAATATATTTTTAGATGAAGAGAGTATCGGCTGGGCACAGTGGCTCACACCTGTAATCCCAGCACTTTGAGGGGCCGAGGCAGCAGGATCACCTGAGGTCAGGAGTTCAAGACCAGCCTGGCCAACATGGCGAAACCCCCGTCTCTACTAAAAATATAAAAATTAGCTGGGCGTGGTGGCAGTCGCCTGTAATCCCAGCTACCCAGGAGGCTGAGGCAGGAGAATCACTGGAACCCAGGAGGCAGAGGCTGCAGTGAGCTGAGATTGCACCACTGCCCTCCAGCCTGGGCAACAGATCAAGACTCCGTCTCAAAAAAAAAAAAAAAAGAAAGAAAGAAAGATCCTATTTTTAAAAAACATATTTTTACAGACATTATATAGGTTCACCATTCCTTATCTGAAACCCTTGGTGCCAGGTTGTTTTAAGAATTCATAATTTTTCAATTCTGACATCTAATACAATACATATACCACATATTTTCCAAATCCCCAGTGGATTCTCAGGTGCTGCCCCATGTTTATGCAAAGGAACATATAAAATAATCCCACTAAATAGAATACTAAAGACTAAAAATAGCCCCGCATCAATTCAGGTCATGTTTTGCCACCCAGTGAATTTGCATCAAACTTACGGAAATTTTTTTCATTTTTAATGCTTTCTGAAGTTAGAATTGCAAGTTAAAATAAGAAGGCTTGGAAGAAAAAATACCAAAATGTTAATGGTTATTATTTCTATGTATTAGAACTATGAATTTTTTCCCCTCATTTTCTAAACCATTTATAACAAACACACATTATACATTTATAATAAGATTTAAAAAGCCAAAAGTAACTTTTAGAAAACAAGACATAACACAAAAAAAATCTATGAAGACCTTAGGGAGAACAATCTACCTCAAAATAGCAAATTATGGAATAAAGCTATAGAGTCATAAACCTGAGATGTTAGAGGCCTAGAAAAGACTGCAGGCCACTTGAGACTGACAGCTAGTAATAGGTTTTCATATCCTATAGCTGATAAACCAAATAAAGTAAGCAGAGTTTTTCAAATCTTCAAAGCTAGTTTACTCTGATTCTTAATTCATTCTACCTGGATGGATCAAAGTTTAGTTTATCCCATTTTCGAAAAGGGCAAATCTTAAACTCTTCACAAATTTCAAATTTACTAGTTACTGCACATTCTACCCAAAATGCTACTCAAGGTAAATAAAAGAAGGTCATCTACCTGCCACACAAGTCACAAGAAACCATTAACAATTTCCTCAAATCCAGTGTCATTCAGATCGTAACTGATATCTACATTTCCGAAATTTGTCAGGGAGCTTAACTTAATCCCAAGCTTACAGCCCCTCCGTGTTTACCAAAAGCTCAGGTGAATAAAACATAATATTGGGAATTGAAGACAAAAGCAAATCCAGGCCAACCAAGTTCCATTATATCATAAAAATATATCACTGCATCAAATGAAAGCAGCATCCAAATCTTGTCACATTGCAAAATGTGCCACTCTACTAGCTCTCCCAAATTTTACTGAATTGGAATTTGCTATGAGGCCACTAGCTTATGTTAAAGGTTACTGTACGAAACAACCCACAAAATGTATCACTGCATCATAGATTTAAAAGAGATCACTGATATCCTTGGTTTGTGAAGATCTACCCAAGGAGAAATGCCCACCCGATCAAATGCCACAACTGTGACTCTCATAACCAAACTCTCTGTTCTTAAGACAAAGAGAGTGAATTGTATATTTCACAAGCTTTTCGTGTCAGCTGCTACAGAACTTAGCTCTAAACTTGTGACACATTCTCAGTGTATGTTGTTATTAAACTATATGTTTAGTCTTATTCCTGGATTTACTTTTCCCCTCATTGTTGGTTTTCTTTTTCTGCCTCATTTTAAATTCATACTCTTTCATCATACTTTAGATATCCCTTTTCCAATGAAGACAGAGCATAAGTAATATATAGTGTTTGACATTTTTACAGCTTAGTTATTGTTTTTCTGCATGCATTGTTCTGATCACTATCTGATGTTTACACACTTTGTTGTCTATCTTCCCATCCTATACACACTAGAATGTAAGCTCCATGAGAGCAGGAACTTTGTTTCATTAACTGCTATATCCCCAGTATCTAGGATGGTGTTTGCATCTACACTAATAATACATACAAAATGAAATGACCATGAAAATAGAGCAATTATATCGTATGCCATACTGTTATATGAAAGAACTTTTAAGTGAATCTGATCTTCAGTCTACATGATCTTTAACATTTTTGCACTAGTCTGCAAGAGGTCAAATATACTTATAGAGAGATCCCATTACTTGGAAATTTTCTACAAACCTACATGCATAATTGGTCCAATCCTGGATATTATTCCCGATGGAAATATTCTAAAAATACAGACAAAGCACCATATACAAAGATACTGATCAAATTTATAATAGAAACAATCTGGAATAAGCAAAATATCCAATGATAGGAGAATGTTTAAGCAAATAGTTTACCCGTAGCATGTTAATCGTACAGCCATTAAAAATTATTTATGAAGATTTTCATAATGAGGAAAAACACTAAGGAAACATTACATGAAAAAAAAATCAGAAGATAAAATTACATATATACTGTGAGCTCACTTAAAAAATAAACAACAAAATAGAAAATGATGGGAAATAAAACAACATACTAGATACAAATACGAATGATCTTTGCTTCAAAAATGTTCAATTGACATATTTTAATTCTTTACTTCTTTCCGTATTTTCCAAATTTTGTAAGACTACCACATATTATTTTACAACAACAAAAACAACTTTGTTATCCAGAAGTAACAAAAGTCTATATATAATATTATTGCTATTAAAATGTTTTTAAAAATGATAATTTATTATAGGAAAATAAGCATATTATTTGGAACATAAAATAAGAAAGCATTGCAAAGTAAAACAAATACTGTACCTTCACCGCTACGTGAAGTTTTGCTGTTTTCTTGGATGGTCCTGAGGCTTCATATGTTGTGCCATCCACATCTACAGACATTGTGAAGACTGGGGCATGAACGGGGCCAGACTGAGATAAGAGCTTATACTGAAGCCCAGGCCTGATCTGATTTAGCCTCATTAGTGCATTCATGAGGTCTATTGCTTTACTATCCAGAACTGTTAAAGAAAGAGGAATGAGGTCAGAAATTAACTAGAAAGTAATTTTGCTTTATGCGTTTTTGGGGTTCCTAGTAACTACTGTAAATTCACCAAATTTTTTTTAAATGAGGATTTCAAAACACACAGATTAACCTCATAAGTAATTCTAAAATTATTATGCTAATATCACTATAAAAATTGTATGCATTATTTAACTACACATTAATTTTCGCTTGTCAATATAAATGCATCCTAAGCAAAAAAGCTTGGAAACAAAAAAGTTATCCAATTATCAATTGCTCAGTTAAGATCTAGTCTCAAAACTCTAATTCAAATCAATCAAATTCTTCACTTTTTGGCCAGGCACAGTCGCTCATATCTGTAATCTCAGCACTTGGAGAGGCCAAGGGGGGTGAATTGCTTGAACTCAGGAGTTCAAGACTAGCCTGGGCAACTTGGCAAAATCCTGTCTCTACCAAAAATACAAAAACTTAGCAGGGCGTGGTGGCACGCACCTGTGATCCCTACTATTTGAGAAGGCTGAGGTTGAAGGATCACTTGAGCCCAGGAGGTGGAGATTGCAGTGAGCCGAGATCGCGCCACTGCACTCCAGTCTCGGTGACAGAATGAGAACCGATCTCAAAAAAAAAAAACCCTTCACTTCTAATTTTTCTATCTGAAGCTACAAGTCCTCTCTAGTTTGCATCTATAAGAATAAAGGTTTTACACACTTTTCCTTAAGTTTCGTTTCATCTTCTTGTTGGGGTCTTTATCATCCCCTAATCCATCTTCAAATGGCCTCTTTAGAGCTGAAGACCCAGCACCTAAAAAAAATTATGAGGGATTCATTATCAGTCAAAACAACAATCCCCTTACCATACCACATGTATCTAACATGTTCAGGTAGGAAAATCTTAGGAATCACACCAAGGACCATACAACTTTTTCACTGATCAGTTAAATTACCATTATTTATAATCTAGAAAAGCAAAATTTTTTAAAGCAAATCTTGAAACAATATTATCACTTTTTATATTTATTTTTTCCCATTTATTCATATATACACACCAATATCTATGTCTATGATATGGTCTGAATGTGTCCCCCCAAAATTCATATGTTGAAACTTAATCCCCAGTGCAGTGGGATTAGGTGGTGGGGAACCTGGAAGGTGATTAGGTTATGAGGGTGGAGCCCTTATCAATTATAAAAGATGCCTGACAGAGACTGTTTGTCCCTTCTACCATGTGGGGATACATAGCAGGCACCATCTATGAGCAATGAGCCCTCACGAGACAGCAAATCTGCTGAAGCCTTGATTTTGGACTTTCAAGCCCCTGAGGGCAATAAATTTCTGTTGCTTATAAGTTACCCAGTCTAAGGTATTTTGTTTTAGCAGCCGCACAGACAGCATATATTCACGTTATATGCATGAAGAGAAAAAGTCTAGAAGGCTATATATCAAAATGTTAAAAAGTAGCTACCTCTGGTAGGATTTATTTTTACTTAATATCATTTCAAACATCTCTGTAATTTAACATTTATGACTTGTATAAACTTTAGAAGTCCACATGTTAAATCTTATACTTTTAGAAATCTGATTATCCAACTATAAAATATTCTTCTGCCTCTTCAAATCCTATTCAAAATTTTATTTACAGTTCACCTCCTCTATAAAAATGTTCTCTCATATCAGAGATTTTATATCAGAAATGTAAAGTCTTGTATCATTGCCTATTTCATATATTCTTGTGTGTCTTCAGTGCTCTTTGAAGGTCAAAGATATTTTTTCCTTGTCTTGTATCTTACAAACTACCTTAACACAAGACTTAGAAGCAACATAATGGGCACTGAGCAAAAACTAACCGAACTGATTAATAATCAGTTTCTTGGATAAAGAAGCCACCAATTTATAATGTTGTCAAGCAAAAGGCAGTTTTGCTGTCCAAGTTAAAAATTATTAGAGAAAAGTTCATCAACCTATTCAAGTACTTTAAAGATCTCTTTATGTCTTCACTTTAAAAGTTAGTTGTTTTTCCTAAGGAAAATTATGCTCAAGATACTCATGCCACAAGATTTCCAGATTCTTCTAGTGAAAGCCTATAATAATAATGAGATTAACTATGTATTTTCTGATCAAGATTTATTGTCCCTTGAGGTAAACACTGACTTCAGCATTTGCTTGGGTCAATATTTACCACTCAGGTTAATCAATCTTGATGTTCTCTTCAACAGAAGGCAACGTTGGCTGAGTATTATATTTCATTTGCATTACATACAACTGTGAGTATGCCAGTCTCCCAGAATGCAGTCTTTAAGAGATAAAAGTTAAAAAGGAACTATGTCTATTCAATCACTCTTCTGCTCATTAAGTTACATTAAAAGCAGCTCCTTGATTGCCTGGAAATCACAAGCTAGCTTAAATGCAGAGATCTCTTCTCTAAATCCTCCAGCTACATAGAGTTCTATGGATTAAGCTTCATTCTATCATAGCAGCCATTGGAAAGGGGCTGTAAAATGGGCTAATCATAATAGCAACCTAAGGAGAAAAATGGTCTTGCTTTACAAAAAGCAGGTGGTATTCAACCTTCACAATATCTAGTGATGAGAAGTGATCATTTCTGAGGCAACAATTTTTAAAAATAATATTTTCGTATTTACCATATGCCTGACACTGTTAACATCTTACAGGTATTAACTTATTTAATCCTCATGAGCACCCTCATGAAGCCATTACCTTTACTGTCCCCATTATAAATTCATTCATATATTCATTCAACAATAAACAAGAAATATTAATTGACATTTACTATGTGCAAGACAATTTTAGGCGCTAGACACATAGCAAGTAACAAAATAATCTCCCTTTTCTCAAAGAGCTTACATATACTGGCCAAAACTAATTACAACATATACTATGGTAGTGAGTGTAATGAAGGACAATTTATATGTCGTGCTCAGCAGAAAGGTATCACTAATGAGGAGACCTTTTGATGAAGACCTGAGAAAGTAAAACAGTGAACTATTCAGCCATTTGGAGAAAGAGTCCCAGGCAGAGAAAAATAAACAGCAACTACAAAAGTCTTAAGGCAGAAACATGCTAAGAAATGATGCAAAGACCTGAGTGGTTGGAGTGAAACAAACAAGGAGAGGGTGCTAGCAGTAGGTGAGAAGAGCCAGGCAGTAGTTCTCAAACCCCCGTGCCATTAATTGACAAAATATCAAGGGCCCACTTCCAGTATGAGAGAGTAAATAAGTCAAAAAAGGCTTCCCAACTAGAGCAATTAGAAAAACTGGGCAAAACAAACAATAAGTATCTGTTCCTGGGCAATGAAGAATTTTAAAATCAAGATCTGGGAGGTGAGCCTGGCACGGTGCCACATGCCTGTAGTCCCAGCTACTCAGGAAGCTGAGGCAGGAGGATTCATTGAATCCAGGAGTTTGAGGTTAAAGTGGGCTATGACTGCACCTGCAAATAGCCACTGGACTCCAGCCTGGGCAACATAGCCAAGCCGTGTTTTCTTAAATAAATTAATTAATTAATTAAAATAAACAAAGATATGGAAGGTGAAAGAAATTCTCTGCATTGGGGGTTACATTAACCCTAGGGGCATCTTCCTAATCCAGAAGAGGTCACTAAGAACTGAAGAGAGTAATGTCAACAGGCTCCCAGGTCTCAAGGAGTCCAAAACTAAGTTCAAGGTCCAAGCAGAGAAGGGCTGGTGAACCCCCCACACACTGGGTTGGGCCTCTGAAATGTTACACACTAGAAGTAAGATGAACGGGAAATATTTCTTCATCCTTGTGGCTCTCACAAGGATGAAAGCCCAGCTTCAAATTATCTTAATCCCTGACTACACTGAAATGATCTAAGACGGCCAATTTCATTAGCCACCTCCCAGAAACAAATATAAATCCTCCCTGGAGGAAGATATCATTACTCTACACTTTAAATTATCTACAATTTCTTATTTTAAAAATCCAGCACTCATAATAACCAGGCACATGAGAAGATAAGATATCATGATCAAAAATCAAGAGAAATCACACACAATAGAAAAAGACCCAAAATGGACCCAGATGATGGACCTTTCAAAAACAAACTTTCTTAAAAATAATTTCAGGCAGAAAATCTGAAACGATAAAAGAGCCAAAAATCTATAAATGAAAAATATAAACTAAAACCTGGCAGGCCTGCAAGGGGAAATGACAAATCCACAACAGATGGGAACTGTCAGAGCTCTCTCAGCAATTAATAACAAACAACATCTGAAAAGCACAATGAACAAGTGACCTGACGTGACCTAACACGAAAAAAATATTATGACCCTCAACTGCAGAATATACATTTTCAGAGCAAAAAACGACCATGTGCTGGGGCATAAAATAGGTCTCAAGAAGTATCAAAGGACAGAAATCATACAACACATGTTCTTCGATGACAGCAGAATAAGTAAAAACTCAAAAACAAAAGAGTTAACTACAAAATCTTCATTTGTCTGCAAATTAAGCAATGACATCTAAATACCCCATGGGTCAAAAAATTAGGAATAAAAGAAAGTAAAAAATAGCTTCAACTAAATGATTATAAACATACAAATGTCCAAAGACTGTGATGTACATAAATCTGTGCTTAAAGGGAAATTTACCATCTTAATAGTATATAAAATAAGAGGATGAAAAATCAATGATGTATTCATCCACCTCATAAAGTTTAAAAAGAGCAGCAAATTGAACCCAAAGAAAGTCATAAGGAGGGAAAACTACAGAAAAGAGCAGAAATCAATAAAACAGAATACAAACATACAACAGAAGACAATGAATAAAGCCAAAAGTTAATTTTCCTATAAAGATTAATAAAAATAATAATCCCCTAGGTGAGAGTCATTAGCAAAATAAAAGAAGGTACAAAATGTATAAAAGAAGACATTACTACAAATACTACAGACAATAAAATGAGGATCTTATAAATTACTTTATTCCAAAATATTTTTAAATTTAGTTGAAATGGATAAATTCTTAGAAAAACATAGCTTACCAAAACTGTCCTAAGAAGATGGAAGTCCTATGCTTATTAAGGGAATCAGATCCGTAATTTAAAACATTTCCACAAAGAAAACACACGCCAATGGCTTCACTGATTAATTCTTCCAACAGTTAAAGAAAAACTAACATCAAATTTATGCAAACTTTTCCAAACAATAGAAAAAGAAGGAATAGGTCCTAACTTACTTTATGAAGCCAGCATAACATTGAAGCCGAAACACAGGAGAATTGGTGACAAATCTAACACACAAATACCTGTGTTTTTGTGACTTGCCCACAAAAACCTAAATTTTATATATAAATATACACATGTGTATATATATATATGATTGTTCATAGAAGCTTCAACTGTAAAAAGCCCAAACTGGAAACTAACTAAATGTCCTACAATAGGTAAACAGTTAAATAAACTCTAGCTCATTCATACCATGGAATACCACTGAATAAGAAGGTACAAACTATTGACACACACAACAACTTGGATGGACCCTAAGGGCATTATGCTGAGTGTTAAAAAAAAAATCGCAAAAGGTCACTTATTGTAGAATTCCATTTATATAAAATCACTGAAATTATACAATTATGGAGATACGTAAATCTTAGTGGTTTCCAGGGATTAGGGATGGCTGAGCAGAGAGAGGCGGGTACGACTATAAAGGGGCAGCATGAAGCAGATCTTAATGGTGTTGGAACAGTTCTGTATGTTGATTGTGGAGGTGGCTACAGAAATCTACACACGTAATAAAATGGCATAAAACTTATACACACGCACTGTATCACTGTCAATTTCCTGGTTTTGATGTTGTACTATAAATTTACATAGATGTAGCCATCAAGAGAAACTAGTTGAAGGGTAAATGGGATCTCTCCTTATCATCTTTGCAACTATGAATCTGCAAGTATTTTAAGATAAAAAGTTGAAGAGGGGTGGTGTTCTCCATAAAGAGAATTGCTTCTTTGTGGAGAACAGATAGAGGGGCAAGAACAGAAGCAAAAAAACCAGACCAGGAGGTGACTGCAATAATCCAGGTGAGAGATGATGGCAGCTTAGATAAGGATGTCAGCAGCGAAGAAGCTAAATTCTAGACTCATTTTTTTTTTTTTTTCTGAGACAGAGTCTCGCTCTGTCACCAAGGCTGGAGTGCAGTGGCATGATCTGGGCTCACTGCAACCTCTGCCTCCCGGATTCAAGCGATTCTCTTGCCTCAGCCTCCCGAGTAGCTGGGATTACAGGAGCATGCCACCACGCCCAGCTAATTTTTATGTTTTCAGTAGAGACAGGGTTTCGCCATGTTGGCCAGGCTGGTCTTGAACTCCTGGTCTCAAGTGATCTGCCCACCTCAGCCTCCCAAAGTGCTGGGATTACAGGTGTGAGCTACCACCCGGCCTGGACACACTTTAAAAGCAAAAAGGATTTGCTGACGTTTGGGATATGGGTGAATGAAAGAGGGGATTCAAGGGCAACTCAAAGAATCCTGGCCTGAGCAAACGGAGAGTTTCCAATGACTGGGACAGGGATAACTATAGAAAGAGAAGAGCAAAGGGAGAGCGAGGGCAGAAGCTTAGATCTTAGACATCTTAAGTTTGAGATGTATGCTGGACATCCATGTAGCGATATTGAGGAGGCATTTTGATATTTTGGTCTGAGTTCAAGAGCTGGTAGTCTGGGATGGAAGTATTAATTTGGGACAATCTTCAGTATAAAAAGGTATTTGAAGACAAGAGACTAAATGAGGTCCCCTAAAGCATCAGTGTAAAGAGAAAGGGTCTGAGGACTGAACCCTAGGACACTTTAACATTCAGAAGTCAGGAAGACGAGAAAGAACAAAGACAGCTGAGGAGATGGCAACAGAGCTAGAAGAACAAAGGAAGCTGATGACCTGGAAGTCAAATGAAAAGTGGTATTTCATTTCAGAAAACATGGCAATACCAAATGTTTTTGAGGATACAGGGCAACAGGAATTTTCATACACTGCTGGTGGGAGTGTAAATTGGTATGTGCAACCATTTACTAGGTTGTTTATGTGTATACCTCAGGAGGTATGCAGAAGAATGCTCATGGCAACACGGTAAGTGGTTGTCAAAACTAAAGAACCTAAACGTCCTTCAAAAGTAGAATGAGTAAACTAGCATATTCATAGTGGATACTATATACCTATTAAAATGAACTATATCTATGTGCGGCAACATAAATCAATCCCAAAGAATGCTGAACAGAAAGAAGCCAGTCACGAAAGATTAAACTTAGGACCCATTTCTGGAAAGTTCCAGGCAAACTCAAATTATTTAGGAAAGCATACACAAGTGGGAAAGTGGGAAAGAAAATCTAGGAAATGATTTTCAGAAAGTCAGAAATGGTATTTCTTGGTACAGGAAGGTAATGAGAAGGATAAAACGGATGGCTTCTGGGGCACTGATAGAATTCTGTTTCTTACCCATGGCACTGGTTTTATGGGTTTGAAAGAAATAATTATTTTTTAAACTGTATTTTTTGTACTTTTCTATATATGTGCTATATCTCATTATAAAATAAATATGGGAGAGAAAAGTGTTCCTCTGTATCAAATGTTGCTGAAAATGGCTAAGATGAGGACTGAAAACTAACCAGTGAATGTAGTAACGTGAAGGTCGCAAGGGATACTTCAGGCAAGTGGTGAGGAAGAAAACCTGATTAGAATAGGTTCAATGAGAATTCAAAGTGAGGAAATGGAGAAAAGAGAAAAGGGCTGCTCCTTCCCAAAGTGCTGCTTATAAAGAGGAGAGAAATGCAACTCTGTTGCAGGACCTACAGAATCAAGGGAGAGTTTGTTTTGGCCTTGTCTTTCAGATGGGAGATACTGCAGCAGGTTTTTACGCTGATGAGAAGCATTCAGTAGACAGGGAGGAACTGACGCTGGTGAGAGAACAGATAATTGCTGGAATAATGTCCATTGGTAGGCAAGAGGGGATGTGATAGTGGGTAAGTAGAAAGGTCGGTCTTTAGAGGTGAGGCATTTTCTGCAGAGGCAAGGGAGGGAAAAGCAAAGATACGAGTTGATGCAGTGGGGCTTGGAGACAGTGATGAGAACATATACAAGTTATCTCTTAATATTTATCTGAGAAAATGGAAGCAAATAAGCTCATCAGATGAATAAGGAGGTAGAGAAGGAGGTGTGAAATGTGAGAAAATGTGAAACAGTTATCTAGGAAACTGGAGAAGTCTCAAACTTACAGGATTGCCCAGCAACACAAACAGCCCTATTAAATTAGTGTCACCGACTTAAAGGGAAAACAGTCAAGACGGCTGTTCTCCAACCATGTTGAGCAACCCAGTACAGACACAGAGAAGGTAGAGAGGTGGATTTCAACCAGTTAGAATTTTGCCAGAAACAGAGAATCAAGGAAGTAAAGGTACGTGCTAGAGAGTGGTAATCAAGGATCACGTAGTACAAGCACGGTAAGGACAGAAGGGAGAACACGAGGAGGATGAAGGACTATGCAAAGGTACTGGAAAAAATGACAAGATTCAAGAACTGAAATAAGGGTAGGAGACACAGTAATGACAAGAGATTGGAAAGTGGGATTCTTGAAAACATGATTATGGAAATAATACAGGTACAGTTATTGATGAAGACAAGAACTAGGCTATGCCCACAGTATAAGTAACCAAGGAAAGGCAGAGGATAAAATATTTGTGAGAGAAGAAGTCACAGAACTGAGACATTAGTGTTGAAAAAAATCACCTGAGATGCATAAGGAGATCACCGAGAATAACAGGAATAAAGTTTAAACGTGAATGTCAGGAAGCTAGGTGCTAAAAGCATGAAAGTATTGGAGAGATCATTGTATAGCCAAAGCACAAAATAGTAAAGTGACTTGCCCAGACCATATAACTTTGACAGAACTAGAACAGGAACACTGGCAGTCTGGTTCTATTTTATGCTATCAACTGACAAACCAGCAGTTCCCAAACTTTTGAGAAAGATCTTTAAAGTTAAAAAAAAAAAAAAAACTAAGTCACATAATAGTAAACATACTTTTACTATCTAGTGAAGGGGAAAACATAAAACCGAAAGAGTGGTTGTGAATTTGGTGATTGAAATAAAATTTTCTGATACTAATCATAAGAATCTAAATATATATAACATTTTTATTCAATCATTCAATTCACAGACAATGCTTGATGTCACATGGGTATGTAAATCCCTTTCAATAATTTCTTCACCACTAAGCAAGCATCTGCAGGAAGAAAATGGCCTTCATTCCTCAAGTAATATTAAGCACTGGTTTATAATAATCATAGGGTAGAATCTGGAGGATTCTTTCTCCTGAGGAGTTTACAGTGTGAGGCACTGATTCTCAAACTTTTTAGCTCAGGAGTACTTTACACTCTTAAAAAATTATTAAGCACCCGAAGTGCTATGCTTTGTGGGTAATATCTGTCAATATTGAGCATGTTAAAAATAAAACAAAACAATTTTAAACACAAGGATATAGAAAATAAAACATTCCATTAGCCATCAGAGCAACGATCTCATCACATGTCACATGTAGCCTCTGGAAAACTATACACTTAGGAAAGAAAGAGAGAAAAAGGCCAAAAAAAAAAACAAACCCTTAATATTATTACTATTCAACAGCTTTGATGTTGTAGACTCTCTGAAAGTCTTCAGACCCACTGGAATTCTGTCATCTAAATAAACAGATGGGCAACTGCATTATTTTTGTGATATCTAAAAGTAGAGTAATTTCCATTGTTAGAGGTAGGCTGCATTCCAGGTGAAGAATATCGGTATTAAATATTCCACTTTCTAGTTTAAAAGGAGAGAAAGGGAGGGAAAAAAAATATTTTTGAGGCCTAAGGAAGGCAGTAAGTGGATTCACATTTGAGTATCCACTGTATTCTAGGCAACAAGTCAGGCATTTTAACCGGACAAGAGTCAAAAAAATAAGAAAGAGGGTAATATCCCTAGTGAGAGAGATGAGCTAACTGCTCAAGGCCTAAAAAACTAGGAAGTGGTGGAGCTATGATTGGAACCCAGGTCATACTGAGCCCAAAATCTACATTTTTTCTGCTGAAACTCTGAATTCAACAGACTAATACAAATGGAAGATGGTCCTGAATTTTCCAATATGCTTTTCTTCTCCTCTGTATTTTTCTTTCTTTCTCAGTTAGATAACATTTCCAAGCTTGAGAAAGATAATCAAACTGATTAGTGATAGTGATAATGTCTCCTCCTAGCTTATCGCTGATTTCTTCTCCTTAGACCAGGGGTTCTGAAAGTATAGTCTATGCAGTAATGGCATCTGGCCAACATAGCCAAATGAGTTAGTCATTAATAAGAAAACATGATTATGTTACATCAGCTGACGTTACCTAATAGGAACAGAAGAGAAGAAAGTCAGTGTATTGGTCCATTCTATTTATTGTATTAGTTCATTCTCATGCTACTAATAAAGACATACCAATGACTGGGTAATTTATGAAGGAAAGAGGTTTAATGGACTCACAGTGCCATATAACTGGGGAGGCCTCAGGAAACTTACAATCATGGCAGAAGGGGAAGCAAACACATCCTTCTTCACATGGTGGCAGACGTGCAGAGTGAGGTTGGGGAAAAGCCTCTTATAAAACCATCAGATCCTGTGAGAACTCACTATCACAACAACAGCATGGAGGTAACTGCCTCCATGATTCAATTACCTTCCACCGGTCTGTCTCACAACACCTAGGGATTACGGGAACTACAATTCAACATGAGATTTGGATGGGAACACAGCCAACCCATATCAGTCAGGAAGAAAGCTTTTTATACATGATTTGGATGCACAATTATTAAGTTCCCTAAGTTGTAATGAGAGATGAATCCCATGATTATCTCTACCAGTGCCAACCCCCAACCCTAATAAAAAACTTCCATGCTCACCTTCTTTATCAGTAACTGACCAGGAATACTTCTGAAAAGGCTTACTAGATGGAAGGGGGTCCATCTCCAGCACTTTGTAAATCTGGCCAAAGGCTGATAGTCTGAGTGCATGCTAAAGAACAAAGTATTATATTTAATCACATTTCAATAGCCATTCATAAAGCCCTTAGAACATCTAGCTAAAAAGACACTCATAAATTCTGACATTATAACAGCAGAAGTCCCTAACAACACACAAGAAAAAAGTGTTTGAACACAATTGAGAAAATTAAGTTATGTTATCTCGCTAATAAGTCAGAGTGGCATGCTCAATCTTCTACCTGTGCACTGTGGGTAATATCTTCTTTTTGCTGGATGGTCATATAGCTCAGAGCATCTGTTGGGTCTCGCTCACAAGGATCATGAAGACCAGGACCCCCTTTGGCAAAGGAAAAACACAAGTATCATTTAGAACTGAGTTTAGAATTCGGTAAACTAAAACAAAAGAGAGATGGCTGGGGAGAATGAAGAGAAAATGAAAAAAAAAAACTGAGGAACTAAGTTAAAAGTCTGCTCAGTTAAGTGGAGTAAAAAGGACACACTCTCATTTTCAACATGTTAGCACTTGTATGTCCTTATTTTATACTGGAAGTCACTTGTATATCTAAGGCCCAAACTGAGTCTTACTCTGAGAATTTAGAAACAGCACAATGAATCAGCCCAAATCTTAAAAGGGATTACATATGGAAAATAAGACCAAATTTAATTTTTCCAAATTTAAAACCAGACTACAAACAGAATGAACTTCATACATTTTAACTAAACATCTGCAATTTCAAATTCAGAGTTCGAGGTAAAGCAAATTCAAAGCAGACACAATATATTATTAGTACCCTTTATGTTAGTACATATAAAACACAAATTATAATTATTGAAAAAGAGTTTTATAGCACTTTTCCAACACGCATTCTAGTTGTCAAAATTCCAAGCAAAAGAACTCCTATGCATCATTTTCCTGTGTAGAGAACAAACTTAGCATATATTTAGAAAAATAAACTAAACTGAGATTTGCTGATTGTTCTGCTTCCAGAGTTTGAAACCCTTACCAGGAAGTAGTATTCCAGATGCCAAACACTCCATTACTCGTCTCAAGGCCTCCCCAGCGCCCAAAGGTCTATTACAAGTACCTATAGACTTTTCACATATAAGTTCTAGTGGCTAGAAGATATTAAATTACAAATTAGTACATGCACCAAGTGTTAAAAGGATTCCAGTTAAATGTGAGCTAACATTTCTATCTACAAGGGAGGCCAAAGAGTGAAATTCAATTTAACATTTAGGACCCATTTAACATTTTCCCCATGATTATCAACCTTTACCCTGGGAAGAGTTTTTAAATCAAGGAATTTTAAGATCGTATCTTCAGAAGACATTTTTGTAACAAAAACTTTATATTTATTTACCCAGAAAGGATCACTAGAGAAACTATGGTCTCTAATTCATTTAATAAAGACTTAACAAGTCCTCATATAAGTTAGTAATAGCTAATAACTAGCCAGTGTACAAAACCCAGCCCACTTAATCTCCCACTTAGGAAGCACACAAACCACAAATATTTCAATATAATAATAAGACTTCGTTTCAGACAGCTTGTCTCAAGTATTACCATTAGAATAAACAAACGACCAAATGTCCATGTTCAATAAACTAAGAACTCATGATATTTTGTCAAAGTAATCATTGCTACATTCATTTATAAAATGATCTTTCACGGCTTTATTTAAATTGTTTTACAATGTTCTTAAGTTGTCTTGATTGGAGCAGGCATAATTTCCAAGTTAAGTCAATTTTACAATATATATAAATGATATCCATATGGGGTTAAGTGTACTGTTTGCCTGACTTTAATTACTAACATGAACTTATTTGTAAATGTCTCCACTCAAAGAGAAAGCTACAGAGGTATAGGATCCTTATACCGGCCTATTGGGTAATTTTCATGGTAATGCAAGGGGGCACCAAAAGAGAAGTGGGTCAGCCAAGGAGACTTTTGTGGGCAGCAGGTGAACACTAAGTGATTAACCACCAGTGCAAAGTCAAGTGTAAGAAGATACTCACTTCTAAAAGGTATAAAACCTTTTTGTCAGAAAAAAAATATTTCAAGCTCTGTAACATGAATACAATGAGGTAGAAGAGGCAAGTTATATGCACAAAAGAAGAATTCACTTAAAAAGATGCTTTATTTTTTTTCATGGCAAACATACATAATGCATGCCTTAGCTAACTTAGGAGATAGCCATTTTAAAGTAACATCTCATTTCTATAGGGTTTTCCCTGCTACAGCTTCCAAATTTGCTTTTAGCCATATTTAAGTACTTACCCATCCTTTCAATGGTGCCCATGTGGGGACTCTGTTGCACAAATCACGCAGAATGCGGAGGACAATTACACATGATTTTAATCCATTTGCCCTTGCCTAAAACAAACAAAATGATTCCAGATATCCCTATTGAGATCTATTCTTCATTTTGGGCAAGTTCTTTCAAGTGAATACTAAGTAGCAAATTATTCATCAGTTATCAGGCAAACAAAAAAATCAATTAATCACAAGTAGTAAAATTAAGGTTTAAAAAGGTACACTTTAAAAATAAAAGGACCATAATATTAAAATTAATTTCGTAGTCTCATGGCAACCCCACTCCAGGCAACTACCTAATTTAACCTTTAGCTTTTCTCAGTCATGTTTGATTTTATAAGCAACCATCTGAAATTCAGAATACTAAGCCAAAAAGAATTATAATAAAACATCATGAACTATAGAAGCTATACTAGGCACATATCTAAATTAACTCAATTACTCCAACAACCACACTATGAGCTAGAAAGCACCCCTCATTTTACGTAGTACACAGAAACCAATTAAGTGGCAGGTGTTCCAAATGAAACTTGGACAAACTTTAATAACAATAAGATAGTAACAAAAAGCCAACCTGAAACCATTTGGCATGTCGAAGAGACGCCAAGGCGTTCAGGCATTTCTGCCTGTCCAATAAGTCCGGAGGATCTTTCATCGAAACATTTTCTAACAGTAAAATGGGATAAAGAGAGACAAATACAATTTGACCAAGCGATTCCTATCAAATTATCAAACAATAAAAAATAAAAAGAATAACAGCATTTGAGTGAACTAATAAGACTCCCAGAAAATTTCCTGATTTGGCTGTGTTGCTTTTTAAAAAAATTATGTGCACTATGATTATTATTTAAGTAAACAGTCATCAGAGTAGTTCTGTGCACAAATACAATGAAGCATGAAAAATTCATTCAGTAAACAAATCAATGACAGCTGCTACTTAAAATCTGGGATCTTATTAAGCATCTATAACATTACAGGGCACAAAATAAGTACAGAGCACTTTTTCCTTTGGCAGGATGCAAAGAAGGGAAATCTGGGACCAATAGCATTAACAATTTTTTTAAAAGAAGAAATTTTGATCTCTAACCATCTTTAAGGAAAACTGGAAATCAATTATGTCTCATATCAATGAGATATACTGAGAATAAACTGAGGATGACAATTTTTTTACACTAGATAAACTAATTCAACAAGATAACCATTAACAGAAACTTCACCCCATGATTGAGAACTCAAGTATCAGTTTGGAATTCCCTATTCTAAACCAAAATTATTAAACTTACAAATATAAAATACAGTGAACTACATTTCAAGTTTTACATGCCTTTTAAAAATAAAAAGCAACAAAGAACACTATTTAATTATGGCTATTCAGCTTGCCTTAATAATTTAAAGTTGGATTAAATGGCCCAAAGCAGCAAATACCCATATTTGAGAAGATGTCACATGACACTAAAGTCAAGTTTAGACAGCCAAATTTATCTCCTCTAAGCTACTGAAAAGTAGGCTCTTAAACTTTTGGGATTGGTACATTCCATAAATGCACACAATATGCAAATGCTTCTTGAGTAATAATTCTTTGTTTAATACAATTAAGTCAGATTTACCATTCTTTTTAAGGATTCTCTTAAATATAAGACAGCCCACTAACACTTCTTCCCAGCATTATCATGATAGTAACATCGGATAGAGGTAGCGCATTTGTGTGGGCCAACTAATACAATGTATATATTTCTAAATGGGAGACAATAACAAAGATACTTTTTGATTTCTTCAGTTATCAGAGGATCCTATTACAACAATCAATGTTTATTCTGTGGTTTTTTTCTTTTTTTTTTTTTGAGACAGGTTCGTCCTTTGTCACCCAGGCTGGAGTGCACTGGCACGATCTCAGCTCACTGCAACCTCCTCCTCCCAGGCTCAAGCGATCCTCCCACCTCACCCTCCTGAGTAGCTGGGACTATAGGCATGTGCCACCATACCCAGCTAATTTTTTTGTAGATATGGGATCTCACTATGTTACCCAGGCTGGTCTCAAACTCCTGGACTCAAGCAATGTGCCTGCCTTGGCCTCCCAAAATGCTGCGACTACAGACATGAGCCACCACACCCAGCCAATGTTTATTCTAACTGATGAAATGTCATTAAAAAAGGCATAATGCCAATAGGAAACAAATCTATTAAAGGAAGAACTGTGGTTCTCTTTACTGGCCATGACACTGTAAAGGCTGAAGTGCTACACACTTATTTTCTGACCAGGTGAGCTCTACACCAGTTATTTGCATTGTTTCCCATTAACCACTGCTAACAAAATCAGAATACAATGTTTCATTACTCCCTTTTACTCATAAAATGGGAAGCCTCAAAAAGGATTATTACTCTGATTTATAAATATAAACAAATGTACCACGGGTATTCATTTCATAGGTGATATAGCTCAATTTTGTCTTTATAGTGATACAAAATATACAAGTAGCTCACTTTAATGTTTCTATGTCAAAATGCTTAACTGTGGTCAATACAAGCATCTGTGTAAAGCTCACATATCAGATAAAACTACTGTAAATGAATGTTTACATTCTCTTAAAAGTTACACGTAACAAAGGTTGACTACTAAGTAATGTAATCCCAATAAATAGTATGGAACTTATTTTTTAAGATGTCAATTTTTAAATGAATACTATGACAAGCTAAATTTTATTCCATCATCTTACCAAGTAGGAATGTCAGGAAGAGGGAAGACAATGGAAGAGGGAAGTAACACAGAGGATAGGAAAAGGCAAGGCAAGCCAAAATTCTTCTTGTACTTTCTAATACTTTCATCCAGGGATCAGAGCTTGTAATTAGCATCTTACTCTGATTGTAACACAGATATTTTTAATGGGAGACAATGGCAAAAATATTTTGATAAATTATTTCATCCCAAAGTCAGATTGTAACCACAAACTCTTATTTTAGAAAACTGAGACACTGGCTTGCTACAGACAGTCAACATTTGAAGACAACACATTCTATGAAAAAGAGATGAAAGGGACAGGCACTGAACAGAAGACTTGCACCAGGTTCCCTTTTCCATCACCATCAGAATGACCGTGTTTCTTCATGCTCTGATAGTCAGAAAAGCAAAAGATCCAAAATGGCTTCAATATTCAGGAGGTAGAAAAGAGTAGAGGAGATATAATAATTCATCTCATTTTATCTTTTTCAAAGTTCTTAATATTAAAACAATACAAATTCATATGGTAGCACAGTGCTATTTATAAGCATAGATTGCCTGTTTCCTTTATATAATTAATAATATACAGTTTTATGTATGTTTTCATTCCTTTGAAAAAACTTCATTTAATGTGGCAATCGCAAAGCTGCTGCTGAGAAAACACTGCTACCCTTGGTAGCAGAATCTCAACTTTAATATTTCTGAACTTTAATGTAGGCGTTTAAATTTTGAGGAGGATCAAAACTTTCCTGATAACACATCTTGGAGTTCTTAATTAGAAACAATAAAACTGTGAGCCATTTCATTATCTCCTAGAATGACCAGTGAAACAGATAAGAAACAGCATGGGAGGCAGGAGTTGGAAGGTGACAAAAATGCCAAAAGCAAAGAAATATAGCATTTTTTTGTTTGCTTGTTTTTGTTTTGTTTTTTGTTTTTTGAGACAGAATCTCACTCTGTAGCCCAGCTGGAGTGCAGTGGCATGATCTCGGCTCACTGCAACCTCCGCCTCCTGGGCTCAAGCAATTCCCATGCCTTGGCCTCCCGAACAGCTGGGACTACAGGTGCGTGCCACCATGCCCTGCTAATTTTTGTTATTTTTAGTAGAGATGGGGTTTCACCATGTTGGCCAGACTGGTCTTGAACTCCTGACCTCAGGTGATCTGCCCACCTCAGCCTCCCAAAGTGCTGCAATTACAGGTGTGAGCCACCGCACCCGGCCAGAAATACAGCTTTTAAGAAAATCTATTACTCAGTAACCTAGCATCAGGGCATGAAGGTACATACAACATTCTGGCAACAGAAGCACTAGAAAGTCTACTATGCCTAACCATGTTCATTTGGTTAGAGGTTAAATCAGTGACCAGAATCACACCATACCACAGGAAATGTTGGTCAGTTTCTCTCAATGCCTTACATGCAAGCTAGCTATCTGTCCCTGTTAACAAAACACCAGCCTGGAGATGGGGCCGGCAAAAAAACAAAACATGATTACATTAAACAGGAGTTATATGTCTGGAACCTAGGCTCTTCAAAGTTAAAATAATTGAGCTCAGTATCATGAGGGGCTCCTTGACAATCAGGATGAAACTGAGCTACTAAGTCTATGCTGACAGAATTTTCTAATTAGCCTAAGAATATCCTGGCAGCCCCTTCTCTCTCAATTCCTTGAAGCTTTCTGGAGAGAAGACATGCCCCAAACCACTGTCCATGCAAAACACAGGCACATAATAACATAAACAGGTAAATGTAGCAATAAGGTAGAACAGAGAAAGCACTGTTCTCCTAATTTATGTGACTAATGTCACTCGGTATGACTTTTCTTCAGTGGCAGTCTGCCACTGGAAAGACAGTGCCTAAAAGTTTGCCCTGGATTGACCGGGCACGGTGGCTCACACCTGTAATCCCGGCACTTTGGGAGGCCGAGGCAGGCAGATCACAAGGTCAAGAGATCGAGATCATCCTGGCCAACATGGTGAAACCCCGTCTCTACTGAAAACATAAAAATTAGCTGGGTGTGGTGGCCAGTGCCTGCAGTCCCAGCTATTCAGAAGGCTGAGGCAGGAGAATCGCTTGAACCTGGGAGGCGGACATTGCAGTGAGCCGAGATCGCACCACTGCACTCCAGCCTGGAGACAGAGCGAGACTCCATCTCAAAAAAAAAAAAAAAAAAAAAGTTTGCCCTGGATAAAGTAGATCCAGAAACTAGGGAAGGCAGGAAAATAAAGCCCATCATTATCACAGCTGTGATGGCTGTACTGTAAAACCTACTGCCTTGACCCTAGCAAGACACATGCTAGTGAGTTTCTGCCAAGAGGGCGAGTTCACACTGGCACCAATATGAAGGGACTCTGAGGCAACTTCTCTGACAGTCCCTGAAAATCCACCCCAGTACTGAGTAGAGAGGTGTCTCTTAGTCTAAGCCACAAGTGTCTCTGTAGTTTCCTTATCCACCTGGTTTCAAACTGCATTATAAATAAGCAGATAATTTATCACCCCCTTCAATAGCAAATATATTTCTAATTTAAAATCACAAGCACCAAAAGAAATTGAGACTCTGTGTGAAGCTCAGAATGACCAGATCAGCCTAACCACTCATGCAGTAATCCTAGACAATAATGGGAAGTGGCCTGCATACTAGACGTAGAGTCAGGAGAGCTGGGTAAAATGTGAGATTTTCCTCATTTATAAAATGGCAATTAGCTACCCCATAGGGCCATGTGAGGGCTTTTAAAATAAATCATATGTGAGGAAGTGCTTATCACATGGTAGGTTATAAAAATATCTTAACAGAGATTAATCTTCAATATATATTACTTGAGCTATGAGATGCCCATTAATACTTGTTACACACTGGAGAGTCCTATTTAATCAGACAATATGCTGACTATGTTAATTCACTTAACAGATTTATAGGGCTTTTTTAAAAAATCATCTACTATGTATTAGGTACCCTTAGAGGTGCTAAGAATAAAGGACAGGCAAAAAGACACCTGAATTATAAGCTATACAATATACCAGGTTTTTATTATTAGCACTGCATAAATCAGTATACTGATTCTAATACTATACATCACTGGGTGTTTAAGAGTTTAACTGTGCTTGGGTTGACTTCTTTTGACCTACCATGTGCACATTATTTTCACTGTTAAGGCAGTTTGAGTAGGTGCATTCAAGAAGCTGACTACTACTATTTACTGAGCAACTACTTTGTGCCAGTTATTGTATAAGTCACATTACATAAATTCTCTCACTTAAAACAACTTTCTAAGGTATTTATAATCCACAATTTAAAACGAGGAAACCTACCCAAGGTCACACAGCAATAGCAACTAATGGAGTTAAGAGTCAAATAAGGCCAGGGGCACTGGCTCACACCTAGCAGTTTGGGAGGCCGAGGCGGGCAAATTGCCTGAGCTCAGGAGTTCGAGGCCAGCCTGGGCAACATAGCAAAACCTCATCTCTACTAAAATACAAAAAATTAGCTGGTCATGGTGGCATGCACCTGTAGTCCCAGCTACTCAGGGGGCTGAGGCACGAGAATTGCTTGAACCCAGGAGGCAGAGGTTGCAGTGAGCTGAGATCATGCCACTGCACTCCAGCCTGGGCAACAAAGCAAGACTGTCTCCAGCAGCAACAACAACAACAACAACAACAAAACAAGCCAAACGAAAGACTGCTGCACACCAAGATCTGTGCTTCTATGCCTTCATTAGCAGGAAAGGTAGTAATGGGGATATGGTTATTCTACAGGGCCTTCAAGTAAAGGGTTAGAATACAGAAAGACAATGGACAACATAGGAGGAAACTTACCTATGAAACAGTAAACAATACCAAAGAGATTCACTCTGTATTATGGCAATTTAAAATGTAAATCGTGATTTGAAAGGAGTAGGTAGTTAGATCCATTGCACAATCCTGAGGAAATAAGTTTCACGCCCCAGTCCTCTGGTTCTGTCTGCTCTCAACCACTCTTTTTTTTTTTTTTTTCCTTTTTTAGATTTTACCCAAATACGTGGCAAGTTAAGACAGAAAAAAGAAAGATGTGAGGTGTGTATGTATTGTGAACAGTTTGTTTGGGTGGGGGTGGGTGAAGGAAAGTTGAGATACTACAGGAAAATGTCTCCAAGAAAAAAGTTACAATGGATCTTTTTTTAACTTTGAAAAAAAAAAAAGTATAAATTAGGAGAAAAAAGGGTAACTTTCAGCCCCACAAATTCCTGGGACCTAAATGAATCTTGTGCTTTTATCCCATGCAGCTGAAAAGAACTGCATCAAGGGGATGAGCAGCTGTCTAGTGTGAGAAAACAGAATGGTACAGCCCAGGTCTGAAGTGCGTAATTATAGACCAGATCCTCCAAGTTGCCCAGGAATATACAAACCAGTAACAAAAATCAAAAATTGTCTTTGACAAAGCCCAGGTTAGAAAAAACGAGCAAATTATAAAAGATATCAAGTGAGTCAACAGGGCTGGGATGTTAAGGACAAAAGCAAAGCAAATCTTTCTGCCATTCAAAAAAAAAAGGAAGTAAGATGTGTAAAACATTAGATCAAAGCTGATTCCTTCACCTTACCTGATCCCATATAACAGCTGATGAGATTCAGCTCATAGAGGTCTTTGGATCCTTCAGTAACTCAAACACCTTGAAGAGAGACTATGACTCTCTTACTTTATTACAAAATCTATTCTATAATAGTTTCTAGCAAGAGTACAATATACTAAGAATGTTTTCAGCTTCTCTAAACAGAAGTTAAAGTTATAAAGGCAACAGACTAAGTTTAAAGGTATCACTGAAAGCTATGACAAAATCTCATATAAGTACACAAAACCAAGGAATAAAGATGACTGGTGTTCCCTTAATACTTTCAAAAAAAAAAATGAAAGGGATGCTGACAGATACAAGCAAACATGTAATTAACTTAGCCTTTGGCAACTTCAGTCTTTTTCTCATCTCCTTATACTCAAATAATTTTTAATAATACCTATAATTACAACACTATTTAGAAATGGTTGGTTTTATACTAGAGGGTCAAGTAGAACACATCTTACCAGAATTAACATTTATCTTGACACTTCAGAAATCATTTTATAGTTCTACAGTTAATGGTGAACTGTAAAGCTGTTAAAAAAATTAAGCCATTTAAGATTGGTTCTTCAGAGGTGCTATAGATACTACATACAGCAAAAAAATTTTAATGCATAGGCATAAGCTCAATTATAGATTGGATGCCCTTTGATTTGAAAATATGACTCATAAATGTGTCTGGTTTATATCTGTTGAGTTATGATATAGATGATTTTAGTTATCCCAAAAAGCATTTTTTTAAAAAGAGTCTATCACTTTTACTTTAAGTGATTCTATGAGTCATGTCTCTCAAAAATTAAAACTCCAACTTTACTGGTACCTTTTTCTCTACCCTTATCACCAAGTTGAAATAAACTAAGAAACTGACCAATATTTACTGCGGCACTGGTATTTCAGGTAAGGGAGTAAGCAATGGGACTTGTTGAAAGTCTGGTGATGAAAAATAGCAACAGGGAGTCCCCACTGGCCCAGATAGGCTGCAATGCCTCTAAATTGTCATGACAGAGTAGCCAGCTGGTCAAAGGTTTGACACAGGAGAAACACCACCTGGCAAGTTTCTAGGGAATGAGAGGCAGAAACAAGCTAACTTGACAGGATAAAAACATCAGAAAAAGAAGCCCACCACAATTCCATCATGAACTTCTCAAAACTACCAATAACTGAATACATTTCTCTACTTTTATGAGGATGACACTGCCAGACAGCAATTCTTCTTAACTTCAGAAGAAAGTTAGTTTAAAGCATGATTCTCACATAAATCATATTCAAAATGTTAACAGGGTCACAAACCTCCTAAAAAAAAAATTTACTAAACATTATCCATTAAAAAAATTCAGTCCCCCAATTTACATCCCTTACACTATAAAACAAATCTAGACACAGACATGTACAAATCTTTTGAGATTATACAGCTATTAGAAGTCAGGAGCAATATGATGCAAATAATTCTTTTTTTTTTTTTTGGCAGAGTCTTGCTCTGTCACCCAGGCTGGAGTGCAGTGTTGTGATCTCAGCTCACTGCAACCTCCGCTTCCTGGGTTCAAGCAATTCTCGTGTCTCAGCCTCCCGAGTAGCTGGGATTACAGGCGCCCACCACCACGCCTGGCTAATTTTTTTGTATTTTCAGTAGAGACGGGGTTTCGCCAAGTTGGCCAGGTTGGTCTTGAACTCCTGGCCTCAAGCAATCCACACATCTCGGCCTCCCAAAGTGCTGGGATTACAGGCATGAGCGACCATGCCCAACCAGGATGCAAGTAATTTTGGAGCAATGAGTAAATTTGAAAACAATTCTGTTTTGGACCACATTTAATCCTGAAATCCGACCATTAAGCCAAAATACATAGAATAAGTTGGCTGATACCAATAACTTAATGCAATACTAGACAAAGTAAAACAGAACAGCAAATGGTATAAAAATTAAAGCAGAGTTAAAACCAACAAGACAAGCACAAGTTTTTGAAATAACATTTTATATTTTGAATTCATACGTTTTTGCAAAATATACTGATTATGTAGAAACAAAGCCATTTAAAATACTATTAAATAGAGTGGCATAAAACAAATGAAGGCTGTTATTTCCTAAATCCATAAAACATTGTTAACATAGCTTTTATATGAAGAAAACAAACAACAACAAATATATACATATATATATATATATATACACATGTGTACCTCCATCCTTCTTCTCCAATTCGTCCCTAATTAGAGGTGAGGTAAGTATCACCTTCAAAGTTAGCGTGGGCTCTTTTGTATTCCGAATTATAATAGATGCCTCATTTACACATTGTTCCACTTGATATTTCTCTTCTGTGAGTTTCTGAAAGTCACCAAGATTTCAAAATCACCCAGTTAATTAGACTGAAACCTCAAAAGAAAAAAAAACAATGCTTGTACTAAGTTCTCAAATGTTATTGACTATTAATATTACTGTGCTCAAAGGGCAAAGAAAGCCTGTAACTAGTTCTTTACTGGGGATAACACTTTTCTCTCCTCCCAACTTACAAGAAAACCCTCTTTCTCCATTCTTTAAAAAGCAACCACAATGTCAACCATCCATACAATTATGAAACAATATTTAAAACCATTCTAATATTTGAAAGTAAAATGCCAATAGCATCAGTATGTGATAAATGGTAAATTATTGTTCTTAAAATTATTACAGAGAACTATTATAAAATAAGAAATAGCTGGGACTGCTCTCCAAAACAATAGCTCTTTTTGTAGAGCAGCCTGAACAGGAACTCCTACTTGGCAAAAACTTATGAATATAGGATTATGGAGCTTTTTAAAGAGCACCAAATAAGCATGAATGAAAAAGTATCTCTGCACAGTCACTGACCAGGAGGAAACAATGAGTATAAACAAATAACTTCTTCCCTTCTCTGACAACAGGTCTCAGAGATCTTCCAATGGGACCTACCACTATGGGTCAAGTCATCTGACATCTACAGAAAACCTACATTGCTTCTTTTAACATACAAATATAAACAAACATACAATTTAGGTAGGGGCCTCCCACAAAATAATCACCTGATCAGAATTATATATTAAGTTATGCTTAATATATTATTATACATTAAATATATGATTTAAAATAAGTTACACGGGGCTTTTTTTCTTAGTGGTGAAATTTAGTGTCTATTACCTGACATACAGTAGCCAGGCTGAATAGGGACACTACCAAGTCCCTGCTCATCAGTGTGTATTAAAAGAATTCAAAGTCACTTATGTAAAAATAGCATTTTACCATTAAACGATCCCAAAAAAGTAGGAAAGGGAAAACTCATTATCCTACTTTTGAATAGAGGAAGCCAAGGAAGGGAAAGGCCATACGTAGATAAAAGAACCGGAATATAAAGAAACTGCAAAAAACAGCTCACATTCATTTTGTCACTAAAAGAGCATTAAAGATGTCTATCAAAGAATAAATTGAACTTCATTTTTCAATTATGCATGTCGATCACCATAAGACACACCCAAAATAATAAACATAATATGCATTTTGTGCTAGAGTAATTTTAAGTGATTTCTGGTTTTGGTCATCCTCCTCCTCCTTTGCTCAAAGAGGTTCTAAAAGCATCCTAGGAAAGAATATGAAGAGAAAAGGTAAGGTAAAACCTCAGCTAACTAACGTACTTAGATAACTGAAAGTTTTGCTATGTTAAGTGCTCGGGAAAAAGATTTTTGGTCCATAAGGAAATAATATCGTATCAGAGACTGGTTTTCCACACAAACACCATGAAAACTGGGCAGGGCAGGAGGGGCGGAGGGTGCTCGGGGAGAAAGGTTTAATTGTAAAAGTCACACTTAATTTCATGAATATTATTAGTAACAATACACTTGCACACATGTGTATATATGTGGGCATGTGTGTACATGTATACATTTTAATCTGAGATTAGTGTACAATCATCATCCCCATTTTACAAGAAAATGTATCTTTACCCAAACATAGATTTATTGTTGGAGAAATCTATTAGCTATGTTAAATTGAAAGATACTTCTCCTAATTTCCACCATTAGTCTTCAGAGTTCACACCTCTTTTACCTTCTGCCAGACAGCATTTCGAAGACCTAAAGGTATTTATATCTTTTTTAGTTTCTTTAGCCTAAAAAGCTTCAGTCTCCTAAAATTTGAGATGGTTTGTATACCCTGTACACCCTCCAGGGTAACCCCCTTGAATACTTGCTAACTGGACAAGAACCTTTTTAAACTGCGATGCTCATAAATAAAGACCCTCACTCAAGAGAGAAACAATGTGGAGTTTACAAAGTTGTGATCTGCACAGAGAAAGCTCTAACAATGCCAACTAAAGCTTGGCCCAATCTTCTGTGTCTTCAAAACAGGAGAGATGTGATAGATTTTCTGAATAAAAACTCCGATTTACTATTGCACTGGTTCTCAACCCCTTTTCAATGCTGCAACATCTGAGGATGAGGAATATGATCATTCTCATAAGAAACAAGATTCATGAAAGGAACAGAAAGGGGGTGAGATGGGTGAAAAAGCCACTAGTATGTCTGATTCTGATAATTCTAGATGTAAGAGTAACGATGTTTACTATACTAACAGCAGAAATACAGATTAAATGCTAAAACAAAATAAAAATTGAAATGGGAACTTTATTAATATTCTAATAAACTACAAGTATAGTTAGCCAGAAAGCCCATTAATGAGCTTTCTACTTTGTAAAGCTTTATTCCATGTTTAATACATAAAGCTATGTTCCACTCTCCTTCCTCCAAATGATCACAAAAGGATTTTTTTAAAAGGGAGGGAAAGGTAAATAGATTCAACCCTATAAAAGACCAGAAAACATTTCTCCATCAAAATTGAAAGTGGAAAAGCCAAGTATGTTCTGTCACTTTAAAAACCATATATTAAGACAAAATGATAACATAGTGCCCCCAAAATTAATACAGGAGAATGTGCCAATCAGTAAAATAAATCTGAGTGTCAAGAATGGTATTAAAAAATCAGAGATGGTTTTGAGGGTCAGCTAGTGAATATGAAAGAAAATGATCTAGTAACAAAGCTAATAAAAACAAACTTAGAATTCATACATCTTGAAAAAAAGACCCCTTTTAAAAGACATACAAATAAAAGAAACTAAATTTTAAAAAGTGAGTGGTGGTGGGGAGCATTCAACAATTCACAAGTTTGGACTTAGAGGCCAACATCTATTTCTGTGGCATTGATATGAAGACAAACTAATATAAAATTATCAAAAGCTATAATTTAATTGGACCACAGACAATATGCATCTGAAACTGAAGATGATCACAGACTCCCAATCAGTGATGCAATGAGTCCTTGGGGTAGGCTGGCAGGGCAGGTCCTAGAATGACCAGAACCCCAGAATGGTTACCTTCATCCCTGAGGAGCCTTCAGCCTTCAGCAGCATCCTCCAGGGAACATGCCAACATCATATTTTTCTAAATGCATCCCAGTGTAAAAAAGGTTTGGAGACAAGAAATAAACAGTAATTTCCATTAACAGAACAAAGAGGTGGCAAATTAACTGAGTCTTCAGTTTTAAAAATTACTATCTATGAAAGTCTCTCGTTGATAAGAAAGTCTCTTAGTCTCTAGAAAGTATCTAGGCTGTTTTCAATCTTCTAATTATTTTCTGCAGTATACCAACCCTTCCAAGAACTTTATAATGGTGAGACCTGGCCTGGAAAAAATGACGATTCTCAGCAAGATACAACGGAAAAGTTTAAGATGGTACCTTAATGGCCATCTTAATTTGGTAAATATATCCTGAGTACAAATCACCAGAAGTTTGCTTTAACTGTGATGAATTAGTCATTGACCCAGAGTAGCAGTACTCATTTTGTCTGTGTCTATCCTATTAGCTATTAGCAATTCTGGTTAATAATTTTTTCAAAGTCACTACCTATTTCACCTTTTTACAAATTCGCCTAGAGGTGCAGTTAAACTGTACTCACCTGAATCTGAATAGGAAGATTATCTTTGACTGTATTTAACAGGGTCTCTGTGGGTTTGTCTTTGCACATTAAAACCAGCTCCAAGTCCATATCATCTTTAATCAGCAAGCCTTTTGCAACCAGGCCAATCCTCATTACACCACACAATGTCCGACCACCTTGATCCCTAAAAATAAAAGTCTGCATGATTACTTTCACAACCTATTTCCCAAACTATAACTTAATCATCACTTGGCTTCCTGAATACCCTTATGAACTGATAAGGGAGTATGTAAATCCAGACATCCAAGTATCCACAAAATTAAGCCTCAGATTTGAGGCTTATAAAGTATCTATCTTCCCTCAAGGAGTCAATGGGGAACGTATTTCATACTACAGATCTTGTAATTCTTTACTACATTTATACTGCTTAAGAAAACTCAAAAATACTGTATTCTCTTAAATATTTTTTCAAATTGTTCTTTTAAATTTCCTTCTGGCCAGGTGCAGTGGCTCATGCCTGTAATCCCAACACTTTGGGAGGTCAAGGCAGGAGGATCATTTGAGCCCAGTAGTTCAAGACCAACCTGGGCAACACAGTAACACCCTGTTGCCACAAAAAATGTAAAACAATTAGCCAGGTGTAGTGGCATGCACCTGTAGTGCCAGCTATTCAAGAAGCAATGGAGAGAGGATTGTTTGAGCCCAGAAGGTTGAGGCTGCACTGAACCATGTTTGCACCACTGCACTCCAGCGTGGGTGACAGAATGAGACCCTGTCTCAAAAAATAAAAATAAACTTCCTTCTGTGTTAGTAGTAATTAGGCAATTTGTGAGGAACATGAATACCACTGTATATTGAGAAAGAACATCAGCACAGAAATCTAAAAGACCTGGATTCTACTCGTAGTGCCTGCTGACTCAGTATCCACAACAGTAAAATGACTATTGGCTAGATGAGCTAAAATTCCTCCCAACTATATCATTCTAAAGTGCCTCCCTTTCTATATCAGCTTATGGGGAAAGCAGAAAAAAGTGATAAAAGTATAGAGCTAAGGAAGGAAAGATAAACTGCCAGCATATGCATTCCAAATCCAGGAGTAGCTAAAAGAGCAAACACTCAAAGAAATCAAGTCATAAATGGTGCATAAGAAAGGTGCTCATCTATCCTTGATTTTAATTCTAAAAGTTTCTTATTGGTTCATTTCCCTTAATCACAAATGAAAATATTAACTAAGTTTAACCTTCTTTCAACAAATAAGCAAGTGTTTGAGTATGGCAAACATATTTACAGAAGTTACAGTCTCTCCTGCTCCTGAGGCTTACTCTGTAGTTAAGCAACAAAAGCAGTAACAGTTTAAGTGCCCTATTTAAAAGGGGAAGAGAAAGTAACATCTGAGCACAAACAGGTGTCACATATTCTCATTTAAATCTCACCACAAGCCTCCATTTGCAAGACAAGAAATGTGAGCCTCAGAAAAGTTAATTGTTCAAGTTCACCAAGAAAGTAAAATGGCAAAGCCTAAATTCAAACCTAAGTTGTTTTGACCACAACATTCAGGTCCCTTACATTATATGATTGCTTCCCAAGTTCAGAAAAGGGAGAGGTCAAAATTAGAGATGTCAAGCAAGGCAAACTGAAAGTCTGACTTCAGCAGAATCTTGATCTACCTAGATGGGAAACAGTCATTCTAGCTATAAGCAAAGAATCAGCAGAGTTGGGCAAGAATCAGCAGAGTTGAGAATAAAATGGAAAGGGAGAAGGAAGAGAAACAAATTGTGGCAGTGGAAACTAGAAAGGAAGATAAATAATCCAGCCATGGGTTCAGTGCCTGGCACACTTACAGAGATTCAATAAACATTAAATCAATGAAAAATGTTAAAGGTGGTATAAATATAGAAATAAAAAGCATTTTAAAGCAGGTGACCAAGTGTAGGCAATTGTCTGATATTAACAATAGAGAATCAGTCATCTTTGATTTCTTCTTCCTCTGTATCCTTGTCCTCTCATTCTTCCAAGTCTAATATTGTAATGGTTTATAAATTATCCCTCTATAATCACCATCAAACTTGCAAACCAGTTTCTTCAGGCTTTTATTACCTCTCACGTAGACCACCTCAATAACCTCCTCCTTACTGGCCTTTCTGACCTCTGTCATCTCCAAAGTACTGTATACAGCAACCAGAATAATCTTCCAAAGGCGCTGATTGGATAACACTCTACCTACTAATTCATTGGTGTCCCACTGAACACTTGGACACTTACCATATTGGAAAGCAATTTAGAAAATGACATCGCTTCCTGGTTCAAATCCTGGCTCTGCTACTTACTGTGTGACATTGGACAAATTTCAAATAACTTGACTTCTTTTGAGCCTGCTTCCTCATTTGTAAAACAGGAATAATACCTTTCTCACAGAGTGGTAGTGAGAATATATGTAACAAACTTTGGCCAGAGCCCAACAGATATTAACAGCTCAATAAACAACAGTTATTATTCCTTAAACAGTTTTATACTTTCTCATACCTAGATCAGTGCTGAGATTTATTTTTTTCTTTCACTTTCACCACATGCCAAAACCCTACCCCTATCCATCCTCTGAGCCTATTCCAAGTGCTACCTCCTTCATGGAGCTTTTGCAGATTTCCAGAACCAGCACATCATCGTCTCTCCCTGCTCTGTACTTTCACATGTTATTCACAGGAAACTGAAGAATAGATGCTAAGAAAACTGGATCTGGAGTCAGAGAAACTTGAATATGAGTCCTGGTTCAACCACACATATTTACTAAGTAGCCTTAAGCAAGTTAAAGTTTGTTAATGATTCTGAGTCACTCTTTTTTTTATAAGCAAGTTTGGAGCACAGGAAATTTCACAAGTAAAACAGGAGTGGAGAAAGGAAGATAATAATATTAGAGACTGGTAGATTTGCTGCAAGATAGTAGGAAAAGTACTGTGGTACAATAGTTGGCACTCAATAAACAGTAGCTGTTATTAGCTCAGTTATTAAATTCTAAACCATAATTATGATATACTTGGTCTTATCAGCCCACAGGTAGAAGACAGCATGATTGAGCAGAAAATCAATTCCTAATTCAAACAGTTCTGAATTTGAATTTAAAAATTGGAACATAGCAGTTATTGTAAAGCAAGCAACCCAATGTATTTGAATTTACTATATGTGAATTTAAAATTAAAAACAGAATTCTAATATTCCTAATAATACATATTGTAGGACCTTGTATAAGTTATTTGACTTTTGAATCCATTTTTAAAAAGGTAAAGCATTAAGTTAAATTAAGACAGCATAGGTAAAAGCTGCCTAACCGTGCCTGGCAATGGAAAATGCTTAATTGCTTAATAAATACAAGCTACCCCCCACCCATCTCTGTGTCCTTCAGAGTGGTTAACACTCACCAGGCGCACAATATATGTTTATTACCAGAACACAACTCTGTCCTTGGAATACATGCCAGCCTCTGATATAATAATAGAATCTCATTCTGCACTCCTTGAGTTCCACCACATGGGAAGGATCATAGGCAAGGGCTCACCCAGGGACTGTTCCACAAAACGGAAAGACTGTACATAGACAACCAAGAGCATCCACACACAGAAGTATAAAATCCAGGCCTGGCATGGTGGCTCATGTCTGTAATCCCAGCACTTTGGGAGGCCAAGGCAGGATAGCTTGAGGTCAGGAATTCGAGACCAAATTCGGCAATGCAGCAAGACTCTGTCTCTCCAAACAAAATTCTTTTTTTTTAAATTAGCCAGGCATGATGGCACACACTTATAGTCCTAGCTATTCAAGAGGCTGATGTAGGAGGATCACTTGAGCCCAGGAGTTCAAGGCTACAATAAGCTATGATCACACTACTACGCTCCAGCCTGGGCAACAGAGCACCCTATCTCTAAAAAAATAAAAATAAAAATAAAACTTCAAATAAAAGTATGGAGCATATTATCCTGTACAAGTCTTTAAATCACAGACCTCATCCAGTTAAGCAAGTCTATAAGAGTGCTTTCCAAAATATGCCAGGCTTGAGAAGAAACAAAATTAGAAAATGTATTAAAAAGACATAAACTTCACTGAAATATATACTTACAATTAGTAAAAATAGCAAATCTTATGTTATATATTTTACCACAATAAAAAAAATTTTAACATGACATAAACATGTAGCAAAGTGCAATTTAAATCTGGAATACATGACTATTTAACTTGCACAGGAGCTGAGATACATATAGAACTAAATAATTAGATAACATTACTAATGAACACGAACTCCAAATCTAACAGTAACATTTGTACAGACATCATATATGAGAAAAATTACACATTTCCAAGAACCTTCAAAGTGACAAGACCATGACCAGACACAATGTATAAACTGCCTGTAAATAGTTAAAAAAAATTGTGCTCTTCAGCAATAAAACTGACACACTGATTATCTTTGATCTGAAGATAAAAAAGTTATACTATCTTTCAGTGAAGAAAATCCATTTATCAATACTTTCCTATTATTATTTACTTATCACACTGATTTAAAGTTAAAAGCTGCAAAAATTCTGTAACCTCTTTCACTTACAAATTATAGCCAAAGCAATGTTTTTATTCATAGAGTATAGTCAAATGAGCTCCATCTTTCAAAGTTAGACACTTATTCCAATCATTGTGACAACTGCTCAAAACAGTAACTTTAAGCTTATCCTGGCATAAAAAGATTAATGATCTAACTCCAGGTACCATATCAGTTTCACTAATCTATTATTGTCACACTTAGAATATGCTACTATAATTGTTGAGGGGTGTGGGTCCCATTAGATCTTTATCCAATCCACAAATATACAAAGAGCAGTTATGATATGCAAGACACTGCTAAATTCCTGGGAATCAGTGAGGTAGATACAGTCAAAAATACCTTTAAAATACATTTTCCTACACTCTTTCTTCTACACAAGGATTTTTAAATGCCTTACACAAATGGTATTTTATGATCTCCCCAGAGATCAAAAACACTACTATTTATTTGAAAATTTAGGAGGCTGAATCAACACAGGAAAAAGATCATAACTTTGAAACATAATGATTTTAAAGGACTTGGTGTTCTCTCAAAAGGGATCCTAAACAGGTCCATTTTCTTTCTCTGGCTCTAATCTTTATTCTTTACTTGCTTTCCTTTCAAATTTAACTCAGAAAATCTCCATGTAACATTTACTTCCTTGGTTATAGTCTCACATATGCATAAGACAAAATCCAAAAAACAGCGTTAACACACACTCAATCCAGCAGACCTTAGAGCTTTGCTGTGCACTCTAGCACAGCGTCCCAGAGGTCAGTCCACACTCACTTGGAATAGTTTTCTCCGGCCTCATCTTTCTTCACTTCTGTCTCACCCTCTGTTTTTGTGCCTTTATTTGTTTCATCCAACCAATCTGAGACATGTTTAAGAGCACATTCAACAGTAGATACCATATTCTGAACAGCTTCAAGTTCCTCCGGAGATGGATAGATTGTTGAATGTTTCACCATAACATGGCGATCATCATTAGCAAAAGATCGAATAGATCTCTGTTAGAAGGAGAACGAAAACAATTACTTCAAAAAAGAAACATCACCTGAAAAAGATGATATACAACTATATCTCTAGCCAACCCATAGCACTGACTGTCTACTGTGAAACAGTTAATACTGAAACAAGAAAAAACTGCTCCAGAGTGGGAAGTAAAATCCCATTCTACTGAACTCCTCACCAGAAAACAAGAGCTCTTCCATTCATGTTTTGGTAAGGTGCACTTCAGTCACTCTTGGCATTATTTATAAATAATGTTATCCTGGCCAGGCACGGGGGCACATGCCTGTAATCCCAGCACTTTGGGAGACCGAGGTGGGCAGATCACTTGAGGTCAGGAGTTTGAGGCCAGCCTGGCCGACATGGTAAAACCCCGTCTCTACTAAAAATAAAAAAATTAGCTGGGTGTCGTGGCATGCACCTATAGTCCCAGCTACTGAGGAGGCAGAGGTTGCAGTGAGCCAAGATCACGCCACTGCATTCCAGCCTGGGCAACAGAGTGAACTCTGTCTCTAAATAAATAAATAAATGAATAAAGTTATCTTTTAGCTGAACCTACACATTCTGAATACTACTTCAACAAATGTCATCCACATCACACATCATCTGCAAGAATTAGATACTTCTTAGCTTCAAGAGAGTCCCATAAATGCAGGATGGTGAGTGACTCATAAACTGCCAAAGACTTCTAACCTTTCCAAACTGCCAAAGACTTCTAACCTTAGAAAATTGAGATTTCAGGGCTGGGCATGGTGGCTCATGCCTATAATTCCCAGCACTTTGGGAGGCTGAGGTGGGAGGATCGCTTGAAGGCCAGAAGTTGGAGACGAGCCTGGGTAATGTAGCAAGATCCAATCTCTCCAAAACATAAAAAAAATTAGCCGGACATGGTAGCGGGCGCCTATAGTCCTAGCCACTCAGGAGGCTGAGGCAGGAGGATCCTTAGAGCCCAGGAGTTCGAGGTTAAGTGAGCTACCACTATGTCACTGCACTCCAACCTGGGCAACAGAGTAAGACCCAGGTCTCTATTTAAATTTTAGAATTTAGGATTTCATAATATAGAATAATATGAAATAAAAAGTTATCTGTGAACACTATAAGAAAACTATAAAAACATTAAAATAGTGTCCACTATTTGACATTCAAAACTTTGGTGCAAGGCCTTTAATTTTTTAAATAGCCTAGTGGGAGACATTCCAAATGCAGAGTGGGAAAAATACATACTGCAAAATGACAAGCTAATTTACAAATATATTCTCAATCAAAATCTCCTCAGGACTGATTTACTTAAATCTCAACAAAAATCATTTTAAAGCTCATTTGGGGAAAAACATAAATAAGGGTATCAAGAAATACTCTACAAAGATCGAAGGGTGGTACCACTAACTAAAATGAAATATCAGATCAGTGGAACAGACCAGAACCCAGAAAATAAATGAATCTCATGAAAATTTAACAGAGTAGATTCTATACACTCATGAGTCACACATCCAAAAACCTTTAAATTTTTCCAAATTTACAAATATCACGAAGACACTTATACCAATACACAGCAAAATGAACAAGGATAACTTAGTGAGTTTTCCATAAAGCCTAAAATATTCCATTTAAAAGCTGGTTATACTGTCTTTACTTACATGAAATTATATGTTAGTACATGGTAAATATTTTGTTTTGAAGTCCATCGCAAACTAAAACATTCTCAATTTTTTATGAACAGTCTTGCCTTTTTGTTCTTGTTTGAATATCTATGTTTAAAAATCACATTATTTTTGGATAACAGTAAATTAACACTATAGTGTCACTGTCCTCTATAAAGCAAAGAAAACTTTGGTTGAAAAGGTAATCATTTGAAAACCTCTATCATTATATAAAAACAGAGCTAAAATAGATTACAAAGCTTTTCTTTTTCTCAATAAAAATCATCTGTCTAGATGTCTTTCTTGCTCAACATCCACAACCAGTTTTCCAACTGGTGCAGTTTGCCACAAAGAAACAAATTTTTTAAACACTTAGTGAGACATATTCATCTATCCCAAAGTAAGTACTAGAGAACAAAAGAGCCATAGAGTTGGAAACGCTAGGCTGTTAGCTAGGCTCATGTACTTGCTAAATTACCTAGTCCTGCACACCGGCCACACCTGAGCAAAACCGCGTATTGCTACATTACATAAACATTTGTCATTTATCACACAAATAATAAAGACTGCCAATGTTAAATCTAAAAATGTTACATCTAACATTCCACTGGATGTGACAGGATAAGCACCATGAAACAACAGTGACAGGCCATGCACGGTGGCTCATGCCTGTAACCCCAGCACTTTGGGAGGCCAAGGCAGGCGGATCACCTGAGGTCGGCAGTTCGAGACCAGTCTGACCAACATGAAGAAACCTCGTCTCTACTAAAAATATAAATTTAGCCAGGCATGGTGGTTGGTGCATGCCTGTAATCCCAGCTACTTGGGAGGCTGAGGCAGGAGAATTGCTTGAACCCAGGAGGCGGAGGTTGCAGTGAGCTGAGATCACACCATTGCACTCCAGCCTCAGCAACAAGAGCAAAACTTCGTCTCAAAAAAAAAAAAAAAAAAAAAAAAAGAAACAGTAACAGGAAAAATTGAAGAAATGCAGAGAAATCTTATTTACTCAAATAAGCTCTAAACAGATTTTCTTTAAGTATTAAAAAAATAAATCAGACTGGGCACAGTGGCTCACGCCTGTAATCCCAACACTTTGGCTCACGAGGAGGGTGGATCATCAGAGGTCAGGAGTTCGAGACCAGCCTGGCCAACATGGTGAAACCCTATCTCTACTAAAAACACAAAAATTAGCCAGGTATGGTGGTACACCCCTACAGTCCCAGCTACTCAGGAGGCTGAGGCAGGAGAATCACTTGAACCCGGGACACAGAGGTTGCAGTGACCTGAGATTGTGCCATTGCACTCCAGCCTGGGCAACAGAGTGAGACTCCGTTTCTTTAAAAAAAAAAGACAAAAAATTAAATCAGAAGAACCATGCAGAAAGAGAAAATTCTCATTGCAATCTGAGATCTAAAAAGCAAGTAATAAGAGAAACCAGAAAATACTCATCAATTAAATTATATAAAAACACAAAATTTATACACCAGAAAATCTAAGCTGAATTTAAAAAGAATAAACTAAGGAAGACATCTTCATCCACTCTGAAAAATAATAAAGCATTTCTTTTAGTTGTAAGAATATCAAGACTATAAGAAATGAGCAGAATGAGAGGTAAATAATTCACATGGTAAGATATAAAAGAATCAGTGTGGTTTTTTCACATTTCACCACATAACTAAAATGACAGGGAAAATCCCAAGTTAACATTTGTTGCCACAATCTAGATCTAAAATATCAGAATTTCTTCTCTAAGGAGTCAGCTGATTAAGTTATAATCCTTGGCACAAATATTTTTAAAAGCAAGTAACATTTAAAGAAACACCACCAGGCTGGGCACGGTGCCTCACGCCTATAATCCCAGCACTTTGGAAGGCTAAGGCAGCAGCAGGGTTCCTTGAGCCAAGGCGTTCCAGACCAGCCTGGGCAACAAAGCAAAACCCTGTCTCTACAAAAAATTTAAAAATTTGCCAGATGTGGTGGCATGCGCCTATAAGGCCAAGCTACTTGGGAGGCTTGAGGCAGGAAGATCCTTTGAGCCCAAGGAGTTGGAGTTTGCAGTGAGCTATGATCATGTCACTGCACTCCAGCCTGCAGGACAGAGCAAGATCCTGTCTCAAAAAAAAAAAAAAAAAAAAAAAAATCAACACCAACAGACCGGCTAAACAACATATTCCAAATAATCATACTGGTGATTAATATTTTCTACTTTTTCTCTCACTGGTAATGTGTTTTTAAAATCTTGGCCAGGCACGGTGGCTGATGCTTGTAATCCCAGCACTTTGGGAGGCTGAGGTGGGTGGATCACCTGAGGTCAGTTTGAGACCAACCTGGCCAACATGGCGAAACCCCGTCTCTACTAAAAATACAAAAAATTAGCTGGGTATGGTGGCGGGCACCTATAATCCCAGCTACTCGGGAGGCTAAGGCAGGGAGAATTGCTTGAACCTGGGAGACGGAGGTTGCAGTGAGCCGAGATTGCGCCATTGCATTCCAGCCCGGGCGACAGGGTGAGACTCCGTCTTTAAAAAAAAAGAAAAGAAACCTTTTCTCGCTTATACTTAGGAGAAAAAAAATTCATATAACACCCTCCAGAACTCATAATACTAAGGGAAAAAAAATCAGCACATTTTACCAATTAAAAGCCTAGGCACCAGAGACTATGAGCTCATCTAACATCACAAATTCAATTTAAGTCTGAACTCTTCCCAAAAAGCAAGGTTTCTTTGATTCTCAATTCAGTGCCCCTACTATACTCAGCACTTGACCCTATTATTTTAAAAGTATGAAAAAGAGGTGGCTTTTTCAGTTAAACATTCACACATATTATAAACTTCTACATCATTCATATCACTAATTAAAGGACTGGTTCAGAATTTTTAATTTCCACAAGAAAAAAAACTGAACTTAAAGTTTAAAACCTAGCTATTTGTATCAGTTTGCTAATGCCAGTTTTATTAGAAAATATTATTTATGAGCATTTCCTCCTTTGTTTTAATAATTCATGGCCTACAGGCTCATGAGGCCCTACCTTGTGGTTTACATAGCTTGTAGTAAATCTGAATTCATTCGCTTTGAATAGCAGAGTGCCATCTTTATATGACACACTAAAGCCAAAAATTAACACCACTGTTTTTCATTTGCCCTCACTGTTAACATTTCTAATTTTAAATTACTGGAGTCTTTTGTAACTAAATTATGAAAATATCCACAATAACCTACCATGGTTTTCTATAGTATTTTAGCTTCTTTTTCCGATCCTTTCCCCTCTTTCTTGTCGTCTTCACTAGACACTGTTTTGTGTAACAATACCTCCTCATAAGCCTGAGTCCCCTGACAGCTCAGCGTCAATATAGCAAATATGTCTGAAGGCTTGTTCTCTGGAACACACCTGCAAGAGAAGAGGAAAACAACTTCAAAAATGCTTATTTACTATTAGCTTCCAATATGAGTGTGCAACCCATAAACATGTTCCTGATTAAAAAGAAATAAACTCAATAGAGGAAAATTCCCTCAGTTCAAACAAAAAGCTAACACATCTTTTGAAGGCCTGGGCCCAGGAGCCTAGGTGATATGGCCAGAAAAGTAAGCCTCCTGTAGCTACAATGTGGCAGCTGGCTGACTAGCACTCCATGAGATAAATACATTTGCAAAGAGATTCAGTCAAGAAGCACCACCTGAAAGAGTAATACTACCACTGATGGCAACAAGTTGCAGTTAACCATTAGATTTTCAATCAGAAATTGGCATTACTCAGACCCATCTGAAAATTCAGTAAAGACACCTGAAAATACAACAATACCAATGATTATTCCATGATGCTTTTACATTGGATACTGCCATTAAAGAGTACATGTTGGCACAATGTTTGTTCTTTAATTTTTTTCAGCCTAAAATTCAGAATGCTTTTTTGGCTCTACTTCCTAACTCCCAAAAGGCCCTGTTTGTCCCTGGGCCTGTATGCACTGCTATGCCAGACTCCTGAATATTCACTGGATCCTGACTTCATTACCCCTGGATGTCCCTCACCAGATTTCCACAGTATTATTTCTATCCAGAGTCCTAATCATTGTTACCTATTTTGTTCCACCTTTATGAGATTTTATTCCAGACATAGTAAAAGTAAACTTTTCTGAGCACTGATGAAACACTTATATTATAAACCTAGCTACAAGAAAAGGAGAAAAAAATTAAAAAAAAAAAAACAGAACATCAAAATACAGCACATGCTTTAACTATGTGGCTATAAGAGGACATAATTTACATACCATATATCGTATAAACTCACAAAGAAAATAACTTTCTCTTCATTTAAATATCTTTCCTTTAATAAGGAAACACCCTATTGTCAGTAACAGTTTCTTAATATTATCAGTTAGGCCAAGTGAGGTGACTCATGCCTGTAATCCCAATGCTTTGGGAGGCCAAGACGGGAGGATTGCTTGAAGCCAGAAGTTCGAGACCAGACTGGGCAACAGAGCGGTACCCTATCTCTTTTAAAAAATGATACTGTTTAACAGAAGAGATTCTAATAAATGGGACTTACTTTATTATTACTCATATCGCATTAAGGAAGGAATGCATAAGTGCTGCAATTCATGGGATCCTTTTGGACAACCAAAAAACAGGGATCAAAATATGATCCCACAGTAAGAGATATCTCAAAAATGCTCCATCTAAATAACATAATACTAAATACAATACTAAAATTTTACCTTTCCTATAAATACCTTACTATATAACCAAAGTCTTCAGCATCTCCCATTCCCAACCCTACTCCATTCTAAGGGATTCGGCTAGTCACTATTTAGCTGTGAATCCAGCAGCCAAAAACGATTGCTATGTGTTCAGTCAACAAGTGAAACAAAGTACACAAGCTTTCTTTATATTAGTGAAGCCAGTTCTAGACCATCCTGGCTAACATGGTGAAACTAACAATACAAATTAACAATACAAAAACTAAAAATGCAAAAAAATTAGCCGGGCATGGTGGCGGGTGCCTGTAGTCCCAGCTACTCGGGAGGCTGAGGCAGGAGAATGGCGTGAACCCGGGAGGCAGAGCTTGCAGTCAGCCAAGATCACGCCACTACACTCCAGCCTGGGCGAAAAAGCAAGACTCCGTCTCAAAAAAAAAAAATGTGGAGCCAGCCAGGCATGGTGGCTCGCGCCTGTAATCCCAGCACTTTGGAAGGCTGAGGCCAGGAGGATCACTTGAGCCTAGGAGTTTAAGACCAGCCTGGGCAACACAGTGAGACCCCATCTCTACCAAAAAAATTAACAACAAATTAGGTGGGCATAGTGGCACATGCCTGTATTCCCAGCTGCTCAGGAGGCTGAGGTGGAATGATCACTTGAGCCCAGTAGGGTGGGGCTGCAGTGAGCCATGAACACGCCACTGCCCTCCAGCCTGAGCAACAGAGCAAGACCCTGGTCTCAAAATAATTGAATAGATTGAAGGCAGAAAAGGAAGAACAATGCTATGAAATAGCTTCAGATGTAGTGGAAAAATCATGGATCACCAATATGAAAAGTACAGCACTCCACAGTCATTTAGCATGGGGGGTAACTACCCTACCATCAAGAACCTCTGGGAACTTCAGAGTATGATAGCATAGTGCAATAACTCATGAAAAAAAAAACTGTATCTCTATTCACTGTATATTCACTGTATGTTCTATTGGTGCTATAAAACAAACTTAAAAATCATCTGACCAACTCTACCCTCATTTTAAAAATGAAACAGAATCAGCAAACAAGGGACAAGACATGGTCTGAAACCTAAATTACAGACCAATGCTTTTTCCCCAATATTTATCAATCTGATTGAGAAAAAAGCCAAATGTATAATATGTCTGGTTTACTCTAAACTGAAATGGAGAAACTACAATAGCTTTTAAGAGTTTTTGTGTTTTTTTTTTTTTTTAAAAAAAAAGGTCAACCTAATGGATAAAATTCTGGTCTTAAAATTTTTTTAAAAACTAACTTTGCTAGTTAATAGCTATATGACCTTAGAAGTTATGTGACTCAAAGAGTCACTTAATTTCCTTGGGTCTCTGTTTCCTTTCTTAATAAAATGAGAAATAATTCCACTACTAATTAGTAGATAACATGTATGTAGCTCAGACTTTGTACTCACTGTTCCTAAGACTTTTCATATATTAACTCAAGCCTCCCAACAATCTCAATTACTGTCTCCAATTAACACATAAGGAAACTAAAGCATAAACAGATAACACAACCTAAATAAGACCATAAAGTAAACAGCAGAGCCAAGATTCATATCTAGACAATCCTCTTTAATACTGTTTTGGCTCTAAAGGACTTACATTTCCTATAGAGGACAAACTTCAGCTATTTAAAAAAAAAAAAAAAAAGTCTATGTGACCATAGAACACACAGGCTTTGGAGTCAAGTACCAGCTTTGTCACTTCCCTTATCTGAGCCAGAGTTTTCTCACCCATGAAATGGGCTGACTAGTATCTACTCCAAACTAAATGGACAGGTTATATAAAAATACCTAATAATATCTTACAAATAGTATACACCCAATAAATGGTTTCGGGAAAAAAACACACCTCAAATTTCCTAATGTCAAATAGAAACATTTTGTTTATACATCAGATGTATGTAAATTTCTCTGAAAAACTAAGCCTAGAAAAATATGAACTATGCACTCCTTAGAACAGCTTACGCAGAAGGTGGCATTATATATAAAGGAATGTGTGTCACTTTTTAATTGAGGACTTTTTTCAATTAATGGACATTATTTTCTAGAGCAGCTTTAGGTTCATAGAAAAGTTGAGTGGAAAGTGGAAAGAACTCCCATATACCTCTTCTCCCCACCACCCACCACCCACCACCCACCACACATAGTTTCTTCTATTCTTGACATATTACCTTAGTGTGGTACATTTGTTACCACTGATAAACCAATGTTGATACATTATTATTAACTAAAGTTCATAGTTTACATTAGGGTTCACTCTTTGCATTGTACATTCTATGGATTTTTACAAATGACATGCATTCACCATTACAGTATCATACAAAATAGTTTTAGTTTAACACCCCTGAAAATCCCCTATGCTCCACCTATTTGACCTTCCCACCTTCCCCACCCCCAAGCCCTTGGTAACCACTAAGTTTTTTCAGTCTATAATTTTGCCTTTTCAAAAATGTCATATAGTTGGAATAATATATCATATGTAGCCTTTTGAGACTAGCTTCTTTCACTTAGCAATATGCATTTAAGGTTTCTCCATCTTTTCATGGATTGATAGCTCATTTCTTTTTATTGCTGAATAATATTCTGTTGTATGGATATACCACAATTTATCCATTCAACTACTGAAGGACATCTTGATTGATTCCAAATTTTGGCAATTATGAATAAATTCCCAAAAACTTATTTTCAAAGTTTTTGGGTAAATCTCAAGACTAGGCCAGGTGCGGTGGCTCACGTCTGTTAATCCCAGCAGTCTGGGAGCCTGAGGCAGGCGGATCACAAGGTCAGAAGATCGAGACCATCCTGGCTAACACGGTGAAACCTCGTCTCCACTAAAAAATACAAAAAATTGGCCAGGCATGGTGGTGGGCGCCTGTAGTCCCAGCTACTCGGGAGGCTGAGGCAGGAGAATGGCGTGAACCCAGGAGGCGAAGCTTGCAGTGAGCTGAGATTGTGCAACTGCACTCCAGCCTGAGCGACAGAGTGAGACTCCATCTCAAAAATAAAAATAAAAATCTCAAAACCAACAAACAACTATGCTATCTATATTCAAACTATGAAACTTAAATATTTAGGGATTTTTTTCCTGAAATGCAATAGAGAGAATATAAAAATACTTTCTTTAAAAATCCCAAGTAATGTTTTGCAAACAGTTTGTTATGGAATCCAGTAAATTTACTCTCAAAACAGTAACTGACTAGGAAACCTTCAATTTTGTTAATACTAATATAAGCCACCTAAAACAAGCTATGTAAAAATAAACAGGCTTTATTTCATTATGAAAGAACCACCGCACATCTACAATATTAAATATGGGCAAGAAAAAATTAGAAAAAGACACCTCACTGCCTCTCCCAGAAGATCACATTAAGATAAACTATGTGAGATTCAATAGCAAAGACTTGGAACCAACCTGAATGTCCAACAATGATAGACTGGATTAAGAAAATGTGGCATATATACACCATGGAATACTATGCAGCCATAAAAAATGATGAGCTCATGTCCTTTGCAGGGACATGGATGAAGCTGGAAACCATCATTCTCAGCAAACTATCGCAAGGACAAAAAACCAAACACCGCATGTTCTCACTCATAGGTGGGAATTGAACAATGAGAACACATGGACACAGGAAGGGGAACATCACACACCAGGGCCTGTTGTGGGGTGGGGGGAGGGGGGAGGGATAACATTAGGAGATATACCTAATGTTAAATGACGAGTTAATGGGTGCAGCACACCAACATGGCACATGTATACATATGTAACTAACCTGCACGTTGTGCACATGTACCCTAAAACTTAAAGTATAATAATAATAATAATAAAAAGAAAATGTGGCACGCATACACCATGGAATACTATGCAGCCATAAAAAAGGATAAGTTCATGTCCTTTGTAGGAATATGGATGAAGCTGGAAACCATCATTCTCAGTAAACTATCACAAGGACAGAAAACCAAACACTGCATGTCCTCACTCATAGGTGGGAATTGAACAATGAGAACTCTTGGACACAGGGCAGGGAACATCACACACCCAGGGCCTGTCGTGGGGTGGGGGGCTGGGGGAGGGATAGCATTAGGAGAAATACCTAATGTAAATGATGAGTTGATGGGTGCAGCAAACCAACATGACACATGTATACCTATGTATCAAACCTGCACGTTGTGCACATGTACCAGAGAACTTAAAGTATAATAAAAATAAATAAAAATTTAAAAAAAGAAAAAAAGATAAATTATGTGAGATTTACAAGTAAATATATATTTATTAATTGCCTATTAATTTGTATGTATATGCTTGGTAGCAAGAGAATACAAAGATGAATCAACTCAGAACACACTAAGGGGCCAGGTGCGGTGGCTCACACCTGTAATCCCAGCACTTTGGGAGGCAGAGATGGGTGGATCACTTGAGGTCAGGAGTTCAAGGCCAGCCTGGCCAACATAGTGAAATCTTGTCTCTACTAAAAATACAAAAATCAGCCAAACGTGGTGGCACATGCCTGTAATCTCAGCCACTCGGGAGACTGAGGCAGAAGAATCACTTGAACCCAGGAGGCAGAAGTTGCAGTGAGCCAAGATCGTGCCATTGCACTCCACCCTGGGCAACGGAGTGAGACTCCATCTCAGAAAGAAAAAAAAAAAAAAAGAACACACTAAGGAAAGTAAGAGCAAATACATATAAATCCAATACTCTCCCCAAATCCCTTCAAATAAATTCAACTTTCTCTACATGGTGGCATTATTTCTATGCAATAGTAATGTGAAAAGAACACTGAACTTCAATATTTTCTTCTGGAAGCTTCTTTTTCATGTAAAAAAAAAAAAAGGCAGATGCAAGAAGGTTAAACCTATCAATTACTTATCAATAGCTAATATAAAATCCTCACCTAGTTCCAAATTCCGGCTATTCCTCCTTACCCAAAAACACCTATAATGATGGAAAAGCTCTATTCTACCATATCACTTGAAGGCTTGCAATAATGGGCAGAGGCCGAAAGGTCTTTTCTCAATTAACGGTATGTACAAAGAAGATGCGATGGCTATAATCTGAACCTAAAATATACTGAATGAGCCAGCTACGTCGAACCAGAATGAGATTCCTGAATATTTACTGTCAGTGAGCAAAATGGAAAAGCTCTTATTGAATAACCAATCAAAAGAGTGGTTAACAGAAAAACACATCCCTTTGCTAAAATAAGCAGTTATTAGCCCTTCCCAATCACTGGTGCCTTATGTGACAAAACAACATTCAGCCAGACAGATGACTCACTTGTTGAAAGAACCAAAAATTCAATGCATTTCAACAAGTATTTACCGAACACCTGTAATATCCCAGGCACTGTCCTAGGCACTTTGGCTACCAACAGTGAACAAAACAGACAAAAATCCTTGCCCTTGTGGTTTAAGTCCAGAAGAGGGAAATAATCAAAAGACAATAAATATAAAAATAAGAAAATTAAGCAGTACGTTAGAAGGTGTGAAATGCTTGGAAAAGAGAGGAAGCAAGTTGAGGAGGCAACAGAGTAAGCACACACAGATAATACATGGAGAGGGAGTGCCATTTTAACAGATAGTCAAGGGTTCACTGCAAAGGTGGCACCTAAGCAAAGACTTGATGGGGTTAACAGCCATGCAGATGTCTATGAATTGAGCACTTCTGGCAAGGGAGTTAAAGCAGTGGTCCTAAGGAAGGGTGTGCCTGCGTTAAGTGGAAGAATAATAATGAGTCCAAAGTGGCTGCAGTGAGGTGGGGGAGAGAGGAGGGTAGAGAGGACAGAAAGGTGGGGGTGAGGGGATCAGACCATATATGGCAGAGGCTGGCAAACTTTTTCTTTAAAGTGCCAGATAGTAAATACATCAGGCTTTTCATGCCATAAGGTCTCTACTACTCAACTCTGCCTTTGTGGTGCAAATGTAGCCATACATGATATGCAAACAAATGGGTGTGGCTCTGTTCCAATAAAACTTAATTACGGACACTGAAATTTGAATTACATGTAATTTTCACATCAAAAAATATCAATTTTTGATATTTTTTAACCACTTAAAAGTATAAAAACCATTCTTAGCTCACTGGTCATATAAAAACAGGCAATGGGCCAAATTTGGTCATGGGTCAGTTTGTCAAGTCCTAATTTAGGGCCCTTCTGGTCACTTTGAAGACTATAGCTTTTACTCTGAGATGGGGAGCCCTTAGAAGGTTTTCAGCACAGAATGACAACATCTAAGTCATATCTTTAAAAGATCACTATGGTTACTTGTTTAAAACACTGTATAAGAGTGGAAGGAAGGAGGCCACTTAAGGAGGTTTAGTGATCATATTCTGGATATATTTTGAAGGTAAAAGCCACAGCATTTCGAATAGATTGGATGTGGGGTGTGAAGGAACTGGAGGCATCAGGATTGACTTTAAGGTTGTTGGCCTGAGCAACTGAGTTAAGGAAGGTGCCAGGGAGAGGAGGTTTTGGGAATAAGATCAGAAATTCAGCTTTGGACATGCTGACATTGAATTTGAGGTATTTATTAGACATCTAAGAAGGCAGCTGGATACGGACCTAGTGTTCAGCAGAGAGGTCTGGATTAGGATACAAATTTGGGAGTTTTCAGTAGTTTGGTATGTGAAGCCACAAAATGGCCAAGGGAGTGGGTGTACCAATGAATACAAAAAAAGCAAAAGGAGAAGAACAACTATACTCAAAGAAGGAATAACCTGAGAGATGGCAGGAAAATGAGACTGTGCTATTTGGAAAGTCAACAAAAGAAAAATTACAAAGGAGGCAAGATGTCTAAATTAAACTCAAACAAAGGGCTGGGGGCAGTGACACAGGCCTATAGTCCCTCGGGAGGCTGAAGCAGGAGGATCATTTGAGCTCAGGGGAGGGTCATTTGAGCTCAGAAGTTCATGCCTAGCCTAGCCAACATACAGAGATCCCCATCTCAATTTTTAAAAAGGGAAAGGGGGATAGTGCATAGGAACAGGAATCTTGTTTTAATCCTTGTTTTACTACTACAGATATCCAATAATTCAAGGATACTTACATATTTGGAAGTCTTGTATACCACTGTGTAAAGTTGTTTTACTATGTTTTACCATTTACGGGGATTTATCCTCTCCTATACTATTCCCATTTCAGCCCATCATTGAGGAAAATTTTACCTTGAGAACATCAGACTCCTCTTCAAAACCTTCAATAACCACTAATTACCTAAGCAACTGGCACTAAACTCAAATATTCAGTGGCATCCAAGGTCCTATCGTCATTCTTGTCATTTCTCTCACCACCACAGCTCCAGTCAACACGGGAATAATGACTCTATGCCAGAACACCTTGCAATGTGCTACCGCTAAGCTTGAGTTAAACGATTCCCTTACCTGGACTGCAGCCACTACGCCATCATGATTTGTCATTGTTCTATTCATCAAATGCCCATCTCAAATCTACCCCTCCATGAAGCCTTACCTAATACTTCAGTTTATATAATTTCTTCCTCCTTTGAGCCATCCAGCACTTTTTCAGCTTCCTTTATATTTCTATTACTCAGTTTTAATGATATGATTTACTATTATCTCCACAGCACCTAGTACATCACCCTGCACTCAGCAGAGGCTCAATAGAATTTGAATTCAACCCTAAATTTATCCTTCCTTAGAGTGCCATAACCACAGAATCTAAGGAGGTTCCATCCAAAAGGTCACCATCTCTTCCCATTATTTCCATGGCAGTCATCACCACAGTGACTAACAGGGAATTTCTGACTCGTCCTCCATAAGCACAAATTCCATTACTTATTTGACTTCTCCATCTTGGATTAATCCCCCAAACCCTATCCCATTCCTTCAGGACTTTAGTGCTGTACTTAGCTCAGTGACACACTCAACTTTACTTCTGGCATAAATATTAGAATTTTAATAACCGCAGAGATGACCCTTCTAAAATTCAGGCTTCTCCAGTCCTTGTATTCCTTTCCTCCAATGTTCTCATCTTCTTTCCTATTTTAGACAAACACGCCCCACCGGGACCTACAATCGCTAATGCTACCACCTTTCACAGTCCCTCATCCTTTTCATGCCCTCATTTCTGTCCTCAACCAACCGAAATTACGTGATCCATCATTTATCATTCACACCAGCAACTGCTTCTCTTTCCTTCTCCTAGCAAAACTCTAACCCTGTTAAATCCAAGCCTCTTGGCCACACCACATCATTAACCATGTACCATTAAATATAACTAAGAAAAAAAAGTATCACATAATCATGCTAATTAGTCTTTTTCATGACCATTAGCCTCAAAAGGCCCAATAATCAATAGTTCTAAAGGGATGTGAAAATGTGAAGTCAAGTTTTTTTAGTTGTAAGAATGACTAGGTAGGTAATCCTGGCATTTGGGACCCTGGAATGCAAAATATCCTGCAGTGTCCAAGATCTGTCCCACCTAAAATGCAAGTAGGAGCCTCAATGAAAAAGTTAAATGTTCATTCACTTCCTCACTCTCCTAATGATTTTCTCACACTTCTCTTGTCTCTTCAAACATCTATACTCTTACCTCTTCATATTCAACAGGTCACCCTGCTTCCTACTTCATGCAAATTGCCAACCTTCCTGCATCATTAACCATATATTCTTCCTTCCTGTTATTATAAATGAACTGTCCCCATTCCTATCTAATGCAAATTCCTGAACTCAAACTCTACTGGATCCCACCTCCTTTTGCCTACTTGGGATGTCACTCAGTAATCATCCCCTCTTCTCTCTTTCCTCTCCTGTATCATCAATTTTACCCATTCTACTGGGTCATTTCTATCAGCATTCCCACATGTTGTAATAGCACCCATCAATAAAAATAAAAAGGGAAAAAACATTAAAAACCATCCTTGACCTCTTGCTTTGCTACAGCTACTAGCCCAATTCTCTGCTCTGATTCTAGAGCATAACTGAGTTTACACTTTGGGTTTTTATTTCCTCTCCTTCCATTCTCTCTTAAATCCATCCCAATCAGCCTCTCATCCCAATGCTCCATCAAAACAGCTCTTGTCAAGGTCCCCTAGGATTTCCATGGTATTTAATGCTGTGAATAATTTTCAGTCCTCCTCTCAGTTGACTTCTCAGCAACAGGTGACACAGTTGACTGTTCCCTACACTTTACTTCCCTTGGCTTCCATCTAAGACACCACTCTCTTAGTTCTCCTCCTACTTTATAAATTACTCCCTTGTATCCTTTTCTTCTTTATCTCCACAACCTCTAAATGCTGAAGTGCCTGAAGACTCAGCCCTCAGACTTCATCTCTTCTCTATCTTACCTTCAACATTCCCTTGGCAATGTTATCTAGGTTTGAGACTTTAAATACCATCTATATACTGAGGATCTCCCAAATTCATATGGACCTGAGTTCCAAATTCACATTCAAATAAATAATCAACACATCCACTTGGATGTTTAATAAGCATCTTAAACCTAATGCATCAAAAACAAAAAACAAAACAAAACAAAACACCACACAAGTTTGCTCCTCCTGGTCTTCCCTCCCTCAAGAGAAGGCAACTACTTCATCCCTTTAATTGTTCATGCCAAAAACTTGAAAGTCATCCCTGACTCCTTTCTTCCTCCCACATCTCACATCTGATCCATCATTAAATCCTGTTACCTATACCTTACAACACTATCTAAAATCTGACTACTGGGAAGTCCTAGCTAAAATAATCAGACAAGAGAATGAAATAAGGAGCATTCAAATTGGAAAGAAGCCAAATTATCCTTATTTGCAGATAATATGATCTCATATTTGCAAAAACCTGAAAACTGCACCAAAAAAACTATTAGAACCGACAAACAAATTCAGTAAAGTTGCAGGATACAAAATCAACATACAAAAATCAGTAGCATTTCTATATGCCAACAGCAAACACTCTGAAAGAAATCAAGAAAATAATCCCATTTATAATGGCTGTGAATAAAACTAAATACCTAGGACTAAACGTAGCCAAAGAAGTGAAAGATCTCTACAATGAAAACTATAAAGTGCTGATGGAAGAAATTGAAGAGGACACAAAAAAATTGAAAAGATATTCTATATTCATGGATTGGAAGCGTCAATATTGTTAAAATGTCCATACCATCCAAAGCAATCTACAGGTTCAATGCAATCTCTGTTAAAATACTAACGACAGTCTTCACAGAAATAGAAAAAAATAAAATCCTAAAATTTACACAGTACCACCAAAGACCCAGACTAGCCAAAACTATCGTGAGTAAAAAGAACAAAACTGGAGGAATCACATTATCTGACTTCAAATTATATGACAGAGCTGTTGTAACAAAAACAGCATAGTGCTGGCATAAAAACAGACAAATGCTGATATAAAAACAGACACAAAGACCAATGGAACATAATAGAGAACCCAGAAGTAAATCCATACATCTCCAGTGGATATTCATTTGTGACAAAGGTTCAAAGAACATACACTATGGAAAGGACAGGGTCTTCAATAAATGGTGCTGGGAAAAGTGGATATCCATATGCGAAAGAAGGAAATTAGACCCCTATCTTTCATCACATACAAAAATCAAATCAAAGTGGATTAAAGAATTAAACTAAGGCCTGAAACTACAAAACTACTAAAAGAAAACATTGAGAAACTATCCAGGACATTGGACTGGGCAATGCTGTATTGAGTAATGCCCCACAGCAAAGGCCACCAAGGCAAAAATGGACAAATGGGATCACATCAAGTTGAAAAGCTTCTGCAAAGCAAAGGAAACAATCAACAAAGTAAAGAGACAACCCAAAGAATGGAAGAAAATAGTTCCATTAGATGCAAACTATCCATCTGACAACAGATTAATAACCAAAATATACAGGGAGCTCAAACAACTCAATAGGAAAAAAAAATCTAACAACCCAATTAAAAAATGGACAAAAAATTTGAATAGGTACTTCTCAAAAGAAGGCATACTAATGGCAAACAGGTGTATGAAATGGTACTCAACATCACTGATCATCAGATAAATGCAAATCAAAACTATAATGCGATATAATCTTATCCCAGTTAAAATGGCTTTTATCCAAAAAGCAGGCAATAACAAATGCTGGCAAAGACATATAGAAAAGGAAACCCTTGTATACTGTTGGTAGGAATGTAAATTAGTTCAACCAGTTTGGAGAACAGTTTGAAGGTTCCTCAAAAAACTAAACATGGAACTACTATATGATTCAGCAATCTCACGGCTAGGTACATACCCAAAAGAAAAGAAATCAGTACATCGAAAAGGTAACTGCACTCCCATGCTTACTGCAGCACTATTAACAATAGCCAAGATTTGGAAGCAACCTAAATGTCCATGAAGAGATGAATGAATAAAGTAAATATGGTACATATACATAATGGAGTACTATTCTGCCATAAAAAAGAATGAGATCTTGTTACTTGCAACAACAACATGGATGGAACTGGAAGTCTTAGGTTAAATGAAGTAAGCCAGACACAGAAAAAAAAACTTCAAATGTTCTTACTCATCTGTGGAAGCTAAAAATTAAACAATTAAACTCAAAGAAATAGAGAGCAGAATGATGGTTATCAGAGGCCAAGAGGGTGGGGAAGAAGTGGAGATGGTATATGGGTACAAAAAACATAGTTAAATAGAATGAAAACAATCTAGTATTTGATAACACAACAGGGTGATTACAGTCAGTAATTTTTTTTATTTCAATTCCTTTTGGGGTACAAGTGGGTTTTGTTACATGGATGAAATATAAAATGGTAAATTCTGAAATTTTAGTGCACTCATCACCCAAGTAGTGTACACTGTACCTAATGTGTAGTTTTTTGTTAATCCCAGGCTCCCCTCCCGCCGTGCCTCTTCTGAGTCTCTAAAATTCATTATATCACTCCGTATGCCTTTGGGTACTCATAACTTAGCTTTCACTTACTCATAGCTTGGCTTTCCACTCCTGTGATACTTCACTTAGAATAATGGCCTCTAGCTCCATACGAGTTGCTGTGAAACATATTTCTTTTTTTTTTTTTTTGACACGGAGTCTCGCTCTGTCACCTAGGCTGGAATGCAGTAGCGCGATCTCAGCTCACTGCAACCTCCACCTCCCGGGTTCAAGCGATTCTCCTGCCTCAGCTTCCCAAGTAGCTGGGATTACAGGTACCAGCCACCATGTCCCGCTAATTTTTGTATTTTTAGTAGAGACAGGGTTTCACCCTGTTGGGTGGCTCGTCTCAAACTCCTGACCTCAAGTTATCTGTTTGCCTAGACCTCTCAAAGTGCTGGGATTACAGGCGTGAGCCACGGAGCCTGGCTCTTTGTCTTTTTAATAATGACCATTCTTTCAGGAGTAGGGTGGTATCTCACTGTGGTTTTAATCTGCATTTCCCTGGTGATTAGTGATGTTGAGCATTTTTTTCATATGTATCCTGGTCATTTATATATTTTCTTTTCAGAAATGTCTATTCATGTCTTTTGCCTACTTTTTATTTTTTATTTTTTTGAGACAGAGTCTCACTCCATCACCCAGGCTGAAGTGCAATGGCACGATCTCAGCTCACCGCAATCTCCACCTCCTGGGTTCAAGCAAATCTCCCACCTCAGCCTCCCAAGTAGCTGACTGGCACCCGCCATCATGCCAGGCTAATTTTTTTTGTATTTTTGTAGAGACACATTTTCACTATATTGGCCAGGCTGGTCTTTAACTCCTGACATCAGGTGATCCACCCACCTCAGCCTTCCAAAGTTCTGGGATTACAGGTGTGAGCCACGGCGCCCGGCCTTTTGCCTGCTTTTTAATGGGATTTTTTTTTTTTTCTTGATTTGAGTTCCTTATAGATTCTGGATACTAGTCCTTGGTTGGACGCGTAGTTTGAAAATACTTTCACCTATTGTGTGGGTTGCCTGTTTACTCTATTATTTCTTTTGCAGAAGCTTTTTAGTTTAATTAGGTCCCATTTATTTATTTTTGTTTTTGTTGCATGTGCTTTCGGGGTCTTAGCCATAAATTCTTTGCCTAGGCCAATGTCTAGAAGAATTTTTCCAACATTACCTTCTAGAATTTTTATTGTCTCAGGTCTTACATTTAAGTCCTTGTTCCATCTTGATTTTTGCATATAGTGAGAGATAGACAGTTTCATTCATCTACTACATGTAGCTTGCCAATTTTCCCAGGACCATTTATTAAATAGTGTCCATTCCCCAATTTATGTTTATGTATGCTTCATCAAAGATCAGTTGGCTATACATATTTGGCTTATTTCTGGGCTCTCTATTCTGTTTCATTTGTCTATGTCCCTACTTCTATTTTTGAGATGGAGTCTCGCTCTGTCGCCAGGCTGGAGTGCAGTGGCACAATCTGGGCTCACTGCAGCCTCTGCCTCCTGGGTTCAAGCGATTCTCTTGCCTCAGCCTCCCGAGTAGCTGGGACTACAGGCACGTGCCACCACATCCGGCTAATTTTTAGTAGAGATGGGGTTTCATCATTTTGGCCAGGATGGTCTCGATCTTTTGACCTGTGATCTGCCCGCCTCAGCCTCCCAAAGTGCTGGGATTACGGGTGTGAGCCACCGCACCCAGCCTATGTGCCTACTTTTATACCAGCACCATATACTGTTTTGGTAACTGTATCCTCGTAGTACAGTTTGAAGTCCAGTAATGTGATGCCTCCAGATTTGTTATTTTTGCTTAGAATGGCTTTGACTACGCAGGCTCTTTTTTGGTTCCACACGAATTTTAGGATTTTTTCTAATTCTGTGAAAAATGATGTTGGTATTTTGATGGGAAGTGCATTGAATCTGTAGATTGCTTTGGGCAGTATAGTCATTTTCACAATATTGATTCTTCCAGTCCATGGGCATAGGATGTGTTTCCATTTGTTTGTATCATCTACAGTTTCTTTCAGCAGTGCTTTGTAGTTCTCCTTGTAGAGATCTTTCACCTCCTTGGTTAGGTATATTCCTAGTTATTTTATTTTATTTGCAGATGTTATAAAAGGGACTGAGTTCTTGATTTGATTCTAAGCTTGATCATTGCTGGTGTATAGCAGTGCTATCGATTTGTGTACACTGATATTACAAACTGAGAGTTTACTGAATTTGTTTATCAAATCTAAGAGTCTTTATGACTTTCTAGCCATACAATCATACCATCTGCAAACAGCAATAATTTGACTCTCTCCTTTCCAATTTGGATACCCTTTATTTCTTTCTCTTGCCTAACTGATCTGGCTAGTACTTCCAGAACTATGTTTAATAGGAGTGGTGAAAGTGGGCATCCTTGTCTTGTTCCTGCTCTCGGGGAAATGCTTTCAACTTTTCCCCATTCCGTATGATGTTGGCTGTGCGTTAGTCATAGACGGCTTTTATTATTTTAAGGTAGGTCCCTTCCATGCCTACTCTCAACAGTTTGTTGACAGTTTTTATCATAAAATGTGCTGGATTTTGTCAAATGCTTTTTCTGCATCTATTGAGATGATCATATGGCTTTTGTTTTTAATTGTTTATGTGCTGTATCACATTTACTGACTTGCATATTTTAAACTACTCCTACTAGACAAGTTTCTTGAAAACAGCAGATACTTCCATTCTGTACCCATTCTGCCATGAAACCCACTTGATCATGATCAATTATCTTTTTGATGTGTTGTTGAATTCAGTTAGCTAATATTTTGTTGAGGATTTTTGCATCTATGTTCATCACAAAAATTGCTCTGCAGTTTTCTTCTTTTGTTGTGTCCTTTCCTAGTTTTCTAATTAGGGTGATACTGGTTTCACAGAATGATCTAGGGAGGATTCCTTCTCTCAATCTTTTGGAATAGTTTCAGTAGGATTGGTACCAAGTCTCTGAATGTCTGGTAGAATTCAGCTGTGAATTCATCTGATCCTGGGCTTTTTCTGTTGGCAATTTGTCTTTTTTTTTTTTTTTGAGACGGAGTCTCACTCTGTCACCCAGGCTAGAGTGCAGTGGCGCGAACTCGGCTCACTGCAAGCTCCGCCTCCTGGGTTCACCCTATTCTCCTGTCTCAGCCTCCCGAGTAGCTGGGACTACAGGCGCCCCGCCACACACCCCGCTAATTTTTTTTTTTTTTTGTATTTTTAGTAGAGACCAGGTTTCACCATGTTAGCCAGGATGGTCTCGATGTCCTGACCTCATGAGCCGCCCGCCTCGGCCTCCCAACGTGCTGGGATTACAGGCATGAGCCACCATGCCTGGCTGGCAATTTTTAAATTACTGATTTAATCTCACTGCTTGTTATTGGTCTGTTCAAGGTTTTATTTCTTCCTGATTTAATCTAGGAAGGTTGTATGTTTCCAGGAATTTGACCATTTCCTCTGGCTTTTCTAGTTTGTGCACATAAAGGTGTTAATAGTAGTCTGGAATGATCTTTTGTATTTCTGTGGTGTCAAGTGCAATGTCACCAGTTTCATTTCTAATTGAGCTTATTTGGGCCTTCTCTCTTCTTGATTAATCTAGCTCATGGTCTATCAATTTTGTTTATTTTTTCGAAGCGACAGCATATTTCACTGATCTTTTGTATTTTTTTGTGTGTGTTTGAATTTCATTTAGTTCTGCTCTGATCTTTGTTACTTCTTCTTCTAGCTTTTTGTTCCTGTTTCTCCAGTTCCTTGAGGTGTGACATTAGGTTGTCAATTTGTGCTCTGAAATTTTGATGTAGGCATTTAGTGCTATAAGCTTTCCCTCAGCACTGCTTTTGCTGTATCCCAAAGGTTTTGATAACTTGTCTCATTATTATCATTCATTTCAAAGAATTTTAAAATTTCCATCTTGGTTTCATTGTTAACCCAGATATCATTCAGGAGCAGAATATTTAATTTCCATGTATTTGTACAGTTTTGAGAGTTCCTTTTTGACTAGTACTTCCAGAACAGTACTTCTTTGACTAGTACAAACTAGAGTTGATTTCTAGTTTTATGCCGCTGTGGTCTGCAGGGATACTGGATATAATTTCGATTTTTTAAAATTTATTGAGACTTGCTTTGTGGCCTATCATATAATCTATCTTGGACAATGTTCCATGTGCTGATAAAAATGTATATTCTGCAGATCTTAGGTAGAATGTTCTCTAAATATCAGTCCATTTGTTCTAGCATTTCGTTTAAGTCCACTGTTTCTCAGTTGACTTTTAGTCTCAAAGATCTGTCTGGTGCTGTCAGTGGTGTACTGAAATCTACCACTGCTATTGTTTTGCTGTCTATCTCATTTCTTAGGTCTAGCAGTAATCGTTTTACAAATCTGGGAGTTCCAGTGTTAGGTGCATATAACTTTAGAATTGTAATATCTTGTTGAATTGATTGTTTTATTATTATATAGTGACTATATTTGCCTTTACTGTTGTTGAAGTTTGTTTTGTCTAAGAATAGCTACTCCTGTTTGCTTTTGGTTTCCATTTATGTAGAATACCTTTTTCCACTTTTCTGAGTTTACAGGACTCCTTCTCTGTTAGGTGAGTTTCTTGAAGACAGCAGATATTTGGATTCTGTATCCATTCTGCCATTCTGTATGTTAGGTGGAGCTAGTTTAGGCCACTGACATTCAATGCTAATATTGAGATGTGAAGTATCATTCTCTTCCTCATGTTGTTACCTAGTTGGTTTGTTTGCTTTTTTCATTGTATAATTGTTTTACAGATCCTGTGGGTTTTAAGCTTTCCACTTTGGTGTATATCAGGCTTTTGTTTCAAGGTTTATAACTCCTTTTAGCATTTCTTGTAGTGCTGGTTTGGTAGGGACAAATTCCCCTGGCATTTGTTTAAAATGACTTTATTTCTCCTTCATTTACAAAACTTAGTTTTGTGGGATAAAAAATTCTTGGCTGACAGTTGTTCTGTTTAAAGAGGTTGAAGACAGGACCCTAATCTCTTTTGGCTTGTAAGGTTTCTGCTGAGAAGTCTGCTGTTACTTTGATAGGTTTTCCTTTGTAGGTTATCTGATGCTTTTGTCTTACTGGCTTTAGAATTCTTTCCTTCATCAGTTAACAAAAATTTACTGTACATTTAAAAATAGATAAAAGAGTATAATTGGAATGTCTGTTACACAAAGAAATGAAAAATGCTTAAAGTGATAGATGCCCCATTTACCCTAATGTGATTGTTATCCATTGTATGCCTATCAGAACATCACACCTACTCCATAAATATATACACCTACTATCTACCCTTAAAAAACTGAAAATTAAAATTTAAAAATCTAAAAAATAAAAATAAAATAAAATCTGATGACTTTTAACCACGTCCACCATAACCAACCTGGTCAGAGCAACCACCATCTCTCACTTGGATTATACATTGCCTTCCAACTAGTTATCTTACTTCCCCACCTGAAAATAAACCCTTCCCCAGAGTTTATTCTCAGCAACAGCATCCAGAGTATTCCTGCTAATCTATATTAGCATCCAGGCATGGTAACTCACACCTGTAATCCTAATACTTTGTGAGGCTAAGATGGGAGGACTGCTTGAGGCCAGGAGTTCAAGACAGCCTGGGCAATATAACAAGACCCTCTCTCTACAAAAAATTTAGGCAGGCATGGTGGCGTGTGCCTTCAGTCCTAACTACTTGGGAGGCTGAGGTAGGAGGATCACTTGAGCCCGGAAGTTTGAGGCTGCCGTGAGCTATGATCACTCCATTGCATGCCAGCCTGGGTAACACAGCAAGATCCCATCCCTAAAAAAGAAAAAAAAAAAGAATCTAAATTAGGTAACAGCATTCCTCTGCTCAAAACCTTCTAATAGTTTCCTGTCTCTGAGTAAATACTTCACAATAATTAAGGCTATAAGGCCCTAATAATCTGATTCCCGTTAACTTCTTGGCCTCAACCTCTATCACTATTCCTCACTCACTGTGCTCTACTCACAATAGTATCCTTGCTGACATTCCCACCTCAGAGCCTTTCCACTTGCTAGTTTGCCCCCAATATCCACATCACCCCTTCTCTCACTTCTTAGGTGTCTGTTCAAATGTCATCTTATGAGCCTATCTCTGACCACCCTATGTAAAAGAGCGACCTCGGCCAGGCACGGTGGCTCACACCTGTAATCCCAGCACTTTGGGAGGCTGAGGCAGGTGCATCACCTGATGTCAGGAGTTCATGACCAGCCTGACCAATATGGTGAAACCCTGTCTCTACTAAAATTACAAAAATTAGCCGGGCGTGGTGGCAGGCGCTTGTAGTCCTAGCTACTCGGGAGTCTGAGGCAGGAGAACTGCTTGAACCCAGGAGGCAGAGGTTGCAGTGAGCCAAGATCACACCACTGCACTCCAGCCTGGGCAACAGAGCAAGACTCTGTCTCAAAAAAACAAAACAAACAAACAAACAAAAAAGCAACCTCTCTCACAGCAGCCCCTCCCAAAGCACATCTGTTTTATTTTTCTGCATAGGATTTACCATTGGCAGATGGTGTCTTTGTTTACTCTGCATTGCACACCTAAAACAATGTCTGGCACAAAAGAGAAACACAAACGAATTTCTCAAAATATTTTCTCATACAGGATCACATTCAATGTTCACATGATCCTGAAAAGCAGTAAAGAACAGATAAATCTTTTTATAATCTTTTAAAATGTGAAAGCACAAATATACAAAGATGTTAAATGATTTGTCTATGATCACACAGTGAAGTAATTGCAGAACTAACCCTAGAATTGGGGTCCCCAACATCTTTTCCAATTCACATCACTGTCTCCACAAACAAATCAAAGAGCAGGTATATATTTGATTTCACACAGTGATCTTTAAAAAGCTCAAGTTGGCATCTATTCCTTTAAACCATGATCAAACATGAAATAGCACCAGAATAGTACATGACTCCGTAGCTATTTATTTTCTTCTAACTAAAAGGGAATAATAGAGGTCATCAGAATATTTTTAGAATTTACCGATTTTGTGACAATTCTGACTAAAAGGAAAAAGGGGTAATGTGCCAAGAAACAGTTAAGAATTCAAATATGCTGTGCGTGGTGGCTCACACCTGTAATCCCAGCACTTTGGGAGGCCGAAGTGGGTGGATCACAAGGTCAGGAGATCGAGACCATCCTGGCTAACACAGTAAAACCCCGTCTCTACTAAAAATAAAAAATAAAAAAAATTAGCCAGGCATGGTGGCGGATGCCTGTAGTCCCAGCTACTCGGGAGGCTGAGGCAGGAAAATGATGTGAACCCAGAAGGCAGAGGTTGCAGTGAGCCGAGACTGCGCCACTGCACTCTAGCCTGGGCAACAGAACAAGACTCCATCTCAAAAAAAAAAAAGAAAGGAAAAAAAAAAAGAATTCAAATATTCGGCCAGGCACGGTAGCTCACACGCCTGTAATCCCAGCACTTTGGGAGGCCGAAGTGGGCAGATCACCCGAGGTCAGGAGTTCAAGACCAGCCTGGCCAACATGGCAAAACTCCGTCTCTACTAAAAATACAAAAATTAGCTGGGTGTGGTGGCGGGCACCTGTAATCCCAGCTACTTGAGAGGCTGAGGCAAGAGAATTGTTTGAACCTAGGAGGCAGAGGTTGCAGTGAGCAGAGTTTGCACCACTGCACTCCAGCTGGGCAACAAGAGCAAAACTCTGTCTCAAAAACAAAAAGAATTCAAATATTCTCTGTCCTCCTCTGTCTGCTGAAGCACACTTAACACTGAAGGGTAAACCAATACCTTGGTAAACAAGCTTAAAACAGTGTATTTGATTCTCAAAAGACCTTCTGTTGCCATTCTGTACCGCAGAGCATGGCAAAACAAAACAAAACCCATATCTGGAGACAGAATGGACACGATTATTTCTCTTAATGAGGTAAGTTTGCAAAACGAACTTAGAATCTGCAATCCAGTTATAAGCAAGCAGTAATGTTAACAAATTACCAATTTTGAAACAAGCAAAAATAATAATATTCAGCTTAGCAAAATAAACAGGTTTTAACCTACAAAAAAAATACATAGATTCACCAATATTGTGTCCATACAAGAAAATTATCTTATACTACTTAAAAGTGCTAAAAATTAATAAGTACATTAGATCCTTCAGTAATATAGTAATTTAATTTCCAGGCTCTTGCTACTATTCATTCTTCTCTTTCTGGCATCCTCTGCCACAGTTGGAAACTGTGTATCTAGGTCAGAAAAGACAAGTAGCTTTTCAGAACAATTCAATATCTTTGGCTCAAGTGTTGATATTATAATTCAACCCTTTCACAAACTCCTTTTAAAACCTGACGTAAATCACAAGATTAGTACTACTGATATTTATGAAAAACCACTGGAAAAAGTAATTTGGAGGTAACGGACAAAAGAAGAATCTAAGATAGGCCATCCAATGTAATTGGTGTAAAAGCAATAGATTGGGGTCAAAAGATCTGTATTACAGTTCCGGCTCGACTCCTAACGTGTTCGCCAATTGTGAACAAACCTCAATTCTGAGCCTCAATTCCATCGCTTATAAGGAAATGGGGTGAACTATACCTAGATTACTTTTTACTTTTTTAAGTCTACTTGAATATGATTCTATGATACATGAGAAATCTGCAAGTACATTCCTATGAGATCAGTTAAAACTATTCCTTAAAAGTATATGTTTTTGCAATGTAATCATATTTTAAATACCGTAGATAAAGCTAAAAAACAGACAATTGGGGAAATTCGGACACTGAATATTTGACATTTGGGGATTACTTCTGGAGTGTAATAATGGCATTATGTGAGTTTCATTTTGGAATGGGGGAGTCATACCTTTTAGAGATACATACCAAACTACTTACCGATGAATGTATGAATGTGGATATCTGGGATTTTAAAAAAATAATCCAGTTGCAGGGGCAAGGAAGTAAAATACAATTGGCCATATGTTGATAGGTATTGAAAATGAATGACAGGGGGTTCTTTATCGTTCACTGGGGTTCTTGCTACTTGTGTATGTCTGAACATTTCCATAATAAGATTTTTTTTTCTTTTTTTCTTTATTTTTTTTATTTTTGACACGGGTTTCACTCTGGTTGCCCAGGCTGGAGTGCAATAGCACAATCTCGGCTCATCACAACCTCCGCCTCCCGGGTCCAAGTGATTCTCCTGCCTCAGCCTCCTGAGTAGCTGGAATTACACGCACCCGCCACCACGCTCAGCTAATTTTGTATTTTTAGTAGAGACGGGGTTTCGCCATGTTGGTCAGGCTGGTCTCGAACTCCTGACCTCAGGTGATCCGCCCGCCTCGGCCTCCCAAAGTGCTGGAATTACAGGCATGAGCCACCGCGCCCAGCCAAGAAGATTTTTTAAATATGAACAAATTTATCAAGAATCTAATCAACCAACTTTCCGTTTTTCTGTGGTAAAATGAGATTTTCATGTCATATTTTCTGCTTTGGAAAGTCCATTATGTCTAATTGCATAAAACCAAAGCAGGTGAAACTATAAAAGAATAAAAAAAACAGCTCGAGGAGCAATTTAATAGTAACTGATAGCGTCAAAGATGCGGATACCCTATAAGTAATGATACCACTTCTATTTACAGCACCTAGAGTAACTTCAACACAGAAACCCAATAAGACAGACAACACCAACATTTACTGTAGCACTGATTTTGTGCATTATCACAAAATACTGGCAATCTAAATGTCCATCAACAAGAGAATAAAGATATACACTGCACAGTTTATGAATGACAGTGATCCATTTCATCATGTCTAAAGTCAAAAACAATGTTGGAGGAAAAAGCTAGTTGCAGAATAGCATGAACAAAGTGATGCCCTGAATATAAGCTTGAAAAAAACATAAGATAATGTTACATATCATTTATGGAGAGAGATACAGACATACTTTTTTAGTATAAAAAACATTCAAAGTAATGACAAAAAATTCAGGAGAGTGGTTACCTTTGGGAAAAGTAGGATTAGAACACATCAGGAAAGCGGGGTCGGGGGCTAGGGGAGGGATAGCATTAGGAGAAATACCTAATGTACATGACGGGTCGATGGGTGCAGCAAACCACCAAGGCATGTGTATACCTATTCACAAACCTGCACGTTCTGCACATGTATCCCAGAACTTAAAGTATAATAAAAAGTTCAAAAAAAGAACACATCAGGGAGGGATATACACATAATACATATCTGAGCTACTATTTCTTAGAGGAAAAAATCTGAAACAAGTTTGGTAAAACATTAGAATATGAGAGAGATATTTGTGGTGAACACAGAGTTGTTTATCATATTCTATTTTTGTCTATAAGCTTTAAACAATTTCTAATTTCAAAATATTTTTAAAATTATGTGAACACGTAAGATACGTAGAAACAAAAGGAACTTCGATCCTCTTTAGCAAGAAGCTACTTTAGCTTTGGTTTTAGCCTTCCGGTACTAGCAAAATGAGTATTCAATGTAAACTAAATATTGATATTGAGTAGAAGGTACAAGAAAGTTCTCCATCAAAGAAGACTGTAAGTTTTTTTTTTTTTTAAGTGGAATGAGACATATTCCAACATAGAATTATCTAGGGGAGTAAACAAGACATTCAAAGTATTCGAGGGTGCTGGCTAAAGTCACTGTCACTATAACGAAGGTTGCAAAAAGCACCAAAGAAGGTAATACTGCCCCAAAACATTCTAATTTTAACTCCAGTAATACTTTTGTTAGGACAGATCTATGGAAAGCCCAGGATGTTTCCCAAGTCCTGTAACCTGGCAGAACTCAGCCTCCAAGTTCTGCCTTCTCCGCAGATTTCATCAGGATTTGCTTACAGACCTTAGCTAGCGCACAGTTTGTTGTTAAGAGGGTCCTAGAGTAGGACTTACTCTAGTGCAGGAGTCAGCAAACTTTTTCTTAAGGGGCAAAATAGTAAATATTGTAGACTGGTGGGCCACACAGTCTCTGTGGCAACTACTGACCTTTGCCATTGTAGTATAAAAGCATCCATAAACAATATATACATGAATAAGTACGGCTATGATTTAACAGTATTGCTTACCCCAGCTTTACCACATGGTCTTTCTTGCATTTCATCCAGATGCCTGGGAGGTCTCTCAATTGTGGCTGGGACAAAGTTTTAACATCCCCTAGCCACATACTTCTAGTATTTGTTCCACTGCCAATCCTGTGGCAGCCACCTGATAAACCCTCCAGTCTTTCCCCATCATGGACAGCCCAACACTCTGACAAGAATTCACAAGAGACTCACAAACAAACATTTGGGAACCTCTCTTGTACAGCTTCTTCTTCTCTGGTTCCCTTCCCCGAACACTTTAGCTGTCTCAAGTGTACCAAACTCCAACCTCTGCCTCCTCAACATGGTTAGGTGACATGCTCTGCTTGCATTCCAGCTCAGCAAACTGTCCTCAGGCAGAGAACAGGAGTAATCACTGAGCTCTCCTCATAAATGTCAAGATCACAATCCTGTGCAGCCTGTTGCCCAAAGCCTGAAGATCTTCCCACATATATTCTGTTAAGTTTCATAATTGTTTATGGCAAGAAGGCTAGTCTAGAACTAGTTACCCATAATACTTAGAAGTCTTAGTCAATAAACATTCTAGTTTCTACTACATATCAAGACCTCAGCTGGGGCACAGTTAAATATGATGCTATGGTATAATCGAAAGAACATCAGGGTGAGCATAACTAGCCATTTATTCATCCATCTAACCAACAAATACTTACTAAGCATCTACAAATACCAGGAAAGCACTTGACTTTATGTCTTCAAGCTTCAGTATTAACAATACACTCTAAAGTGGGATGATAACCTGCCCACCTAATCACATAGGTTTGTGGTAAGAATTAAATGAAAAAATGTAAAAGCATTTGATAAAGTACTACACAATATGTTATTTTTGTGATGCCTACAATCATATTCTTCTTAGTAAACCACAAGTAGTTCACCATGTACACTTTCCCAACGCAGAAACAACATGTAAAGAGGATGGCTCTAAAAGAGTATGGGGTGTATGTGTGCATGTATGTGTGCACATGTGTGCTGGTGAGGGAGGTTTCCAGATTTCAAATCTGCTAGAGAACAGAGTGCATACATGGAAGTGACAGGAGATACAGGTATTTACCATACAATGTTGATAAGCAGAATGAAATATTTTCAAGCTCAGTAATAAATTTTCAAAATAAATAATAAGTTTGTCTCGATAAATTACACTGGTCATACTCATTTTCTCATCAATGGTTGCCATACACACACACACAAATTTATTCATATATATAAACAAGGTTCAGAGAAAGGGTAAATCATTCAAGAAACATATAGGCTGCTGAGAATTTAGGGAAAAGTCATGGTAGCAGACCAGTGAACCTTATTCAGATACTTGTATTCAAAAAACAAATGTGAATCTAGCTTTTAACAGAGGCTTATTTTCTATTCAGTGGTTGGGAATGAGCAATTTGTAGTTATATATATTGGTATATTCGAAAATGCTTCCTGTTCTTTCATTTTCTTAAACTATCTTCTTCATCTATTCTACCACTGCAATCTCAAGCCTTTAAATAAGTGTCAACTATAGAGTTAACAGATATGGGCATCGAAAATGAGAAAAACAAAAGTCAATTATTTCTTAAAGACACAAAAGTATAACCATAAAATAAATCTGAGTATTAAAATCAAGAACTTTTGATCAAAAAACACCCTAAAGATGGTAAAAAGACAAGTTACAAACAAGATTTTTGGAATACATACACCCAACAAAAGATAAACATCAAGAATACAAAAAGAAGTCTTTTTATATTCCAAAAGAAAAGAAAAAAAAAATCCAGGAGTAGGATAAGAAAAAAACAGAAAAAAAAAGGCAAGAACAAGCATTTCACAGAAGGTAAAACACAAAACCAATAAAAATAGAAGAAACATTATTATAAAAAATGATCAAGCAGGCCGGGCGCAGTGGCTCACGCCTGTAATCCCAGCACTTTGGGAGGCTGAGGTGGATCACGAGGTCAGGAGTTCAAGACCAGCCTGGCCAAGATGGTGAAACCCCGTCTCTACTAAAAATACACAAAAATTAGCTGGGTGCGGTGGCAGTCGCCTGTAATCCCAGCTACTCAGGAGGCTGAGGTATGAGAATCGCTTGAACCTGGGAGACGGAGGCTGCAGTGAGCCGAGATCGTGCCACTGCACTCTAGCCTGGGCGACAGAGCAAGAATCCGTTTCAAAAAAAAAAAAAAGATCAACCAAATGCAATAAAAATGAAATACCATTTTACATCTATTCAAGCTCCAAAAACACCAGAAGTCTAAAAATACCAAGAACTGGAAAAAATGTGGACCCACAGTGGCTTTTTATGTATTGAGGGTAGGAAAAAATGTTCAGTCTTCCACAAATTGAAGTCCCATAACCTATTACGCAGGGATTTTACTCCTAGGTATACACTAAGAGAAACTCACACATGTACAAACAACAGACACATATTAGAATGTTCATAGCAAGACTGTTCACGATAGCAAAAACCTGGAAAACATGCGAAACGTCCATTCACAGGTAAATGAATTAAACTATGTACATTAAGATAATAGATTATTCGACAAAGTGAATGAACTACAATGACATGCAACATTATGAATAAATTTTAGCATTACATTAAGTAAAAACAATAAGTTCCAAATGATTACATCATAGAATAACCTTTTTATAAAAAGTAAACCAAAATAAAAAAGTATTCCTTCTAAGAATCCATAAAGATGTGATAAAGACAAATAAAAACAGAAAGAGGGTGAATACAAAATTCAGGTTTGAATTCTGTTGAGGAAGCCATGGGGATAGGATGGTTGGGGAAACCTGGAAGTCACATATAGGTTATTATAATAAGTACCTACCTTTTTTCCCCCAATGGTGGATAAACAAGTGCTTATTGCAGGCCAATGAAACTATGTCATAAACAAGGACTATGACTAATCCATTATCTAATTCTGTGCACATTATAACCAATTCTTTAAAAAGCTTCTCAGCCTATATTAAATTTTTACTAAATTAAGTTTTGGTCTTCCTGACTGAAGTATAATTTTTTAAATTTAGGCCAAATCGGTTCAACTACAAAGAGTTGTTATACTATTTTCCTAATATGGATAACTTTAAAATATTGAATTGCTAATATAGTGTCCTCCTAACTTATCACATCTGAGTATAATTCACAGACTATAATTTGACTCATGGTATATCCAATATAACAGTATTAATAAAACTGCAACTGAGTAAGTACTCAGTTTGCTACATACTAGAAGGAGAACAAAAACTTCCATAATCTATAGAAAATAATCTTGCTTTTTACAAGATGACTTCTCACCTAACCCCTAAAATATAGACACTAACTCAAAAAGAACCTTCTTACTCCTGAATGACACTTTCAAGTCAACCTTAGTATTTTTCCCAACCTTTTGCTCTGAATAAGAAAAGTAAAATGCAAAACTTCTTCCTTAATATGGATTTTTTTCAGTTATTAGAAAACTCAACATTAGGATTTTCCTAACAACTCAGCCACTTAATAAATACATGCACGTGTATACATTTAACACTTCAGGGGAAGGTAAGACTATAAAAAGAATTTGTTCTAGTGAGTTTCAATTACCGCATTTTGTCATTTCCAATACGGTACTCACAGAACTTTATATTCACCTACCTCTGACAGGGGTTCATGAGGAAAACAGTATATATTAATAATTGATAAGCACTTGTCGAATGATTTTCATATGTAAAATGGATCTCTTGCCTGAATTTCCAGTGGAAAACAAACTTCAAACTACTAAAATTTCTATATTTATTAGCTGCAAGGTTTTAAACTATCCAACTATTTGGATAATACTGACACCCCCAACACCCCTCCCTAGCCAAAAAAGAGACAGAAAAGGAGGAAAGAACAAGCAACGCCAGCAATGATGTGAGAAGTCGATTCAGTTATTTAGTTGTTATTCACCTGTCAAACATTCCCAGATGTCCTTGGCTTTCCCAAGATAGATCCTTCACATGACTATCAAGAATATTATCCACAGATAAGCAGGATAAGAACATTGAAGACAATCTAGAAATAGAGACATTTCCTACCAGGCAAGACACCAATAAGTGAATAAATTTGAGTCTTAAATACACAAATACGCATTCCCATACAGCGTTATACAAAGCAATTCTTATTAAAAATTAAGCAAAGTAAATTCTGCATCACAGACATTCCTGTGTGGTTCAAAATCTCAGTATTTCACAGATAAAAGGGCCAGACTCATAAATTTTAAAACTCTCACAAGATCATGCAACTAGTAAATGGCAGAGATTAAGTGCAAATTCAGGTCTGATGACTAGACTTCACAGAAAATTAAAGAAAAAAATAGAACTATGTCAGGAGACCAGGGCTATAGTGTTGAAATGGTCACTCAGCCATAAAGGCTTTTCCCTGGCTCTGTAAATTCTGTTTCCTGAAAAATAATCATCACCCACCTATGTGCTCCCAAGGCCGCAATGAAGGTTCATTTACTAACAGTCATGGTAGTAGTTTGAAAAGTACAGTCTTATATAAGCAGGGAAGATTACCCTTCCAACCTAATCAGTGTACTGAAACTCAAGGGACAGCAATATAACGCCATGAACTTGTGACTGGTGTTTTCTCAGTATGCAACAAATTCTCCAATTCAAGAAGAATCCTGACAAAATCTCAGTTATTCAGAATGTGTAACTGATAAATGGAAAAGTACAGCCACCAGGTTCGTTTTTCGAAACTTGATAACTTTATTAAGGCAGGAGAACAGAATCGACTAAATTCAGCTTCAAAAAGCCTACCCACAAAACCCTAACAGTAATAATGCCCAAATACTCAGCTGCATCTTTTACATGAATTACTTCATTTAATCCTCAAAAACCATCTGTGGAGAATATGATTATACCAACTGGACAGAGGAAACAATAGTTTAGAGGAATGAAGTGACTTACCTGAGATCAAGCAGCTAGTCTGCGACAGAGCCAGGACTAGAATCAGACCACCTGCGGCCAGTCACAGTGGCTCATACCTGTAATTCCAGCACTTTAGGAGCCAAGGCGGGTGGATCACCTGAGGTCAGGAGTTCGAGACCAGCCTGGCCAACATGGTGAAACCCCAACTCTACTAAAAATACAAAAATTAACCAGGCGTGGTGGTGCGCACCTGTAGTCCCAGCTACTCAGGAAGCCGAGGCAGAATTGCTTGAACCTGGGAGGCGGAGATTGCAGTGAGCCGAGATTGCGCCACTGTACTCCAGCCAGCATGACAAAGCGAGACTCCATCTCAAAAAAAAAAAAAAAAAGAATCACTAAAAGTAGAACTACCGTTTGATCCAACAATCGCACTACTGGGTATCAACCCAGAGGAAAAGAAGTCATTATATGAAAAAGATACTTGTACATGCATGTTTACAGCAGCACAATTCACAAAATTGCAAAAATGTGTACCAGCCCAAATGCCCATCAATCAATGAGTGGATAAAGTGTGGTGTATATATATATATGTATACACACACACACACACACACACACACACACACACAAAATGGAACAGTACTCAGCCCCAAAAAGGAATGAATGACATTCTCAACAACCTGGATGGTACTGGAGACCATTATTCTAAGTGAAGTAACTCAGGAATGGAAAACCAAACATCGTATGTTCTCACTAATAAGAGGGAGCTAAGCTATGGGGATGCAAAGGCATAAGAATGATGGGTGGTGAGGGATAAAAGACTGTAAATCAGGTTCAGTGTACACTGCTTGGGTGATGGGTGCACCAAAATCTCACAAATCACAGCTAAAGAATTTACTCATATATCCAAATACCACCTGTTCCCCAAAAACCTATGGAAATAAAAATTTTTTATTAAAAATTAAGAAAATAAAAGAAAGAATCAGACCACCTGTCTACAGAGCTGGGACTCCTCATGACTCATTATGCTAATAAAGGTTCTGCAAAACAGACCATCCCTCTCTTGAAAGAGTCAGGTCAAATGCTACCTCTCCAGAAAGCCTTCCCTCATCCCATCCCAAGTGTAACATTAATTCTCCCTCCTCTTTGTTCTCAAAACAAGTTTTATTTCCTCTCAGACAACTGTACCTACCTATACTATATTCATACAGATATGAATGAACAAATATGAAAATCTCAGTATTATGAATCTTGACATTTATGCACGTGTTTATATGTGTGTGGGTGTATATATATGTACAAAATCCTGGCTGATTTTTTAAAACAAAATTTTACTTTAGTCTCTGGGCATACAGATTGCTTCGCATTATAGTTTCTGGTGTCCATATTTTTGCTCCTCTTGTTAATAATCACTAGGTATGGATAGTGAGTCCACTGCTCCTGGGTTATGGTCTTAGGCAAGCATGTAACTAAGTCAGTGGAGGTGCCTGATGCCAAAGCCCAATTTCTTTCTTTTTTTTTTTCTTAAAGAGATGGGCTCTTACTCTGTCACCCAGGTTGGAGTGCAGTGGCACAATTATAGCTCACTGCGACCTCGAACTCCTGGGCTCAAGCGATCCTCCCACCTCAGCCTCCCAAGTAGCTAAGACTACAGGCATGCACCACTGGCTAATTGTTTTATTGTAGAGACACGTTCTTGCTATGTTGCCCAGGCTGGTTTCCAACTCCTGGGCTCAAGCGATTCTCCAGCCTCAGCCTCCCAAAGCTCTGGGATTATAGGCATGAGCCACTGTGCCCAGCCTGAAGCCCATTACTTACATAGCTCACCCAATAATTACAGCCACTCTGATCTTAATTCTTAAAGCTGGGGTTAGGGTAAGAACCAGAACCATGCCAATCTCATTTACTATTCAGTTAACAAATATTTATTGTATACAAATTATAAAAATTCAATAAGGCCAGGCATGGTGGCTCATGCCTGTAATCCCAACAATTTGGGAGGCCAAATTACCTGAGGTCAGGAGTTTGAGACCAGTCTGGCCAACATGGTGAAACCCTGTCTCTACTAAAAATATAAAAATTAGCTGGGTGTGGTGATGCGTGCCTATAATCCTAGATACTGGGGAGGCAGAGGCAGGAGAATCGTTTGAACCCAGGAGGCGGAGTTGCAGTGAGCTGAGATCGTGCCATTGCACTCCAGCCTGGGAGACAAGAGCGAAACTCCATCTCAAAAAAATAAAATAAATAAATTCAATAAATACAGTGTTGGTAACATTCTAAAATTCTACGAACAAGAAGGCCCTCAGCTTCCAAGTTCGATTCTGGATTCTTATATTTCCAAAGCACAAAGTTAGGTCTACTCCTAATGTCTGATAACAGTGAAAGAAAGATTTCGGACATCTCATTTCCCACTCCTCTGCTGAAAATTAGACTCAACCATGCTTACTCTGTAACCTACTCACAGAAATAAGATGTTTAACCCTTGGAATGAAATTTTTCAAAATACCATCCTTAACATCGTAAACCCTCCACCCTTATTCTGCATTCAACTTAAGACAGTGCCTTCTCCCACAGGAAGCGTCCTCTCATCTTGACCTATACCGCTACCCCCTTCCTAATCCTTTGCCTGGCATGGACTGAATGAAGAAGACCTCCCATATCTCACACTGCACTAGTTTTGCCTTATGTTTTACCACTTACCAGCTCTGTAACTACATGTTCCTAGAAGGCAGATACTGTGTTTTGCTCTTGGCTGTATACCCCTAGTATATATCACAATGCCTAGATAGTAAGCTCTCAAATAGTTGTCAAGCGAATAATCAAATGAATAAATGATTGATGACTCAATTATAATTCCTGGTACTTCAGGGTGGGAATACGTGCAACTCCTCATCATTCTTTATAGTTGGAGCACAGCTAGGCTCATAATTTACAACAGACAGTCTTGCCATAGAGATGTCTATCATGCTCCATGCAAATATATGTCGTGACCACAGCTGCTGTGCTTACTACCCTTTAGTCACTGAGAAGCAAATCCAAGCTTATCAGAGTGTACTTGAACTGAGGTCCTGACCACGATTCATTCTAAAGATGCTTTATTCTCAGATAAAGGGAACTACCCATATAAATAGCAAACACTGCTACGATATCATGTACAATTACATGTCCCATCTTGTAAAACTGATTACCTTGGCAAGTGAGCCTTCATTTTTTATCTCCCATGTTCCATAGAGTGTACAGGACACTTTGCATTAATTACCTCAGCTAATATTCACATCAACTCTACAAGGTAAATGTGATACAATCAGTCTCTATTTTAAGGTTTACAAACTGAAACTCAGTTAAGTCACTTGTCCAAAGGTACACAAGGGAAAATCTACAATTTAAATCCAAGTCTGTTAGGTGCCAAAACCTATGGTTCTCTACAATTTTAAGTGCCCTCAAGTAAAAGATACCTGCCTTATCTGCTTCTCAAGGTGCTATGAATCAACTAAAAATTGAGCTCCGATGTCAGGAAGAAATAATCACCCAATAACTTAAAGTCAGGCTTCCCATTTAGTATTACATATAAATACAAACTCAACCTGAAAGATAAAAGGAACCTCAAGAATCAAAACTGCCATAATGAATGAGTTACTGATACTATCTTGTAAAAATTTAAGTCACTGTTAGAAGTTGGGCTTTTTCAAAACAAAGTTACTCAAAATGATAGAGTAGAAGGATAATCCGACCATCTGTTAACAGGGTGGTTAAAGGTTAGGAAAACAAGACCAGAAAGAAAAAAAAGCATCTTATTCCAAGAATAACAAACCATATGCAAAGATACTCCCTTGCCAATTTATAGGAAACACAAAGAATGTGAAAAAGAAATGGGAAAAATAATGAGACAGTATTTAAAGAATGTCTTTTCTAAGTTGTCAATGAAAACAAGGTATAAATCATTGGCAATTAGACCACAGAAGATCTGAAATACAACCTAAGAACAGCACCATGTGTTTACTTCCTCCGAAATTAAAAGCATGTCCACTTAAAGGCATATTCTCTTGTGAAATCATTCTAATCAATGCAAATAGTCACCAGATAAAGTTAAACCTCCCTTAAAACTATAATTAGCTACTAGTTAGGTTATTTTCAATAAAGGCATTTGATATAATGCTGAACTATTTTAAACTTAAACATATAAGTGGTGTCCATTCTTATTTCCCACTGTCCTTTACTGACAATATTTGAAGATGCTGGCATTCAGTATTGCAAATCCACACTGGCTTCTCTGCCACATACGTTTGCTTTTCAACTTCTTAAAGATTAATGAGCCTTCACTTAAATGCATTTCTAGCTTGTCAGTCCAGATATTTCAATGGCTTTATACAATTTCTCTTCGAATAAAATTTTAACAGACAAGGCAGTTTTTTATTCTTTATACTTACGGTGGAAGCTTAGTTAGCATCCTCACACTACAAACAATTCCTAAAGAAATCAAATTAAACAATGCCCATAGATAATGTTTCTAAATTCAGGACCCAGCACAATTCCTACATCTTTCCTATGGCATCTTCACAGCTTCTGTCTATGATATACTGTCTTATCACAGATTTAACTAATATTACCTCCTTCTCTCTCTTCTTACTACACATTCTTAGCATAGAATGTTTTCTTCACTGTTCTTCACCATTATTTTTATAACTATAATGAGTTAGCTGAGGAGTGGACTGGGAATGATATGTAACATGTAATCAAAAACAATGCAATGAGGAAATAACCTAAATGAATTATACAGCTTATTTATACATTAAATATGACTTTTAAAGGACATAAATTTCCTATATAAGGTGCAGGGGTGGGAAAATATAATTTGGTTAATTATCCCATATATATTCTATTAGTGACTGGAATTATGATTAACCATGTGCCAGGCATCAGGGTGAATACTAACATACATAATCTAATTTAATAACACTAACAATAATAATAAAATGATGCCTCACATTTACATAGTGCTTACTGTTCTAAGTACACTGCATATATCATTTCATTTATCCTTGCAACAACCCTATAAAAGAAGTACTACTATTTCCAATTCACGGATGAGGAAATAGAGGCCTGAAAAATTTAACTAACCCACAATATAAATGAGGAAGTGACAAAGTCATAATTGAGATTTAGGTTGGAAGATAAAATCAAGCCAAGCTCTTGCCCTGTAAATAATCACTGTATCACCCCTGCCCCTAAACCATTCTACAAGGGCTCCCTATGCCCTAAAAGACAGAGAACAGGAGTTTGCAATCTCCATAATGACACACCACCTCACATACAACCTTATCTTCAACAATATTTATAATCTTCAGCTAGAACCAAATCAACCTTGCTGCCATTCCCCAAATCCATCATTCAGTCCCCATGCCTTTATTCACGTAACTTCCCCCGACCCAAAGAGTCTCTACGATTTCAACCCCCCACAAACTCTGCCTGGGGTTCAGACCAAGTCCCACCTCCTTCACAGGATATTCTCTGACATATCCAGCCAATTGTAAAATTCTCTTTGCATTAAACTCTTTTAGTAATTACCACAGGCTATCACCATTTTAGCTATTAATCACATACTGCCTCATATTACAAATTGAATGTTTTCAACATGCTTTTCTCCAAACTATAAATTGAAGGCCAGAATTATGTCCCAAAATCCAGTATCCACCTCAGTTCATAGCAAAGTTATACATATAAGAGAAGCTCAATAAATACTGTTAAATTGATGAACGTGTACTTTTATTTAGTGAGACGCAGTAAGGCAAAGTGGGGAAAGTATAGGCTTTGATGTCTCACAGACTTGGATTTAAATCCACTATTTTCTAGCTGTGTGAAAGGGACAAGTTATCCAGAGTTTTTATTCTCATCTGTACTAACAACAATAAAACCTGTATTTCACAGAGTTGCTACAAAATTTAAATGAGAGAAAAAAGACAATTACCTTCAAAGGAGGGACACACTGCCAGCTCTCAATATTAACAATGGATCCAGAATGGGAGCTTCCCTGTGCTTAAAGAAAATAACTGCCAATACACAATTCTACATCTAGTAAATACACAGCCTTCAGGAATGAATGCAAACAAATGAACTTTCTGATAAACAAAAACAGAGTATGCCACAGGTAAACCTGTATTAAAAGAAATTCTAAAGGGTATTCTTCAGGCAGAAAGAAAATTATTACAGATAAAAAATTAGAGATTCAGATGGAAAAAGAGCAAATAAAGTGGTAAGCATATGGGCAAATCTAAGTGAATATGAACAGTTATAACATTATTTTTAAAATGACAAATATTATTTAATACAGTGATGCATCTCTTAACAAAAGTGATACAACCTAAAAAATGTGTCACTAGGCAATTTCATCATTGTGTGACATCATAAAGTGTACTTACACAAACCTAGATGTTATAGCCTTCTATACACCTAGGTTATTATAGCCTATTGCTTCTAGGCTACAAACCTGTACAGCAAGTTATTCTACCAAATACGGTTGTAGGCAACTGTAACACAATCTAAATGTATCCACACACAGAAAAAGTACAGTAAAAATATGATATAATCTCATGGGACCACTGTACATTGTACAAGCAGTCTGTCATTGAAACTTCATTGTGTGGTGAATGACTAAACTTGTGGGCTTAAATGTATACAATAATGTAAACAACTAAAATGGCATGTAGGTGGAGAACAGGGTAAAGGAAGTTAAAGTATTCTAAGATGCAGACATTGTCAGTACTACCAGTTACCAATTAACAATAGACTCCAACAAGTCAACAATGTATCACTGTATTTTTTAAGAAACCCACTAACAGGACTGTATAACTAACCTCCAAATAACTGAGGAGAAAACATGATTTATTTTTTAAAATACCCCAGTACAATGCCACTTCCTTTCAAAGTAGGTAGAAATAACTTGTCAAAAATGAAGAAACCAAGACTTAGCAGGGTTAAGTGACTTCCAAGTTGCAGAGCTAGTATGCAGGATTGGAATTTGAAATCAGGTCTGTCTAGCTCCAAAATTTATATTATTTCCATGACATCACGTTAATTCTTGGTGGAAAAAGCAAAATGACCAACTGACAATAAAATAGAGACGTTTGTTTTTTGTTTATAGAGATTTTTTTTAAGGTAGTGGAAAGAATAATTAGAGAAAGAAAACAACAAAGAATTTTTAAAAAGAGAAAAGGAGGAGCTAAGCTGGGTGAAGCGTTGGGTCTCTCGGGCCTGCCTGTGTTTCAGGTCATAATCTCCTTCATCTTGGCTGTGGCTGTGACCCACAACATGCTCCTACTAAGGGGTGCCCCTTTCCTACCATGACTCCGGAGAGCCCTTCCTCCCAAAGACCCTCTCTGTCCCTTTGCCATTCCTCCCACATCTTGCCACTCACATCCTCCACGGGTGGTGGCAAAAGACAGAATAGGCATGCTCTTCACGCTCTATCAGTAACCAGCTGATGTGTCCTCAGACAAGTCTCCCTGGGTCGCACTTTCCCCATTTGTAAAAACAAGGGGTTGGATTAGAAGATCTCTTAAGACCCTTCAGAGTCATATTTTATTATCAATTAACTGTTAAAAATCTACACTTTGAAAACAGGAAAATTAAAAGACGATTACAATTAACACTTGTGTACTCTTCATTTAGGTTCATCAATAGTTAACGTTTTGCTACATTTGCTGTATCTCTGTGTTTTGTGAAACCATTTGAAAGTAAGTTGCAGACATCTTGACTTCACCCCTAAATAAATACTTCAGCGTCTTTTTTAAGAATCCAGGCCAAGGGTTTTATAGAACGCTCCACATTCTGATTTCTCTGATTGTTTCTTCATTTCCGGCAATGATTTAAACAAAGGTGATGTTGCATAGCTCTTACTGCATCAAGTCAGGGGGTACTTGATACCAGCTCCTTGATCTTAAGTTTTAGTCACTTCATTAAGGTGGCGAATGACAGATCTCTATATTGTAAAATTATTTTCCCTTTATTAAGTGGAAAGTAATCTGTAAAGTGATACTTTGAGACTGTGTAAATATTTTCTTCTCCCAACAGTCTTTCACCTAATAGTTATGGCATCCAGTGATCGTCCTTAACCTGAACCAGATTATTATGTGGCGTATACAAAAAGGTGATTTTCTAATTATATAATTCCTTTTACATTTATCACCTGGCAATCTTCTGCAAAGAAGATTTCGCTTTTCTCTCTTTCTCTTCACCTCCCTTCCTACCCCTCTCCTTGCTCTTTCCTTCTCTTTCTCACTATGAAATCATGGCAGTGTTTTCTTTTTTTTTTTTTTCCACTCAATGTCTATTACCATTTTGTAATGTTCAAGTTGTCTCAAATTTGGCCTGTGGTAGCCTTTACAAGTGAGTTCCTGTGTTCTTCAGACATGTGCCCTGAGCCTTTCACAGCTCCCTTGCTTTTTGACACAAGATGTTCCAGACTTAGCACTCTTCTGGTCCCACACCTGGAATCAGCCACTTCTCCGAGGTTCCTTTTAGTGGCAAATGGTATTAAAAAAACAATATATGGGCACTAGATATGCTCATCTCTGCTGGCTGTCATTGCTTCTAGGCCCTTTCAGTCAATAGAGCAAGTAAATATTTTTAAAACCATGAGTTCAACAAATTACTAATATCAGAAATAAAAGAGGAGCCATCTATACTAAACTGTTGGGAATTAAAAAGATAATCAAGGAGTACTATGAACAATTCTACGGCCACTGATTGATAACCTCAGTAAAATGTATCAATTCCTTGGAAAGGCATACTCTTCCGAAGGTCACAGCAGAAACACAGATGATCAGAATAAGCCTATGCCTCTTAAAGAAGTTGAATTAACATTAAGAATATTCCAAAAGGAGAAGGCACCAAACCCAGATGGTTTCTCTTATGAAATCTACCAAATTTTAGGAATCACAATCTACTTTTACAATATGATCCAAAAATTGTGCTTAAGTATTTACCCAGTTGACCTGCACAGGAACGTTTATGACAGCTTTATTTATAATCATCAGAACTGGAAGCAAAAAAGATGTCTTTCGAGGTGAATACCAAAAAAAAAATGCAAATGATAGCAATATTATTCAGTGATTTAATGGAGTTCACCATCAAAGCATAAAAAAGACATGAAGGAAGCTCAGATAGATAGATGATAGATAGAGAGAGAGATAGATAGATAGATAAAATAAGCTCATCTAAAAAAAGCTATGTAATATATTATTCCAACTATATGACATTCCAGAAAGGGCAGAACTAAAGACAATAAAAATATCAATAGTTGCCAAGATTTCTGGAGAAAGAGGACAGAGGTTAATAAGTGGAAATGGGATTTTTAGAGCATGAAAGTATTCTTTATGAGACCATAATGGTAACCATAACATTATAAATATTTCAAAATTCACAGAACTGTATAACAGAATGAACATTATGCAAATTATACTTTAAATAATAACGTATCAATATTTGCTCATTAATTTTAGCAAATGTGCCAACAGTAATGTAAGATGTTAAAAATAGGTGGAATTATGAGGTGGGAGTGAGGGGATAGAATGATATGAAAACTTTTTGTATTACATGCTCAATTTTTATGTCAATCTAAAACTCTCCAGTTAAAGAAATACATTAGTTTTTAAAATAATAATAATATAGTACCACTGTTTCAGGGAGATCTCTTCATGCTAATGTTCAACAATCAGGTAATATCTAGACATTAGCTCAAAACATTATTATTAAATGTGAAGCAAAATTGGAAAAAAGAAACACAAAAGCATGAGTTCATATAGATAATTCCAATTCAACGTTACAATTTTTTTTTATGAACCTCTTGGATTTTTTCCTCTTCCACTAAAAATCTTGATTCTTAGTATTTATTTATATTCATATATGTGCTTTATAATTAACAGAAATTACAGGGAACAGTTCAACATTTCTTTGCGGGATAAGCTCTCAGAGGCAAGAAGCCACTTTATTAATGGTTTATTTTTCACTTCTGACACAGGCAGAACCAAAGGTGCTAGAGTAGAGCAACAAAGTAGAAGCAAAGAAGAGTACGCAAGGTGCTCCAGAGATGCTATAGTTAGAAAAATTCCACATGGATTTACACTGGCAGAATTACACTTCACAACATGTTTCAAAATTCCGAGTTCCACAAAATTCAAATGCCACAAAACAAAATACACAGTGAAAAAAAAGAAAACATCTACTCATATTTATATATTAGCTCTAATCTTTACAAGGTGGAGCCCCATTTTATAAAGAAACTAAAAACTAAGAGATTAAGCTAACCAAATTCACACCCACTCATGCCTTGTCTAATCTTGTCTCCAATCATGGGCCCAAATCTTTTTTGTAACTATTTCCTAACAGCTGGACACACCTGTAACAAAAACACAATTCTTCACTCACAGAACAAAACAGCTTTCATTAACTCTCTCGCAGTTCAGGAACTAAACAGGGCTACCTATTACCTCCTGAATCAGATTTCACCTGACTTAATTCAATCCTATCACCCATTGTTCCCATCACTTCTAATTCCAGTCAGACCAGTGAGTTCTCTGTTCTAAAAAATGCCAAGATAATTCCCACCCACAGACATACTCTCGATTCATCTTTTCACGCAACTTTCACGGAGCATTTACTACGTGTTCTAGGCCTGTACTCGGTACTAAGAGGAGAAAGATAAAACAAGAAATCCCACCTCAAAGAGTTAATAACATTATAGGAAAGAGATACTTGTAACTGATTAGGTAGACTCAAACAAGTACTATACTGGGGTACAAAGTCCTATTGAAAACAGAGGAAGATGTCAAAAAGAAGTGACCAACTGGAACTTACATGTACTGCTGGTAGTAGTGGAAAGTGAAAAAAAGATACTTAAAACTTTGCAGCAGACTCTCCTAAAGCTGAACATACACAGAACCCATGACCCATTAGTTTCACTCCATGTTACATACCTAGAGAAACATATATATTTAAACCAGAGGACGTGCAAATATGTTCATAGCAGTACTTACTTGCATTAGTCAAAAACTGGAAATAGCCTATGTGTCCATCAATAGTACAATGGATAGTGTTATACTCACACAATGAAACAATATGAAATCAACAAAAAATGAAGTCCACAAATATTGAAAGAAATGCTGAAAGAAAGAAACCATACACACACAATTTTGATTACATAAAGTTTGGAAACAGGCAAAACTAGTCAAAACCAGTGATTCAGTGGTGGAGTGGGGAGTGTGCAGTGATGAAGATGAGGACACGGGAGAAGTTTCTGGGTGCTGGCAACGTTCTATTTCTTCTGGGTACCGGTTATAAGGATGAATTCACTTCAAGAAAATTCATCAAGCTATACACACTTATGATTTATGTAGTTTGTTTTACACTTTAACAAAAATTTTACTTACAAAAGACAGATGGGGAAAAAGGAAAACAGAAAAGTAAACTAGCATTTATATTCTAGTAAGTTCCTAGACACCATGGAAATTATTCTATCTAATCACAGCCACCTCTGGAGGTTGTGGTATACACGTGTTATTTCCTTTTTCAGCCCCACATCTGAATCCTCTTTCCTATGTTTGGGGAATCCCCCACCTTATGAGGCAGTGCCTACCTCCAGATGGTGATTCAAAAGCAAATGACTCAAAGAAGCTGGGTCCTCAGAAAATCTATTCTGACAAGTGAAAGCAGCAAGCACAGCAGCTTCATCCAGTTTCCAGAGACAGTAATTCTACCTACAGTGTCTAGCACCCCCTGATGGTATTGGCGATTCAACCTCGTCTGTGCCTAGAATCTTGTTCCTGGATGCTAACTTCTCAGCCTATTTCTCCAGCCCTCCAAGAGATTCTGTGAGCCACCTAACACCCTGTTCATAAGTTCCTTTCCCAGACTCAATTTCTGTTGCTCACAACTAAAAGTCTTGACTATTACCCCATTTGATAAATGTGAAAAAAAACTAATAACTTTGAAAAACAGTTTGGTGGTTTTTTATAAAGTTAAATTCACTTATCATACAATCCAGCATTCCCACACCCAAGGTATTTGCCCAACAGAAATGAAAATGTTTATAGCAAATTTACTCATAATGGCCAAAAACTAGAAATAACCCCAAAATCCATCAACTGGTAAATGAATAAACTGTGGTAAATCCATACACTGGAATACTTCTGGGCAATAAAAAGAAATGCACTCCTGATACATGCAATTACACAGATGCATCTCGAAAGCACAGAGGCTAAATGAAAGAGGTTTGACTAAAAATGAGTCACACTTAAGAAATCAGATCAATGGTTTCCAGGAGCAGGAGGTGAAGAGAGGGAACTGACTACATGGCACTGAAAGGAACGTTTTGTAGTAATGGATATATCTTGATGGTGGTTACATGACTAAGTCTGTCAAAATTCATAGAACCGTATATTCAAAAAAAAATGTATTTTACTATATTCAAAGTATACGTCAATAAAAATGACTTTTTTATTATTAAAAGGGACTCAAGAATGGCCAGAAATCTTCCTCAAGGTCACATATATACTAAGCAGATTCAAACTCAGGTTCTAATTCAGATGCCATGCCTTGAAGGTTAAAGAGATCTTGCTAAAGGCACAGAAAAGAGAAGATTGGGAAAGATAAGGGAAACTAAGTTGTCCTTTTCTCCCCAAAACCTAATCAAAATTTTTCAAGGCCTGCCTCAGACCCCCACCTCTGCCATACAGCCATCCATTTACTTATTCCACAAATATATCTTGAATGGTTACTATGTGCCATGCACTGTGACACTTTAGGTTACATCTGTAAACAAAACAGAAATCCCTGCCCTCATGGAGCTTCAGCTTAGCGGCGTTGGGGAGTGAGGGGGTGGCGGGGTGGGGAGGAAGAGCAATGTATCACTGTCTTAGTCCATTTTATGCTATTATAACATAATACCACAGATTTGGTAATTTATAATGAATAAAAATATATTTGGCTTATGGTTCTAGAGTCTTGGAAATCCAAGACTAAGGGGCCACATCTGGTGAGAGCTTTCTTGCCACGTCATAACATGGTGGAAGGCATCACATGAGCGAGAGAAAGAGATCTAATTCACAGCCTCAAGTTCTTTTATAATCAGCATTAATCCATTCGTGATAGTAAATTCCTCATGATCTAAACACCTCCTACTAGGTCTCACCTCCCCAAGTTGCTGCGGGGATTAAGTTTCCGACACATGCTTTTTGGGAGACGCATTCAAACCATGGCAATCATAAACATAAGTCAATAATGTACTCAATCAATGTTAAATGTTATGCAAAAATTTAAAAGAGGAGAATAAGAGGAATCCAGAATGTGGGAGGAGCAAGTTACATAATTAAAGGTAACTAGGGTAAGCTTACTGAATATGGTGAGCTTTGAGGAGATCTGAAAATGGTAAAGAACATTTCCAACAGAAAGAACATCAAGTGCAAAGGCCCTGAGTCTAACACACACCTGTTTGAAGAACAGCAAGGAGGTGAATGCAGTAAGCCAAAGGATAACAACAACAGATGTGGTCAGAGAGGTAACAGGCTCAGATGAAGTAGGGCCTAGTTTGGCTGTTACTGAGTGAAACAGGGAGGCAATGCAGGGTTTTGGGCAGAAAATGCATATGATCTGACATATTTATTGTTTTCTCTGTCCTTTTTTTTTTTTTTTGAGACAGAGTCTCACTCTGTCGCTCAGGCTGGAGTGCAGTGGCGCAATCTTGGCTCACTGCAACCTCTGCCTCCCAGCTTCAAGCTGTTCTTGAGCCTCAGCCTCCCAAGTAGCTGGGATTACAGGTATGCACCCCACACCTGGCTAATTTTTGTATTTTTAGTAGAGACAAGGTTTCACCATGTTGGCCAGGCTGGTCTCAAACTCCCAACTTCAGGTCATTCACCCACCTCAGCCTCCCAAAGTGCTGGGATTACAGGCCACTGCACCCGGCCTGATCTGACATATTTCTAAAGGATTATTCTGGCTACTGTGTTGAGCTAGACTGTTGGAGGTAAAGATACAGCAGAGGATCTAATTAGAAATCCATCACAACGATGCAGGTGAGACATGATAATCAGACGAGGGTAATGGCAACGGCAGAGATGGTAAGAAGTGTTACGACACTGCAGATATTTTAAGGTGAGGTCAACGAGACTTCCTAGCAGACTGGATGTGGGATGTGAGAAAAGGAGTGTAGGTTAACTCCATCGGTTTTGGCCTAAACAACTGGAGGATGGCATTGCCTTGATCAGAGATGGGGAGACCTATGGGTGGCACATATTTTTAAAGAAAGAAAAGGAGTTGGGTTTTAGACATGTTCCATTTAAAATGTCTAACATCCTGGTGGGCAGGCAGCTGGACACATGGCTCGGAAGGACAAAAAGAAGAGATCTAGGTTAGAGATATCAACTTGGGAGCCAGTTCAAGGATAGTACTTAAAGATGTGTAAGTCTAGATAAAGATCTCCAATGGACACGCCAATTTTTAAAGGTAGGAGATAAAGGAATAAATAACAAAGGAAACTGACAAGGATTGACCAATAAAATGTGTGTGTGGGGTTGGGGGACAGGGGGAGCTGCACACAACATGCAGTATCCTGGAAGCCAAAAGTGAATAAAGTGTATTACGGAGGAATGAATAATTAATTGTGTCAAATGCTCGGCATAGGTCAAACAAAATGAGGACTGTGAACTGACTGTTGAATTTAGGCACTTTGATGTTACTAATGACCTTGTCAAGGGCACGTTCAGCTAAGAAGTTTGGGAAACAGAGGAAAAACCTGATTAAAGTTGGCTTAAGAGAGAACAAGATGAAGAAACTTGAACTGTGGTGGAAATGTAAAATGGTACAGTCATTTTTGAAAAACAATTTGGCAGTTCCTCAAAATGTTAAAACACATGGCTATAATATGACCCAGAAAGTCTACCCTACTAAGTATGTACCCAAGATAATTGAAAAGATACATCCACACAAAAATCTGAACACAAATGTTCACGGCGGCATTTTTTGTAACAGCCAAAATGTGGAACCACCTAAATGTCCATCGACTGATGAATGCACAAACAAAATGTGGCATATTCATAAATGGAATATTAGCCATAAAAAGGAATGAAACACTCATACATGTTATAATATGCATGAACCTTGAAAACATTATGCTAAGGGAAAGAAGCTAGTCACAAAAGACCACATATCGTATGATTCCATTTACGTGAAACATCCAGAATAGGCAAATCCACACAGACAGAAAGTAGATTAGTAGCTGTCAGGAACTGGAGGAAGGGTGAAACAGGGAGTGGCCACTAAGGGGTACAGAGTTTCTTTTTCAATGATGAAAATGTTCTGGAATTTAGACAGTGGCGATGGATGCACGACTCTGTAAATATACTAAAAACCACTGAATTGTACATTTTAAATAGCGAATTTTAGGGCATGTGAATTATATCTCAATAAAGAAATAGAAGAGGGATCATATGAGGAAGGAAATTAAAAACAGTTGAATAGAGACTACTTCTAGATGTTTCACTACAAAGAAGGGCAAAGAAATGAGACAGTAGCTGGCAATCAAAGTGGGATCAAGTATTTTTAACACTGGAAAAATAACATGTTTAAATGTTGACGAATGATCCAACAGAAAACAAAATATTGATGATGCAGGAAAATCTGGAGGGGGATTCTCAGGGCAATATCCTTGAGTAGTTGATAGAGGATAATATCTAATACACAAGTGAAGAGCTTGTTTTTGATAGAAGCACATGTAGTTTATCTATGGTGAGAGGAATGAGGGCAGAAGCCACAAGCACATGCTTCAATTTCCTTAGTGAAGTAAGAAGCAAGGTCATCAGTTGAATGGGAGAGAGGGTATTATGGATTTTAAAAGGAAGGGGTCGGAGTAATCAAACAACTGTCTAACAGAGTGACAGAGTGAATGGGCCAGGTACATATGATCGCCTAGGAGCATTAAGGACCCATTTGAGGTTCAAGGTTATGAATTTTAAAAAATAAATTAAGATCATTCAGCATAGGGTGTATGAAGGTATGTGTTTTCCAGCTATGTTCAGATGCACAGGTACAGGTGCAGATTAGGAGGAGAGTCAGATTTAACCAGGGTTGTAAGTTTTGCCAAGTAAGTATGATTAAAGTGTGGGACTATGCAGACTATACAGAGGAGTTAGCATAATGACTATGGAATTTAAGCTGAGTGAGGAAGGGAATGTGAACATCAAGGATATAAAGGATGATGAAAAAGCAGTAGGATCAACAGATCTGGGGTCCATGGTCTGACAGATGTCCACAGAAAATAAGATCACTAGATGAATGGAGCTCAAGAAAATAGGAGGCCAATGTGTTGCAAGAATCACTCTTTACACTCAAGCGCAAGAAATAATTCCAGTCTCCGAGCAGCAACTGTATTCTTATAATTATCACATAACTTGACATTGAAGTGTCATTTACACAGCCTTCCCCAACCCAAACACTGGCAAACCTAGTGCAAGTCCCATGCATTTTTGTCTATTTTATCTAGTTACTTATTTAGTAACTTACATACATTTCCTAATACACTTCTGGGAAGACAGTAAGTGCTAATAAATACTTATTGATGGATACAGATACAGGACCCTGAGGACAGACAAGTAAGCAACCGTCCTTTCCGTATCAGATACATCACAGACAGCTGCTCACCATTTACAGCTATCTGCCTTCCAGACTACATCACCCAATTCATTTACCAATCACTGTCTTTCATATTTATTTTTCAAAGACACTGTAGGTGATGAGGCAATCTATGTTTGGCTGCAAAAGCTATACACTATTAATAATTAAAACTAGGTAAGACATGGCCATTTCAGTTAATCACAGGAAAGTTTCTGTTTTAAAATTGCTTTAACTAAACAGCTTGTGTCTTCCACATACTTTTTTCAAGAACACATGTGCATCATTATTTTAATGAAAAGCGTACACACTTTTTAAAATTTCTGGTATTAGTAGGGGGAAAGCACAGGGTATAATAATTGTGCCCAAAACAAAAAGGTTAAACCTATATTGAGTTCTAAAGCAATTACAAAATCCTCTTTGCAGAACTCTGTCAGTAACAGAATGTAGGGAGTAAGTGATCTTTCTGTAACCCAGTGGTTCTTCAACTCTGTGTATTACAAGAAAATGCACAGGGAGCTTTTTAAGCTAGACATGGTACCCTCACACCCCTAGAGGTCAATTTAATTAATCTGGGGTGGGATCCAGGTTATCAGTATTTTTTTTTTTAACTCTACAGAGATTTTAATGTACAACGAGGCCTGAGAACTACAGACCTAACCTAATCCTTTCACCTGTTATTAGCAGCCTATACTCCTCTATTGCACTTCCAATTTTACTGCACTTCCAACTGCCTTCCACACATCTCCATCTGGAGGGTTGACTCCAAATATAAAAGTCCAATCCTAAAGTCAGTATCTTCTTTCCCAAACTTATTTTCTCTTGTTCCTTTCTGGTCTTTTAGATTGTGAAATATAACTTACAGATGGAAAAATGCATAAAACATATAAGCGCAATTTAATAATCCTTAAACAGTACCCTCGTAGTTATCAGCCAAATCAAGAAATGTAACACTGCCAGCACCACAGTCTCCCATATTTCTTATCTTGGCTAGTATACCAATTAATCCAGTTACTCAAGTCAGGAGACCAGGGACATCATCTTAAGATTCCTCCCCTTCTCCTGACATCAAATAAATCACAAGTACTAAAGATTTTACTACCAAATTATCTCCCCTCCTCTTTTTTACTGCCATTTTCTTAGTCTACGTTCTCAAAAGATTTTCTGTCTCTGCCCCACTTGCCTCCGGTTCATTCCATGAAATGATCTCTTAAGGAAATAAATCTGTCACCCACCTTCCCTGACTCCCCATATCTTAACAAGATAAGAGTTCTTCATAAACTGGCCTGGATCTCCCTCTCTCTGGTCTCTAATGACCCTACCCCACTTCAAAACTTATACTGCGAATGTACCAATCTTCTTACAGTTACCTAAACACACTATGCCATTTCCTATCTTTCTCCTACTGTTCTTCTATAAGGAATATCCTTCCTTCCCACTGTTGTACTTGAATTCATCTTTCAAAACCCAACTTAGCCAGCTGGATGCAGTGGTTCACACCTGTAATCACAGCACTTTGGGAGGCTGAGGCAGGTGGATCACTTGAGGTCGGGAATTCGAGACCAGCCTGGCCAACATGGTGAAACCTCGGCTCTACTAAAAATACAAAAATTAGCCAGGCTTGGTGGTACATGCTTGAAATTCCAGCTACTTGGGAGGCTGACGCAGGAGAATCGCTTGAACCAGGAGGCGGAGGTTGCAGTGAGCCGAAATCACACCACTGCACTCCAGCCTGGGTGACAGAGTAAGACTCCATCTCAAGAAAAAAGAAACAAAAAAACCTTAGCCGACAATTTCTCCAGGAAGCTGACCCTGCCCCTCTTCCATCTATTTCTATAGCCTGTTCTTGTCTGCACCAGTATTTATCACATTGTAGTTATAAACCATTTTCAGTGTCAGCCCAGGTTACAACAGCCCCATACTTGTTCTGGGAATTGTCTCTTCCATCCCTCCTACTTCATTCCATTCACAAAAGTGAGCTTCCAACAGCTCAGCCCTCAGGCAAGCTGAACCAGGGTGGGGCCAGATTCTACCTCCCAGGAATTTGGAATGAAATTAACAGAGAAAACTGGTATGTCTATGTGGCTGAGAATTGTTAGATGTAAAATGAAAGCTCTAGGGACAGCCATGTTCTACCATTTGTACTAAAAAGAGAAAAAAGTACATCTTCGATGAAAAAGAACAAAATGGGCAGAGTTAGGAAAAAACAGTCCTGTGAGCCTTCTGGTTCTTGGTTCCAGCCCTTCCCAAAGCCCCACTGAATTCCTGCCCTCAGGTTCTGTAAGGAAGACCGATTATCTGTAGAAGACAGCTGATTCTTATTTGCAACTAAAAGCTCCAAATAAAACACTACTTTTTTAGACATCTCTTCTATTTATCCTACTAGCACCGTGAAGGCAGAAACTGTGTCTTACTCATCTCTCTATCTGCAAGACTAGCAAAGACCCTGAAAAATGCCAGATGCTCAATTAATGACTGTCATTCATGGCACACTAACAGTTATACATTTTTACGTATGTAAATTTTTTCCTCCTTTTTAAAGACAGGGTCTTGCTTTGTCATCTATGCTGGGAGTGCAGTGGCGTGAACATAGCTCATGGCAGCCTAGTACTCCTGGGCTCAAGTGATCCTCTCACATCAGCTTCCCAAGTAGCTGGACTACAGGCGCATACCACCACATCTGGCTAATTTCTTTATTTTTTTAGAGATGGGGGGTCTCACTATGTTGCCCAGGCTAGTCTCAAACCCCTGGCCTCAAGCAATCCTCCCGCATCAGCTTCCCAAGAGTCGTTAGGGTTACAGGCCTGAGCCCCTATGCCAGGCTTACGTATATAAATTTGAACTTTAAGAAGCGTTAACAAGTATCAAACTCCAGCTAATTATATGTATGTCAAAATGTTTAGGGGTAAACTGTAAGGATGTCTGCAGCTTATTTTGAAATGAAGCAAAAAGTAAGATGTAATGAAGGTTAAATAGTGGAGTGAATAGATGCATAGATGTAAGATACAGTTAATGAAAGATAATGTTAATTGCAGAATATAGGCTGCACTAATTGCAGAATATATGGAGGTTCACTATACAATTCTTCCAACTTTTTGCATGTTTAAGCTTTTTCATAATAAAATGTTTGGAGAAAAATGTAACAGCAATACATCTGCATTGATTTACATGGGAAAGTCTACATAAATAAACATGCTCATGTTAGCTCATTTCACTGCCCTCTGCCATGAAATGGGAATTCAAAGAACTTTAATAATAGGTGACTCTCCTTTCATTGCACACTACATTTTCAAAGTGTTTTGTCTTTTCAGTTCACATGCTTCTTTTAAAGTGACAACAGCAAGGCACAATTAAAATGTAAAACTAGGCCGGGCGTGGTGGCTCACGCCTGTAATACCAGCACTTTGGGAGGCCAAGGCGGGCAGATCACGAGGTCAGGAGATTGAGACCATCCTGGCTAATACGGTGAAACCCCGTCCCTACTAAAAATACAAAAAAATTAGCCAGGCGTGGTGGTGGGCGCCTGTAGTCCCAGCTACTCAGGAGGCTGAGGCAGGAGAATGGCATGAACCCAGGAGGCAGAGTTTGTAGTGAGCAGAGATCACACCACTGCACTCCAGCCTGGGCGACACAGCGAGACACTGTGTCAAAAAAAAAAAGTAAAACTAAATACTTCTAATTTCATGTCTCCTTTAAAACTAGTTTTGGAAAACATTAAAATTAGATAGGCTAATTCAAACCAGTTTTCTGTTACCAAGACTATTCATAAGACAAAAAAAAAAAAAAGAGCTGGCAACTTTAATACTGTTAAGTTTCTCTTCACAAGACAGAAAAAACTGAGAATCACAGACTGTTAAAACTGGTCAAAAAGACTAATACTGTACAGGATCCTTACTTCCCAAAAAGAAAACTAAGACCCAAAGAGGTAAAATATCCTGCCCAAGACCACCAAGTAACTTTGTAGCAAGGCTCAGACTCAAAACCTGGACTTATCACTAAAAATCTAGTGTTCTTCCCATCCTAGTTGGTAGTCTTAAATCCTGTCTTTTGTTTTTTCAAAAGTAATAGTATATAAAGTGCCTAGTCTCAGCATAAACATTTTGTATTTGTTCAGGCCGAGCGAGGTGGCTGATGCCTGTAATCCCAGCACACTGGGAAGTTGAGGGAAGCAGATCACTTGAGGTCAGGAGTTCAAGACCAGCCTGGCCAAGATGGTAAAACCCTACCTCTACTAAAAATACAAAAATTAGCCAGGCATGGGGGTGCACACCTGTTATCCCAGCTACTTGGGAGGCCAAGGCAGGAGACTCCCTTGAACCTGGGAGGCAGAGGTCACAGTCAGCTGAGTCTGGGCAACACAGACTCCATCTCAAAAAATAAAAAAAAAGTTAAAAAAAATTTTTTTTGTATCTGTTCAACTGGCTTTTTTTTTAGGGGGGGATACTGGGTATTCAGGTTATAAATACAAGTGAACACCGGAAACACATTACAACCAGTATTCAAATGACATACCTTATGTAACCACTGAAACTGAACTTCACTAAAATGACCTGAAAGTGTTTTTCCATCAATTTAGGCAAATAAAGAGGCAATGACAGAATTTTAACAACACACTTGCCAGCATTCCTTGTCTGTGGTAGAAGGCCAAAATTTTGCATGTAACTTTTCTAAAAAGTAGGTAACACAAAGCTACAGAAGTTGAAGGATAAGCCTTTTTTAATTCAGGTTTTTTTTTTCATTTTGCAAATAAATCAATATGTGTATGTTAAAATAATGGATTACAGAGATACAGATAACTGTATCCTTGCAAAACCACTGAAAGAATGCTAGTCCCAGTTAGACTTCACTGAATTTATGATACAACCACTTTTATTTCTATTGTGATTGTCAGACAACTGAAAATCTAATTAAAATCTGTATGAACTAAGAGCAACTTCAGCAAAAAAAAAAAAAAAAAAAAGTTATCCCAAAGACAACTGAAAATCTAAGTAGAATCTGGATGAAGAGACAACTTCAGCAAAAAAAAAAAAAAAAAAAAAAAGTTATCCCAGAGAGCTATTGGTTGGTCATTAACCACATGCAAAAAGAATGGCACTCTTTGTCTGATCTCTTCCCTTTCATAGCAAAACTGAAGCTGTAAAGAATGTCTAAAGGGTAGTCTATGGAAAATTAAATTGAAGTCATGTTATTTCTATCTATTAAAATTCAGCTATACTAAAGTCACTTCTGAAATGATTTAGGAATAGAACGCTCAGCAAAATAAACTTCCAAGAAAAATAATCAAAAATAAGAACACCAGAATGAGTTTGCTACCTGTTATATTAAAATAGGAATGTGTAAAAGGCTCCATCTTACTTTCTGATTAATAATCCATCTGCACAAATACTTAATATGTGTCATAGTCCACAGCTTCCAATCTCTAAATCAGATTACCACAAACTCTACAACTTAACATGCACTAGCAAGAACATTTCAACACACTTTGAATACAAAAATACTCAAAATACTGAGGAATGGTACCTTACCTTCTAGTGTCAGCAAGGAGAAAGGACTCCTCCAGCTGCTCTAAAGTAGAAAATGTTCCCAATTTCTTGAGTACCATATAGTATAAAGTGGTTTTATCACATAGTACAGCAAAATTATTGGTGAAATTATATGAACACTGTATTTCATAATACATGCTACTTACTAAGAAAAAAACATTAAGTGCCCCAATATTTAATTTCTATTTTTATTTCCTATTTTATTTCTATTTCATTTGCTCATTTTACATGTCACTTTACCGTAAGCAAGTCTATAAAAGTATAATTTTTAAAGAGAGTAAAATCTCTGCTACCCGGTATTACATAAACTGACATATCTAAAACATGGTGTCATTTGTGAACATCATGATGACAGTGAGGCAATACAAGTTCTTAATGTACTTTCTGAATCTTCAAAATGACATCAAATTATCAATAATTCTCATCAAATGATAGTAATTTGCCAGCATAGTATATTGGACATTGGTGATATTAGACACCCTAAGAAAGGATACAAGAGTAGTGACCACAGTAAATATAAAAATTGAATAGAATTTTCTAAAAAAAAAAAAAAAAAGTGTGTCATACAAACTTCACTGACTCTGGAGCCATGATGTCTGGATTTAAGTCCCAGCTCTTCAACTTTCTAGCTGGTTTCATTCAATGTTTAACCACCTATGTCTCGATTTTCTCCTTTACGAAGGGAATACCATCACTTACTTTATCTACTTACCTTTATAAGAAGCAACAGTTGAGGCCAGGCACAGTGGCTCGTGCCTGTAATCCCAGCACCTTGGGAGGCTGAGGCAGGCGGATCACTTGCGTTCAGGAGTTCGAGACCGGCCAGGTCAACATGGCAAAACCCCGTCTCTACTAAAAATACAAAAATTAGCTGGGCGTGGTGGCGCACACCTGTAATTCCAGCTACTCGGGAGGCTGAGGCAGGAGAATCACTTGAACCCAGGAGGCAGAGGTTGTAGTACAGAGCCGAGATTGAGCCTCTGCACTCCAGCCTGGGCAACAGAGCCAGACTCCATCTCAACAACAACAACAACAAAAAAGCAAGAGTTGAATGTGTGTAATAATACTTTGCAAACCGCAGCAGTGAGCTATTCTAACATTCCTACTGAAATCTACAGTGTTACAGCTGTGGCAGAAAATTGCTAACTACCAAAATCCACCCTGTTTCTTCCAAATAACAGAGTTGTAGCTAGGACAAGGCTCTCACCTTTACATTCTGTAACTGAAAATGCACTCCCAAGAACATTTCAACACTGATGAAATACTCAAAATAGTACAGAATGACACCTTACCTCTTAGTGTCAGCAAAGAGAAAGAACACTCCAATTCCCAATCCCCTGCAGCTAGATGAGGCAATGAGACTAAGCCTTCAGCAATGGGAGGAGAAATTATATTTGTACAACTTTCACCTCACTTGCTTAAGACAAAATTTCTTACCCTGTGCTTCCAACAAGAACAACCTTGAAAGCTGTGCATTCGAGATGATACAGTCCCCATTCACCTACGTCCCCAAATGCCTGCATAAAGGACAGCCACATGCTGATGTGGAACACCTGCTCTCAACTACTGTGCACTGAATTCTGGGGTTTCAGCCATTGTATTTCAGGGCTCTATTTCAGCAACTGGGTTACTTAAGTAATACAATGGCAAACCCCTTACAGCGGGAGAAAGGTGCAACTATAAAATCCCAAACAGACACAAGCTTTTAATGCCTTCACACAAGGTAACACATAAAAAGTAAAGTTCTCAATAGGACAGTTTCCCAGAAAGGTGTTACCTCAGGGGAGTGTTAAAGCATAGTAGATAAGAGAATAGGCCCTAAAGTCAGATTGCCTGGGTTCAAATCCCTTCTCCACCACTTGCCAGCTGTGTAACCTTGAGAACGGAACTTAACCTTTCTGTCTCTGTAAAATGAGAATAAAAGCAGGACTCACCTCACTTAATTGTTGTGATGTTTAAATGAAAAGAAAACTCCACAGTTTAAAGCTGCTTAGCAAAGTGCATAGCACACAGCAGTAACAGTAAACGTTAGCATTTCTTATTTAAAATCTGGCCAAATGAGGTAGCTCACGCCAGTAATCCCAGCACTTTGGGAGACCAAGACCGGAGGATCGCTTGACGCCAGGAATTCAAGACCAGCCTAGGCAACATAGCAAGACTCCCATTTCTAAAAAATACAATAAAAGAATACACGATACTGCACAATTTCAGTGAGGTGATCACGTATCAATAAGGCTACCAGAATGCTAACAAAGATTCTCTACAACCTACTTGGTGGTGCAAAATGTTCTAGGAGATATACAATTAAACCTAGATTCCCTTAAAGGCAAACTAAGCGCCATCCAACTTTCAGTAACCAAGGAAGACAGCTGCATAAAAGCAGCATGACCTAGGGTTTAGCTACTTACAAAACCATTATAGTGACTAAGAGAGAACAGTACATTGTACTAGGGCACCCTAATTTCAGCACGGACTGTACAGGAACTCTGACAGCACTGTTTTTCAAAACAAAGAGTCATCCTAACATCCCACATATGCAAATGAATTGATAAATAGTTAAGATTCAAATAAGCTTAAAGATGAGAAGGGAGACTACCCAAGGAAATTTCAGAAATTTGCCCTGTCTTTCTAACAATAAATCTCACAGCATGAAACAGAGCTTTATTATTTTTACACACAAAAGAGAAAAGCTATAACAGAATTAAACTTAAGTATATAATAAAAACATTTCTATATTTTTAAAAAAGAGACACCCCCCCCACAATAAATTCCACGTTAGAATGCCATCTGGGAGCAGGCAAAAGTTCAATGAATTGTAAAGGCAGGAAGGTAAATTCGATCGTAACATTACAAAAGTTTCAGAATGAGAATTTTTAAGTTATTACTAAAGATTTCCTTAGCAGTGGCAGTAACACTTATGCTTTCCTGCCCCTAAAAATAAAAATACATAAAATAAACATCTTCTTAATATGGAATGCCTAGGCTGGGCGCAGTAGCTCACGCCTGTAATCCCAGCACTCTGGGAGGCTGAGGCAGGCGGATCATGAGGTCAGGAGATTGAGACCATCCTGGCTAACATGGTGAAACCCTGTCTCCACTAAAAATACAAAACATTAGCCAGGCATGGTGGCGGGTGCCTGTCGTCCCAGCTACTCAGGAGGCTGAGGCGGGAGAATGGCGTGAACCCGGGAGGCAGAGCTTGCAGTGAGCCGAGATCGCGCCACTGCACTCTGGCCTGGGTGACAGAACGAGACTCTGTCTCAAAAACAAAAAAAAATATGGAATGCCTATCGGGCTTTCCTCTTGTCTATCCAAATCTTACCTTTTTTCCTGGGCCACATTTAGACTCACTGCCAAAACAAAGGCCTGTCCCAATGACAAGCCTACTCTGACCTCATTTGTACCTGATATCACAAACTTAGGACCAGGGCACAGAACGTCTTGCATTTTCCCCCAGCTTCTTATGAATATGACTTATTACTGAAAGCAAGAACTCCTGAAGGACAAGGACTGTCATCTCTTTTTCCTATGCTATTCTTATAACAGGAGCAGAGTAACAATATCACCTACAATTTACTAAATGTCTGGCACTGACCTAGGAACTATACACGTAAGTTTTAAAGGATAGTTATAAAATATTTGATAAATACAAATTATTCAGTGTAGCATCTGAATTTATGAAATGTTCCTAAAATGAGTATCTGCAAACTAGCCACCTGACACGAGAAGTACTACATTACTATTATTGTTGAAGCTATAAACAGTCTTATCTTCACAGCAGACCTATGAGGCAAGTACAGGTATGCCCCTAAGGGAATACAGGCTCAAAGAAGTCAAGTGATTCATCCAATGTCACAAACTATTAAGTAAGTCCTCACTCAAACCAGGTCTTCTGACCAAAAAAATAAGCCCATTTTCTTTCCACCGTATCTTACTATATTATGGGATTTGCTCTTCTCCTCTACCCACCTAAGTCCTACTTATTCTTCAAGTTCCAACTCCTCCAAGATATCCTTTTCAACTACCATAGCTTATTCTTTTTTACCTCTCTTTTCATCAAAATTCAATGAAAGCAAGGTCTATATTTAACATTCCTTTTTTCTCCTTCAATTTAGCATTATGCTAGACCCAGAGTAGTTACTCAACCACTTAATATACTGTATGATGCTTTCTTCATGAAACCATTATTACATTATTATGTATAAAAATGTTATTGTCTGCCCACCACACCGAAATCTAGAGATCCTGCATTTTCTTTAATGTTATCAAGTCTTTGAATTCAAAGAGGCAAGCCAAAAAGAGAGAGAAACACAGAGACGTATTTTACTAGCATTTCACTAAAAGCAAGTATCACTAGCTAATTTTCTCACAAAAAGTAGTTTCTATTATTTGTCTCCTCTTATCTTTCAACAGGATTGATAGAATCAATGGATATCACAAAATTCAGGTTTCAGAGAAGGCATTGATAGAATTCATTTTTCTATATCCTTATCTTTCTATAACTTTAGTCGCAAACATACAAGAGCATCAATGGCTAAACCTTCCTAGGCTTTGTTGGCTCTGCCTTCCCCTCCTCCAGACCTCATAATGTGCCAGTGCTCCAAGGCTCTGTCCCAGGCCCCCTTCTCTGGTATCACACTGTCTTCTAAGTGGCCTCTCCCAGTTTTATAACTCTGTATAATGTCTATATACAAATCACCACACTATATCAACAATCCTGACCTCCACCTGGACTCCAAACTTGTATATCCAATTGATGGCAGACATCAGTTAAAATATAAAGTGATTGGCCGGGCATGGTGGCTCATACCTGTAATCCAAGCACTTTGGGAGGCTGAGGCGAGTGGATCATCTGAGGTTGGGAGTTCATGACCAGCCTGACCAACATGGAGAAACTCGATCTTTACTAAAAATACAAAATTAGCTGGGCATGGTGGCACATGCCTGTAATCCCAGCTACTCGGGAGGCTGAGGCAGGAGAATCACTTGAACCCAGGAGGCGGAGGTTGCGGTGAGCCAAGATCACACCATGGTACTCCAGCCTGGGCAACAAGAGCAAAACTCCATCTAAAAAACAAAAACAAAAACAAAAACAAAAAACAAAAAACAAAACAAAGTGATTTAAAAAGGACTATCAACTGGGCACAGTGGTGCACACCTATAATCTCAGCACTCTGGGAGGATGAGGCAGCAGAATCCCTAGAGTCTAGAAGTTCAAGACTAGCCTGGGCAACAAATGGAGAATTTGTCTCTACAAAAAAGAATTTTTTTCAATTAGCTGGTTGTGGTGGTGCGCACGCCTATGATCCCAGCTACTCAAGAGGCTGAGGTGGGAGGGTCACTTGAGCCCAGGAGCTCAAGGTTGCAGAGAGCCGTGATCGTGCCACTGCACTCCAGCCTGGGTAACAGAGCAAGACCTTGTCAACCCGCACACACACAAAAAAAAAATCAATTTTTTTTTCTCCAAAACATACCTTGTTCCTCTCCCAAGTCTTACCAATCTCACTGGATAACAATAATCATCCAACCAAGTTTTAAAAGAAAAAAAAAATCTAGGCATTATCTTTGATTCCCTTTTCCTGTGGCCATGAAATACAGAACACATCCTGTTGACTCTATCTTGAAAATATATCCTGAATCCTTTCCTAGAATAATCACCTTTCACCTGGTCTGAAATAGGTCCCTAATTCATCCTCCTGCTTTTGTTCTGGTCTCTCTCCATACAGCAACCTTTTCACTCTCTTAATCGAAACATTCCAGTGGCTTCTCATCACCCTCAGAATAAAAATCATACTCCTTACCTTGGCTTACAAAGTCCCAGGTGATCTGGCCCCTGCCTACCTCACCAACCTCATTTGTACTACTCTCCCTCTTGTTCATTACACTCCAGACACCCTGTCCTCCTTTTTAGTTCCTTCCACACACCCACTGTGTTCCTAGCTGTTCCACTAGCTGTTCCCTCTGCCTGGAATAGTCTTCTCCCTTTTCTTCAAAAGGCTAGCTCTTTCTTGACATTCAGATCTCACCACCACAAACAAATGAGATTTCTTCAGAGGCCTTCCCTGATCTAATCAATCAATTAGCCACCCCACTATTTCAAGGTCAACCTGTTTCGATTATCTCCATAGCACTTAATTGAGGTATATCGTTATTATTCATATACTATCTCTTCATTAGAATGTAAGGTCAATGATTAGGGACCTTTACCACTGTATTCTGGTGCCTAAAACAGTGCCTGGCCCATAACAGAATTTCATAAAGATGTTGAGTGAAAATTTTATGAATAAATGAATAGCCAGGCACGGTGGCTCATGCCTGTAATCCTAGCACTTTCAGAGGCCAAGGTGGGCAGATCACTTGAGGCCAGGGGTTTGAGACCAGCCTGGCCAACATGGCAAAACCCCGTCTCTACTAAAAATACAAAAAATTAGCTGGGCATGGTGACATGTACCTGTAGTCACAGCTACTCAGGAGGCTGAGGCAGGAGAATCGCTTGAACCCAGGAGGAAAAGGTTGCACTAAGTAGAGATCACACCACTGCACTCCCGCCTGGGTGACAGAGTGAGACCCTGTCTCAAATAAATAAATAAACAGAATTGAAATGAAATTGCTTCCACTTCCACAGCTCTATTAATTGTGGTTTTTAACACCAAAAAGGGAGGGAGGGCTAAAAAGTTTAACATTTTGCTAATTACAAAGAATTCTCTCCATACAATTTAAGTAATTTGAGTATTTTCTCTACAGAACTACTTCTTTCTAGTCTCATTCCAATCTATTAAAATCCAATGGTAGAGACACTCCACAGTAAAAATGTCAATTCTTCCCAAATTTATCTATAGATGTAATAAAATTTTTACCAAGGATTTTTATAGACATAACCAAACTTATTCTAAAACTTATATGGAAAGACACAAGACCAAGAATAGCTAAAACAATTTTTAAAATAATAAAATTGGAGAAATTCTACCAAATTTAAAGACTTATTATATAGCCACAGTAATCAAGATTGCGTGGTATTGGTAGACGGACAGACACAGAGATCAATGGAGTAGAACAGAGAAGCCAAAAACAGATCCACACAAACATGTCCAACTAATTTCTTAGAAAAATGCAAAGCAATTAAATGGAAGAAGGATAGCCCTTTCAACAAATGCAGCTAGAGGAATTAGACATCAATAAGACAAAAAAAAAAAAAAAAAGAAAAATAGAGCTTTCATCTAAACTTCACACCTTACACAAAACCTAATTTGAAATGAATCACAGACTTAAAACTATAAAACTTTCAGAAATAAACACACTTTTAGGAAAAATCTTTGGGGCACAGGGCTAGTTGAAGAGTTCTTGCAAAAGCAAGATTCATAAAAGGAAAACCTGATAAACTAGACTTGGTCAAAATTAATTTTTGTTCTATGAAAGACACAATTAAGAGGATATAAAGACAAGCTACAGCCTAGGAGAAAATAATTGCAAACCACATACCCAATAAAGGACTTCTAACTAGAATATATAAAGAACCCTCAAAACTCAACAGTTAAAACAAATAAAAATTAAAAAACAAGAATCCAATTAGAAAATGGGCAAAAAACATGAACAAACATTTCACTGAAAAGCACAGATGGCAAATAAGCATATGAAAACATATTCAAAATCATTATCCAGAGACATGCAAATCCAATCATAATGAAGTATTACTACATAAGTATCGGAATGGTTAAAATAAAAAATAATTCATTGCTGAGGGAAATGTAAAATGGTACTTTGGAAAAGTTTAGAAGTTTCTCACAAGGCTAAATGTCGTCTTACAACACAATACAATAGGAATTGTGCTCCTAGATATTTATCTAAATGATCTGAAAACTTACATCCACACAAAAGTCCACACACAAATGTTTATAGCAGTTCTGTTCATAATTTCCAAAAACTGGGAACAACCAAGATGTTTTTCAATAGGTGAATGGATAAACAAATTGTGATATAATCACAGTTGAATACTGTGGTTCATCCACTATAGGATATTATTCAGCAATAAAGAGAGATGGGGGGAGAGCAAGAGTTATCAAGCCATGTAAAGACATGGAGAAACCTTAAATGCATATAGCCTAGCAAAAGAAGCCAGTGTGAAAAGGTCAGATACTATATGCTTTCAACTATATGACATTCTGGAAAAGGCAAAACTATGTTAACAGTAAAAGGATCAGTGGTTGCCACGAACTGGGGGTACAGGAGGGCTGAACAGGTAGAGAACAGATTTTTAGGGCAGTAAAACTATTCTGTATGATACTGTAACGGTGGACACATGTCATTTTACATTTGTTGTCAAAACCCACAGACCTGTACAAGTCACAGTCTCCTAATATAAGCCATAGACTAGTTAATAATAATGCATTAATACTGCATTATTGGTCAACAATTTTCACAAATTTACCATGGTAACAGATGTTAATAAAAGGGGAAAGTCATGAGGGAAGAAGGTATATGGGAACTCTCTGAATTATCTGCCCAACTTTCTGTAAACCTAAAACTGCTCCAATGAAGTCTACTAATCTTTCTCAAAAAATAGTATTGATGTCAAACGCTGGAAAAGATGTAGAGAAACTGGATCACACATACACTGCTGGTGGGAATGTAAAGTGATACAGCCACTCAGAAAAAGTACAGCAGTATCTGAGAAAACTAAAAATGCATTTATCACATAACCCAGCAATTGTACTCTTGGGCATTTATCCCAAAGAAATGGAAAATTATGACCATTCAAAAGCCCATCCACAAATGTTCACAGCAGCTTTAATAGTAATAGCCAATATGGAAACAATCCAAATGTCCTTCAACAGGTGAATGACTAAACTGTGATACTTTCCTACCTACCATGGAATACTACTTAACTATAAAAAGGAACAAACTACTGACACATGCAACAACTTGGATGGATCTCAAAGGAATTAGCCTGAGTGAAAAAGCCAAGCCGAAAAGTTTACATACTATATTATTTCATTTACATAAAATTCTTGAAATGATAAAATTACAGAGATGGATTATCAGTACATTATTTCCTACAACAGCATGTGAATCCACAACTACCTCAAAAAAAAAGTTTTATAAACTCCAAAGGTAAAGATATATTCTCTAAAACCAAATTTTTCCCCTTGAGTGGGCTAACAAATTTCCCAGAGCGGGAGTTCTAAGACTCATATGCACATTGGAATTACCTCTAAAAATCCAGATGCTTAGGTAGCATCCCAAACCAATTAAATTAGAATCCTCAAGGTGAAATCCAAGCATCTGTATTTCTTTTTTTTGTTGTTTTTGTTTGTTTGTTTGTTTGAGACGCTGTCTCGCTCAGTCGCCCAGGCTGGAGTGCAGTGGCACGCTCTCGGCTCACTGCAAGCTCCGCCTCCCCGGTTCACACCATTCTCCTGTCTCAGCCTCCTGAGTAGCTGGAAGCTGCCACCACACCCAGCTAATGTTTTTGTATTTTTAGTAGAGATGGGGTTTCACTGTGTTAGCCAGGATGGTCTCGATCTCCTGAACTCGTGATCCGCCCTCCTCAGCCTCTCAAAGTGCTGGGATTACAGGCGTGAGCCACCACGTCCGGCCTCAAGCATCTGTATTTCCTTTAACTCTCAGGTAATTCTAATGTTCAATCAAGAATGAGAATCAGTATCCTCCAGAGCTAGAGAGTCTTTTTAAAAGCAACCTTTACTAACATGTTAATAAGATTATTAACAGTTGTTAAGGATCTGGCTGTTAACAATTCACTAAAATCTTAGCCACAAAAATTATCCCACTGATAAATGGAAACTTTAACCCAAACCTCACTCAGCTTCCAGAAACAAAAGGATTTAGCCCAAGAAAGACAGTTCATTATGGTTTATTTTTAAATAACGTTCCTACTCGGCAATGGAGTTTGAGTCTGAAATTGAATGGTAGGTTCACCTTTATCTGTGAAACTTCTGTAAGTACAAAAATGGATATATTAATCTGGCTTTCCAAAATCTCTCAAGCAAAAAGGTTACAATATTCCATTTTAGACTTAATCTAAAATCAAAAGGAAAGATTTAAAATAACCTCGTGACTTTCACAAATTTAACTACCCACAGACAAACCATGAGAACAAGGTACAGAACATGAAACATTTCGAATGAAGTATTCTTTTCCAACTGCATGTGAAAAGGCAACATTGACAGCATCACAAAAACCTTAATTTAAAACTAAATATCACATAAGAACACCATATACACCCAAACAAACCCACATACCACATAATTCAACACATCCGGGCAGCAGTAGCTAAATAATGGACTAGCATGAATACTGCAAGGATTTTGGCAGACCGATGTAGAGTCGCTCAAATTTCCTTTGCCTTTAACAGTGCCTGTTACATTACTAATGTAGTTTTTGGTTTTTAGGTTTGTTTGGAGTTTCATTGGGGTTTACAGGGATGAGATTCCAATTATACTGTATAAATTATTGAGTTAGATTCTCGGCCCAGGAAAATTAAGTAAAACAACAATACTATAACATAACAGAATTTGACAGTTGTGTATTGCTTAAAACATTAAAGTGATAAGGCCATTTTTAAATATGTGTAATCTTTTTACAAGTTCAGAAGAACCACAAATTATGGAGCTACAAACCACCAGCTATTCAAAGGAAAATTGCAGCTTATAAAATATTGGCTGACTGCCAATACAAACAAATTTTTTCCCCCCAAAAAAGCTTTGTAAGCCAAAATACTGTTTCAAAAGTGACTATAACCATCTTATTCAATCAAGTAGTAATGTTATTACACAGTAAAGGTAAGTCAATTCTTGGCCTAAAACAACCTGTAAAAACCTACTAACAAACGATTTCTCACCAATATAGTAAAATATCACCTTGAACTTAAAAATCAAGATCTGGAAAATGTTAATCCATTACTATTTTACCAAAATGTCATCAGGCAATTAATTAAATAACAACAATAATTTTAAAAAAAGTTTTGAAAAAACCAGATTGAAAAAATACCAATCAATGAATTTATTATAAAAGGGGAGAATAGCCACTACCCAACGCCCCCCTCAAAAAGCTATCCTTTGAAAAACAGCAAAAACTCCTCTACAATCCAAAAATATTTTTTTCAACTTACTGCCCAAATGGAAAGGTAACAGAAGACAGAGACGTGGATTCAAATCCCAGCTGTACTTTTTTTCTTTTTTTTGAGACGGAGTTTTGCTCGTCACCCAGGCTGGAGTACAGTGCCACAATCTCGGCTGACTGCAACCTCCACCTCCCGCGATCAAAAGATTCTCCTGCCTCAGCCTCCTGAGTAGCTGGGATTACAGGCTCCCCCCACCCCATCTGGCTAATTTGTTGCATTTTTAGTAGAGACAGGGTTTTATCATGTTGGCCAGGCTGGTCTCGAACTCCAGACCTCAGGTGATCCACCCACCTCAGCCTCCCAAAGTGCTGGGATTACAGGCATGAGCCACTGCGCCCAGCCTCCTAGCTGTACTTTTAACTAGTAAGCACCCTAGGCAACTGATTAGTCCAGGCCTCAGTTTTCTCATTTATAAAATGGAAACACCATCACTCACCTCACAGTGAAACTGCTGTAAGGATCTAAAGATGCAATGTGTGTAAAATGCATATCACAGTATCTGAACAAAGTAATAAGCGCCCCATAAATACAGGCCAGAATTACTGCATTCAGTAAATGGAGAAATCAGAATCTCCACACGGATGGAGAATTTAGATGTCGTATGTAACTAAAATATATCTTAACATACATGGATTGAGAATTTGGATGTCTTAAGTAACATCAGAGCTGAGTTGAAAAAGTTGAAAAAAACAACAATAATAATAGTTGCCATGAGTGCCTTCTATTGCTAGGCACTTTGTAATTTTTTTTAAATCGTTATAATAATTCAGTAAAGGAACAACTAAGCACAAGGTATACACAAGGTGCTTTAGGAAGCATTAAAACATTTCTATGAAGTCTTGAGTGGAGATCTTTACTCTGTGTATGTATATATTTTTCCTCCAAAGCAAGGTATCTGAGTATTTCTATTCTATTCTAATGAGATACATAAATGCAAATAACATAATACTCAAATCTATGTGATCTTGGCATATTTAACTTAGTCTTTTCTCATCTATCAAATAGCAATAACATACTTCTCCCACCTCTATCATGTTTTTTTTTTTTTTTTTTTTTTGAGATGGAGTCTCACCCTATTGCCCAGGCTAGAGCGCAATGGCACGATCTCGGCTCACTGCAACCTCTGCCTCCTGGGTTCAAACAATTCTCCTGCCTCAGGCTCCTGAGTAGCTGGGATTACAGGCACATGCCACCATGCCCAGATTTTTTTTATTATTATTTTTAGTAGAGACGGTGTTTTACCATGTTGGCCAGGCTGGTCTCGAACTCCTGACCTCGTGTTCCGCCCGCCTCAGCCTCCCAAAGTGCTGGGATTACAGGCATGAGCCACCGCGCCCAGCCAAATTATTTTTTTAAGGCAAATAAAAACCTGTAAAAATACTGGAAACTATACAAACCTATAAAAATAGGGTAACAATGTGAGAATAAAAATATAAATTGCAACATAATTTTGTAAGCCTAACATAATTATTCAGTGTTAATTCTCCAGTATAACCTGATGTAATGATTACCTGAATGAGCACTGTCTGTACTTTCCCATAATAAAGAATGGCTTCCTCTCTCCTTGTATGTCACCTTGTTATAGAGAACTTGCATTAGTCATCTTTTTACAAGGTTATATGTCTTACCCCTTCAGCTAGACTATAAACTACTAAAGAGAAGGAACTGTTTTTCATAATTCATATCTTTAGCAGTACCTAATACACTGCTCTGTCTATAAAAAGCACTCAAATATTTAATGACCAATTCGCTGCATTTCAAAATTAGGCAGCTCTTTACTTCAAGGAATAAGATGGTTTCTAAGACTAAGGCTTACGTAGCAATCCATTTCATAGTAATTTCCAGATTATCTCTTATTAAGGCTGTAGGCCAAGCCACATGGCTCTCACCTGTAATCCCAACACCTTCGGAGGCTGAGACAGGAGGATCACTTAAGCTCAGGAGTTGGAAACCGCAGGTCACAATGAGACCCCATCTCCACACACACACAAATTTTTTTAATTAGCCAGGCATGGTGGTGTGCATCTGTAGTCCCAGCTACTCTGGAGGCTGAGGTGGGAGGATCAATTGAGCCCAGGAGGTCAAGGCTGCAGTGAGCTGTGATCATGCCACTGCACTCCAGCCTGGGCAACAGAGTGAGACCCTGTCTCAAAAAAATAAAAATACGCTTTGGAAGGCTGAGGCAAGAGGATCACTTGAAGCCAGGAGCTTGAGACCAGCCAGGGCAACATAGCAAGACTCCATCTGTACAAAAAAATTAAAAAACTAGCTGGGCATGATGGTGCATGCCTGCAGTCCCAGACACCAAGGAGGCTGGAGTGGGAGGATCACTTGAGCCCAGGAGTTCAAGGCTATAGTGAGGTATGATTGCACCACTGCACTTCAGCCTGGGTGGCACAGTAAGACCCTGTCTCAAAATAAAAATTATTTTTTAAATCTGTTTTTAAATTATTTTTAATTAAAAAAATATAAAGCAACCGAGTCACTCCTTTTAGCTTACCAATTTTTCTAACTTTGCAGTTCTGCAAGTGTGGTTTAGGAACCCCTGGAGGTCCTCAAGACCTTTTCAGGGGTCTGCATGGCCAAAACTATTTTCCAAGTAGTATGAAGGCATTATGTTTCTTTTCCACTCTCATTCTTTCCAGAGTACAGAGTTTCCCAGAGGCTATATAACGTTGAAGACGGAACATGAAATAGGTCACATCTGGAAGATCAAGATAATTCAATGAATCAATATTTTCCAATGGCCAATGCATAATGTTATAAAACCATGTATAGATAAAAGATCCAATCAAAATGCAAAGACCAATGGATTTTAATGTAACAGGACACAAAATGTTCACTGATCTGGTTTCAGATTCTATCAGGATACTACCATTTGTCAAGTTTTGGTGTAGTATCAAAGAAGAATATCCAAAATTATCTGAAAAAGCTATTAAAATATTTCTCCCTTTTCCAGCTACATATCTGTGTGAAGGCAGATTTTCTTCTTCATATACTTCATCAAGAATATTAAAACAGACAATGCAGAAGCAGCTATCCGAACCCAGCTGTCTTCTAGTAAGTTAGGCATTAGTGAGAATTACAAAAATGTAAAACAATGCTAGTCTTCTCACTAATTTTCTTTTGTCTTGTGTTAACATATAATAGTTTATTAGCATTTTAAAATAAATATTTAAATTTTTATCAGATATAATTTCCGATAAATATCAACAGATACAACTCACATAAACAAGAGATCGTTGGGGTCCTCGATAATGTTTAAGATTGTAAAAGGGTCTATAGTTAAAAAAAAAAGGTTTTTTTGAGAACTGCTGGCCTAACTATATGTAGGTTGATTTGGTGTTCCCAATGCTAGGTTTTCTATCCATTTCACTAGGGAAATGCAGCCATTTCTCAGGAATGAACCATGTCAACACTGTACAACTTGGAGCAGTGGTCACTTAAGCTCTTGACAAATGTTTTGCACTCATTTTGCAGTCAGCAATCCTCCTCCAATGAACAACAGATTTTCAGCGAAAGGCTTTGGCAAAAACATCAACCATTCTTTGATTCCCATTTCATAACGACTAATCACTTAGCTATATGATCTGTTTTAAAGGAAAGCAGGGCTGGCTACAGTGGCTCACACCTATAATCCCAACACTTAGGGAGGCTGAAGCAGGAGGATGGCTTGTAGCCAAGAGTTCAAGACCAGGGTGACAAAACGAGACCCCATTTCTACAAAAAAACAAAAAACAAAAAAATTTTTTTTAATTAGCCAGGTCTGGTAATCCTGTAATCCTAACTACTTGTGAGGCTGAGGCAGGCAGACCACTTGAACTCTAGGAGTTCGAGGCTGCAGTGAGCCATGATCGTACCACTGCACTCCAGCCTGGGCAGTGGAGAGAGAGAACCTCTCTGTCTGTCTCTGTTTCTTTCTCTGTCTCTGTTTCTTTCTTTTCTTTTTTCTTTCTTTCCTTCTTTTCTTTTCTTTCTTTCTTTTCTCTCTCCCTCTCTCAAAGAAGAAGAAGAAGGAGAAGGAGAAGAAAAATAGTACAAGAGAACGGACGGCACTGAGCCCATCGCAAATGTCAGGCTCTGTGCTATACTTACATTATCCCATAATCCTCAAGACCCCACAAAGTAACACAAAGCAGGAAACTAACTCAGATTTACTTGCCAAAGGTCACACAGTTAATAAATGGTGGAATCAGGACTCAAAATCAGGCCTGTGTGACTCCAAAGTCCAGTGCTCTCTCCACTTTACCAGGTAACCTTCATAATACTGGATTGGAAATCAAACCCGTCACTTACTTTCTATGTCCCTGAGTGAGTCACAACTTCTCTCAGCCAGCTTTTTCATGTACAAGATAAGAGGGTTAGTATAGCTGATCTCCAAAGTCCCCTCCATAGCTAATATTCTTAGATTGCAATTCATCACAACCTCAACCTTACAGTTACAGTGTAAAAGGCCTTTGTATGTCTTTCTAAACAGAACAAGAGAAACAATGCAAATAATGGGGAAGTAATGAGTAAAATTATTAGGCTAAGATATAGCTTTTCATGCTTTAACATTAACAATCATCATGAAATACACTATAAGCATTTAGTAGGCATTGTATACTTTTCATTCCAGACAACAAAAGCTCCCTTCTTTGGCATAAGCTTGGGCATTCGGCCAGCTGACATCTCTAAGGGTGGTAAGCACCTGTTAACCTGCTACACAGGAATACCGAACTGAAAGGGATTGCTATAAGGGAGCAAATCCCTCATCATTAGCTTGCCATAGCACCATCTTTTTTTTTTTTTTTTAGCTCAATTATACAATACCCAATGAAGGTATTTGCCAGGCATTTCTGAGAAAAAGGAAAAGTTGCAGGAAATGGTGAAAACTGACACATGGCACTTCAACACACAAACAAAACACAAATCCAAGAAGAAATGTGCTGATTGCAGGACAGTATACAGATGAGGTTTTCCTGTATTTGCACCGTGATGTTGGCTAGGCTATCAAAATTTAGACTTCTTCTTATAACATGGACCATTTGAACACAATTCACTATGTGCCAGACACTGTGCTGAGCCCTTTAGAGACATCACCTCTAACGCCACAGAGCTGTAACATAAGACATTCATTTTAAAAGAGGAAAGGTCTTACAGCTAGTAAGTGACAAAGACTTGAAAACAAATCTGACCAACTCCAGAGCCTGTACTCTTCACAGTACATTTCTGCTGGTTTCAGAGAGAATGAAATGTCACCACTAGGTCAAAACAGAAAAGTAATGTGTAATATTTGAGCCAAGCTACAAGGGCATTTTAAAACTTTTAAATAAAAGTTTTTAAAAGCTTAAAATCCATTTATGGAAGTACCTAGTATTTAGATATTAGCGAAAGTCACAAGGTCACTGTCAAAAATCTATACTTCTTTGGATAACTATCAATACACACACTCAAGACATTTGTAGATGGCTGCTATTGCTATACCTTATATTCTTGTTATGCTCACATAACCTTAAAAAAATCTCTTTGTCCAAAGTAGCCAGAGAGCTGTATTTTACATGATACCATCCTTTTTACCCAAAGCCAGCATATTTGAACATATTACCCCAGGGCCTATTACTGAAGGGAAGTAACATGATTCGGGCCAAAACACAGTAGAAAAGTGACAAGGTTTATGAGGTGACTTACTAGGGGCTTTCAAAGGAATGACTGACAACTGGCTTACCAAAAGTTCTTTCAAACTTTAAAAAAGCTAAAATAAAGTTTTTTAATAGGGGCAAAAATGTAATTACAAAAGTCTTCAATACACACAATTTGAGTTATGCTTCACTGGAATTGAATCACCACTTTTTAAAAGGATCTTAAAATGGGAAATCAATCAAGTTCCAATACTGCTCAGACTAAACCACTCAAGCGAATCAATTTATGAATTTAAAATAAAATCATATAAAGACTCATTGAAAGAGAAGAAAAAAAGAAACAGATAATTTCTAAGAACAAATGTCAGAAGCTACATTGCCATTTCTTCTAATTGTTCATGATAATGTCCATAAAGAGTTCCAAAGATTATTTCCTATTTTGTTTTTCCTCCTGTGCATACAAATCATAGTGGGACAGGATAAAGTGGCAACTAACAAACACCAACAGGACTAACAAACTCAAATCCCCTTCCCTTACACACTGTACTGCTAAGAGAGTACTGAATCCCTCAAACGAGATGATTCCTTCCATGTGTTTCTTTTTGCCTGCTCATTCCCAAATTTAGTGACAAGAACACCCAACTTTTCAAGCCAAATAGATATGGATTTGAATCCCAGATTGACCACTTATCAGCTAAGTGATTCTAGAGTTACTGAACAAGCCTTCATTTTCTCATTAGAAATACAGTAACCACTTTGAAAGGCTAGTGTGAAGATTAACAATAATATGCACAACGCATGCCTGTTATCAGCATTATTATTCATTATGTGCCTGACACATTCTTTTTTGATGTTGCTGCTGTTTGTAATATCACTATTAAATAGCATAAGAAGGATACTCTGTTTCTCACTGGCAAATCGGAAGCAGGCAACAAAGCACTAGGAGTGACCTGTAATACAAACTTGCCCTAGTCGACCTTACTTGTCACAGCAAAGATTTTTATTCTAATGGCTTAAAAACTTTTCAAACTGCATAATGGGTAAGGGGTTTTATTTTGAAGTGATGAAAATGTTTTGGAACTACATAAAGTGGTGGTTGCTCAACATTGTGAATGTTTCATTTAAACTGAATAGTTCAGTTTAAAATGGTTAGCCTTTTAAAAAAACGTTTTCAGAAGGAACGAGGGGGAAAAAAATCTTAATTATTCCAATTGAACATTATTAGGTGTAATAACACCCAATAATGACCAACCAACTAAGCTGGTTAGTGACCAACTCAGCTACGTTCATTTAAGATTTCCTGGTACACATTTCTAAACAGCAGCCTGACATGGTGAAAGCAGCCCAAGACTGAAGGTCAAGAAATCTACCTCTTGCCAGTCAGGAGATCGAGACCAGCCTGGCTAACACAGTGAAACCCCATCTCTACTAAAAACACAAAAACTTAGCCGGGCGTGGTGGCGGGCACCTGTAGTCCCAGCTCCTCGGGAGGCTGAGGCAGAAGAATGGCATGAACCCAGGAGGCGGAGCCTGCAGTGAACCCAGATGGCGCCACTGCACTCCAGCCTGATCACGTGAGACTCCGTCTCAAAAAAAAAAAAAAAAAGAAAGAACAAGAAAGAAATCTACCTCTTGCCCCAACTCTGCCACTAGTTGGGTGTGTGATTTTCAACTAGTGCCTTAACCTCTCTGGAACAAAGCAGGACTAAAAGGATCTCGCAGGTTTCTCACAAGGGTAAAACTTTATATTCTTAGCAAACCAATCATGTGAAATAAAATTGCCCAGATTTAAAAAAAATTTACAATATATTCCAAATCTGAAAAACTAAAAGCCATCACACCTCCGGTGAGGTGAAAAATATAAATTATCCTAAATAGGAAAATTTTCTCATTTCAGGACAGTTGGGTCCTACTGACTCCTATTTAATGGAAAACAAAAGGCTCTATAATGACAGTGCCAAAATAATGTTCACTGACAATATTATCTAAGGGCAAAGAAAAAAGACTTAATAAAGGACGACTAATGTGATAAGTTCAAGGTCACCCTTCTAAACGTAGCCGGTGAATTGCAAGTTTTTAACAAACTCATCATGTCTTTTTTCAACTATTAGAAAATGCATTAAATATAAAAATATAAATATCATACATCATTAGCCTATAAATAAAAAGTGTACACAATTATCAATATCATTTTGCAAATAATTTTTTTGCCTATCATCTTTGGGTTAAAAACACCTCCTGCTACAGGGCTCTGAAAATGCTATAAATCTAAAAGAACCTTACACTGTTCTTGAATCTGCCTGGCATAGAAAGCTACATCCTCTGATATCTTCTGGTATTTTGTTAAATGTAGGCTGTTAAAGAAATGTTTTGGCAACTAACATCTTAACTACCACTAATTAGGTTAAAAGGCTTGTCCTCTTCCAATGTGGCTCTATGTCCTAAGGGGAAAAACAGGAGTATGGTATGGCAAAAGCATGCAAACCTTTTAATTCAAATAAACACTGCCTTCATCTCAAGGTGATCAAGGTTACTAGTTGGGAACACTCAACTGCTCATCTGTTTTCTTCAAAGATGTAAGAAAGGCACTGCTTAGATATCCATAGCCAATGAAGCAGCAGTAAAGGAGATTTCAAAGGATAACCTGTAAGTTGTATCAAGCTACTGAGAATACATAGTGTTTTTACAACCAGAGCAACTTATCTAACAAACTTAGCGAAAAGTGTTGAGCTACTTACAGATGAAAAGAAAAATTCAGGTACTGTGTCAAAGTTTTCCAAATCAATTATCTAGATTCTGATGCCAGCAATAGATCCAGCAACTGAGTCTTACTTCTCTTTCTGGGAGTTAGCTATATCAAAATGAAGGCACGAAAGCAACAGATGCACATCCTTTCTAAAGAGAATACTAATTTTCTTTTTATCAGAATCATCATCACCTGTATATAACCATCACACCTGCAAACGTTATACCAAAACCAAACAAATTTTCCTCCTGATCTCACTGCTCTTGGGCTCCCTGCTTATACTGAGGGAACCCCAGGCTGCCAATCAAGTAGGCTTGAAACCCTGTAGTTGTCAGGCTTGTCGCTCAGCCCTCACATCCAGTAGTTACCAAGTTGCAACAGTTTCAAGACATCCTTTCTTTCTTCTTTTTTTTTTTTTTTTTTTTTTTTGCTAGTCTTGCTCTGTTGCCTAGAGTGGAGTGCAGTGGCATGATCATAGCTCACTACGGCTTTAACCTCTTGGGTTCAAGCAATCCTCCAACCTCAGGCTCCCAAGTAACTGAGACTACAGGCAAGCACCACCACACCCAGCTACTTTTTTTCTATAAAGATGTGGTCTCATTATGTTGTCCAGGTTGGTCTCGAACTCCTGAGCTCAACTGATCCTCCGCCTTGGTGTCCCAAAATGCTGAGATTATATATATACCTACTTCCACTACCTATACCTATTTCCACTACCTTTATTGCTTTCCCCCCAAATTATTACAATAGCATTTTAATCAGTGTACAGTAAGTTGTCATTTAATGTACTTGATAGGTTCTTGGAAACTGCGACGTTAGGGGAAATAACATATAATAAAACCAATTTATCATAGGCTAATTGATATATACAACAGTTAAGTTCTTCTTGTCACAAAAACATCACCAAACTTCTAAATAAAAACCAAAACGCTTGTAATATTAAACACTGAAATAAATGTGAGCTATATATATATGTAAGAAAAGTTAATAAAAAACAAGATGACTACTTAATTATTCCAGTTCAAGAATGCAGATGGCCAGAGCCTATCCCATCAACTCAGGGCACAAGGTGGGCATCAATCCTAGACAGAACACCATTCCGTCACAGTGCACACTCACACACACACCCTCACTCACTCATCCTGGGACCATTTAGACAGACCAATTAACCTAAACTGCTCATCCTTCAGATATGGAGGAAACCAGAGCACCCAGAGAAAACCCACACAGACATGGGGAGAACGTGAAAACTCCATGTAGACAGTGGCTCCAGCCAGGAATCTTTTTTTTTTTTTTTTTGGTCAACATTATAATGAAACAACATTGAATGAAACATTATTCGAGGACCAGTCGTATTTATTTCAGTCTGTCTTTCCACGTAACATTGTCAAACTCATAAAGATAGTCCTGATAATGTCCTTTATCACTGGGGCTTTCAAACAGAGTAAGGCTTGAATTCCTTATTCCTGCATTCAAATCCTTCTATCAGTAGCTCCAACATTCCTCTCCAAACTTACGCTCTGCTAATTCCTTTCATATATCGTATCGTCAACAAAATGAACCACTTATTTTCCATACAAATCTTGAGCATTCTTATTTTGCTAATGCTATTCCCTCCATATGGAATTCTCTTTTCCATTTTTCTCATAATCCAGTTCTATTTGTTTTCCATGGCTGATACTACACACTACACACACCCTCGCTGAAATCGCTCTATTATTCCCCTCCACTAGAAATAATTTCTTGTTCTTCTGAATTCTGGATCACTCTCTCTTAGGTACTTACCTTTTTAAAACACACAAACACACACACACACACACACACACACACACACACATCCCATACTATCAACTCCCCTAATAGACTGTAAGCTCATAAAAGTATAAAAGTCAGAGTCCATGAATACTTTATCTCTGGCTGGGCACAGTGGCTCATGCCTGTAATCCCAGGGCTTTGGGATACCCAGGCAGGAGGATGGCTTGAGCCCAGCAGTTCAAGACCAACCGGGGCAACACAGCAAGACTTGTCTCTACAAAATAATTTTTTTTTAATTAGCCAGGCATGGTGGCACATGTCTGTAGTCCTAGCTACTCAGCAGACTGAAGTGGGAGGATTGGTTGAGCCTAGGAGCTTGAGGCTGCAGTGAGCCGTGATCACACCACTGCACTCCAGCCTGGGCAACAGAACAAGACCCTGTCTCAAAAAAATAATAATAATTTTATATATATATAACTTATATAAAAGATATATATTTATTTATGCATAATTTATGTATATATATTTACAAAATTGTATAGAATTATTATATCTATATCTTTGTATATCCCCATGCAACCAGCACAGTGCTTAATAAGGACTCAAGATGAATAAATTAATAAGGATACTCATGAAGAAAAACAGAAATACAGCAAAAAGACGACTTCAAGGTGCATAATATTCCAAAGAAAAACTGAAATTAAAACATTAAAAAAATTAAACCTTTTCCAAGTATAGACTACAATTAATAAAATAGTTCATTCAAATACTCGGGTTCCTACTAAAGGCCAGGCACTGTTCTACTAGGTGCTTGAAATCTACAGAAAACAAAACCAACAAAAATCCTTGCTTTCATGGAGCTTATATCAGGTGGAGAAAAAAAGGCAATAAACAATATAAGCAAAATATATCATAAGTGAAATGGTTTAAAGTGGTATGGAGAAAAAGAGGATGGGAAAGGTTGGGTAAGGAGAACCAGAAATGGAGGAGCTGCCATTTTAATAGGGTGGTAAGAGAAGGCCTCACTGAAAATGAGAGACAAGATGGAGCCAAGCAAATGTCTGAAAAACTGCATTCTGGATAGGGTAAACAACAAGTGCAAAGGACCTGAGACAGAAATATGCCTGGTATGTTAAAGAATCTGCAAGAAGGCCAGGCGTGGTGGCTCACGCCTGTAATCCCAGCACTTTGGGAGGCCAAGGTGGGCGGATCACGAGGTCAGGAGATCGAGACCATCCTGGCTAACACAGTGAAACCCTGTCTCTATTAAAAATACAAAAAAATTAGCCAGGCATGGTGGCAGGCGCCTGTCGTCCCAGCTACTCAGGAGGCTGAGGCAGGAGAATGGTGTGAACCCCGGAGGCAGAGCTTGCAGTGAGCCAAGATCGGGCCACTGCACTCCAGCCTGGGTGACAGAGCGAGACTCCGTCTCAAAAAAAAAAAAAAAAAAGAATCCGTAAGAAGACCATTGTGGCCAGAATGGAGTAAGCAAAAAGAAGAGTAAGAGATGATGAGGTCAGACAGCAAAGAAGGCATTCGATCACAGAAGGACTTGATAGGACTTTGTGTTTTACTCTGAGCAAGATGGGCAATCACTAGAGGGTTTTGACCAGAGAAGACAAAATCTGACTTATCTTTTTTAAAGGATCATTCTTGTTACTGTATTAAGAATAGACTATAAGGAGGAAAGGGCAAAAAAAAAAAAAAAAAAAGGGGGGGATTACTGCAATAATTTGGAGAAGGTAATGTAGGCTTATGCCAGTGCAAGTGATGAGAAGTGGTCAGATTCTGGATATATTTTAAACAGAGCTGCTAAGATTTCCTAAGGGATCAGATGTAATGTGTGAGAAGAGTCAAGAATGTCTCCAGGTTTTGACCTGAGAAAATGGAAAGATGAAGCTGCTATTTACTGAGATATGGAAGATTATAAAAGGGACACGGGGAAGAGGAGACAGGGTAAGTTCAATTTGAAATAAGGATAGAAGATATAAGAGGAGATGTCAGGTAGGCAGTAGCATACACAAGCCTGGAGTTCCAGGCTAGAGATAAAAATTTGAGAGTCAGCCAGGCGCAATGGCTCACGCCTGTAATCCCAGCACTCTGGGAGGCCGAGGCAGGTGGATCACCTGAGGTCCGGAGTTCGAGACCAGCCTGACCAACATGGAGAAACCCCGTCTCTACTAAAAAATACAAAAAATTAGCTGGGCGTGGTGGCGCATGCCTGTAATCCCAGATACTCAGGAGGCTGAGGCAGCAGAATTGCTTGAACCCGGGCAGCGGAGGTTGCGGTAAGCCAAGATCACGCCATTGCACTCCAGCCTGGGCAACAAGAGTGAAACTCTGTCTCACAAAACAACAACAACAACAACAACAACAGAGATCCCATGAGGCAGTCCAATATTAAGAGGTAGGTGTAATAAGGAAGAACCAAAAAAGAGACTATGAAGCCAAGTAGGTAGAAAAACCAGCAATCTGGTATCCTAGAAACCAAAGCAGAAAGTGTTTCACAAAAGGAAGCACCTATTTGTGCCAAACACAGCTAATAGGTCAAATAAGAAATAAACTTCGTAGTCTTGACAGGTACAGTTTCAGTAGAGTGGTGGGGATAAAAATCTCACTAGAGTGGTTTCCGGAGAGAACATGAGAACGAAAGATGAACAGAAGACACTTTTTCAAGAAGTTTTGCTGTAAAGGGGAGCAGAGAAATTGGGTAGCAGCTAAAAAAGGCACTGTGGTCAAGAAATGGTTGTTTAAAAAAAATAGATGAAATATAGTATGTGTGTGCCAACTGGAATGAGCCAGTAGACAGGGGAATAATGATGTTGCAGGAGAGAGAGAGACATCATTTCAGCTGTTAATAGAATTTCACTAGAAGAGTCAAATAGCCCAATGAAGAGAAATTTCACTAGGCTAGTGGGCAATAATTCCAGAGTACTGTTACTCTTTGTGATACTAAAGAAGGGAGGAAAGCAGCCCATAATTCTAATTCACATGTCACAGGAGGCTCAGAAGAGAGGCTGGACCACTTGCCAAGAACCTTTGTGTTAAGACATTTTACATGTTATTTCATTTAAGCACAAAATAACTTCATGAGGCATTATCTTTATGTTACAGATAAGGAACCAGAAGCTCAGAGAGAGTAAATAATATGCTTAACTCACAAAGCTGGTAAGTGGTTTCTAAGAGGTATGTTTTAAATCCACGTCCTTCTGTGCAGAAGATAAGGAATTATTGTTAATTTAGGGGGTTAAAATAATGTTGTGGTTACGTGGTTTTTTTGGTTCTTATCAGTCAGAAATATATACTGAAGTATTTATGGATCAAAGTATATGATATCTAAGATTGGCTGTAAATTCCCTACCAAAAAAAAAAAAAAAAGTAAAATGCAATTGTGAGTGAGGGCTGAGCAGCAAAATGCTGATAATTGGTGAAGCTGATTGATGGCTATATGGAAATTTACTGTACTGTTTCCACTCATATACATCTGAAAAGTCCATGATGAAAAATGAAAAATAAAAATCCAGGTCCTTTTGAGTCTATCACTTCAAAGCCTGCCCTTAATTTCTGCTCACTTCCAAAAAAAAAAAAAAATGCTTTATAGCTTCCAAACAATTTTCTTATCTTCTTTAATCTTCAATATAACTCTGTAAATTAGGAGTATTATTCCTATTTCAGACTTAAGGAGAGAGATCTACAACTAGTAAATAGGATCAGATCTCATAGCTAAATCTTATAGTACCAAAAACATTCTTCTAATACAGCAATTAAGTTTGCACACCAGGCACTGTGTGCATACCCATACTCCACCCAGTGCCAGTACTTTTTCTCAGATTCATTACTATCTCATAATCCTGGGACTCTGAGCTTCCTGGGAGGACTAAGCATTATCCCATTCAGTCCATGAAAAGACTTGTGTACTCAACAGCTTGATTAAAAGAGGCAGATTTCAAATTTGCTCAGCCATCAATCTTCCTTGCCAAATTCAGAAACTAACATGAATTTGATATACAACTTCTCAGTGATCTGATAGTCTGCCAATCTCTGCTCTAAAGTGAACTCCTTGTGCCTCCATTTCCCTAAATGTAATATTCCATTGTTCACCTACACTATACAGCCATCACAGGGACCAAAGTTCAGGTATATGAACTCTGAGCTCTAGAAATAAAGGAACAATAATACTGACCAACTTCAAAAGTCAATTTTGTATAGTTCTAAAACATTTACCACAAAACTGGCAGAACAAAAAAATCACAGTTAGTACTTATTTTTAAGATACCGTATTTTTAAAAGCCTCATCACGATGTTTGCTATCTGTTCTTCTATGCTAACCCTGGCATTATAAGCTCATTCACAGCTTACTTCAAAAACAACCGAAAATATTCACACCAAAGTCTTGAGATTTTATTCTCTCCAGCTTTTAATCATCAAAACTGCAACACTTTCCCCCTCTAGTTCACTGCCTTTGTGAGTTATTCAGAATTATTTAACTCAAGAGTTACCCAGTATCCAAAACTTCATTAGGTTAAAATTTAGGTTGCCTAAGCTGTACAGAAGCCTATGATTAGATGCAATGTTTAATGAGTTTCAGATTTACTTGAACTATAAACATCTTAAAAATGAACTGCCTCCATCTTAACTTTTACAAACCAACCACTTATTTATTAGATCACTACCTAGCTGTCTTAAATTGTACTGATTTCCATTTAGGCTGACTAAACATAAGTAACCAGTTACAAACTCCATTTTCATATTAAGGGCCAATATATCTAGAGAAGGATCTATTCTTTACTCAAACCAGTATTATTGAAGCATACTAAGAAATCTTAGGTCTGGTACAAAACACACCTTTGAGCCTAAATGTCAATTTATGCTTACTGAATTAACTGGCAAAACGGGCTTAATAATGGCATACTAAAACAAGCATGGTAAGAAAAAAATCGAGACAGAGCCCTTTAGGACAATTACTAGTCACTACATGTCAACAGCACTATATTGGTTAAATTAAAATCATAAACAAAATGCTGATCTGCCCAATAGGATATTGTGAAAAATCCTGGCACCTGGAAAACTGCAAAGAACAGGAAATTCTGCAGGTGCAGTAAGAAACATCTTACCCATGACCCAGAAATGCCTCAGAATTTATTACACAACCTGCTGCAGAATTCTCACTTTTCAAGTGGAAATGAACCATGAAGTCACACAATGCAAGGCTGTGATTTTATTATTGATGTAATCAACTGTACCCTTTCAAGTTATGCTAAAGTTAACTAAAGAAAGCAGATGTTTTACACAGCGCTAGTTATGTCAGAAGTTAAGAGAATCTGAATACCAAATAAAATTTAGGACTGCTTCATTCAGCCACACGCACATGTGGAGAGTCTGTTGTGAGGCAGGCACTATACTTCTCAAATAGGATGCACTTAATGGACCCTTAGGACAAGAAATAATTCAAATTAGACATGAAAGTTACAAATCAGGTCATTTGGTCACCTCACTATTCAATGCAAGAACTAAAAGCTATATTAAAGATTAACACAACTTTCAGGCTCAAATCACCTAATTATCTACATCACCATTAATCTGGCCTTATTTACTTTACTTCTATTTTAACTGACACATACATTAAACTTACATCTCTCAATAAAGTTTTCTAAAATTAGACTCGATTCACTAGCCTCTTAGAATTACTAGTCAGAAACAGTTTCTGTAGCTAAACGAATTTTGAAAAACAACCAATCTTCCAATAAAAGGACCTATGCAAAACAAATGAAAACAGAAAAGCAGTAAAATGGGTAACAGTGTCCAAACATGTTACCTAAGAGAGTAAACTATTAGAGTAGATCACGTAGCAAAGAAAGATCACTATCGGAGCTGGGTATTACCAAGCTCAAGGCAAATTAATGTGTAATAAAGCAACCTATGCTGAGACAGGAGGATCGCTTGAGCCCAGAAGTCCAAGATCAGCCTGGGCAACACAGCAAGACCTTGAGACCTGGTCTCTACTAAAAGTAAAAAAATAGCCAGATGTGGTGGCACATGCCTGTAGTCCCAGCTACTCGAGATGCTAAGGCGGGAGGATCACTTGAGCTCTGGAGTTCAAGGTTACAATGAGCTATGATCACACCACCACACTCCAGCCTGGGCCACAGAGCAAGACCCTGTCTCAAAAAAAAAAAAAAAAAAAAGGCAATTTGCTATTTACATTTTTGCTGTGTCAATCATGACCAACACCTGGAAGGCTCTTTACAACTTGTAAACCAAACACAACATTAAGAAAGCATTTAAAAATCATTCCCCCTCAAATAGAGCATTACCTGTCAATGCATATGGAAATACCAAATGATGGGTAATTATCTGATAACTAAAACTTGAAAAAGGAAGGAGTATTCAGTAAATCAGAACAAGGAAGCTTGATGTCACTAGCAGAAGGGATAGCTCTATTTTTCTATTCCAGTCACTCAGTCAGTAATCAATTTTCTGCAAAATACATAGGAAAATGTATTATGTTTATTATTTCTGATATAAGAATTGAATTTGGCTGGGCGCGATGGCTCACGCCTGTAATCCCAGCACTTTGGGAGGCCGATGCGGATGGATCACGAGGTCAAGAGATCGAGACCGTCCTGGCCAACATGGTGAAACCGCACCTCTACTAAAAATACAAAACATTAGCTGGGCGTGGTGGCGGGCACCTGTAGTCCTAGCTACTCGGGAGGCTGGGGCAGGAGAATCACTTGAACCCGGGAGGCAGAGTTTGCAGTGAGCCGAGATTGTGCTACTGCACTCCAGCCTGGCGACAGAGCGCCACTCCGTCCCCCCCACAAAAAAAGAATTGAATTCACTGAGCCAAAGAAGGCCTCTGTCTCTGGAAATTCCTGCTTAGAAACAATCTTGGGCTATAGCTAGAACCCAATGTCTCTCACAAGCTTCTGCTCAGGCTGAAGAATTCAAACCAGCACTAACACTTAGCTGAGAAATTGGAAAGGTAAGCAGACAGCAAAGAATGAACAAACTTCAATTTGCAGACGTCTCTGATATTCACATAAGTTTCATCTCTATCCAACTTTCACACAACAAATTAATCCACCTAATGGCAAATTATGAAGTACTAACATTTGACCAGTCTAAAAACCACAGGGGAGAAAAAAGAAACTAAGTAACATCTATCCCCGTATTTACGTAGCTCCAGTCTTCCCGAAAGACTTAAACTTGTTTTATATAAACCACCTTGATTCTCATGGGAGATGGATAGAATCAGATTTCTAGAGAAGAAACCAGCACAAAGGGATTAAATATCTTGTCCAGCAAGTCACCAGCGAAAATAAAACCAGAACCCAATTATTCAGCCTGCAAAGCCTAAATAACCTGCTTTCCTTGGTTCGTAAACTTAGGATATCTAAAGTGCCTACAAATTGTCCCAATTCATAGAATTTCACTGAACAATACATATAATCCGAACACTATACCAGAATTGAGTATTCTGAGCAAGAAAGTAGTGCGCACCCCAAGTCAGTAAAATGAACACAATGGACTTTAAAAATATAAGGAGGAAACAATGGCTATGTTGGAGAGAATTTTCAAAGCTCACTCTATTCATCTTATATCCTACTGCTCAAATTCTCTGCCAAAAAGCAAATGAGGTCAGACATGCTCCCTATAATTATATTGTATACATATATCAAATCTCAAAATACTCAGAGTTTCAATCGAAGGGACATTATACTCTAAAAATCTTTCCCTCCAAAAATAAAATCTTACAGTAATGCCTTCAGAGCATTCTTTTGCTGCCATGACACACTTCAAATTTGGATTTTACGAATCATTCGCTTCCAGTTTATTTTTTTAATATTTATATTAATGGATTCCGATTACTTAAAATTTGGTGTTCTGCTCCACCCTCATTATGTTTAGGCAAGATTCTCACTTCCACTCAAACTTATTATTCAAACATACAATGGCTGCATTAAGATACTTCCTAAATCGACAAAAGAAGAAAACTAATCAACCCAGAAAGCTCCCAAGCTACCAAAGCGAACCTTTTATTTGAAATCATACTAGGTACCACACTACACATTACGTGAAGCCCACAGAGTGATAATTGAAGTTATTTCTGCAACATGATGAAATTTATTTTTTAGCAAAATCTGACAAGACTTAATTTTCAACTGTCAAAAGGGAAATCGTTTTCCAAGATTCTAGGAAACCTTGCTTACTGAAGCAGTCTCAAAGTAGTTTGCTTAATCCTTTCAAACCCCTAAGAATCTAACACAAGCCACAGAACAGTGAATGAGACTTGCACTGAAATAAATGTCTGTGTTCAAACCCCTAAAGGTTACTTCCCATGTGTTTGGCAAGCTGAAGGCCATATGTCCGCCCAACCCATAAGTGTCTTTCCTCAATAAAGCTAACATTACACTTCCCAACTCAAATCAAAATACCAGAGAATCCAAAAGCCTCCAACTAAATTTTACCTGAACTATTTGGGAGAAAAAGTCAACAATCCAGATCAGTTATTCACGCCTTGAAAGAGTGTTAAGACTCAGAAAGCTCCAATTCTGCCACTTTTAGGAGCTAGGTGTGCATTACTTCTGTCTGCCTATAGCATGGGACTCAGATATTACATCACCCCATGCTGCCTGAATACTGACCCATTACCCAGAAAGCGCCAGGGTATCTGAGACACTGCACCAAGGTATCCCTTTCTTCCTCTCTTATGCATAGCCCTTGAATGCTATTGGCCACTGGGCCTGGTCTCTTGCAGTTTCACAAAGACATCTGCCCTGCACCTGCTGCAATCCCATTTCCATTCACTCTTGGTGCGCTCCTCGTGACCCTGTGTGGCCCTTCTGTCCGCTCGTCAAACCAATATGCTAGGATGATACCCACTACACACCTCTTCCAAATTTGGGGATGTGCACTCAGCTCTCCCTTACCCCTTCCCCCTTCCTCATTTACTGGGTTCTGGAATTAAAAGCAGGCTCAACGATCTCTCTGACCCTAGGAGTATGAACTTTCAGATATGACACTGAGTTTAATGTCCTCCACTTTCCATTAACATCATTCCAGGATCCAGGTCCCCCCACCCCTCAATCTCCAGTTTCTCTCAGTATGGAATTTAATCCTTTCCATTTAGTTATTTTTCCAACTTCTGCACTCTGCCTGATCTTCCTTATACTCTCAGTGACCTAAAAATCTTGGCCCCTTTCATCTCTCAAACTCAAAGTGTTCCAATCTCTCCCCATACTTCCACTCCTTGGATCTTCCATACTCTCTTAAGCAACCTGTGTTCCTAGCTCTCTCCAACTTAAGCAGTCATTTCCTGCCCTAAACCTGGGCATCCTATTTCCCCCCCCACCACCACCACCACTCCAATCCATCACCTATGCCTTTCTAGTTACAGACATGTCCACATACACCTCTGCCTTGCCCTTCTCTTACTCCACTATAGGTATTAAGCATTCTTCTACATCCTCTACCCCAAAATAGCCTGTCTACCTTCCTTCTTTCTCCCTACCTCCCTTCTCCCTACAGCACAAAATTCAGTGCCCCAAACCTGTGCTTCCCTCCCTCCACCTACTGTACTCCAGACCTGGCTACCTTCCCCTCCAGTCTATCCCGTTGTCCCCCTCTACTGATTTCGTTCTCACCCCCCCTCCACCTTCCTCCTCCCCAACCGCTCCACACTTCCTGCCTCAGAAATCTTTCCTTCCATTTGTCCCCACACTTTACCTGCCACTCCAAGAACACTTCCCTTTCCCCACCCCCTTTTGCCCTCCACCTCACACACTCCACGCCACCCCACACGCCTGTCCCTCTCCCCCAGTTCCTGCCCCTAATGTCCTCCAACACTTGCCAAGAACCCCTCACCCTCCGTCCTACCTCAAAATTCCCTCTCTTGCTGATCCCACCTTCTTCCATACTTCCTGCATAAACACCCTCCATTTCACGCACTTCTCCCGCTATCCTTTAAATGCCCCACACACCTCCTGCTCTCCATCCCCATCACCTTTCTCCTACTGTCCCCACCTCTCTCTGCAAGCCCTCAAACTAAGTCTCTGCCCCAGTGAACTTCCCCCTTCCACCCCATACTCCTCTCCCCTGAGCACCAGATACCTGCCTTTTTATCCTTACATGTCAACCCCCTCCCGCCTCCCTGCAGGCTCCCCTATACACCTGGCCACACACTCCCTCACACCCCTCGCAGGTCTCCTGGAGCCCCTGGGCCTACCCTTCATTTCCCTATCACCCCAGAAGCCTAGGCACCCTGCTCCCCTCCCTCCCTTTCAGGCGCTCCCTGCCTGCCCTCACTTCCCCCTGCCCCGACCCCCTCCTCCATCGTTCCCCTTCACGGGCGTCCCGGTGGCCTTCCTAATACCCGCCCCACTCCCTGCCCCTGGCACGCAGCGCTCCTTCCAGTCCTGCTCGAGTCCCCAGTCTTCTCCCTCCATTCCCACCCCACTCGTCCCTGCCCTCCCCAAAAGCCCCCTCATTCCCTCTTGAACCCCACAATATAGTGCCCCCCCCACCGGCCGGAATGTCCTCCATCTCGCACTCGTCTGGCCCAGGGGGCCCCCCAAACCTGCCTGAAGGCTCTCCTCCTCCATTGGGCCGGATCCCTCTGCACCCCTATTTACCCCCAAATCTGCCCACACCCTCCGCCTGCCCCCCGAAGCCTCTCCCCAGCTCCTGCCCCCAATGTCCTCCAACACCTGCCCTGAGCCCCGAGCCCTCCGTCCCGGAAGACCTCCCGGCACCGCGTCCCCCCACCCTGCCCACGCCCTCCCCTGATCGGCCGGGACCCCGTCCCCGCGAAGGTGAGGAAGGCTGCCCGCTGCCCTTGCCCGAAGCGGCCGGGGCACCGCAGCGGCGGCGGCGGCGGCCACAATGCCGGAGCCGCGGGGCCGGGATTGCTCCCTGCTCTCCGCCTCGGCCGCCACCGCCGCCGCCGCTGCTAAGGACGCACAACAAACAATGCGGGGCCCGGGCCGGCTCCGCCAACCGCCTCAACCGCCGCCTTAACCGCCGCCCGCCCGGGACGGCCCGCCGCGCAGGCGCCCGCCCCGCCGCCGGAGCCTACCCGCGCCGCCGCGCTCTGCCCGCGCCCGGTACCGGCTCCCGCTCCGCCGCCGCCGCCACCTCGCCCGCTCGCGTCTCCGGCTCCTCTGCCCAGCGGCGGCGGCTGCGGCGGCTGCTGCCCTGGTGGCGCTCGCGGCTCCGGTCTCCGCTTCGGCGGCGGCAGCGGCGGCAGCGAGCACGTGACACCGTCGAGCGCGCCCATTGGCCAGGCCAGGGGGCGGGCCCCGCGGCTGCTGGGGAACGGAAAGCCCGCCCCCTCGTTCGCCGCGCGCCCCCTCCACGCGCGTCCTGCCGCACCTGAGAGCGCCGGCCAGCGCCCGCCGCCGCCGTGCTGTGCCGCCGCCTGCGCCAAGTGCGCACCTGGGAGCGCGCAGGGAGCACTCGCCGCCGGCGGCCTTATGCACCTGCGAGCGGACGCTTACGTAAACTGCGTCCCCGCCTTCCTCCCGGCCCCAGGCCCCCGCCCGCTGCAGCACCTGAGCCCCGCTGCGCTAGCGGCGTAACTGCGGCGGAGCGGAGACGAGCTGCGCTGGGAGGCTAGCGAAATGCACGGAAACTTCGTAACTTCCGAACCTGGGAGCTGCGCCGAGCCGCGGCGGCTAGCCGCCTTCCCCGGGCCCCGCACCCCAGTGCGGGATGCCCCCAAACCCCAGCAGCCACACAAATGGAGTAGGCGTCGCACTGCCTCCCGAGGTGGAGGGGCAGGCCAGTAGGCTTTGACTTGTGCCACCGCCCACCTACTTGCTGGCTGTGTGACCTTGGCCAAGTTACCAAGAACCGTTCTGAGCCTCAGTTTCCTCATCAGGAAAACTGGGACAATAATTCCAATTTAGGAGCTGTTGGGGAGATGGCATAAGACAATAGGTGTGAATCCTGGCACACAGCAGTCGCTGAACAGAAGCTGCTACAATCACCTCTCCTTCACCTGCCTATAATGAACCTCCCTGGGATTGAGTTTGGGCCCAGGACCTCTCTGACCTCCTTATGGTTGGGTCAGACTTTGGCTGAACACCTACCAGCTCTGTGCCAGGGGCGGCGCTGGGGAAGAATTAAAGGTTCGCTTTCTATTCTACAGTCCCTGGCCTCAAGTTCTTGGTGCCCAGCATTCTGCTTGCCAGTATACAGTCCCTGCTGTATACCGGGGGGTTTGCAGGCTGCAGGGATGCACTGGCAAATGAGACAATGTCTTTGCCCTAAGACAATTCCCAGCCTGGAGCAGAAACGACCTGACCACTCAGTGCCAAGACAGAGGGCCTTGAACAGCCCAGGGGTTGAGGAGGGACTTCCCACAACAGCCCCCTTGGGGCCCCTTTTCATCTTTCTAACACACCAGGCTCAAATATTTTAACAGCTCTGTTTCATTCACAGAATAAAGTGTAAAAGCCCAATTTCAACTGAAAAGGCCTTGGTGATCTGGCCTTAAGCTTCAAGGTGCACGCCCTTCCCTTTGCCCCTCCTTCAGGCCAATGTGACCCTCCAGCCACACAGAACTACAGCACTGTTGTTTCCAGAGTATGCCCAGGTGTGTAGGAGCCTGAGTCTCCTGAGACAGATGCCAGGCCGCAAATCCCTTTCTAAACCCTCTCCCCACCTCTGACCACTCACACCTTCCTTGACCCTCCTGAAAAAAATCCTGGGCATCCTTATCAATCAGCTCAGAGTATATTCTCTGGAGATCCTTGGCTGCCTCAGACACATGGTCTAAGCTCCCTCGGCTTGAACATAGTCTTGTTAAGCTATATGTATTCTCATGGCACTAGATTGTAATTGTTTAGCTGTCTGTCTCCTCCCTGGTCTCTCAGTCCCTTGAGGGCAGGGTCATCTTCCTGCCTAAGTGTGTTAGGGAAGACTACACGTGCACATGACATGAGATCATTAAAGCTGGGTTTTGTAGGATGCCCATAAGTATCAGAGGGAGAAGAGGCGCCACACTGTAAAGATCCAGATTCACTGCACACTAGCTGTGTGATCTTGGAAAATCAATCTCTCTAGTCTAAGTTTACTCATCTGCCAAGTGAGACTAATAGTATTGCATATTGTAGGGTTGTTAGAAGGATTCATTGCAACCGTATATCTAAGGCACTCAGCACGGTGTCCAGCACTTGGTTACATTTTTAATTTTTTTAAAATAGAAGAACAGCATGGCATTAAGGATTCAATAGTATTTCTTGTTTCAATATCTTTATTGGGTTTGTAACTCCAAACACTGAGACAAAAGCATGCAAATTATATAAAAGGAAAGAAAGTAAAAAGTTAGGCCAGACGCAGTGGCTCACGCTGGTAATCCTAGCACTTTTGGGAGGCCGAGGCGTGTGGATCACCTGAGGTCAGGAGTTCAAGACCAGCCTGGCCAATGGGGCAAAACCCCATCTCTACTAAAAATATGAAAATTAGCCGGACGTGTTGGTGTGTACCTGTAATCCTAGCTACTTGGGAGGCTGAGGCAGGAGAATCGCTTGAACCCGGGGGGCAGAGGTTGCAATGAGCCGAGATCCCACGATTGCACTCTAGCCTGGACAACAAGAGCGAAACTCCGTCTCAAAAAAAAGTTAATGTCTCTCTCCCTTCCTGCCCTTGACTCCACTCCCACTACCCCAATCCCAACTCCAGAGTAGTTGCTGTTAATTTTTCATGTCCCACATTACATGTCCAAAGAAAAAAGAAAGTTGCAGAAAATTATTTATCTGTAATGTGTATGTTGGATTCTCCATAGAAAAACGTCAGAAAGGATTAAACACCAACCACTATTGGTTATGCCTGGAAGATAGAACTGGGTGTGGGGATGGAGGACTTAAAAATTTCTGCATTGTTTTAATTTTTTAAGGATACATATGCCGATTTTTGTTTTGCTTTGTTTTTGAGAGGGGTCTTGCTCTGTCGCCCAGGCTGTAGTGCAGTGGTGCAATCTTGGCTCACTGTAACCTCTGCCTCCTGGGTTCAAGTGATACTCTTGCCTCAGCTTCCTGAGTAGCTCAGATTACAGGCGCCTGCCACCATGCCTGGCTAATTTTTGTATTTTAGTAGAGACGAGGTTTCACCATGTTGGTCAGGCTAGTCTTGAACTCCTGACTTCAAATGATCTGCCCGCCTCGGCCTCCCAAAGCGTTGAGATTACAGGCGTGAACCGCCGTGCCCAGCCTGTTTTGTTTTGAGACAGAGTCTCACTCTGTCACCCAGTCTGGAGTGCAGTGGCACAATCTCACCTCACTGCAACCTCAGTCTCCCAGGTTCAAGCCATTCTCCTGCCTCAGCCTCCCAAGTAGCTGGGATTACAGGCGTGTGCCTCCACACCCGTCTAATTTTTTTGTATTTTTAGTAGAGATGGGCCAGGCTGGTCTCGAACTCCTGGTCTCAAGTGATTCTCCCGCCTTGGCCTCCCAAAGTGCTGTGATTACAGGCGTGTAATCACACATAGATTTTTAACAATTTACTTGAGGTATAGTTTACACATAAAATTATGCATTTCAAAAATGTACAATCCAATGATTTTCAGTAACTTCACTGAGTGGTGCAACATTAACATAAGTCAGTTTCAGAACATTTAGCATACCTTGCCGGGCACGGTGGCTCAGCACTTTGGGAGGCCAAGGTGGGCAGATCACGAGGTCAGGAGATCGAGACCATCCTGACCACCATGGTGAAACCCCGTCTCTACTAAAAATACAAAAATTAGCTGGGCATGGTGGTGGGCACCTGTAATCCCAGCTACTCAGGAGGCTGAGCCAGGAGAATGGCTTGAGCCCAGGAGGCAGAGGTTACAGTGAGCCAAGATCATGGCACTGCACTCCAGCCTGGTGACAGAGGAAAACTCTGTCTAAAAAAAAAAAGAACATTTAGCATACCTTATGGATCCCCCGTAAGACTCTCATGCTCATTAAGTGTTAATCCCATTTCCAACCCTGGCCACAAGCAAACACCAGTCTACTTTCTGTCTCTATTTTTTGTTTTTTCTGGTATATCTGATACTTCTTTTTTTTAGACAGAGTTTTGTTCTGTCACCCAGGCTGGAGTGCAGTGGCGCAATCTCGGCTCACTGAAACCTCTGTCTCCCAGGTTCAAGCGATCCTCCCACCTCAGCCTCCTGAGCAGCTGGGACTACAGGCATGCCATTGTGCCAGGTTAACTTTTTGTATTTTTTTTAGTAGAGACTGGGTTTCATCATGTTGCCCAGGCTGGTCTCAAACTCTGGGCTCAAGGGATACTCCCTCCTCAGCCTCCCAAAGTGCTGCAACTACAGGTGTGAGCCTCTGCACGGGGCCTGATACATTTTTGTAAAAAAATCAGACTGGCTGGGTGCCGGGGGCTCATGCCTGTAATACCAGCACTTTGGGAGGCCGAGGTGAGCGGATCGCCTGAGGTCAGGAGTTAGGGACCAGTCTGGCTAACATGGTGAAACCCCATCTCTACTAAAAATACAAAAATTAGCTGGGTGCAGTGGCACGTGCCTGTAGTCCCAGCTACTCAGGAGGCTGAGGCAGGAGAATCACTTGAACCCAGGAGGCGGAGGTTGCAGTCAGCCAAGATGGTACCACTGCACTCCAGCCTGGGCGACACAGCAAGACTCCGTCTCAAACAAACAAACAAACAAACAAATAAACAAATAAACAAATAAATAAATAAAATAGACCTTTTCGGCCTGGCACAGTGGCTCACACCTGTAATCTCAGCACTTTTGGATGCGGAGACGGATGGATCTCTTGAGGCCAGAAATTTGAAACCAGCCTGGCCAACATGGTGAAACCTTGTCCCTACCAAAAAATAGACAAATTAGCCAGGTGTGGTGGCACATGCCTGTAGTTCCAACTACTTGGGAGGCTGAGGTGGGAAAATCACTTGAACCTGGGAGACAGAGTTTGCAGGGAGCCAAGATCACACCACTGCACTCCAGCCTGGCTGACAGAACCTCTTGAAAAAAAAAAAAAGAAAGAAAGAACAAAAATCAAATAGACCTTTTAGGAAAAAAGAATAAAGGCCAGGTGCTGTGGCTCATGCCTGTAATCCCAGCACTTTGGGAGGCTGAGGCAGGTGGATCACCTGAGGTCAGGAGTTTGAGACCAGCCTGGCCAACATGGTGAAACCCTGTCTCTACTAAAAATACAAAAAATTAGCCAGGTGTGTTGGCAGGCACCTGTAATCCCAGATACTTGGGAGGCTGAGGCAAGATAATTGCTTGAACCCAGGAGGTGGAGGTTGCAGTGAGCCAAGTTCACGCCATTGCACTCCAGCCTGGGTGACAAGAGGAAAACTCTGTCTCAAAAAAAGAAAAGAAAAGAAAAGAAAAAGAAAAAGAAAAGAAAAAAAGGAATAAAAGTGTCACCTAATCTCACCCAGTAATAATAACCCAACCTTTTCCTATGTATATATATTGTTCCAACCTTTTTTATGCATATAAATATATCTCTTTTACAAAGTGAGATTATTGTATGCCTTCTGTTTTGATTATTTTCACTTAATATAAAATGAATACACTTCCTTTTGTGTAACTAAATATTCTTCTGCATAATGTCGTATTTTAAGAAACATTTAATTAAACCAAGTACCTATGTTGGGTATTTGGGTGCTTTCAAATATTTTCACTATTATAAATAAGGGAAGGTAATAGACGTTGTAAAGCTCTTGAGCTCAGTGCACTTTGAAATCACACCTAAGTTCAAGTACCAGCACCCCCTGTTTTATCCATTTATTGCTCAAATATTTACTGAAAACCTATTACATGCTAGTTCCTAGGAATACAAAAGCAAGCAAACAGCTACCCTGCCCCAGCTGAAGGTGGGCTCTGGTCTAACTCCCAGTTCCGGGCTGTTGGTCCCAAGCTACACTGCCATCTATAGAAGGTGCTCACCTTTTATATGTATATATATATATTTTTATTACACTTTAAGTTCTGGGGTACATGTGCATAAAGTGCAGGTTTGTTACATATGTATACATGTGCCATGTTGGTGTGCTGCACCCATTAACTCGTCATTTACATTAGGTATATTTCCTAATGCTATCCCTCCCCCCTTCCCCCACCCCACAACAGGCCCCGGTGTGTGATGTTCCCCTTCCTGTGTCCAGGTGTTCTCACTGTTCAATTCCCACCTGTGAGTGAGAACATGTGGTGTTTGGTTTTTTGTCCTTGAGATAGTTTGCTGAGAATGATGGTTTCCAGCTTCATCCATGTCCCTACAAAGGACATGAACTCATCATTTTTTATGGCTGCATAGTATTCCATGGTGTATATGTGCCACATTTTCTTAATTCAGTCTATCATTGTTGGACATTTGGGTTGGTTCCAAGTCTTTGCTATTGTGAATAGTGCTGCAATAAACATACGTGTGCATGTGTCTTTATAGCAGCATGATTTATATTCCCATTACTGGGTATATACCCAAAGAAGGTGCTCACCTTTAAAGAACCACATTGAAGGCTGGGCGTGGTGGCTCATGCCTGTAATCCTAACACTTTGGGAGGCCGAGGCGGGTGGATCACCTGAGGTCAGGAGTTTGAGACCAGCCTGGCCAACATGGTGAAACCCCGTCTCTATTAAAAATACAAAAAATTAGCCAGGCGTAGTGGCAGGCGCCTGTAATCCCAGCTACTTGGGAAGCTGATGCAGGAGAATCGCTTAAACCCGGGAGGCGGAGGTTGCAGTGAGCCGAGATCGTGCTGTTGCACTCCAGTCTGGGCAAGAGGAGTGAAACTCCGTCTCAAAAAAAAAAAAAAAAAAACCATACAAAAAAACCCACACTGAAACAGAGGCGGTAAACATCTAGAACTGTGCTATCCACCCAACAGACACTAACCAAATGTGGCTATTTAAATTTAAATTAGTCAAAATTTCAAGAAAATTTGAAATTCAGCTGCACGAGGTACATTTTATGTGCTCCATAGCCGCATGTGGCTAGTGGCTACTGTACTGGACAGCACTGATATAAAACATTTTCATCATTGCAGGAAGGCCTATTGGTTAGCACTGACCTAGAGGAACAACAATTATATAGCAGTAGTCACAAGAAGAATATCTTACCTGTGTATTTTTTTCCAAAGCACCTGCCCTGGGAGGTAGAGAAGTTGGTCTGGCCTCCTCTACTCTTTATTTCCCACCCCTCCCCCAACTGTACGCCAATTCTATAGAAAGCAGCTGAAGACAAAAAGCTGGCTGGTTGTGCTGTGGGTGAGGGGTAAGGTCATGGAGGATGTGACATTCCTCAACTTCCTGCCATCATTTCTAAATCAACTTTCATCTCCAGTCATTCTGTCCTCCTTCCCTCCTTTTACCAAAACCAGCTCCTCTCAACAAAGGCCAGCTCCCTTCCCCAGTGCCTGGACGCCCTCCTTTCCTGCCCTCTAAGGAAGTACACTTCCTAGTTTGTTCCTCTCTGGTATGGCCAGCCTCTCCCTCTCTACTGGATTATTTCCATTATTATCCAAGCAGTCTCTTCCATTGTTTAAAAAGAAAAAAGAAAGAAACAAGAGCTCCAGGTGATTCACCTGCACCTTACCATTCGAGAAGCACAGACCCAATTTCAGCAGGTACAGATGCCAATCAGAGCCTCAAATGCCATAGCAGAATTGCTGTTGCTGATATGATGTCTGAAATGGTGAATAACTCTTGGTAGGGTCTAAGAAAAACAAGATATAATCTTCATTCACTTTGCATAGTATTTGCCTCCCTGGAGTATTAAACTCATGCTAGAATGTACTTTGTGTTTATATTAAAAATGGAAATTAGTTGTTAAGCTCACATAATTATATATGGGACTTTCATCCATGTAAGTGTCCAGTGGGACATTCAAAAGTCATATGACATGAGGCCAGGCATGGTGGCTCACGCCTGTAATCCCAGTACTTTGGGAGGCAAAGGCGGGTGGATCACTTGAGGTCAGGAGTTTGAGACCAGCCTGGCCAACATGGTGAAACCTTGTCTCTACTAAAAATACAAAAGTTAGCCAGGCGTGGTGGTGGGCGCCTGTAATCCCAGCTACTTGGGAGGCTGAGGCAGGAGAATCACTTGAACCCGATAGGCGGAGGTCGCAGTGAGCCGAGATCGCACCACTGCGCTCCAGCCTGGGTGACAGGGCGAGACTCCATCTCAAAAAAAAAAAATCATGCAATGCTATCCATGCATTATATGACATCTAGCATCTCAGACTTCTCCCCCTCAATCAATACCATTATGATTACCCAACTCCACCACAAATGTCTAAAAGCTCCCAATGAAAACCATGGCTCTAGAATCTCATTCAACAGCCAACTCAGGATCTACTTGGATGTCACATGCTACTCAACTGTCCATAATTACCTAATCTTTCTCCTAAACTCCAAAACCATCTCTCCTACTGTTCCCCATTTTCAATTCCCTTATTGAGACTATTATAGCTACTGATAGTATAGGACCTATGTGTGTAGAATTTTTTTTTGATTTGTTCTTTTTGTATCCCTTAGAATAGTGCTGGGCATACAGTAGTCAACTATTAAATATTTGTTGAATGAATACCCAGCAAAATTTCCCATTCCCCTACCTTGAGTAACAAACCCCAAAACAATTTGGAAGGGGAGAAACCTGCAAGAAGAGAGCACAGACTCTTGGTCAGAAGCCCCTGCTTCCTACAGAATCTCTTCTAATACCCTTGATAATTCTATTGGCCCAAGATGCAAAAAAGCGCAGAACTACTGCTTAAACTTTCCCACCGAAGTACTTGCGCCTGGCTGGGAAGATTGAGTCAGCCCCACTGGAGGTCTGGAAAAGAGGCCCAGATTCACCAACCTCAAGCATAAAATTTCTTTGAAGTCTGGCCGGGTGGGGTGGCTCATGCCTGTAGTCCCAGCACTTTGGGAGGCTGAGGCAAGCAGATCACTTTAGTCCAGGAGTTCAAGACCAGACCTGGCCAACATAGCGAAACACCGTCTCTACTAAAAATACAAAAATTAGCTGGGCATGGTGGCGGGCACCTGTAATTCCAGCTACGTGGGAGGCTGAAGCAGGGAGAATTGCTTGAACCCGGGAGGCAGAGGTTGCAGTGAGCCAAGCTTGCGCCACTGCACTCCAGCCTGGGTGACAGAGCGAGTCTTTGCCTCAAAAAAAAAAAAAAAAAAAAATTCTTTGAAGTCTCACATTTTATCTTTAAAATTCATGCAAATTTTATGTTTTATTCCCATGTTTGTTTTAACATTAAAATAATGTTTTTAATTACCACCCTTTAGGAGAAAAATTCAAAGCCTGTTTTCCCAACTCTTCAAGTAGAAATTCACACTCCAGGAAGACATTTCTTGTTCATGCTGTGGCTCTGAGTAATTCCTGGCATACCACCACCTAGCTCTGGTGGTAATTATACTAACAGCCAACATTTATTAAGCACTTATTATGTGCCAGGCAATATATTAAGCACTTAACATGCATTATGTCTTTAAACCTTGCAACAGTCCTATGAAGTAGGTACAATTTTTATCTTAATTTATAGATGAGGAGACTAAGGCTCCAAGAAGGTAAGTAATTTGCACTATATCACTGAGCCAATAAGTGGAAGACGCGGGATTCAGCTCAGTGTTCTCAATTACTGTGCTGCCCATTCCAGTTTAAACAGCAAGGTCCTAGACTTCTAGAACAAGACGGGCTTAAGGCAGCAGGAAAGCCCTAAGAAATCATCCAGCCCCAGTATTTCACAGACCAGGCAAAGTTCTGAGGTGTCTGTGGATTTCTTGGTGGACATATTTTCAGGGGTCCACAAGTGCTAAGATAAGTTTCTAAATGGATGTCTTGGTTTCAATTATAATCTACAAATAATAATAATATGAGTAGGAATCACTAAGACAACCATCTTGTAAACAATCTCTGGCACCCCAAAATTCAGTGATGATGTTTGTGCAAAGTAATTGCCTAAAGTGACAGAGTTTAACAGAGGCAGGTATCTTAGATTGGAGGCCAAATTTTCAAGGGTCAGCAAGAAGTTGATTCCTTTAAAACAGTGATTCTCCACAAGGTGTGATTTTGACCTCCTCTCCCCAGCACATTTGGCAATCTCCAGACATTTTTAGTTGTAACAACTGGCAGCTGGGGGTAGGGGCCAGAGATGGTTCTAATCATCCTACAATACACAGGACAGCTCCCCACAACAAAGACTCATCCGGCCTGAAATGTCAATACTGTGGGTGAAGTTGAAAAACCCAAACTTTAAAAGTGTGTCTGTGAGGAGAAAAAGAACAGAGTGGAGGGGAAAGGACTGAAAATAAGGCTTCTCCGAATGAACCTTGTTAGATAGCTTTCACTTTGAAATAGTGTAAATGATTCATGAAAATGTTTAAATCATTAAGTCATATAAATTTTTAAATAATCCCTAAAATGAAAAGCCAAAACACAGACATATATTTATATCAGGTTGATAATATGACCATACAGAAACAAAGAATTACTCTAGGTGACTTTTAAACAAAGTATTTTGGGTCATAGATCTTCAGTGGGATATGTTCTAAAGATAAAGGGAAAAAAACAACAAAGAAATCTTAAACTACTTTCAGTAGTCTTATTGCTAGTGCTGTGGTTTAAATGTGCCCCACCAAAAGTTCATGTGTTAGAAACTTGGTCCTCAATGCAATAGTGTTGAGTGGTGGAACTTCTGGGAGGTGATTGGGTCATGGTGGCTCTGCCTTCGTGAATGGTAATATGGTTTGGCTGTGTCCCCATATAAATCTCATCTTGAATTCCCATGTGTTGTGGGAGGGACCCGGTGGGAGGTAATTGAATCATGGGGGCAGGTCTTTCCCATGCTGTTCTCATGATAGTGAATAAATCTCACAAGATCTGATGGTTCTATAAGGGGGAGTTTCTCTGCACAAGTTCTCTCTCTTTGCTGCCATCCATGTAAGACATGACTTGCTCCTCCTTGCTTTCTGCCATGATTGTGAGTCTTCCTCAGCTACATGGAACTGAAGTCCATTAAACCCTTTTTTCCTGTATAAATTACCCAGTCTTGGGTATGTCTTTATCAGCAGCATGAAAATGGACTAATACCAATGGATTAACCCATTCATAGATTAATGAATTAATAATATGAGTAGGAATCACTAAGACAACCATCTTGTAAACAATCCCTGGTACCCCAAAATTTAGTGATGATGTTTGTGCAAAGTGATTGCCTAAAGGGACAGAGTTTAACAGATGCAGATATCTTAGATTGGAGGCCAAATGTTCAAGGGTCAGCAAGAAATTGATTCTTGCTGAGGAATCTTGTTGAGGAAGTGAGTTAATTATCACAAAAGTGGCTCTGTTATAAAACCAGTTTTGCTGTCCCTCGTGAGTCCCCTGACCACGTGATGCCCTTCACCACCTTGGGAATCTTCAGAGTCCCCACTAGCAAGAAGGACTTCACCAGATGCAGCTCTCTGACCTCAGACTTCCCAGCCTCCAGAACTGTAAGAAATAAATTTATTTTCTTTATAAGTTACTCAGTCTCAGGTATTCAGTGATAGCAATAGAAAATGGACTAAGACAGCTAGTAATAATATTGATACCACTATTCTGAAGTATGTCTATTGTGGGAAAAAATAAATTAGTAATTATATGAATGTTGCTAGGATCCAAGAGTGTCAGGACAAAAGAGATACAAATGTGACATCAAAGCAGTTAAGCAAAAAATGTATCATCTTAAATTTGAGTTGGAAATATCAGCACCACTTAGTAATTTTCCCCTTAGTTAAAAAAATACATATCTCTAGCTCTTTATACTTTAAAGGCCTGGAAGCAATAGCAACCCAGTAGCAACATGTACCCCCAGCAGGCACAGAGTGAAATCTCTAAATGCCATTCCACACAAAAATGGGCCGGGGCTTTCCACATTCTCTTATACAGAAAATGTATAAGATGAGCCTGGGATGTCTTGTCATGTAAGAAAGCATGGAAGTTCTCAAAGGCCAAGGAGGTCACACCAAAAGGCTATCAGAGCCAGCTTAAGGGGGCCCTAAGCCAGCAAAGACTGGACAACGAGGCCTTCAGGAAGAATAATTATAACAAACAATGAAAAGACTTTGAATATAGACAAAGCCATGAGGTCATGCTGATTCTCCTTTTTCTTCTTTATAATGGCAAGAAGAAACAAAATAATTTACTACGGGATGTTTCTTTTCTGTTGTTGTTGTTTTTTGAGACAGAGTCTCACTCTGTCAACAGGCTGGAGTGCAGTGGTGAGATCTCAGCTCACTGCAACCTCCGCCTCCTGGGTTCAAGCGATCCTCCTGCCTCAGCCTCCCAAGTAGCTGGGACTACAGCCGCACGCCACCACGCCCAGCTAATTTTTTGTCTTTTTAGTAGAGATGGGGTTTCACCATGTTGGCCAGGATGGTCTCAATCTCTTGACCTCATGATCCACCCACCTCGGCCTCTCAAAGTGCTGGGATTACAGGTGTGAGCCACCATGCACGGCCGCCACTGGGTGTTTCTAAGGCAACAACTTGTTATCTAAAAATTGATCATTAAAGAGTTAAGCATTTATCAGGAAGAAGAATCCTAATACTAATAGTGGACATTTAATCAGTGCTCTGAAGTTTACAGAGTGTTTTCCTATACCTTTTTTCATTGAAGTCCACCACAGCTTGTATCTGGATGTTCTCAGCATCTCTGAGAAATACAGAAGCCTCTTCAGACCAGCAAGAGCAAGGAAACTGCTTCTACTTTGAGATTCACTAAAGAAATGGGGAAGTGGCCAGGCGTGGTGTCTCAAGCCTGTAATCCCAGCACTTTGGGAGGCCGAGGCAGGTGGATCACCTGAGGTTAGGAGTTTGAGAACCAGCCTGGCCAACATGGCAAAACTCCATCTCTACTAAAAATACAAAAAACTAGCCAGGTGTGGTGGTGGATGCCTGTAATCCCAGCTTCTTGGGAGGCTGAGGCAGGAGAATCACTTGAACCTGGGAGGCGGAGGTGACAGTGAGCTGAGATCAGGCCATTGCACTCCAGCCTGGGCAAAAAGAGCAAAACTCTGTGTCAGAAAAAAAAAAAAAAGGAAGCAAGGAATTACCCTAGGAAAGGGCATTTAATTCTCTCTTGGAAATTTAATAAAACCTGGAGGGTTTTCTAAAAGAAAAAAAAGTTAAGGATTTATCCTGCCTTCCATCATAAACTGTATTTCAAGGTAATATAGTTAAAACATCCCCACTGGACCACCCACATGCAGCTTCTTCATATATCTTGAGCTTCTTACAGCAATAGCTGACAAGCTGCTTAGACTAATACTTAGGACTAGCGCAGTGTCACTTTTCCTAAGTTCAGTTGGTCAAAGTAGTCACAGACTCAGCCCAGATTCAAGGGGGTAGAGAAACAGACTCAGTGGGGGAGTTCTATGCATGTACAGAAAAGGAAGGAATCAATGGTCCTTCCAGAGAGGAAACAAGCTCCACAGACATGCAGTGACAATTCTGAAGCATGGGGAGATGCTTTTCCCCCTTTGTTCATTCCACCTTTTAAACTTCTCTCAAATCTATTCTCTTGTCGTCATCCCTCCCATCATTATCTTAGTCCAACTCCGGGAGAGTGATGTCCTCATCTCCCCTCATTCTGTTATTGGCTAATTTTTGCAAACTCCCTGAGAGTTTTCCAGAAGGCCAGATAGCCCAGATAAAACAAGCAACCTAGTAAGGTGAAACTGCTCACAGGCTCACTGAACACTGAAAGGAAAGAATTGCCAGGTCCTCTGATTCTGCCGCCGCTGGTCACTATGTTCCTTTGCAAAGCTCACTTCTTAAAACCAGGTCACAGAAATCATCCTTGCTAGGTCCCAGTGAGTTTGAATTTCTTTAAAAATAGCTTGTTCTTCAAGTGCAAAAAATAACATCTGAGATGTTTGTTTAAGTGTGAAACACACCTTTGTCATGACTCAGTACGGGCTGAACGGAAGTTTATTAAACTTCCCAAAAAGAAAATTCTTCTCTTGAACCATGGGAGCTTGAGAGATGACAGCTTGGGAAACGGGAGGCGGGGGAGCAGAAAGAAGAAAAGAGGCAGGTGGAGCAGAGAGAAAGCATGGAGGCTCTTTCTCATCTCTGTGGCTTTCACACGCTATTCTTTCCACCTTGAACGACCTTCCTCCTCTAGCGAGCTTGATAATGTTCTTGCCTTCCTTGAAGCCTAATTTAAATGTCACCTCTGTGGAGCCTTCTCTGACCCCTCCAGGCAGAGTTTCTCACTGCCTCTTTGTTCTCAAAACACTTTGTACATGTCTTTATTATTAGCACATCGTATTGAAGTTGTCAGTTTACAGGTCTGTCTCTCTTCCTAGGCTGTGAGCTTCTCAGCAGCAGGGACACTGGGTGAGTCATCTGTGAACCCCTCCGCCTGGCATTGGGCCTGGCACAGGGAGAGTGTTGGCAAAGGTTGTTGATAAGAGATGGTCTCCAGGCTCAGCGGGAGATGCCTTAAATCCTGAGATGACTGCTTTCATCCCTCGTTCTACTTTGCAAAAGGTTCCTGACTCTCTCCACACCCTTCTACTGCCAAATCTTTCAGTCTACCTGCCTCTGAACTCATATGCTCTGCCTTCACTCCTTTACAACGGAAGAACTGTCCTCATGCTACCTAAGGCCAGCTGCTCCCTGTGTCCACCAGATCCCATGCCCTTTATTACGGCAATTATCCTCCTTTCTCCTGCGTCATTGATAATTTACCCTTTCTATTTCCACCGATGTACAAATACTCTGTGCTTCTCCCAATTAAGGACAAACACACACACATGCATACACACGCACAGTCCCATTTCTCTGCATTTATTCTATTCTCTGCTCAATCCACTCTACTCTGCCCACTCACTTAATCTTGTCAAGGTCACCAGTAATTTCCATGTTGCCACATCAAAATGGTCAATTCGGTTTTGGCCTCAGCTCACCTGACTCAGTAGCATTCAGCACCATTAATCCCACTCTTTGCTGGAAACACTTTCTTCCTGGGTAACCAGGACTCTACAGCCCCTCCTCATCTCTCCACCTCACTGGCCACTGCTTCTCAGTCTCTGTGGCTGTGAAGGAGTTGGATGATCCTCCCTGTCATCCCTACCTCTAATGTTGGAGTACCCCAAGGCTCAGTCTCCCGCCAGCCCCACTATCAAACTCTCTGTGATCCATCCAGTCTCATGATTTGATATAACCATCGACAATACTCAAATTTCTATCTGCTGCCCCACTCTGAACTCCAGGCTCAGTGGCTAAGTGCCTACTCAGCATCTGGACTTGGAGATCTAAAAGGCATCTCAAACTTAACATACTCAAAACCAAACTTGTGATTCACTACTTCTTCACGAGGGTCCCCAATATCTCCATAAAGGTCACCACAGTTCACCCAGTTGCTCATGCCAAAAGCTTTGAAATTCTCTTTAATGTTTTTTTTTTTTTTTTTTTTTTTTGAAATAGAGTCTCACTCCATCACCCAGGCTGGAGTGCAGTGGCGTGATCTTGGCTCACTGCAACCTCTGCTTCCTGGGTTCAAGCTATTCTCCTGCCTCAGCCTCCCCAGTAGTTGGAATTACAGATGTATGCCATCACGCCCGGCTAATTTTTGTACTTTTAGTAGAGACGGGGTTTTACTCTGTTGGCCAGGCTGGACTCGAACTCCTGACCTCAAGTGATCCGCCCGCCTCGGCCTCCCAAAGTGCTGGGATTACAGGCATGAGCCACCACATCTGGCCTCTTTAATCTTTTCTTCTCCACACTCTACATTCAGTATTTCAGAAAATTGTACTGGCTCTGCCTTCAAAATATACCCAGAAATCTAATCTTCATCCACCACATTCCCCTGCTACAACTGTTGCCAAACAATAACCTCTTTTCATTTTCTTCTTTTTTATTTTATTTTTTTTTTAGACAGGCTCTTGCTCTGTTGTTGCTTAGGCTGGAGTATAGTAGTGCGGTCACAGCTCACAGCAGTCTCGACCTCCTGGGCTCAAGCAATCTCCCCACCTCAGCCTCCTTAGTAGCTAGGACTACAGGCACATTTCACCACACCCAGCTGATTTTTGTATTTTTTTTGTAGAGACAGGGTTTTACCATGTTGCCTAGGCTGGTCTCAAACTCTTGGCCTACATGATCCACCCGCCTCAGCCTCCCGAAGTGCTGGGATTACAGGCGTGAGCCACTGTACTCAGCCTCAAACAATAACCACTTAATTGGTCTCCCTGCTTTCAATCTTTTTCAACCCAGTCACTAGGATGAGCCTTTTGAAAGAAAGGATCAGGAGCAGTCCCACAAACAATGCACCAGTGGCTTCTCCCTTTAAAATGAAATAAAATACAAAATCCTTGTCATGGTCAAGGTCCCACACTCTGTTTCCTGCCTCTCCCACCTCATCATTTTTTACCTTCTCCGTTTCTGAGTGTGCCCCAACCACACTGGACTCCTTGCTGTTTCTCAAACAAATGTAGCATAGTCCTGCCTCAGGGCCTTTGCACTTGCTGTTCTCTTTGCCCCAGACATTCTTTCCTATGCAGGTCTTTGGAGGTTAGGAAAGAATGTTCAGGTCTTCACTCCTTCACTTCATTCAGGTGTCCACTCAGATTCTACTTCCTCAAAGGGGACTTCCAGTAGAAACACCCCATCTAAAATAGCACTCTCTAATCCCTTATCCTGCTTCATGTTTCTCTCTCTTTTTTTTTTTTTTTTTTTTGAGACAGAGTTTCACTCTTGTTGCCCAGGCTGGAGTGCAATGGTGCGATCTCAGCTCACCACAACCTCCGCCTCCTGGGTTCAAGCGATTCTCCTGCCTCAGCCTCCCGAGTAGCTGGGATTACGGCATGTGCCACCATGCCCGGCTAATTTTGTATTTTTAGTAGAAACAGAGTTTCTCCATGTTGGTCATGCTGGTCTCGAACTCCCGACCTCAGGTGATTCGCCTACCTCAGCCTCCCAAAGTGCTGGGATTACAGGCATGAGCCACCACACCCGGCCTCTGATTCCTGTTTCTTCATAAGCACTTATGAATTTCACATTGTATGGTATATTAATTTGTTTTTTATTTATTTTATTTTATTTTATTTTTTATTTATTTTTTGAGACAGAGTCTTGCTCTGTTGCCCAGGCTGCAGTGCAGTGGCACAATGTCAGCTCACTGCAACCTCTGCCTCCTGGGTTCAAGCGATTCTCCTGCCTCAGCCTCCTGAGTAGCTGGGATGCCATGCACGCGCTACCACGCCTGGCTAATTTTTGTTTTTTTTAGTAGAGATGGGGTTTTGCCATGTTGACCAGGCTGGTCTCGAACTCCTGGCCTCAGGTGATCTGCCCACCTCAGCCTCCCAAAGTGCTGGGATTATAGGCGTGAGCCACAGTACCTGGCCTTGATTTGCTTTTTATGGCTGTCTCATCCACCTCCTAGATTGTTAGCACCTCAACAGCATTGTCATTTATAGCTTTCTCCCCAATGCCTAGAAAAATGCCTATTATATAAGAGTCAATAAGTATTTATCGAATGAATGACTACCTGAATACCTGACTGAATGAGTCCATGTCTTTCTTCTGCCCCTGCCCTAAGCCAGGCTTCAGCATCTTCCATCTATGTAGTAGATCTTAACATATGGCCACAAATTTCTCCTACCAAATGCACACCCCTCTGCAATGTGACGTTGCCTTACCTCCTATCCTGTAGTCCCAGTACTTTGGAAGGCCGAGGCAGGTGGATCGCTTGAGGCCAGGAGTCCGACACCAGCCTGGCCAACATGGTGAAACCCTGTCTCTATTTTAAAAATACAAAAATTAGCCAGGCGTGGTGGCACGTGCCTGTAATCCCAGCTACACAGGAGGCTGAGACAGGAGAATTGCTTGAACCCGGGAGGCAGAGGTTGCAGTGAGCCACTGCACTCCAGCCTGGGACACAGAGCAAGACTCTATCTCAAAAAAAAAAAAAAAAAAAAAGAAGTAGAGCTTATTTCCCTACCCACTGGGTCTAGGCTGATCTTGTGACCTGCTCTGGCCAATAGAATGAGGCAGAACTGGTCATTCTATGACTCGCAAGGAAAGCCTTAAGAATCCTTGGGCCAGGCCTAATGGCTCATGCCTGTAATCCCAGTACTTTGGGAGGCCGAGGAGGAAGGATTGCTTGAGCGCAGGAGTTTGAGACCAGCCTGGGCAACATAGGGAGACCTCAACCCTACAAAAAATATTTAAAAATTAGCTAGGTGCCACGTCATGCATCTGTGGTCCCAGGTACTTGAGACTGCTTGAGCCCAGGAGTTCAAGGCTGCAGTGAGCCGTGATCACACCACTGCACTGCAGCCTGGGCAACAGAGCAAGATCCTGTCTCAAAAATAAGTAAGAGGCCGGGTACGGTGGCTCATGCCTGTAATCCCAGCACTTTGGGAGGCCGAGGCGGGTGCATCACTTGAGGTCAGGAGTTTGAGACCAGCCTGGCCAACATGGTAAAACCCTGTCTCCACTAAAAATACAAAAATTAGCTGGGCATGGTGGCTCATGCCTGTAATCCCAGCTACTGGGGGGAGGCTGGGGCATGAGAATCGCTTGAACCCAGGAGGCTTGAACCTGGGAGGTTGCAGTAAGTGGAGATCGTGCCACTGCACTCCAGCTTGGGCAACAGAGTGAGACTCTATCTCAATTTAAAAAATAAAAAATAGGGCCAGGGGCGGTCAGTGGCTCACGCCTGTAATCCCAGCACTTTGAGAGGCCGAAGCAGGCGGATCACGAGGTCAGGAGTTCAAGACCAGCCTGACCAACATGGTGAAACTCCATCTCTACTAAAAATACAAAAAATAGCTAGGCGTGGTGGTGTGCACCTGTAATCCCAGCTACTCAGGAGGCTGAGGCAGGAGAATCGCTTGAACTCAGGAGACAGAGGTTGCAGTGAACTGAGATCGTGCCACTGCACTCCAGCCCGGGTGACAGAGCGAGACTCCATCTCAAAAAAATATAAATAAATAAAATAAAAATAACAAATAAATAAATAAATAAATAAGAATCCTTGCAATTTCTACCTTCTCTCTCTTAGAACACTGCTCTGAGTCCTCCACGCTGAGAAGTCAAAGATGAAAGACTGCGCTGGAGAGAGAGACACAGCTGTTGCCGGTGAGCCCAGCCCCCAGCCACCCCGCCAGCTGAAAGCAGCTGTATGAGGTGCACAGGAGAGACCTGCAGAAGAGCTGCCCAGGCATTCCACAGAATCATGAGAAATGATGAATCGTTTTTTAAAGCAATTAAGCTTTGGGACTGTTTTGTTTCACCGTAAAAATAACTGATACAATCTAGATAGTTCCAGTGGCCTCCATTCTAGGTTTTTTTTTTCTCCAGTCTTGCAACTCCAGTGCACCACCACAGGTCACCAGAATGGTCATTCTAACTTGAACTCTCACTGGATTAAAAATTTTGTTAAAAGTCTTTAGTGGCTCAGCCTGGCGCGGTGGCTCACGCCTGTAATCCCAGCACTCTGGGAGGCTGAGGCGGGCGGATCACGAGGTCAGGAGATGGAGACCATCCTGGCTAACACCGTGAAACTCCGTCTCTACTAAAAATACAAAAAAGTAGCCGGGCGTGGTAGCGGGCGCCTGTAGTCCCAGCTACTCGGGAGGCTGAGGCAGGAGAATGGCATGAACCTGCGAGGCGGAGCTTGCAGTGAGCCAAGATCGTGCCACTGCACTCAAGCCTGGGTGACAGAGCGAGGCTCCATCTCAAAAAAAAAGAAAAAGAAAAAGAAAAAGAAGTCTTCAGTGGCTCTCCTTTTTTTTTTCCTTTTGTTTGGAGACAGGGTTTCACTCTGTCCCCCAGGCTAGAGTGCAGTGGCTGGATCAACTGGACTCAAGAAATCTTTTTTGTTGAAATGGATGTCTCACTATGTTGCCCAAGCTGATCTCGAACTCCTGGCCTCAAGTGATTCTCCCACCTCAGCCTCCTGAGTCACTGGGATTACAGGAAGTGGCTCCACATTTTATGAGATAACACTGAGCCTCCGAATTGTAGTGTATGAAACCTTCTGTGGCCCAGCCTCTGCAGACCTCTTCGGTCTCATCTCCAAGTACCATGGCACCCTCTGTGAGTTAGGCCACTGCTAGGAGGAACAGTTTACCTGTGGAGCTTCGAAAAATTCCAGTGCTCGGGCTCCAGCGCCAGACACTCAGATTTAATTGGTCTGAAATGGGACCCGGGCAACAGTATTTTTTAAAAGCTCCCCAGTGGATGCTAATATATAGCCAGGGTTGAGAACCATTCAGCTAGAGGATCCAAAAGTGTATTTTAAAATTGCTGATCTTGCCTTCAAGGAAATTCAAAAGCTTCAAGGAAAGACTAAATTATGCTGTGTGCCCTTTTAGCATTAAGTAAGCGATATTGTGTTCTAAGTTTTGGGAAATTGGTAATAGACGCTATGAGAACATTCTTTAATTATTTGAAACATCAATTTATCAATATTTTATTTCCTCAGTGTTAGACTCACCCTTTTCATAGTCTAATGTTTCTGATCAAATTCCACCTTATTATTGAATGTATGCATTTAATGCTTCTTTATTTTACGGAAAACTAGTAATTTCACTAAAGGTGTTTCTTATTGCCAGCAGTGATCACAATCAAAGAAACATCTTTCTGGGACATGGCATTTTTCCATGTACAAAGTGCTGTAACTTCTTTGATCCCAATTGATCTTTCCATCAACCTGGTGAGGTGGAGATTTTTAACTTCATTTTATGTGCCCTAACTGCTACAACTTATTGAGCACTTACCACTGTTCTAAGTACTTTGCAAATACTATCTCATTTAAGCCCTACAGCAACCAGAAATGTGACCATATTTTATGTACTGGGAAGCTGAGGCAGAGATGTTAGGTCAGTTGCCTAGGGTCATGATGACACAGCTGAGAGAGGACAGGGCTGTGTGACCATGAGGAAAGGATACTACAGTCCTCAGGGACTCTGAGCATGCCCTGCGGTTTTCAGGAGATGGTCCTTCTGCTTGTTTCTCAGAATAAAGTGCAGATGTCTTAATATGGCATTTGAAGCCTTTTGCAATTCTTCCCAAATGTTTATTGCAATGGTAATAAAAAATCCAGCCGGGCACGGTGGCTCATACCTGAATCCCAGCACTTTGAGAGGCCAAGGCAGTCAGATCACGAGGTCAGGAGATTGAGACCATCCTGGTTAACATGGTGAAACCTTGTCTCTGCTAAAAATACAAAAAATTAGCTAGGCGTGATGGCACGTGCCTATAGTCTCAGCTACTAGGGAGGCTGAGGCATGAGAATCGCTTGAACCCGGGAGGCAGAGGTTGCAGTGAGCCGAGATCGCATCACTAAACTCCAGCCTGGGCGACAGAGTGAGACTCCATCTCAAAAAAAAAAAAAAAAAAAAAAAAAAAAATACACAACCCCTTAATAAAGAAAGCTGAGAATAAGGATCCCAGTAATTAAGGGCGACTGAATGCCAGGCACTTTGCACATATTATCTCTAATCCTCCTAACAACATTGTGTGAGGGGATTTGCAGGGGGCCTGGGTCAGTTTTGCTGTTAGGCACCTCTCCCCTTTCTTCTGGATTCTCTTCTGGGTATCATCCTACAGGCCCCTGTATTTTCGGTCTTGGCAGGGCTGTCAATCAAGATGCTTCGCCCTTCTCTGGGCAAGAGGTGTTCATCACACTCTTTAGGAATTTGAACCTTGAACAGAGCTATACATCATCAGAAAAAAAAATGGGTAGAGTTGAATTATCCCAGGGACAAAGTCCTGTTGATGGTAATAATAGTATTTATTGGGAATTTACAAGTGTGAGCACAATAAGAGTTGTACATATATTAATTCATTTCATCCTGCAAACAGTTCTTTCAAGGAGTCTCTGATATACTCCCTGTCTTCCCTATCTAACAGATGGACAAACCAAGGCAACAAAACAAGGTCATGCAGGTTTATGGGTAGAGCTAGATTTGAACATAGACAGCCCGATGCAGAACCTCTTGCTTCTGCAGTCACTCCATGGCTTCTCAGCTGGTCTTTTCTGTAGATTCTGTCCCTTGGGCCTTTTCTTTCTGAGTCTAGTTCTTAGTCTGTCCCTTTAATTCAGTCATCTACACCACAGACTTGCTATTAATCCCCCTTTTGACTCATGAGGCTGAGTAGGTTTCTGTTGCTGGTGACTACAAAACCCTAAATAATTAAAGTCTTGTTATGCCTGCTTGCAGGTGAGAGGTCTGATGCTCTGGAGAGGTGAACAGATGAAAATCACTAGCTACTAATAGTAATAATAATAATAGCAACGGTAATAATGATAGTAACAGATAACATTTATTTGAGTTACTTAGCATTTAATGAGTTCTTACTACAAGGCAGGCTCTGTGCTAGGGAATTTTTATAAATTATCTCACTTAAACTTCCCGATAACCCTAAAAGGTAAAACTTTTTAAATTGAGATATAATTCACTTACCACAAAAATCACTCCGTGAAAGTGTACACTTCAGTGGATTTTAGAATATTCACAGGATTGAGCAACTATCACCACTATTTAATTCCAGAATATTTTCATCACCCCATATAGAAATCCTGTGCCCGTTAATTAGCCTTCAATCAGCCAGGCGCGGTGGCTCACACCTGTAATCCCAGCACTCTGGGAGGCCAAGGCGGGCGGATCATGAGATCAGGAGATCGAGACCATCCTGGCTAACATGGTGAAACCCCGACTCTACTAAAAAAAATTTTTTTTAATAAAAAAAAATTAGCCGGGCGTGGTGGCGGGCACCTGTAGTCCCAGCTACTCGGGAGGCTGAGGCAGGAGAATGGCGTGAACCCGGGAGGTGGAGCTTGCAGTGAGCTGATGTTGTGCCACTGCACTCCAGCCTGGGCGACAGAACGAGACTCCTCCATCTCAAAAAAAAAAAAAAAAAAAAATTAGCCTTCATTCTCCATTCTCCCCTACCCCCAACCCCTTGGCAACCGTGAATCTACTTTCTGTTTCTATGGATTTGCCTATTCCGGACATTTTATATAAATGGAATTATAAAATATGTGGTCTTTTATGACTGTCCTTTTTTCGCTCAGAACAATGTTTTCAAGGTTCATCCATGTTGTAATATGTTTTTTTGTTTTTTTGTTTTTTTTTTTTTTTTTTGAGACGGAGTCTCACTCTGTCGCCCAGGCTGGAGTGCAGTGGCATGATCTTGGCTTACTGCAACCTCCACCTACCTGGTTCTAGCAATTCCCTTGACTCAGCCTCCTGAGTAGCTGGGATTATAGGCGCACACCACCACACCTGGCTAATTTTTTTTTTTTTTTGTATTTTTAGTAGAGACAGGGTTTCACCATGTTGGCCAGACTGGTCTTGAACTCCTGACCTCAGGCAACCCACCCGCCTCAGCCTCCCAAAATGTTGTGATTACATGCGTGAGCCACCGCGCCCAGCCCATTTTTTTTAATTGTGGTAAATTATACAAAGTATTCATCATTTTAATCATTTGTAAATATAGAATTCAGCAGCATTAAACACATTTACAATGTTATGTAACCATCACCACTATTCATACCCAAAACTTTTTCAGACTCTCTAACATAAACTCAGTAACAATTAAACAAATAACTCCCCATCCCTCTCTCCCCACTGCCCCTGGTAACATCTGTACAATTTTCTGTCCCTAGGAAGTTGCCTATTCTTTTTTTTTTTTTCTTTTCTTTTTTTCCCGAGATGGAGTTTTGCTCTTGTTGCCCAGGCTGGAGTGCAATGGCAAAATCTTGGCTCACTGCAACCTCCACCTCCCAGGTTCAAATGATTCTCCTGCCTCAGCCTCCCAAGTAGCTGGGATTACAGGCAGGCACCACCATGCCTGGCTAATTTTGTATTTTTAGTAGAGACGGGGTTTCACCATGTTGGTCAGGCTGGTCTCAAACTCCTGATCTCAGGTGATCCACCTGCCTCGGCCTCCCAAAGTGCTGGGATTACAGGCATGAGCCACCGTGCCTGGCCAGAAGTTGCCTATTCTAAGTACTTCATACAAATGAAATCATACCACACTTGCATGTTCTTTGGGTTTAGTTTATTTCACTTCATATAATGTTTTCAAGGCCTATCCACATTGTAGCAAGTGTCAAAATGTCATTTGTTTTTGTGGCTGAATAATATTCCCTTGCATGCCTGTGACACATTTTGTTTTATCTACTCACCTGCTGATGGATGCTTTGGTCATTTCCATATTTTGGCTCCTGTGAGTAATGCTGCTGTGAACATCGGTGACACTTATCTGTTCAAGTCCCTGATTTTAATTCTTCTGGATGTACGTCTAGGCGTGGAACTGCTGGGTCATATGGTAGTTCTATCCTTAACTTCTGGAGGAGCTGCCACACTGTCTTCCACAGTGGCTGCACCAGTTTACATTCCCACCAGCAACACATGGGGGTTCTGTTTTCTGTCTTTTCAAGACTGAGTCTCGCTCTGTCACCCAGGTTGGAGCGCAGTGGTGCAATCTTGGCTCACTTCAACCTCCGCCTCTTGGGTTCAAGCAATTCTCTTGCCTCAGCCTCCTGAGTAGCTGGGATTACAGGTACCCGCCACCATGCCCAGCTAATTTTTTGTATTTTTAGTAGAGACAGGGTTTCACCATGATGGCCAGGCTGGTCTCGAACTCCTGACCTCAGGTGACCCACCTACCTCAGCCTCCCAAAGAGCTAGGATTACAGGCATGAGCCACTGCCCCCAGCCAGCGATTCTTGTGCCTCAGCCCTCTGAGTAAGTGAGACCACGGGCATGTGCCACCACTCCTGGCTAATTTTTGTATTTTTTGGTAGAGATGGGGTTTTACTATGTTGACCAGGCTGATCTCAAACTCCTGACCTCAAGCGATCTGCCCACCTCAGCCTCCCAAAGTGCTGGGATTTCAGGTATGAGCCAATGTGCCCAGCCCGCATGAGCATTCTGATTTCTCTACATGCTCACCATTATTTTTCCATTAAAAAAAAATTATAGCCATATCAATAGGTATAAGGTGGTATCTCATTGTGGGTTTGACAGACTTCATTCCTTTTAATGGCTGGATAATATTTCATTGTGTGGACATGCCACATTTTCTTATTCATTCGTCAGTTGGTAGAGATTTGGACTGTTCCCACTTTTTGGCTGTTATGAATGATGCTGCTATTATGAATGATGCATTTGAGGGCAAGTTTTTGTGGGGGCCTGTGTTTTCAATTTTCTAGAGACTGTAACTAGAAGTAGGATTGCCAGGTCATGTGGTAACTCCGTGTTTAACCTTTTGAGGAACTGGGTAGAACCATTTTTATCCTCATGTTATATATAAAGAAATGAGGCCCTGAGAAGTTAGGTTGCCCAGAGCCATTCAACTAAAAAGTGGTTGCTGGCCGGGCACAGTGGCTCATGCCTGTAATCCCAGCACTTTGGGGGGCCAAGGCAGGTGGATCACAAGGTCAGGAGATCAAGACCATCCTGGCTAACACAGTGAAACCCCGTCTCTACTAAAAGTACAAAAAATTAGCTAGGCATGGTGGTGGGCACCTGTAGTCCCAGCTACTCGGGAGGCTGAGGCCAGAGAATGGCGTGAACCCGGGAGGTGGAGCTTGCAGTGAGCCGAGATCACGCCACTGCACTCCAGCCTGGGCGACAGAGTGAGACTCTGTCTCAAAAAAAAAAAAGAAAGAAAGAAAGAAAGAAAAAAGTGGTTGCTGGGCTTTGAGTCTGGTTGGCTGTCTCAGGAGATCAAAAACAGACAACACCATCCTTCCTGAGGAAAGCAACACTTGTTCTAAAAACAGTCACTAACAGTGTGGGATTTACCAGCAATTTTGACACCTGAAGAATTAATGCTACCATAACCCTCAGTAAAACAATTTAATTAAAATTAAAACGTTTTCATTTTTATTACCTTATTATTATTATTAGCTATTATTTGTGGGATGTCTGCTATGTGCCTAGTATTTTACACACTCTAAACCTTAAAACAGGGAAGGCTCGGGGGGCTTTGGAGTTAGACAGCCTCCAGGTTTGTGTCCTGCTCTGCCACTTGGGCAAGGAATGTAACCACTCTGAGTCTCACTGTCCTCATGTGGGGACAACAATATTAACTATCTTATAGAGTTATCATAAAGCTACATGAGTCAGCACCATAAGAAATCCACAAATACTACTTTTAACAATAAGCTTGTAAAAAAGCACTACCTCCCTGCACATTTTACAGATGAGAAAACTGAGGCTTGGCCGTTGATATGATCTGTCCATGGTCCTGAAGACAGAGGTGACAATGATGACGCTTTTTCATCTCTGCTGTTTCTGCTCCTGGTTCATCCCTTGTTCTGCCCATTCCATTTGTGGACAACACAAAACACCTGGGATTTCTCTACCCTATTCTTCTTATGAAAATCGAGCGAGTACAACCCTCTGGGGTCTCTACTGATTCCCTGCTCGCATCCCCTTTCCCTCCACATCAAACTGTCTGCATCTCCCAGGACAGAACTCCCGCATCTCCCAGGAGCTCCGGCTGCAGCTTCAACTTTCAGTACCTAGCAGCTGGGCTTACTCCAGGAAGACACTGGTGGAATGGAGAGAGAAGAGACTTCCAGTTCAAATTCTGACTCCATCACTCAGGCAAATAGCTAATCCCTCTGATCACCAGCTTCCTCAAAGGTCAAGTGAGGACAACTGTTATACTTCGCAGGATTGCTGCGAAGATGTGAGAGTGTATGGAAAGTATCTGGTTCAGGTACCTGATGCAATGTGGGTGCTCAATAAATGCTCATTACCCTTTTATAGCCCTGTTCCCCTTGTGGGGTGGCAAGGAGAGGTGGAGGCTTCTGGAAGACAAAGCTCAAAGATGGAGTCCACCAGGCTAGGAAATAGCTTGGCAGCTGGAGTGAGAGCAAGGGAGGATTCAGGGGTGGCAGAGATCAAAGGCTAAATTATGCAGATTATTCCTTTGTTCCTTGTAGTTTGCACTTGCTTTGGTGCCTCCTGGGGTGTGAGGAAAGACAAGCTCACATCATATGCACACAGATACACAAAAGTACACAGGGACAAACATACACATGAACCTAAATGCACATGAAAATAAACCCCACCACAAGACACACAAACACACATATGCATGCTCACAAGTGTGTGTATGCACTCTGAACACAAATTTATCTACGTGTTCAGGGAGTTGTTCAGAAGCTCATGTGCTCATGAACATGTGTAAATGCACAATCTTGTGTGTTCATGCAAGCACATATACAAACACACATGTTCACAACCACTAGTCCACACAGGCATGCATAAATGCTTGTCCACATGTGTGCACACTCCCTTTTCAAATCCCCAACTCAAAATAGAAGCATAAGGTGCAACATTTGTGCCTCTCTGTCGTTGAGAGAGAGGAGGCTTTAGAAAGACAGCTTTGCAAAAGAATGTAGAGAAATCGACAGGGATTCCATGCATTTCAGGAAAGGTTAAGAGGTGGAGGGTGTCCAATAGCAATAGCTGGATGAAAGGGTACAGAGGAAACTAGTTCAACCAATGTGGAAGTCAGTGTGGCGATTCCTCAGGGATCTAGAACTAGAAACACCATTTGACCCAGACATCCCATTACCAGGTATATACCCAAAGGACTATAAATCATGCTGCTATAAAGACACATGCACACATATGTTTATTGCGGCACTATTCACAATAGCAAAGACTTGGAACCAACCCAAATGTCCAACAATGATAGACTGGATTAAGAAAATGTGGCACATATACACCATGGAATACTATGCAGCCATAAAAAATGATGAGTTCATGTCCTTTGTAGGGACATGGATGAAATTGGAAATCATCATTCTCAGCAAACTATGGCAAGGACAAAAAACCAAACACTGCATGTTCTCACTCATAGGTGGGAATTGAACAATGAGAACACATGGACACAGGAAGGGAACCATCACACTCTGGGGATTGTTGTGGGGTGGGGGGAGGGGGGAGGGATAGCATTAGGAGATATACCTAATGCTAAATGACGAGTTAATGGGTGCAGCACACCAGCATGGCACATGTATACATATGTAACTAACCTGCACATTGTGCACATGGTACCCTAAAACTTAAAGTATAATAATAATAAAAAAAAAGAAAAAAAAAAAAAAAGAAAGGGTACAGAGGATAAGGTGGGTCTATTAGGGGGAGGGGATAACCCAAGGCATCCACTATCAACCTGAACCCAAATTAACCAAAGGTTTATGCCAGAGTCCCCCAACCAATTGATCACCATACTAGTCACAGCCAAATAAGGCTCAATTATGAACACGTAGCACCTCTGATAGGTCAAGCACTGTTTGAAGCCCTTTACACGTATTAACTTATTTAATCCTCAACAATAATAAGGTAGTTTTTTTCTTTCAATTTTCAGACTGGGGAAACTGAGTCAGGGTACCTGGCCTCTCCAAAAGTTGAGACACCCAGATTCAAGCTTGACTTCCAACTTTTGACTCCTTCCCTAAACTTGTTCAGATGCCATCTCCAGATTCCCTACAGACTGGTCCCCTTCTCACTCCTGGAGTTTCTATGGCTCTTTACTTGGTCTGTAACCAGGGGTCATTGTTCTCTGTCCATAGACTGAACATCCTCTGTCCTCACTTATTCATTCATCACCATGCCGGACATCAATCATTTACTCGTTCTCATGGTTTATATTAGAGAAAGCTAACAAGGTTTTGAGGGTTTGGGAACAGGGATAGGGGAGCTCAAGACCTGTCTCACTGGGCAAGTGATTTCTTTTTACAGCTTCATTGAAGTAAAATTAATACGCAATAAACTGCACATTTATTGAATGTGTACAGGGTGATATATTTTGACATATGTATACACCCATAAAACCATCACCACAATCAAGTAAATAAGCGTAACCACCATCTCCAAAAGTAGGAAGTGACCTGTAAGATGAAACATGAAGCAGAAGTGGGCAGGTGAAGAGGGAGCAGAAAGGGAAGAATATTTTAGGGAGAAGGGACCCTTTAGCTAAGGCTCTGGGGCAAGAGTGCAAATTTCAACTGAGAAACTGAAAGAAGCTCTGAATTCTAGAATGCAGTGTTGGGGCGGGGCGGAGACAGGGAGAAGGGGGCTGAGTGATTTCAAGGGGTCCTATTATGACAGTCTGCACTGGGCCCAGCCCCTAGCCTCAGGCCAGCCCTTGTGGTCTAGGCCTCTTCCAGCCTCCCCCTCCTGCTACAGAACCATTGGTCTGGTTGGCCTGGTACCCAGGATGCAGGCAAATGAAGTGTTTTTCGCATGGACCAAGAGAGAAGGGCTCTCAGGCATCCAGGGAAGCTCTTGTAGCCCATTCCTGGAGGCCAATCCTGCAAAACCTGTAATAGCACTCACTCTTGAGTCTGAGCACTCAGTCAGCCTGTTAACTGGTGGGTGGCATAAAAAAAAAATCTCTGCTGGGCACAGTGGCTCATGCCTGTAATCCCGGCACTTTGGGAGGCTGAGGCAGGCAGATCACGAGGTCAGGAGATGGAGACCATCCTGGCCAACATGGTGAAACCCCTTCATGCCTGCCTGTAGTCCCAGCTACTCAGGAGGCTGAGGCAGGAGAATTGCTTGAACCCAGGAGGCGGAGACTGCAGTGAGCCGAGATGGCTCCACTGCACTCCAGCCTGGGTGACAGAGTGAGATTCTGTCTCAAAAAAAAAAAAAAACAAAAAAAACAAAAAAAAAACCTCTATTTAAATTTTTTTATTGCCTTTTTTTTTTTTTTTTTTTTTGAGACAGGGTCTCACTCTGTCATGTAGGCTGAAGTGCAGTGGCATGATCACAGCTCACTGCAGCCTCAACTTCCAGGGCTCAAGAGATCCTCCCCACCTTAGCCTCCCGAGTAGCTGGGACCACAGATGGGCACCACTACGCTCGGCTAATTTTAAAATTTTTTTGTAGCAATAGGGGCTCCCTATGTTGCCCAGGCTGGTCTCAAACTCCTGGGCTCAAGCAATCTTCCCACCTCAGCCTCCCAAAGTGCTGAGATTACAGGTGTGAATCACCTTGTCTGGCCTTAAATTGGTTTTGAGATGATTATTTTGGAGGTATTTTAAAATAGCAATAATCCCATCTAATCAGATATGACCAATATTAGCACTTAGATGTATCTTGGAAATCTGTTTTGTATAGCTAATTATTCTCTCTCTCTCTGACTCTATTCACATATATTTATATATGTACCTGCATTTGGTATATATAAAAAAGGAATAAATTTTAAAGGGATTACCAAATGCAAGTTGTTATCTGTATTTTAAAATTTAGTAATATATTAAACACATGTTTACACATCCATAAATGTAATTCCATAATATCAAACAACTTTTTTCCAGTGTGTTAAGAAAATGCAGTGATAGGCTTTCTTGCTCATGTACCCGTACACAATTCTTTAGTATTTTCCTTAAAATATCTGAAGAATAGAATTATATATCTTTAAAATAAACTTCATTGAGAAATTACACATTTTAAGGCATTTTGATATATATCGCCAAAATGCTCTTCAGAAAGTCTTAACAGAATTGTACTCACATTTGCAGTATACAAATGTTTCTCTTACCATATTGTTGCTAGTACATATTGCGTATTAGCAGGTTTTATTATTCTAAAGTTCACGGACTAAAACATATCATCACAATCTGATTTAATTTACATTGTAATAATTAACAAGGTTGTACTTTTTTATGTTTAATACCCATTTGTATCATTTCTACATTCATGGATTTCCTTTGCTTTTTTCAACTTAAAATATAATCTCATTGCTTTGTTTAGCTTTTTAACACTACATATTAATTGCAGAAAATTTAGAAAATAACAATCTAAGAAATAAAACAAAACTTAGTCAGATACTCAGCCATATTGTAGATTTTTTTTAGAAAGAGAGATTTAGAAACAGAAATCACATACTTATCACATATACCAAATAATATTATGCCCTTTGTAGCTTTATAGACTGCTTTTGAATTATAGAACAGTTATTTTCCTATGTTATTAGGTATTGTTTTTAAAACATGATTTTTATATGTGCACAAATGTATTTATATCTTAATTTACTTGATAATCGTCCTAACTTGGACACATAGGTTTCTTCCAAGTTTTGCTTTCATAAATAACAGAGTAATAAACATCTTTATCCTCAAGTTTTTTCATCTTTTACTATTATCCTCAGGATAAATTCCTGGAGGCAACATTTCTATATAAAAAGTCATGAAGAGGTTTTTTTTTGAGGCTTTTGATATATATCGTCAAACCCTATTCCAGCGTACACGGTCACCACCAAGCGGAAAAGTGTCTGTTTTGCGGCACTCTTGCCAAACTGGGTATTAAAATGTTAGGTGAAATTTGGCACCTCATTGTTATTTTCATGTTTGTTTCTTTGCTTACAATGAGCCTGACCACGCGTCTTCTGTTTCCAATCTAACAGGCCGCAGCGGGGAGTGGAGAAAGTGGGTTTTCTATGCTTGGCTTTTTCCTCCACCACTTGTTACAGAGTTGGGCAAAATGTTTTTAAACCATGTTTGTTAGTTAATTAGAATTTTAAAATAATTTTAGTAATGTTAATAGCTTTCACTAAAAACCTACCATTCTTTTCTGCCTTCAGCCTTACCCTCTTATAAGTCACTCTCCACATATCATCAGAGTGGTCTTTCCAAAACACAGACCTGATTGTTTCACCCCCTCTGCCTACAACCTTCAGTGACTCACTATTACCTACAGGATAGAGTTCAAGCTCCTTGTCCTGACATTTGAAGCCTTCACGGTTTTACCTCAACGTTCCTTTCCAGCCTCATCTCCTACAGATGCCCCAGACCTCCCCTTCCTGATGCCATGACTAATGTGTTACCCACATTACTCCTACTTGCTGTTTTTATTTCAGATGTAAGGCCTTTGTTCACACTGTTCCCCTTGCCTGAAATACCTTCTCTCTTTTTCACCTGGCAAAGGCTTTCTGAGCCTTTGAGATTTAGCTCAATGTCTGCTTTCCTGCTTCCCCGCTTCCCCGAAGAGAGAGCACTTTGGTCCTGTCCCTGTGTCATAACACAATGTTCACATCTCGTCATTATTTGTGCGTGTTCCCAGCTCCTCCACTACACTTTGAGTCCTTAAGGGCAGGAACTTAGCACACACATTTACCTCCCCGGTGCATAGACTAGCACCTGGCAGAGAGTAAGGGCCTTGGAAATGTTTGTTGTTGGAGAACTGTGTCTCTCAGATAATTTAATATTTGATTATAAAGCTCACACTCTGACACAAAAGCTGTCATTGAAGACATATAAATTAAAACACAAAATTCTTCATCAAAATGTCTCCCAGGAATGGCTGGGTCAGAGCAGTTGGCTAGCTGCTAAGGTGTTTAATAAAACCCCAGTTAATTAACAAGAAAAAGATTCCTTTGTGGTTTGCTTCACGGCGGAGGACAGCAAGAAGCTTATGCTGGAGACAGGTCTGGGTTTCATTTCAGGTTTCTTTCAGAAATTTTAGGGATAGAAGAGTAAAGGGGAGATAGGAGCTGTTTTTGACCCAGGCCAAGCTACTGAAGGGTTGCCCTAATTCCCCTGAGTCTGCAGTTCCCAGTCCGCCACACACTCTTGTTTCCCTGATGCTGGGAGAATAAATTAGTGCAATCTCTTTGAAGAGCAATGTGATAGTATGACAATGTGTACCCACTTTGACCTAGCATTCTACTGCTAGGAATCCAAGCTACAGAAATAACAGCTCAAATATGAAAGGAAATGGGTGTGATGATGTGTTGTTATTTCATTGCTTGGGGTAAGAATAAGCAATCTAAGGCTGGGTGCGGTGGTTCACGCCTGTAATCCCAGCACTTTGGGAGGCTGAGGCGGGTGGATCACGAGGTCAGGAGATCAAGACCATCCTGGCTAACACGGTGAAGCCCTGTCTCTACTAAAAATACAAAAAAATTTGCCAGGCGTGGCGGTGGGCGCCTGTAGTCCCAGCTACTCAGGAGGCTGAGGCAGGAGAATGGCATGGACCTGGGAGGCGGAGCTGGCAGTGAGCCGAGATCGCGCCACTGCACTCCAGCCGGGATGACAGAGCAAGACTCCATCTCAAAAAAAAAAAAAAAAAAAAAAGAAAAGAAAAAGAAAAAGAAAAAGAGAATAAGCAATCTAAGCTTTATTCAACTACAGAATCCACGGAAATGTTAAAAAGAATAAGGTAGATTTGTATGTTCTGAGATGAAAGTGACAGCAGATACAGGATTCCATTTTGCAAAACAACAACAAAACTTTGTACATGAACACACACACACACATACACACACACACATACACATACACACAGAGTTTGCCAAGCTATTAAGAAAGATCTAGTAGGATACACATCTAACTTCTAGGGAGCACATTAGGGAAGAATCAAAGGAATACTTTCATTGTTTATTCTCACAAATATGTATTGTTTCAATTTTTACAAGCATTTATTAATTTTGAAGTTAAAGAGAAAATAAAGCACTTTATAAAGCTGGTTCCCAACTATCTTTTCAATTCTGACTCACATGGCTTCCGAATCGTGTTTTCTTTTTAAGCATATCCTATCTATTATGTGGTTTGATCGTCACAACAGACCCATGGTACATATCATTATTATCATTTCCATTTTACACATCAGGAAACTTGAATTCATGAATTCTGGTCTTTAATGCATCAAATTCACGATGAGAAAAGACCATAGCCAATGGTAGTACAAATGCTAAGAAAATAGCACCCTCTATTCTGCTAGTGAGAGAATAAATCCATACAAGCCTTCTAGGGAGCAATTTGACAATAACATATCAACATTCTTTAAAATCTGCATATCCTTTATCCTAGCAATTCCTTTTCTAGAAATTTATCCCAAGGACATAATTAAGGATGTGCACAGAGTTTCAGCTACAAGGATATTCATTTAAGAAGATGCTTACGATACTAAAAAATTGGAAACCACTGAAGTATCCAAGAATAGAAAATTACTTAAATAAATTATGTTCCATTCATACAAGAGAATACTATAAAGTCATTAAGTAGCAGTGAAAAGGCATATTTAATGGCAGGGAACACAATTCATGAAACATTTTTAAAAGTAGGTCACAAACAGGCCTAGTGCAGTGGCACATGCCTATAATCCCAGTACTTTGGGAGGCCGAGGCAGGAGGATCACTTGAGCCTAGGCATTCGAGGCTGCAGTGAGCTATTATTACGGCACTGCACTCTGGCCTGGGTGACAGAGTAAAACTCTGTCTCTGGGAAAAAAAAAAAAAAAGTAGGTCACAAACAGTCCATATTACATGAGTCCATTTTTGTTTTTGTTTTTTAACATATTTAGGCCGGGTGCAGTGGCTCACGCCTGCAATCCCAGCACTTTGGGAGGCCAAGGCAGGCAGATCACTTGAGGTTGGGAGTTCAAGACCAGCCTGGCCAACATGGCGAAACCCCGTCTCTACTAAAAACACAAAAATTAGCCGGGCGTGGTGACACGTGCCTGTAGTCCCACCTCCTTGGGAGGCTGAGGCAGGAGAATTGCTTGAACCCAGGAGGCAGGGGTTGCAGTGAGCCAAGATCACACCACTGCACTCTAGCCTGGATGACAGAGAGATCCTGTCTCAAAAACAAAAAACAAAAACAAAAACATATGTAATATGCTTTTTTAAAAAATGGAAGAAAAACACACCAAAATGTTCATACTAATTACCCCTAGCGACTGAGAATATAGGAGATTTTTTTTTCATTTTCTCCTTTTCTTAGCTGTATTTTCACGACTCCCTCCGGCTAAATTTCTTACAATGAAAATGCATCGCTTTGAATAAGACAAAAATTGTATTGATTTGTTTTCAAGAAGATGCATCTTCTTATTCCTCCCCCGAAGCAAGTTTTGTAGTCTTGCCTATGTGCCTCCTTTCCTCCTAGATCAATGACCTATCCATAGCTACCCCGGCATTCTATAAAGCCAGCTCCTCCAGGAAGTCTGCCATGATCCCTGCTGGCTGCTGGGCTTCCTAGCTTACATTCAGCTTTCTGTCTGCTTGCACGGTAGTGTGACACTTACTGCCAAAGCCTGCTGGGATATGGCTTATCAGCCCAGGAAGCTTAAGGCATCCCCAAAGCGGCTGCTCAGTCCCTGTTTCTTTAAATAGATCTGGCTGCTTACAAAGCAGGTATTGGAGTGCCTAAAAGCCCAGCGGCCTTCAGAAGCCCCTGCCTCTGGCATTCGCTGGAGACTTTCCCACTCAACTGGTTTCACTCTGTTCTTCATGCTCAGCTTACAGAAGCCTTGGCTCTGTCTCAATGCTTCCCGCACCCTGTGGCTCCCCTTGCCCCGGCCACTGGTCTACATGTGCTTTGGAGTTCACCTTCCGGTTGCATTGATGCTCCAGATAATAATCAAAGCCATCTCCCCCAGGCCCTCAAACCCTGCGCCACTCACCCACACAAAGACAGGGGATGATAAAAACCATAGTTCTTGTGTGCTAAGCACCTGCTATATGCTTGGCACTTTACATGCCTATCTCCTTTACTCTGTAAAAATAATAACCGTAGCTATCGAGTCCTTTTTCTGTGCCAGCTACTGTATTCTTTATATGCATCTGCATTTCCCAGAGTATGAAAGAGAGGCTCAGAGGAGTAAAGTGAGTTGTCCAAGGTCATAGAGCTAGTAAGGAAGTGGTGGTGCCTCATTTCAAACCAACCCTTGTCTGACTGCCAGCCTCATGCCCCTAATCCCTACCCTGTGCTGCTCTTATAACCACCCTGTGGGATACGCAGGAAAGATGAGAAAACTGGGCTTCAGCAAGGTTAAATCTCAGTTCAGGGTCATTTTAACACAGCGTCAGAGGGGCCTGAGAGCTTGCAGTGAGAAGATGCTGGTCTGGGTAAGGAACTGGGTGAATAGGAAGGTCACAGAAGGTGAGAGTCTGGTGTGGGTGAGGAATGGGGCTAGGTCCTCCACCAGGGAGGCAGGGATCCAAGGCTGGGCTCTAATCCTGGCAGGAGAAGTGCAGGCTGGGAAGGCAGCTTCCCAGGGCTCCCCTCCACCCCAGAAACACTACCCACCCATCTGGGACAGCATAGCCATTTCTCGATCATATCTGCCATTGTCCTTTGTCCCGGGGCTCAGGGACCATGTGGGGTTGTGTGTGCTGACAGAGGTGGAGGAGGGGGACTCAGGGCCTCTGGTGTCTGGGAGGCTCAGATAGGCCAGGGTGTTCTCTGTTCACCTGCTGGACACTGGGCTGCTATGCTCAGGGACAATGGCTCATACCACATCTCCTCTATCTGGAGTGTAATAAAAAGATTCAGGTGCCTAAGGCAGCAAGGTGAATCTGGGCCCCAAAGTTCTTGGCTCAAGTCCTGGTCTACCACTGACTTGCCTGGGACTCCAGGTACATCACTTTCTGTCTTGGCATTGTAACAGCTCCTGTTGGGGCTGTGGAGCACTGGTGTGTGGGAAAGTGTTGTGAGAAGTAGAGTCAAGAGTAGCTGGTGTCAGCTGCCATGGTAGCTGCGATCCTAGCACTTTGGGAGGCCAAGGCAAGTGAATCTCTTGAACCCAGAAGTTCAAGACCAGCTGGAACAACATGGCAAAACCCTGTCTCTACAGAAAATACCAAAAATTAGCCAGGTGTGTTGGTGTGCACCTACAGCCCCAGCCACTCTGGAGACTGAGGCTGGAGGATTGCTTGAACCCAAGAAGTTGAGGCTGCAGTAAGCTGTGATTGTGCCACTGCACATTCCAGCCTGGGTAACAGAGTGAGACCCTGTCAAAAAAAAAAAAAAAAAAAAAAAAAAGCAGGTGTGTGACTTTGGAAAACAGTCTGGCAGTTCATCTAAAAGTTAAACATAGCATCCCCGTGTGGCCCAGTGGTTGCACTCCTAGGTATACACCCAACAGAAATGAAAACACATGTTCACACAAAAACTTTTACATGACTGTTCATAGCAGCATTATTCACAGTAGTCAAAAAGTGGAAATAACCCAAAGCCACCAACCAATGAATGGATACACAAAATGCAGTATTTCCATATAATAGAATATTATTCAGCCATAAAAAAGAATGAAGTACTGATGTGTGTTATGACATGGAAGAATCTTGAAAACAGAAGCTAGGCACGAAAGGTCACATACTGTATGATTCCATTTTTATGACTGGCCAGAATAGGCCAATCCACAGAGACAGAAAGTAGGAGCAGGGGAAATTGGGAGGAGGGACAGCTAATGGGTACAAGGTTTCTTTTGGGGTATTGAAAATGTTCTGGAAATAGTGATGATGGGTGCACAACCTTATGAATAGAATAAAAACCACTGAATTGTACACTTTAAGGAAGAATTTAAATGACAGGAGAATGGTTTTTGTTTTAGAGACAAAGTCTTTCTCTGTCACCCGGGCTGCTGTGCAGTGGCGTGATCTCAGCTCGCTGCAACTTCCGCCTCCCGGGTTCAAGTGATTCTCCTGCCTTAGTCTCCTGCAGAGCTGGGACTACAGGCACCCACCACCACGCCTGGCTAATTTTTGTATTTTAGTAGAGACAGGGTTTCACCATGTTGGCCAGGCTGATCTTGAACTCCTGACCTCAAGTGATCTGCCCGCCTCGGCCTCCAAAGTGCTGGGAGAATGTTTTTAAAAGAGAGAATAGGGAGCATTTCCTTCTCCAGATTCCATGCTAAGCACTTCCCATGTGCCTTGTGTAATCCCCACATCAAGCCTAGAAGAGAAGAACCCTCATTATGCTTATTTCATAGGTGAGGAAACTGAGGCAGGGAGCGGTTCAATAGCTTCCCCAAGGTGGCACAGCTCTGGTGCCACATGCAAATGCAAGGTCAGTGTGGACGGCATTGCACCTCCACTGAGACAACAGGGTACTTTGTACAAGCTTTTCATGGGGACAGTCTCCTTGTTCATCTTCCCTATCAGCCCATGCGGGCCTGGAGAGCAGACACCTTATTCAGCGACTCCCTACAACACAGCTCAAGGCCTGGCTCATAGACGTCTGTTGAATGGAAGGAGCACTGCACTATCTTTGCCCTCTCGGCTGGTTTGCAGAGAAATCGACTTTTCACAAAAGCACAGCATCCGCTGTGAAATCTTCAGGCTGCCAGAGGCTGCTTCACGCTCACCCTGAGGTTGCTGAGATGAGAGGCAAGAACCACCTCAAGTCGAGACAAAATGCATTTGTGGTTTTGAAGGAAAGTCGTTAGAAGACAAAGTCTGTCTTCCAAGGCCAAGGTTGCTCCAATTCCGTTTACTTAAAGTAGAAAGAAGACAATCCCTGCCCCGATGGGTCTGCGCTGGCTTGTAGGAAGGAGAGATTTTGCTGAGTATCCAACACTAACCGCAGGAGAGAGCAGAGGGGAGACAGTGGGAGCCAAAGCAAACATTCTGAAGTCAGAGATAATGGGAGAAGGTAAGAGGAAGAATAGGCTTGGAGGCCAAGCAGGAAGCAGGTCTGAAAGGAAGGGTGGGAAGGCAGGAAGCGTCCCGAGCACTTATGAGAAGACGGCCCTCCAGAGTCTGAGGGGGAGGTCCTGGAGGAACCTGGGCTGGCTGAGCTGGAGTCACAGCTGGCCTGGCCAAGACTCCTCCAACAGTCTGCTCCTGGGCCTCCCTGACTTGGGCCTCTCCCTGTCCTGTCATCCTCCATTTGAACCCAAAGTGTCCTTTCAACACACAGATTGTTCCTGTCCCCAAACCATTCCATGGCTCCCCACTGAGAAGCATTCACATGAGGCACTCCAGGCTTCAGGGTCCAAATGAAGTCGCAGGCCAGGCGCGGTGGCTCATGCCTGTAATCCCAGCACTTTGGGAGGCCAAGGCAGGAGAATTACTTGAGTCCAGGAGTTTGAGACCAGCCTGGCCAATATGGTGAAACCCCATCTCTACTAAAAATACAAAAATTAGCCTGGCGTGGTGGCGCACGCCTATAATCCCAGCTACACAGGAGGCTGAGGCACGAGAATCACTTGAACCCGGGAGGCAGAGGTTGCAGTGGGCCGAGATCATGCCATTGCACTCCAGCCAGGGTGACAGAGCGAGACCCTCCCTTTGTCCTTTCAGCTTCCCTTCCCCACTTCTCTCTGTGGCAATCCCCTAGGATCTCATGCACCAACCTCCTTATTCTTCCCCAAGTGAACTCCGCCTTTCCTGCTTTTTCCGTATTTTCTCTTTTTCCCAGATATGTCTCATCTCCTCCAATAGCCCCTTGTGGGACTATTTTCTCCACTTCTTTGAATCTCCCTCAATGTCTAATCTGGGGCTGGCCATGGACGCATGCTCAGTAACTACCAGAAAAACGAATCCAGTAGCCAGAAGGATGGAACACAGAAGGATCCTGGGCAACTGACCTGCCTAGTCCACGCTTATAGAGCTTGATGTGTTAGGCCGGGTTCACAGGTTTGCCAGGAAACAGACCCTAGGGAAAGGGTGGGGTCTAAACAGCATATCTGGGAGGTGGACGCTAACACAGAGTACGTTTGAGGGTAGCCACCTTTCTGAGCACCTCGGGCTCCATCCTGCTGAGGTCCTCTAGGAAATGGGAGAAAGCACAACTTCTAGTTGTCCCACCTGGAAAGTAAATGATGCTGAAGTATTTACCTCCCATCTCCCACTCACCTGGCTCAGGGCAGTTCCTGGGGTGTTTACACCTGTGGCCTGCTCCTGGCTCAGGCTGAAGGACACCTGTGGTGTAAGAGTCACAGACGCTTGCAGCAGGACCCCATAGGCAGGCTCCAGATGAGTGGGAGGGGATCAGACAGGCCCCCACTCTCCCAGCCTCTGTGCCTTTGCTGTGCTATTCCATCCCTGAACTGCCCTCTTCCAGGTCTCTTCTCCACTAGCAGTGAGCTCCTACACCTCCTTCGAGGCCCAGCTAAACGTTCTCCCTCTGGGAGGCTTCGCCTGACCACCCCAGAAGAGTTAGGGCCTCTCTCCTGTGGACTCCCACCAGCACCCTTCCTCTCTCTTTTTAAATTTTATTTTATCATCATTATTATTTTTTTTGAGACGGAGTCTCATTCTGTTGTCAGGCTGGAGTGCAGTGGCACGATCTTGGCTCACTGCAGCCTTGACTTCCTGGGCTCAAGCGATCCTCCCACTTCACCCTTCTTCTCTTATCACTTTGTGCAGTGGCTCCCACAACAGCTACCCGCTGTTATCACCTTGCAACCGTGGTCTTGTCTGCCTGCCTCCCGGACTGCGAACTCCGCAAGGGTGAGGTCTCCGTCTGATTCATTGTGCCCCTAGCAGCAGCAGAGAGAAGGTGTCCTGTGAGTGACTGCATGAGAACAGCTGAATGAATAAGCAACAATAATGACCAACTATGTGCCGGACTCTGAGCTAACTTCCTTACACGTGGCGCTTGTTTAATCTACCCAGACACTTACAAGGTAGGTGCTACTGTCACTGTTGACTTACAGATGAGGCGGCAGAAGCACAGAGGGCAAAGGGAACTTGCCCCAGGGCCCCCGCCCCACCAAAAAAACAAGCAGCTGAGTGAGGAATGATGGAGAGGCCCCTCCCAGTCCCTTGGGAGAGCTGTACTCACCCCCTGCAAGTTGAGGATAGGAGACTATTAGCTCCGCCCCTTGGCTCACGATGGCTCTTCAAAGCTGCTTTGGGCTAGGAAAGGATCTGCTGAGTCTGCTGGGAGGATGTAGAGAAAGGAAGATAAATGGGGCAGCAGAGAGGGAGGGTCCTGGAGCCTGCCCACCTGTGAGCAGTGAGTTTGAGGAGCTGGGTGGGGGGTGCTGTAGGAGCAGCCGGGGGTGAAGTGCTGGATGAGGGTTGTTGGGCCACACAGTCACTGGGAGGGCAGGCGTGACAGTAGACACTCCCAGCCACACAGCCCCTTCCAGATTTCTTTCTTCCTTTCCTTTCCTTCCTTTTCCTTTCCCTTTCCCTTTCCCCTTCCCCTTCCCTTCTTTTCCTTTCCTTTCTTTTTTGAGACGGAGTTCCACTCTGTCGCCCAGGCTGGAGTGCAATGGCGTGATCTCGGCTCACTGCAACCGAGAAAAGGAGATAACTATCCTTTTCTTATAAGGTGTGATAAGGATAGAATGAATTTTTTTTTTTTGAGGCAGAGTCTCACTCACTCTGTTGTTGTAATAAACTCTGCCTCCCAGGTTCAAATGATGCTCCTGCCTCAGCCTCCTGAGTAGCTGGGATTACAGGCACCCACCACCATGCCTGGCTAATTTTTGTATTTTTAGTAGAGACAGGGTTTCACCACATTGGCCAGGCTGGTCTCGAACTCCTGACCTCAGGTGATCCACCTGCCTCGGCCTCCCAAAATGTTGGGATTACAGGCGTGAGCCACTGCACCTGGCTGCCTTCCAGATTTCTAAGCAGTTTCTTACCCATAATCCCATGTGCTCCTCACTTCACCCCAGCCTGGGTGGCATGGGAAGGTGTGGGTTAGATGAGTCTGCACAAGATCACGAGCCAGAGCTGGGACTTCAAATTAGGTCACTTGGTCTGACCCCAAGTGCAGTATTCTTTCCACTGCCTCGTAGCTCTCAGTCCAGCCAGGATGGACCTTGTGGGTCAGAATCTTGCTTTCCTGGAGGGACATTTGGGATCATGGGGAGAGAGAGCCAACATTAGTGCATACCAGACAAATTTCATTCCATCCTTGCCAGGAGCGGTGGCTCACACCTAATCCCAGCACTTTGGGAGGCCAACGTGGGTGGATCACTTGAGGCCAGGAGTTGAAGACCAATCCGGCCAAAATAGTGAAACCCTGTCTCTACTAAAAATACAAAAACTAGCTGGGCATGGTGGTGCACGCCTGCAATCCCAGCTACTTGGGTGGCTGAGGCAGGAGAATCTCTTGAACCTGGGAGGTGGAGGTTGCAGTGAGCTAAGATGATGCCACTGCACTCCAGCCTGGGCAACAGAGTGAGTGAGACTCTGTCTCAAAAAAAAAAAAAATTAATTCCATCCTTATCACACCTTACGAGAAAAGGATCATTATCTCCTTTTCACAGTTGGAGAACCTGAGGCCCAGAGAGGTTCAGCAACTCAGCCAAAGACACAGCAAGTGATTAGAGGGCTAGGATGGGGACCCAGTTTGAACAGGCCCCAGAGCATAGGGTCTAACAGGCAGATGGGAGAAGAGGGCATTGGAAGGATTCATAAATTAGGATTTTTCCAGCTGGGTTTGGCAACTGCACAGTTTACCTACAATCTACTCACCTTGATGGAGTTTATACCTAGAGATCCCTCACCCTGCAGAACAGGAGACAGACTCCCTGAGAGACCTGCAACTCACAGTTCACCCAAGAGCAGGCATGAGACACCCAGCCAAGGTCACAAGTAAGAGGCGGGTACTCATTGCTTCTGTGGCCACAGGCAACTGAGTGGACTAGCCACAAACACAGTGGTCACTAAGGGTTACACCTCAGGAGCTAGGGGGCCTCTGTCTGCTTCCTCTGAGGCCCAGGGATGGACAGAGGTGCACGGCGGTGCCTCAGAGGGTGAGCAAGGATTTTGTTAGCCTCTATCTAGATCCCGACTGTTTTATGAAATTTGATTTGGCCTCTGGGGAAAAACTAGCTGTGATCCAACAAGGGCAAAAGCACAGATGCCAGGGGGGAAAAACTTGTCTCTTAAAATGCAAAAGCTTGAAGGTGCTTTCTGAAGATTGCAGTGAGATAATTCAATGGTAAAAGAGACATCCGTTCAGAACGGATAAAAATTTTGCAGGAATCACAGGGCAGGTTTAGGAAAGATGTTTTTGTAAGTAATATGAGACTAAGCTTGCAGGGACTGTTGAAGTTAGCTTTTAAGGAGAGGTGGAATTTTCCTTATTACATTAGGAAGATTTGGAATGAATAGAGAATCCTCCATGCAATTAGGGTGGAAGGCACATAGGAAATACCAAAAGTATTGAAAAATTAAAAACCAAAAGCTACAATTGTTTTTGTCTTTGCGGAGTTGTCCAAACACATTCATTTCCCTGGTATCATGTGATCTGCATGACCTTATTATGGCAAAAGAATGGTAAACATTGCACCCTTTAAAAAAAAAAAGCAGCTTCAATGAGATGTAATTCACAGACCATACAGTTCAACCATTTAAAGTGTGTAATATGCCGGGCGCAGTGGCTCCCACCTGTAATCCCAGTACTTCGGGAGGCCAAGGCAGGAGGATCACTTGAGGTTAGGAGTTTGAGACCAGCCTGGCCAACATGGTGAAACCCCGTCTCTACTAAAAATACAAAAATTAGTCGGGCGTGGCAGTGGGTGCCTGTAATCCCAGCTACTCTGGAGGCTGAGGCAGGAGAATGGCTTGAGTCCAAGAGGCGGAAATTGCAGTGAGTCAAGATTGGGCCACTGCACACCAGTTTGGGCAACAGAGCAAGACTCTATCTCAAAACAAAAACAAAAACAAAAACAGGGTGTAATTCATTGAATTTTAGTATCGTAGTCCCCCTTATCTGTAGAGAATATGTTCCAAGACCCTCAGTGGATGACTGAAACTGTAGATACCACTAGACTTGCTTGTTCTGTTTTTTCCTCTTTGTACATACCTAGAAAAAGTTTAATTTATAAATTAGGGATGGCAAGAGGTTAACGACAGTAACTAATAATAAAATAGAACAATTTTAACAATAAGCCAGCATCACTACTCTTGCATTCTGCGGGCATTATTAAGTAAAATAAGGGGTTACTTAAACACAAGCACTGCAGTATCAATACTGGCACTGATAACCAAGGCAGCTATTAAGTGACTTACAGGTGGGTGTTCATACAGCATGGAGATGCTGGACAAAGGAATGATTTGCATGCCAAGTGGGATGGGCTGAGACGACACAGGATTTCATCACACCACTCAGAACAGAATACAATGTAAAACTTATGAATTGTTTCTTTCTGGAACTTTTTTTTTTTTCAGATGGAGTCTCTCTCTGTCACCCAGGCTGGAGTGCAGTGGCGTGATCTTGGCTCACTGCCACCTCCACCTCCTGGGTTCAAGGGATTCTCCTGCCTCAGTCTCCTGAATAGCTGGGACTACAAGCGCCCGCCACCATGCCTGGCTAATTTTTGTATTATTAGTAGAGATGGGCTTTCACCATGTTGGCCAGGCTGGTCTCGAACTCCTCACCTCAGGTGATCTGCCCACTTCAGCCTCCCAAAGTGCTGGGATTACAGGTGTGAGCCACCACGCCTGGCCTGGAATTTTCTATTTAATATTTTTGGGCCACAGTTGACTATGGGTAACTGAAACCACAGAAAATAAAGCCACCTGCCCTGTTTTGTGTTTGCTTACACTCTTATTGCTCCCTGAGTTTTTTTTTTTTTTTTTTTTTTTTTTTTTTTTTTTTTTTTTGAGGCAGGATCTCCCTCTTTCACCCAGGCTGGAGTGCAGTGGTGCAGTCATGACTTACTGCAGTGTCAACCTCCCAGGGTCAAGTGTTCCTCCCACCTCAGCCTCCTGAGTAGCTGGGACTACAGGCGTGCACCATCACACTCAGCTAATATTTAAATGCTTTAAATAGAGACCGGGTATCACTTTGTTGCCCAGGCTGGTCTCAAACTCCTGGGCTCAAGTGATCCTCCCACCTCAGCCTCCCAAAGTGCTGAGATTACAGATGTGAGCCCCACGCCCAGCCTCCCTGAACATATTTTATGAGTGTATTGTTTACTTGCCAGACTGTATTCACATAGGTGTTCTAATTTCGGAACATTTTTAAAAAATGAACTCTGTATCCATTAGCAGTCATTCCCAATTTCCTTTTTTTCCCAGCCACTGGCAAGCACTAATCTTCTTTCTATCTCTCTGGATTTACCTATTCTGGACATTTTATACAAATGGAATCTTACAACATGTGGTATTATGGGTTGAATCATGTCTCCCCCACCCCTACGAAATTCATAAATTGAAGTCTTAACACCAGTATCTTGGAATGTGGCCTTATTTGAAAACAGGGTCATTGCAGATGCAATTAGTTTAAGAGAGGGTCATTAGAATGGGCCTTAATCCAGTATGTCTGGTGTCCTTATAAAAAGGGGAAATTTAGATATGAAGATACACACAGGGAGAACATCACATGAAGATGAAAGCAGAGATTGAGGTGATGTTTCTCTACACCAAGGAACACCAAAGATTGCCAGCAAACACCAGAAATTAGGCATGAGTCATAGAACATGTCTCCTTCACAGTCCTCAGGGGAAAGCAACTCTGGATACCTTGATCTTAGACTTCCAGCCTCCAGGACTGTGACACAATAAATTTCTGTTTCTTAAGCCAGCCAGTTTGTGCTACTTTGTTATGGCAGCCCTGGGAAACTAATACATAATGGTCTTTTGTGTCTGGCTTTTTTCACTTAGCATAATGTTTTTTTTTTTCTTTACTTTTCTTTTCTTTTTTTTTGAGATGGAGTCTTGCTCCATGGCCCAGACTGGAGTGCAGTGGCGCGATCTCTGCTTACTGCAACCTCCACCTCCTGGGTTCAAGCGATTCTCCTGCCTCAGCCTCCTGAGTAGCTGGGACTACAGGCGTGCACCAGCATGCCTGGCAAATCCTTGTATTTTTAGTAGAGATGGGGTTTTGCCATGTTGGCCAGGCTGGTCTCGAACTCATGACCTCAGGTGATCTGCCCACCTCAGCCTCCCAAAGCACTGGGATTACAGGCGCAAACACCGTGCCCGGCTAGCATAATGTTTATAAGGCTTTTTTCACTTAGCATAATGTTGTAGCCTATATTAATTCTTCATCCCTTTTTATGAATTAATAACATTCCACGGTATGGATGTAACACCTTTTATTTATCCATTCATCAGTCAATGAACATTTAATTGGTTTCCAGCTTTGGTTTATAATTTTAAAAGCCGGTTGCGCATGGTGGCTCATGCCTGTAATCCCAACACTTTGGGAGGCCAAGGCAGGAGGATCACTTAAGCCCAGGAGTTCAAGGCTGCAGTGAGCTATTATTACATCACTGCACTCCAGCCTGGGTGACAGAGAGAGACCCCACTCCTAAAAAAAAAAAAAAACTGCCATGAATATTCATGTACAAGTTTTATTAAATTATTATTAGAGACAGGGTCTTGCTATGTTGCCCAGGCTGGTCTCAAACTCCTGTGCTCAAGTGATCCCCCTGCCTCAGCCTCAGTCCCCTGAAGTGCTGGGATTATAGGTGAGAGCCACTGCACTTGGCCCATGTACAAGTTTTTGCTGTATGTACATATGTTTACATGTCTCTTGGATATATACCTATATTTTTGCTTTATGGGTGTGGAAACTGAGGCCCCAAGAGGTCACTTACTCAAAGTTACCAGCTAGAACTCAAACGAACTGTCCCTTTAACCTAAATGTGTTTGATTTCCAACTCAGAGCTCTTTCAACTGTATCACACACACACACACACACACACACGCACTCACATGCATGTAAATTCATTCACACATACACACACCAGCACCAGTCAACAAACGCTCCTTTGAGCCCTTTGCTTTGTCCAGAGTGCAAAAGTTCAAGAGAGGCAAACAGAAGTGGCACGATGCTGAGAGAGATAAATGAGGCTTCCAAAGAATAAATAAGTCAGAACATTGATTTGAATATTACCAAGGGATAGACCAGAAACATTTAACGGATTATAAAGAGGTTAGTGAAGAGCGAATGGCCCAAATTTGGCCTTAGGAGCATGCACACCACTCCTATTGATTGCGATGAGATTTCTGGAAGTGAACGCACTTTACCAGAAAAATAGTATGCAAGTCAAAGATGTTGCTGTGGAGAGAGCCGCACTGGAAATCAGGACATGGCCCTGCTCATGGAAGGCTGTGACCACCCAGTTATTTACTCCCAGAGAGCGGGGGCAGCTTACATCAGGAAAGTTGCTTACTCTCAGGGTTAGTACAGGAAGATTTGATTTCACCGTTTCTGTGAGTGAGCCGGATCAGAAGCTATTCTGAGCGTCCTCAAAGGAAATGTGCCAGAAATCATAAATAAAGAAGTCAAGCGCATCCAGTGGCCATATCAAATGTGACATTCCTGAAGAATATGGGAACATGCTATCTTTCAAGCTGCTGATTCTTAAAAAAGGAAAAAGTAGAAAATACCTTAGTCCCAGGGAACAAGAGAAGCCTCTAGAGTTAAAATCTAAACCGAGACAACATAATTCAGGATGTAAAGAGAAAAGCAGTGTTTATCAAAGTGCGAGACTCAGCCATTCGTTGAACATATCTTTATTTTTGACAGTCTCTGCACCAGTCACTCTGTCCCCACTGTTCTCTAGCCCCCGGCTCTGCTTTATTTTTTCTTTCTTACAGTAATATTTTGTACAGGTTTATTGTTCCCTGGACACATTGTATAAGTGTATTGTTGACTTGCTTATTGTTTATCTCCCAGGCAGGAACTAAAAGTTCTAGGACAGAAACCTGTTTCTTCTTACTCACCTCACTTCCAGATGTTGGTTCCAATTTCCTAATTCACCCCCCTGGCTCCTTTGACCTCTTTCCAATCCATTTTCCTGAAACCAGGCTTGTCATTTCCCTGCTAAAAGTCTTCAGGGTGTCCCCTGGCCTGTGGGACCTTGAGGTTGCATGCTGAAAGGGGCCTGGGCTCCCCATTCTTGGCTACCTGACATCAGGAGGTTCCAGATGAAAACACTTTTTGACCCCCATCTCTGGCTTAGGGCATTTGACATTTTTCCAGGAGCTCTCACCTCTCAGGGCTACTCTCCCCTGATTTCAGCATACTCCCTTGGGTGAGAAGGAAGGAAGGAAGGAAGGAAGGAAGGAAGGAAGGAAGGGAGGGAGGGAGGGAGGGAGGGAGGGAGGGAGGGAGGCAGGGAGGGAGGGAGGGAGGGGAGAGGGAGGGAGGATTTTTTCACCATGCTTTGATTTAATTTGCTCAGCTACTAATCAAGGTGTTGCTCATCTCTCCTGGGACATATCCCTGAACTGTCCAGGCTGAAGGCAGATGACGCCTCGACTGATGCCATTGCATTGCAGAAGGGTCCTTCCTGCAGTCAGCCCCTGACAGTGCCCCCTCTGGGGAAGAGTGGGTCCAGGGACAGACGAGAGGAAGCACCTTGCTGAGTTGTGCTGACACTGGCCAGGAGTGGCCTCGCTCTGCTGAGTCATTGTATGGGGTATGTGTGGCTGCATTAAGGAATAGAGACCACTCTGGTGGCTGCTGTTGAGGATGGCCAAGATCATCAGAGGACAGGAAGCTAAGCCACCTGGCTACTCTCTCTGGAGCTCAGAATGGTGTTCAGGACCAGGAACATCCTTCAGGGGCCAGTGCTGTTCTAGTGTCCTCCAGGCTTTGGGGTGCCACCTGCCAGAGGCATTCTCTGCTCTAAGGCCCCTCCATCAGCTCCTCCACCTCCATGGCCCAGATGGGGCCATGGGTCCTACCCCTGTCCACTAATGTCTCTCTCCTACCTTCATCCCACTTCCTGACTTCTGCTTCTACTTCTCATTTATTCTTAGCTTCCTCTTGCTACCTTCTGTATGTGTCATTTGGCTTCTGCCTTTGGGAAACCAGAGTCCTGCCTCTCTCCAGAGGCTCACTCTCAAACTCTGCCACAGAGGCTGTGTGGGCTCAGCTGGTCACCCATACATCTGCAGTGCTGCCCCAGAAGTCACTACCCTGTTCGTGGGGTGGCTGCCTTTGCAACAAGCCCCTACCTTAATCCAGTGTGCAAGGGGTGGGTACATGGGTAGCTTTTTTCTAGAAGGGGCTTTGGGCATGGCAATTCCTTTTTTTTTTTGAGACGGAGTTTTGCTCTTGTTGCCCAGGCTGGAGTGCAATGGCATGATCTCTTCTCACTGCAACCTCTGCCTCCCGGGTTCAAGCAATTCTCCTGCCTCAGCCTCCCGAGTAGCTGGAATTACAGGCAGGCGCCACCATGCCCGGCTGATTTTGTATTTTTAGTAAAGACAGGGTTTCTCCATGTTCGTCAGGCTGGTCTCGAACTCCCAACCTCAGGTGATCCGCCCGCCTCAGCCTCCCAAAGTGCTGGGATTACAGACCTGAGCCACCACACCTGGCCCCCATGGCAACTCTTAGAACATAATACGTCTTTCTCACAGCCAGCTGCTGCGGCTCATGCCTGCAATCCCAGCACTTCAGGAGGCCAAGGTGGGAGGATAGCTTGAGCCCAGAAGTTCGAGCCCAGCCTGGGCAACATAGGGAGACCCCCCATCTCCACAAAAAATACAAAATTAGCTAGGTGTGGTGGTGTGTGTCTGTGGTCCCAGCTACTTGGGAGGCTTAGGCAGGAAGATCACTTGAGCCTGAGAGGTTGAGGCTGCAGTGAACTGTGATCGCACCACTGCATTCCAGCCTGGGTGACAGAGCGAGACTCTGTCTCTAAACAAAATTTAAAAATTAAAAAAAACACATCTTTTCCCAATATAGATGGCAAAGGAGCAAATGAGATGGTGGAGGTGGATATGCTTTGGAAGGTATAACAGGCTGTATTGGTACAAAATAATATTAATTGTTGATAATTATTGATAATTAACGTAGCCATTATTGTGGCTACTAATGAAAGTTTTGCTTCCCTGGAACTTGTGGACCAAGGGCAGTGGTTACCAATGGCCATGGTCTTTGATTCCCAAACTCTTGCCAGGAAAGTTGCTGGGACACCAGCCTCCCTCTGCCACCCTGCATTAAAGCTGCTTCATCTAGAATCCTCTGAACCTGCCTCCCCGTCTCACTGTTGCTCCTCTGGTGGCTCAGGGCTCCCCCCATCCCAAAGTACACAGATCTTCAGGCCCCAAAGATTCCCAGGTGCTTTCATTTCAGAGCTACTTCCACCAAGGACCCACAACCTTCCAAAGGGCTGGGACCAGCTTGCTCTTCTTCTCAGCCCTGCCCAGGGGATGGGCAAATGGGTCATGGCTGCCCACAACCCCTAGTCCACATACTCCAGCCCCATGGAGAGAAGGACTCTTCCTCTATCGAAGTCTTAAATTCCAGATACGTGACAATGGCTGATTGAGCTTGAATCAGAGGTCCACACTGGGTAATCAGCTACAACCAAGGGCCATGTTGTACAAACATAGCTGCCAGGAGCCCACCTCTGAGACAGGGAGTGAGCAATGGTTGAGGGAGTCATTCAGGGCCAAGCAGATACCCCTGATGAGGTCCTTTACACCAAGGAAGCTGGCGTACATCAGAGGGCTTGGAGCCTGTCGCAGTAACACGCTGCCACTAGATCTCTCCTAGCGCCTTGGGTTTTCTCTACTGTGGAGCTCACAGCTCACAGCAGGACCTGTGTAGGAGACAGTATTCCGTGTAATGGAATTCCCCACAAAAAAATTCATGTAATGTGGCATTTACAACTCAAATGATGCCACAGAAGGGTTGCATGTTATGGTCAAAGTCAAAACCGGTTTCCCTCTGGCAATGTGGTGTGATTGGTGAAGATTATTTTTAATTTTTATTTTATGTATTCATTTATTTTTGAGACAGAGTCTCGCTCTGTCGCCAGGCTGGAGTGCAGTGGCACAATCTCAGCTCACTGCAACCTCCGTCTCCTGGAGTGCAGTGGCACAATCTCGGCTCACTGCAACCTCCGTCTCCTGGAGTGCAGTGGTACAATCTCGGCTCACCGCAACCTCTGCCTCCTGGTTCAAGCGATTCTCCTGCCTCAGCCTCCCGAGTAGCTGGGACTACAGGCGTGCACCACCACACCTGGCTATTTTTTGTATTTTTAGTAGAGATGGGATTTCACCATATTGATCTCGATCTGTTGACCTCGTGATCCACCTGCCTCGGCCTCCCAAAGTGCTGGGATTACAGGCGTGAACCACCGCGCCCGGCCGATTGACGATGATATTAAAGAAAGCCTAAGCAAAACCAGCTCCCAGGACCTGTTGCCACCGGAGCCACTCCCCTGGTTCCAGGTGCTGGGCCTGTGCTTAGTCAGGGCTTGGTTAGTCATAAAACAGAAATTCACTGAACTCCTGGGAGTGATCACCTGTTGCTTTTGCCTATTTGGATTCTTTTCCCATTATTCTGAAAACGGGCGCTGTGATTTCTTTTTTTAAAGGATTCTTCACCCTATCTTAGTCTGTTTGGCTTAGGTGGGCCTGACCCCAATCCTCAGATACAGAGGTAAGTACATGGATTGCAATAGGTCAAGGGGGTCGTGTGACCCAGTCTGGGCCAAAGACAGTCAGCCCTGTGACCTTTTCCAGATGAGCCAATGGGTCAGCAGAAACCCTGGTCTGCAGAGTAAAAGGACCAGATATGCAGAGAAAAGCAGAAATGGGATATTGTGTGGAGGAAGAACGAGAGAGAGAGAGAGAGAGAGAGAGAGAGAGAGAGAGAAATGGAGGCAGAAGCAACCTTCTCATTCCTGTGATTTCTGGTTATTCTTTCTATAGCAGGAGTCCATGTGACTTTCCCCTTTGCTTTCTAATGACCTCCATTTTTAGTTGAAATTCTCTATTAGTCAAGATTCATTCAATTTTTACACTACAGGAACTCAGATTAAATTAGTTTAAACAAGAAAACGGGAATGTATTGGTTCATATAATTGGAAAACTCAAGGTATGAATTCAGGTATGGCTGGATCTAGGGCTTCAAATGATATCACCAAGATACTGTCTTTTAGCTGAATGCGGTGGTGACTCATGACTGTAGTTCCAGGTACTTGGGAGGCTGAGGCAGGAGGGTCACTTGAGCCCAGGAGTTCGAGGCTGCAAAGAGCTATGATCTTGCCACTGCACTCCAGTGTGAGTGACAGAATGAGACCCCATCTCAAAAAAAACAAAACAAAACAAAACAAAAGACACTTCTTTTTCTTTTTCTTTGCGTTGGCTTCATTATTTGTTAGGTTTTCCCCATGAGGTAGAAAAGATGGCCTCCAGTAACTCCAGGCTTACATAAAAACCCCTGAAAGACAACACCTCTTTCCTAATAGTTTGGCAAAGTCCAGGCTGACTCCCCTGCTGTTGGTCATGGCTGTTTGCTTTCAACGCAGTGGGGATGGGGGTTGGAAGGTGCAGAGAAAGAGGAAGGAAGGGCATGACATGTTTTTAGTGTCCACGAATATGAAGTCCCTGTCAAGCCCATTTACATGTGACAGTGACAGAGCCCATTTACAACCTCAACAAGGAGGGCCAGTCTTGTGCAATGAAACCTCCTCTTTCTGAGCTCTTCATGGGCTTGTATTTTAAAATAACATATATATTTATATATTATAAAATTATATTAAATATGTTTTATATAGATAACATATTAATATAATATATAATATATAACATATCTAGTATAATTTTATTATATTAATAATTATTAATATATAATTATACATTATAATTATATAAATATATAAAATATAAAATATAAACATTATATATAATATAATTATAATATAAATATTATATAATATAATTATAAATATTATATATAATATAATTATAAATATTATATATAATATAATTATAAATATCATATAATATAAGTATAATATAAATATTTATATTTATATTATAAATATATTATATATAATATATATAAATATATAAATATTATATATATTTATATTATAAATATATTATATATAATATTTATAATATAAATATTATATATTTATATATTATATATAATATATTTATAATATAAATATATATAATATAATTATAATATAAATATAATATAAATATTATATATAATATATATAATTATATATTACATATATAATTTGAGAGAGACAGAGAGAGGCATGTCTCGCAATGTTGCCTAGGCTGGTCTTGAACTTCTGGCCTTAAATGATCCTCTTGCCTTGGCCTCGCAAAGTGCTGGGATTACAAGTGAGCCACCACACCCTGCCTCTTCATTCGAATAGGCAAAGACGGGCAGGATTTGGGAAAGGGTATGGGAAGAATTTGAAGGGGTGAACAACAGCAGCAACAGCTAACATGGTGGAGCTGGCGCTGTGCTAAGTGTTTCTCATAACTGATGAAATCCTCACCACCAACCTACTATCTTCAACTTTTATTATCCTCACTTGCAGATGCGATTAAGGTTCAGAGAGGTTAGGTAACTCTGCTATGATCACACAGCTGATAAAATGCAGAGCCAGGCCGGGTACGATGGCTCATGCCTGTAATCCCAACACTTTGGGAGGCTGAGATGGGCAGATCACGAGGTCAGGAGTTCAAGATCAGCCTGGCCAACATAGTGAAACCCCGTCTCTACTAAAAATACAAAAAATTAGCTGGGCGTCGTGGCGGGTGACTGTAATGCCAGCTACTCAGGAGTCTGAGGCAGGAGAATCACTTGAACCTAGGAGGAGCGGGGGTTGCAGTGAGCGGAGATTGCGTCACTGCACTCCAGCCTGGGCGACAGTGAGACTCTGTCTCAAAAAAAAAAAGCAGAGCCAGGTTCACAGTCAGGCCATGTGGGAGCAGAACGCTTGCATTTAACCACGGCACTGTCTTGCCTCTCAAGGGAGAGAGATGCACAAAGGATGAAGGAAAAAGCCTGAGGAGGCTGGGAGTTGTGGCGCCATGGGAGGTAAAGGTGCCAGGGAAAACTTCCTGAAGGGGGAGTTAACAAAAGAACTTTTATTTATTTTTTATTTTAATTTTTTTTGAGATGGAGTCTCGCTCTGTTGCCCAGGCTGGAGTGCAGTGGCTTGATCTCAGATCACTGCAACCTCTGCCTCCTGGGTCCAAGCGATTCTCCTGCCTCCACCTCCTGAGTAGCTGGGATTACAGGCACCTGCCACCACACCCAGCTAATTTTTGTATTTTTAGTGGAGATGGGGTTTTGCCATGTTGGCCTGGCTGGTCTCGAACTCCTGACCTCAGGTGATCTGCCCACCTTGGCCTCCCAAAGTGTTGGGATTATAGGCGTGAGCCACCACGCCCGGCCACAAAAGAACTTTTAAGAACAGGATTGTACAGTGTTCGTTGGAAGGTATATGAATTGCAGCACTTCTTAAAACCATCCTTCTGACCTCCCTAAATCTCCCTCTGCCTGCTTTGTACACAAATACCTTCTGAGATGGGTTTCTGGTGAAATAGAGGAAGGTGCTGGCTGAGTTCCACGTCTCAGTCAGAGCTGTGTCAAAATGAAACAGCAGGCCTGGGTCAGCGGCCCAAGCCAGACACTAAACGAATTTAGCAGAAGCTGCAGCTCTGATGCAGAGGGGAGTATGAAAAGGCAAGCCACTCCAGAACTCTCCGAAATATTGGGGACAGCGTTGCACTTCCATAGGGTGTGAAATATGCATTTGAACTGATATTTTTGAAATAGTCAAGAGGAAGGGAGGCCCCAGCTGACAAATGGATTACACAAAGATGGTAAACTGATGCCCCAAACCCTGGGAACATCAGCTACCTCTCTACGCCCCCATGCCTCCCCTTGGGCTGGAGTTGGAGGATGAAGACTCTGGGGTATGTTTGGCATGGGGTGGGCTGATGATATATGCAAGAAAAAGGCCAGAGAGCGGCTTGGAGTCCTTGGGTCTCCGTTTCTGGAGGCAAAAACCTTCTTATTGGTACTGGGGCATAAGGACAGTCAAATGAACTTCTAAGGGGAGGGTCCTTGATGCTGGCTCCCAGATCCTGGGCTGACTTTGCTGCCCTTAATGGAAGGGTCCCAGGGCTTGGCGTGGAGCTGACTCTGAAGGCAGGCCTCAATTGGCTCCTGTTCTAAGGAGAAGGGAAGAGAGGGGCAGGGAGCCAGGCAGAACTTGGCAAGGGACAGGGAGGAGGGAATGAGACCAGGCTGGTAAACTCTGATGAGAAAGTCTGGAGCGCTGGGCCTGGAATGGGAGGGCAGCATGGGCCTGGAGGGGCTGCCTCAGAAGCAGCCGAAGCAGCAGCCAGAGCCGGCGAGAGGGAGATGGCAGGAAGCAGGGAGGTAAACTTGTCCCGCTGCCCACCTGGGCAGACTCAAAAGCCATTAGGTTTCCCAGAGCAGCAGGCTTGGTGAGAGATGCATCTTGTCTGCTGCCAGAGGGGAGGTCTGGCCAGGAAGACAGCCAGGAGCCAGATCTCCCAGCTGCAGAGCTCTTAGGTGAGTTCCTAGCTTTGCTCCCTTCCCTCGGTGTCGGCTTCTCCCAGGCTCCGTTTGTTCTTCTTGCTGCTGCTTCTCTCCCTCTACGCTCTCCCTCCGAGGCTTGCAGTGTCACCTGCATCCTGACAACTACCAGAGTTCCAGCTTCTTCCCTGAGTTCTCTCCTGGGAGCCCCTGATCTGGCATCCTTCACCCCATGCTGTGCCACAGACCCTCAAATTCAGGGGGTACCAAATTGAATTCTTCTGCCTCCCTGGGGATAGGGAGCAAAAGGTGACAAGTGCTCTTTTCTTCGTCCCCCAACCCCCACCCGCAAAGGGGAGAGCTACGCGCCAGACCTCAAGCCCCCTGGCAGAGCCAGCTTCCCAGGAATCCGACCCCACCCTTGGCCTCGCGCCTCTCTGCCTCATGCTGGTGCTCTCCTTCCTTTCCATCCAATCTGGGCTCTCCCTCTCGGCTGCCTTCGCACCGTGCTGTGGAAGCCATGGCCCCCGCTCCCCGGGAAAACGCAAGGTGAGGGGATCCTGAGATTTGGTTTGGCCTTGGAGGGAGAGGCCATCCTGAGCTTTAAGTCAACCTAGGAAGGGCATGGGACAGAGGACAGAAACCCAACCGACAGCACAGGGACCTGTTTCCTTCAATCCTCTGTTCCCTGCAGAGATGGCTCCTTGCGGACTGCGCAGAGAAGAGTGAAGGGAAAGACGGTGTCAGACCTTCCTGGGTCCCTCTGTCTAAAACCTCTCAATAAAACCTCATTCCACCCTTATCTCCAACAATCTTTCCCCCTTCAAATCCACTCTTGCTTTTGTATTTACTTTGTAAACAGCTGAGGACCTTCAGCTCTTAGGTTTCCAATTATGACACAATTTTATTTTTCTAGTAACTGCCACCAACAGGACTCCAAGAAGCCCTCTGCCTGGCTGGGAGTTATGTGTCTTTGACCACACCTGGGTTCCATTTCTTTCAGATGGTTTTGGCTATAAGAACAGTCTTATTCTAGTTAAGACCTGGTAATTTTAAAACTTCAGGCTCAGGCCGGGCATGGTGGCTCACACCTGCAATCTCAGCACTTTGGGAGGCCGAGGCAGGCAAATCACCTGAGGTCAGGAGTTCGAGACCAGCCTGGTCAACATGGTGAAACCCCGTTTCTACTAAAAATACAAAAATTAGCTGGGCGTGGTGGCGGGCACCTGTAATCCCAGCTACTCGGGAGGCTGAGGCAGGAGAATCGCAGACCCAGGAGGCAGAGGTTGCAATGAGCCGAGATCATGCCATTGCACTCCAGCCTGGGCAACAAGAGCGAAACTCTGCCTCAAAAACAAATAAACAAAACGAAACAAACAACAACGAAAAACCTTCAGGCTCAGATCTGTCTCAAAATTTAGTTCTTCCTCTGCAAGGCAAGCTGGGCTGGGAGCTCTAAGGGCTTGAAGTGTGAGTGTGTGTGTGTTTTGGGGAGTTCAGAGGTCACACGCACACACATTCACACCCCTTCTCTGGGCTCACCCCTAGGGTTGGGGCTTGAGGAGAAGAAAGAAGGATACAGCTGTCTCTGGACTGACCCTTGGCTAGAAGATTGTGTGGTGCCCCTTCTGTAACCCATGGCTGTGGTGGGCTGAGCTCAAAGCCTGACACCTGGCGGTTGTAGGTGAAGGCCCCTATAGGCCCCACTGATCAGGGACTCAATTCCAGGCCCCTTCCTCAGGCACTGGTGGTTTCTCCCCAGAGAAGTGACACCTTCCAGTTAATCTTTGGCCGGCCCCTGTGCCACACCCCTCCCTTATGTTGAGATTCTTGGACCCGTGCTGAGAGGGTCCAAGCATGGGTTCAAGAATCTGCAGCCCCCGAGTCTTACCTTCCATAGCCTCTGCTCCCAGACCCCCGTGTCTCCCAGGAACCGGAAGCCCAGGGGCCTTTCCCTGGCACTGCTCTCCACAACCCCATCTGATGGCCCTGGGGCTGAGCAGATGTCCGGCCAGGGAATGACACGTGAGTCCCCCCGCTTCTTACAGTCACCCCCAGACTTGATCAGCAGATCAAGTCTCCCCTCCTCTGCAGAGTTCTGAGGGGTAGAGAAGACATTTTTATGTCTGAAAAGGTGTATATGTTCAAATTCTGGTGTCTCTCAGGGTAAAGCTCAACCAGACCGATTTGGCCTTTCTCCCCCTGGGGGACAGAGTCTCAGGGTGGCTCTCACTGGTGACCTCTGGAACACAAGATTCCTATCAGGACCTCCCATGGTGCCTTTACACCAGCCTTGCCCACAGCATCTTCCCAGACACAGGGCTAGACATCCGGAAGTCAGGGCATCATCCTAACTGCCCTCTCCTCTTTCCTGCCCCACAACATCTCCTCGGTCACCAGACCTACTTCTCTGCTCCTGGTTCAGGTTCAGGTTCATGGCCTGGACGTCGGCACGGGTTTCACTAGTTTCCCTGCCCAAGTTCCTCCCCTCCACTGGCAGTGACCTTCCTAAGCCTTAGTCTTAGTTTCATCACTTCCCTTCACATCTGATGGCTCCCTATTACCCAGAGAATCATATTTCAACTTCTTACTTTCAAATTCTAGGCTTCTCTTGATGTGATCTCCACCCTCATCTCCAGCCAGGTACACACAGTGTGACAGTTGGTAATGACTGGCCCCAGAGCACTGTGTTGAGGGCTGTGAGGGTTGAATCAGGGTTCAGTGGGAAGGAGAGTGCGGTGATCAATTAGTGATGCCTGCCATGGACGCAGGGGCGGCAGAACTGCAAGGTTTTTGCCACCCTGTGCTAGTCATATTAAACTGTCCACATTTTCCCACCTGGAATCCAGCTGGACTCTCCTTCTTTCCTTTCTCCATGGCTCAGGATTGGGGTATGAAGACCCATGTCTCAGGTTATTGCCACCATGAACTCACCATTCTCCCCCAAACTTGCCAAATATTTACACATGCTGTTCCCCGCTGCTGAGACTCCCTTCCATTTGTCCTCCATTGGACAAATCTCTCCTCATTTTTCTGTCCTAATGAACTCAGGTGACCATGTTTCTCAGTTGCCTGGGCTTGCACTGTGGTGCTGGCATTATTAATAACCAATCATTATTAATAGCACCGCTTTCACTTTCACACCTGTCTCAGTTTGCACTATGAATCATCCATGCTTACCTGGATTCTAGCACACATGATGCCAAAGACCCTTGTGTCATTTAGGTCTGTCTTGTCAACACTCATCCCAGTGTCTGGCACAGATAGGATCGTTGGAGTGGAGTGGAATTGAGCTGATGGGAAGAAGGAGAGCAAGCAGGCAGAAGGGTGAGGTGGGGAGACCCAGTGGCCCCAGTCAGAGGAGTGGAATAGTCAATAACAACATCAGAGAAGAAACCAGGGCTTCCAATCAGGCCTGCAGATCATGCCTGGGAGGGGAGGGGCCGTGATAGAGACACCGATGGGGTAGAACATAAACAATCTGATGAGGAAGGCCCAGACCTTGCTGGCTCACTCATGGCATCGGAAAGTAAGAGATCTAAAAATAAAGCTGGCAGACAGAGAGGAAGTGGGCCCAGCTGAGGCGCAGCCCTGTGCCTCTGGCTGCCGGCTCCCTGTGGCCAGGCTCCGAGGGGGTCCTGGTGACAGGGCTGAAGCCTCAGGGTCTCTACACATGCAGTTCTCACTGCTTGGAATGCGCCTTTCCTGAGCCCTTCCCCCAGCAAACTCCTCTTCCTGAAGACTTCAGCTTAAAGGACCCTTCTAATCATTCTCTGACTCTCACCCCCTCCCGCAACCCACATCCTGGATAGATCAGTCCTCCCTGTTATACTCCCCGTGATCTTTCCTCCATGGTTCTGTCATTAGATCTTACTTACGTGAACATCTACCTAACGTCTACCGAACTCCTTCACACGACTTTGAGCAGAGGCTGAGAGCAGAGGCTTGAAATCCGATGCCTGGGCTCAAATTCTGCTCTGTTTACACAGGCTGTGTGACCTTGGGCATCTCTTTGTACCTCTCTGTGCCTCATCTGTAAAATCTTTCCTTGTCTAAAATGGAGATAACACTCTGGGCATGGTGGCTCATACCTGTAATCCCAGCACTTTGGGAGGCCGAGGCGGACAGATCACTTGAGCCCAGGAGTTCAAGACCAGCCTGGGCAACCTGGTGAAACCCCATGTCTACTAAATATACAAAAACTAGCCAGACATGATGGCACATACCTGTGGTCCCAGCTACTCAGGAGGCTGAGGCTGGAGGATCACTTGAGCCTGGGAGGTCGGCACTGCAGTGAGCCATGATTGCATCACTTCATTCTAGCCTAGGCGACAGAGTGAGACCTAGTGTCAAAAATAAAATAAAATAAAATAAAATAAAAATGGAGACAATGCCAGCAGCTGCTTGTCAGCATTGTTGTAAGGATAATGTGTGTTGAAGCACATGGGGTATTTAGAACCTGCCATCCCTGACACATGGCAGGCCCCTTTACTAGTGGCGTTCAGTACTGTTATCACCGGAGGCCAGGGTCAAATCTGTATTCTTACCTCACTTTGCAGCACCTAGCAAAGTGCCTGGCAAGCTCAGTAATGACTGCTGAATGAATGTGTCTTTATTTATGCACCACCTTGTTCCAAAAAAGACTTGAGGCTGCAAGATGACATATGTCATTGAGAGCATTGTGATTTTTTTTTTTTTTTAGACAGGGTCTCACTCTGTCACCCAGGCTGGAGTACAGTGGCATGATCATAGCTTACTTCAGCCTCAACCTCCTGGGTTCAAGCTATCCTCCCACCTCAGCCTCCTAGGTAGCCGGGACCACAGCCATGCGCCACCACATCCAGCTAGTTTTTAAATATTTTTATAGAGATGGGGTCCCGCTATGTTGCCCACGCTGGTCTTGAACTCTTGGGCTCAAGCCATCCACCCACCTCAGCCTCCCAAATTGTTGGGATTACAGGCGTGAGCCAAAATGCCCCACTAGCACTGTGAATTGTAAAGCACATTCAAAAATCTAGTTGTTACCATCAATAGCCCTTGACTCTCCCCATGGATAGTCTTCCTAATGACAGTCTGTCCGGAGTGTCACACACCTGTGTGGTTGACTAGCTCCCTGCCTCCCAGAGTGACTGTTTTTGTCTGGTGATAAGAAAAGTCTGGGTCTCAACTGCTCATGAGGCTGACGCAGGAGAATCGCTTGAACCTGGGAGGTTGTAACACTGCATCACAGCCTGGGCAACAGAGACTCTATCTCAAAAAAAAAAAAAACAAAAAGAGGAAAGAAAAGTCTGGGTCTTGCAGAACAGCAGAACGGAACCGAAACCTGCCTCAGGTAACTTCTGGTGGCCGGTCCCAGTTCTGCCCTCAGGGCTTCAGCCCTTTCAGCCCAGGACCTCCTCCAAGGGATTTGAGGACCAGTAAGCTCCAGTCTGATCTGTGAGCTGGGAAGGGGAGTGAGGGGCTGGGGCAGATGTGTGCTTGGCCGCCCGGGGAGGTGCCCTGGCTGTCCACCCGCACCCAGGCCTCTGATGGCAAGTTGGGGGTGTGAGGACAATGGAGCTGTGTTTTAGTTAAACCATAGCTCTTGGTGAAATCCCAGGGAGCCTGAATAATTGACAGTGCGGTCCGCAGCTGACCGCTGACTTCCAGGCGTGGCGGAAATCGATCTGGTCAACATTTACTGCCCTGGCCCCGGGAGGCCTGGGGGTCGGAGGTGAAAAGTATTGCCCCATCCTGAGTCCTAATCAAACGGTGTGGAGTTGGAGTTAGGTGGACTCACCTGTGTGACTGCGAGCTGCCCTTCTCTGAGCCTGTTTCCTTCTGCCTTCAATGTGGCTAGGAATCCGGTCCTCACGGGGAGACTGAATGGGAAAGAGCTGTGTGCATCGTAATGAGGGGAAGAGGATAAATCTGGTTTGGGATGTGTCTGAGTCTAAGGGCCCATGGGGAAGCCTGGAGGTGAAGGTTCAGCCACTGGATAACTGGGTCTGGAGCTGGCGGGAAGCAGAAGGTTAGAAGTCCCATCTCTAAGTGGTCTCTGCAGCCACAAGAATGGATGAAGTTGTACAGCATGGACATAGAGCCAGGAGAGGACTCAGCACAGACCCTGGGAGGCCACCCACTTCTAAGGTACAGTTGTGGCCCCAGGAAGGGGAGACACACAGAGGGGCAGAGGAGCCACTGGGAAGGAACAGTGTGGGTCAAGTCAGAATGTGGAAGGCGGCAGAAAGGTCAGGAAGAATCAGGACTGAAAAGGGTTGGCTGGACCCAGCCACAGGGAGGCTTCGCAGTGCACTCTGTGAGGACAATTTCAGGAGAGTTGTTGGGACTGTGGGAGGAGAACCGGGTTTTCTCAATAGCAGGATTTCTAGGGGTGAGGAGACACGGGGAGCATACAGGCACCCACGTCTTCACTTCCATGGATGATGTTCTTCATGGATCTCTGGCCATTTTGTGTTTTTGTTTTTGTTTTTGAAACAGTCTTGCTCTGTTGCCCAGGCTGGAGTGCAGCTGTGTGATCTCAGCTCACTGCAACGTCTGCCTCCCGGGTTCAAGCAATTCTACCTCAGTCTCCCAAGTAGCTCAGATTACAGGCACCTGCTACCACACCTGGCTTTTTTAAGTAGCAATGGAGTTTCACCATGTTGGTCAGGCTGGTCTCAAACTCCTGACCTCAGGTGATCTGCCCACCTCCCAAAGTGCTGGGATTACAGGCATGAGCCACCGTGCCCAACCCGAGCTCTGGCCATTTTTAGGAACACCCAGGCTTTAGACCTAGCTCAGCCACAAGTTGTAAAGTCATTTCCAGTCTGATAGTTAAGCCTTTTTTCAATCTAGTCTCAGCTGTTTTCTTTAGCCTCAATTACCATCCCTCCCCATCTTCCCCCACCATAGCCATCCAGAAACTTCCTCTCACCTTTGAATGTCACCTCCCACCCCAGCAGTTCCTGACATCCCCCCATGGAGACTTAATTCCTCTCTTCTCTGGACCTTGTACACTTTTTCCAATGCCTGTGTTTGTACAGTCACTTGTTCACAGATGTTAGCTGTACACCTACTATGTGTCTGGCTCTGTGCAGACTCTGGGATTCAGCAGAACAAGACAGGCAGTGGCAAACTCCATCTCTAACTAACTGGGGCAAGAAGGGGGGAAATTAAGGAGGCAATAAATAACCATACTGCCAGAAGGGCAGGGCCACGGTCAGACCCCGGACGGATGGACGGACTGCGAATGCAGCCAGCTCCCTCCCCTCCCCACTCTCCTCTCTTCTCCCCACCTCTCCTCTCCCTGTCAGCATCAGCGTCCTTCTGCTACTCATTTGGCTTCCCCTACTTTGTGGAAAACAAGAGAGCTCTCAGCTCCAAAGGCCTCACCAGGGAGAGTATAACTGTTTCACCCCAAGTTCCAGTTTAAAACGAAACCAAAAACAACTGCGGGAAAGGACCTGGTTGGCCTGGCTTGGGCCAGCAGCCCACTCCTCCTGAGCCAGTAGCTATGGCTGGAGGGTGAGGTCATGTGCCAGCTCCTGTAACATGAGGTCATATGGCAACATGAGGTCACGTGACAACTGCAGGGCCCACCTGCCTAGACAGGGTGGGGAGAGGAGCTGGTCTCAAAAAGGAGGAAGTGCTTTTGAGAAGGAATGGTGTGGGGAGGGTGGGTTGGCCCTCAAACCAGTAGGGATCTCACAAGGCCAGCGGGGTGCTTGTTGTGGAGCCTTTGGGAGGCTGCAGTCCCAAGCGATCCTTACCTTTTTGGTGCCCTCGACCCCTTTGGCATCGAGTGAAGCCTGTGGACCCTTTCTCAGGATTTTTTGTTTGTTTATTTTGTTTTTGAGACAGAGTTTCGCTCTTGCTGCCCAGGCTGGAGTGCAGTAGCACGATCTTAGCTCACTGCAATCTCTGCCTCCCAGGTTCAAGCAATTCTCCTGCCTCAGCCTCCTGAGTAGCTGGGATTACAGGCAAGCACCACCATGCCCAGCTAATTTTTGTGTTTTTAGTAGAGACTGGGTTTCGCCATGTTGGCCAGTCTGGTCTTGAGTTCCTGACCTCAGGTGATCCACCTGCCTTGGCCTCCCAAAGTGCTGGGATTATAGGCATAAGCCACCACACCAAGCCTCTCAGGATCATATTTTCAAATGCATCAAATAAAATATCTAGCATCGCAGAGTAAACCAATTACATTGGTTCTGTCCACAGCCCCCTTGAGGACTCAATATTGAAGGAGTGTGAAAAGACAGGTTAATTAGAGATTTGCTCAGACATCTCCTGGAGGAAGGTGGTGGGAGCTGTGGCCTTTCCCTTGAGGGTGGAAGTTGGTGGACCCGTCTGGGTCTGGGGTGGCCCTGGGGAAGCTGGTAGTGAAGGGAAATGGGAGTGGGTTGACTGCTAAGACAAAGGTGACACCAGTCAGGGAGCTTGGCTGCTGGTGGCAAGCACAGACTCCAGCTAACCTGAAGGAGTGGTTTGTAAAAGTATCGGGTAGCTCATGCAATTGACAGAGAAACTAGAGAAACAGGCTTGACGAGAACCCAGAGAGTTAAGATCTGCCAAGCTGCCACCTGGGAGCTGACTGCTGGCCAGCTGGTCACTGTGGCCCCATCTGACACCTCCAGCCATGGAGATGACGCCCACACAGCATGAGATGTCCTTGTATGGCGGCACCCTTTAAATGGCAGACTGACTCTGTGCCTCAATGTCACTCTACAGAGTCCTGGGAGGGCATGTCCAGCTGGCCACACTCTAGGCTGCACGTCCATATTCTAGTCACTGGAAGCACAGAAGATCTGTCCCAGGCAGCTTCTGTTGGGAGGGGGGGGGTCCTTCCACTATCTTGGGATTCTCCTAATAGATGCTGGTCAACCAAAGGGGTGAATGTCTGATGGCTGGTTCTGAGGTGTGTGTGTATGTATACACAGAGAATATGTGTGTATGTGTACATCGGGCCAGGTGTCATGGCTCATGCCTATAATCCAAGCCAGGAGTTCAAGACCAGCCTGGGCAATATGGTGAAATCCCATTTCTACTAAAAATACAAAAATTAGGTGTGGTGGTACATGCTTGTAATCCCAGCTACTTGGGTGGCTGAGGCATGAGAATTGCTTGAACCTGGGAGGTGGAGGTTGCAGTGAGCCAAGATTGTGCCACTGCACTCCAGCCAGCCTGGGGGACAGAGTGAGACTGTCTTTAAAAAAAAAAAAAAAAGTGTACGTGAACTAAGCTATGTCCCCTCTTAAGTGCTGTTTTGTTGGGATTTCAGGCCTGTGGCATTATCTAATGACGTGAAACTCAGGATACAGGCTCCTACCTTTCCCCTCGAAAAGGAAATACTGCTGGGCTTGAGACAGAGAATAGGATGAATAGGACCTTTCAGGAAATAAACCAGACCTTCCAGCTTCTTCTCTGCAATCTTTTAGAAACCAGGACTGCTGGCTGGGCGTGGTGGCTCATGCCTGTAATCCCAACACTTTGGGAGGCCGAGGTGGACAGATCACCAGGTCAGGAGTTCAAGACCAGTCTGGCCAACATGGTGAAACCCCATCTCTACTAAAAATACAAAATTAGCCAGGCGTGGTGGTGGGCGCCTGTAATCCCAGCTACTCAGGAGGCTGAGGCAAGAGAATAGCTTGAACCCAGGAGGCAGAGGTTGCAGTGAGCAGAGATTGTGCCACTGCACTCTAGCCTGGGCGACAGTGCGAGACTCTGTCTGAAAGAAAACAAACAAACAAACAAAAAAACCAGGACTGCTGACTTCTTTTGGACTGACCTAGGAAGGACACTGGAAGTCTTGAACTTACCCTGGCATGGGACTTCTCTCTTGTGAGAAGTAAATGGACTTCTGGTGATCAATGGGATGAGGGTGCAAAAAGATAGTCCTTATTCTGAACCTCAAACTGGGGACATAAGTGACTGGTGTTTGCTGTTGCTCCCCCATCCCCATCTCACAGCACTGGACTGTGAGCTCTGGGAGGGCAGGTCTGCGGTCTCGTTCATCTCTGCTCATGCATCTTCCAGCCCAGGCACCAAGACCTGGCCAGTTGTTCACCAGCCTTTCTCTTCCTCCTGGGCACAGAGCCAGGTGACACCTCCCGGCTTCCCTGTGGTTAGGCATGACATGTGACTGAGGCTTGACTAGTGGGACATGGATGGAAGTGACATGGGCCACTTCTGGCCTGGATCATAAAAACCTTCAAGTGTAATCCTCCAAATTCTTCCCTCATCCAGATGAAAGCAGATGATTCTGAGTTCTAGAAAAAGGTGTCACCACAATAAGGAGGGAGGCTGGGTCCCTGAATCACATAGTGGAAGGCTCATTGACCAACCAGGAACTCTGTCCTGTGAGCAAGAAAAGTCTATTGTGTTACTGGGGTGGGGGTGTTTATTAGAGCAGCTAAGGTGATACTAATTCGCTCAGAAAATAGTTGCTGAACCGAGTTGTTCTGTGGTCCTGGATAAAGCACTGCCCTGTCTGGGCCTCAGTTTCCTCAACTATATGAGAAGGCTGGACCAGGTAATCCCTAGGCACCCTTGCTCCTGGGAAAAAGGAGGACTTTAGCTACACACACACACACACACACACACTCTCGCACTCACCCTGTCACGCACACTCCTGCAGTGGGGCTGTTTCCATAGGGACAGGTCCTGAAATGCCTTTCTGGATACAATTTCTCACAAGCACCCAAACAAGGACAACGTTCCAGAACCTTGTTTCTAAGAAATGTCGGTAAAACAAAAACACCCGCTACAGACCCATAAAATGTGAAGACCAACTCCAGTGATAAAATATGTTCGTTCCTATGTATTTTTATAGCTTTCCGGATAATAAAAGGAACCGCGTTCTAATCGGATGCTTTTGTTAAATCAGTGTGCAGTGCCTCTACCCTCCTCTTCACGCACAGAGAGCGCTGCAGGGAGACAGGAAGTAGCAGCTTTTGTTATTACCTTGGGAACCTTTGGGACCAAAGGCCATCCTTATTGCTGTTTTCCCAACTCCTCCAGGAATGGTGGGAAGCAGCGTGCATCAGGGAAGGTAGGAACAGCAGAAGTTGTCAAAGATGCTTCTTCCCTAGCTTCTAGGACAGTTTCTCTCTCTATTCTCATGGGGAGAGAGGTACCAGGGTTGCTGCAGAGATGGGCTGGGGCTTGGTCAGGTAGGCTCTGGGATCACGACGGGGGTTCACACATACGTGCCAGGCACCGTTCTAAATGCTTTGGATATATAATACTAACGTTAAAAAAATAACTTCAGCTTTTATTTTAGATACAAGAGGTACATGTGCAGGTTTGTTACATGGGTATATTGACTAGTCTAAACTTCATGATAACCTTTGTGTAGGCCCTCATTTTACAGAGAGGGAAACTGAGGCATAAGGAGGTTGACAACTTGGCCAAGGTCACACAGCCAGTGAGTAGAGAAGTTGGTATTCCCACGCAGCCAGCTTTGTCTCCAGATCTGCCTCTCTAGGCTTAGGGTTTTTGTTTGTTTGTTTGTTAGTTTTTTTGAGACGGAGTCTCACTCTGTCACCCAGGCTGGAGTGCAGTGGTGCAATCTCTGTTGCAGAGACCACAATCTCTGTCTCCTGGGTTCAAGTGATTCTCATGTCTCAATCTCCTAAGTAGCTAGGATTATAGGCACATGCCACCACGCCCAGCTAATTTTTAAAATATTTTTAGTAGAGATGGGGTTTCTCTATGTTGGGCAGACTCCAGACGTCAGGTGATCTGCCCACCTCAGCCTCCCAAAGTGTTGGGATTACAGGTGTGAGCCACCATGCCTGGCCTAAGAGAAGGGTTTTAATCCATATCCTAAAAGCAGAGGAAGACAGCAGCAAAGTGAACACAGACTGTATACTGTGGTCTGTGATTCTGCCCCACAGGTGACACTGGGCGACATCTTGAGACGTGTTTGGTTGTCACAAGTGGGAATGAGGTGCTACTGGCATCTGGTACATAGAGGCCAGGGATGCTACAAAACACCCTGCACTGCACAGAACAGTTCCCAACACAAAGAATGCTCCAGCCCCAAATGTCAATAACCCAAGACTGAGAAACCCTGCTCAGAGGTCAGACGGGCTGCAGCCTTTGCCACTCTCCAGCTGTGTGGCCCTGGGCAACTGACTTCCCCTCTCTGAACCTCAATGACTTTAGGAGAACATTGGGTAAGGCAATCATGAGACAAAGCCTGACACATAGGAAGTACCCAATAAATAACAACAATGACTGTTTTCCTCTGATTCTCCCCTGACCGTCGCCATCTCTCACCCTGCCCCAGGCCCTGCCACATTTCTTGACCAAAAAACAGAACCAAGCTCTTAACAGTGAACTTGGGAGAGTTATGAGTTTATATTCCCCTGCTCCCTTCTAGCTCTGCCGACGTCTTCAGCTCCTCTAATTACTTATTTAAAGACTATCGATTCCTTGGGCTGCTGCTGGGAGGCCTCGCAGAATTGCATGTCTCGCAAATAGCAAGAGAGCCGTGGCCTAGCGACTGGGGCCGCAGCCTGACATAACCAGGCAGGGGGTTATTTTCGCCCGGGATGCTTGTGAAATATTCATGTGCTGATTTAAATACTGAGGATGTTAGAGCTGGAAAGGGCCAGAGAAATCATATCGGCAGAGTTTGCCCTCACTGGAGACTAGGCAGCTAGATGGGGTGGGGAGGGTGCCTGGCAGAGATGGGCACTGGCAGAAGTAGGTTCAAGATGGATACCAAGGCCTCAGACTCAATGCGTTGTGACCTTGGGCAGGTCACTTGCCCTTTCTGGGCCGTTGATCCCTCATCTGTAATGAAAGGGAGTTGTGAGGCTGAAATGGGATGGATATGTAAGAATAACTCAGTATAGAGTGGGCCTGCAAAATGTAATTGCATTTGAAGTCAGCAAGCCTGTCTGAGCCTGGATTTCCTCCTCTGGAAACTTCCTGGGGCTGATCAAGTTATATAAGATGACAGATGTGTGAACACTTTATACCAAGCAAAGTGATGGCTGACAAATGTTAAGTGTGTTTAATTAGCATGTGTGAGTGCCCACTATGTCCCAGGTGTTGTGCTAAGTGCTTAAAAAAACAGGCAATAGCTTTCTGAAACTCCCAACACGCATGGCGGAAGGTATCATTATCTGAGTTCCAGTGGTGTGCTGGTAAACTGCTGGGGGAAGGTGAGGGGGGATTCCTGATGTGTAATGTTTGCCAATTTCCTTGGTGTAAATACTCCCACTATGGTTGATTTCAAGCTACCAATATGATATCACTGAACACAGAATTGGGAAAAATCTGCACCAATGGATCTCTATCTTACAGAGGAGGAAACTGAGGTCCAAAGAGGTAGGTTGAGTGCCTTGCCCCAGATAATTGGCTGAACCAGGTCAATCTCCCCCTAAATCTCACCTCTTAACTACCTCCTAGGGTTGAGTCAAATGGGGTCGCTGAGCCTCAGAGATGGGAGTGACTTGGCCAAGGTCACACCTCATGATGGTCTAGAACTAGGACAGGGCCACACCTCCTTTCTCCCAGTCCAGTGTTCTTCCCATCAAGGGCTCAGGCCAATGTGGGGGCCACACTTGCCCTCCCCTCCTACCCCAAGCTTGCTCAGGAAGGCAACAGAACCTCACTTTACAAAGCGCCAACCCTAGGCTGGGCCCTGTGCCAGATAATTACATACGACATTCTCTCATTGATTATTCCCAGCCGACCTGTGAGGCAGGAATTCTGATTGCTAATTGATGGAGCAGGAAGCCTAGGCTCAGATTGGTGAAGTGACTTTCCCAAGGCTACAGAGCTAGGACGTTGTAAAATTCAAACCCACATCTACAGTCACTCCAAAGCCCACATGCTTTCCTCTCCAGCATTCAGCCGGGCCCTCATCCAGCCCACAGACTGCCTGACTCATGGAGGGCTTCAGATGGAAAGCCCGCAGGCATTCATAGACCCATTTGTTAAAAAACAAAACAAAACAAAACAAAAAACAGTACCTTTCTCTGCCTCAGTGATTTTTTTTCTTTTTCTTTATGCTTTCTTTCTTTTTTGAGATGGAATCTTGCTTTGTCATCCAGGCTGGAGTGCAATGGCACAATCTCGGCTCACTGCAACCTCCGCCTCCTGGGTTCAAGCAATTCTCCTGCCTCAGCCTCCTGTGTAGCTGGGATTACAGGCACGTACCACCACACCCAGCTAATTTTTGTGTTTTTAGTAGAGGCAGGGTTTCACCATGTTGGCCAGGCTGGTCTCAAACTCCTGACCTCAGGTGATCCACCTGCCTCAGCCTCCCAAAGTGCTGGGATTATAGGCATGAGCCACCACACCTGGCTGTCAGTGATATAATTTTGAATCAGCTATGATTTTTAAACAAATCAGTTATCAGGCCCCACACCAGACCATTTGAATCAGGATCTCGGGGGAACCTGACCTCCAAGTGGCTCTGGTGTTCCAAAGCTTCCCAGGGGCTTCTGATGTGCAGCTGGTTTGGGGAACCACTGTCCTGTGTCTTAGTCACTCTTGGTGGCAATTGCTGATGGGAAAGCATCAGACCTGAGGGTGAAGAAGGATCCCCAAGTGTTAATAGGCACATGACCCTTGAAAAGGCCAAGACTGTATTGGGCAGGTGGTTATTTCCGAGGTCTGAAATGGACACACATCAGTATCAGCCTCTTCCTGACTGCAGCGGGGACCAAATCAGTCCCCTTGCCACAGAACTGACCTGAGAGCTGAGGGCACTGGACAACCACATGATTCTTCCCCAGCTCCAGAGCGTCTTTCCCTGTCGTGTATTAATTTACTCACCGCGTGTTTCAGATCTGCCTCTTGGGGGCCAGATATTGCACTGGGTGTTGGGGAAGCAACAGCGAACAAGGCACATAGCCGCATCCCTCAAGGGGTATACAGACCCATGGTTGTGACTGGACGAAGATGACTATGTTCACCACAATTCCTGGGAAGAGAGGCTGCAGTGTAGACCCCTCTCCCGTTAATGAAATCTATAGCAGAGGGTGTATTGTTCATGCCTGGCTTGTGACAGGCTCAAGAAGGAGTTGAGTTTCACATTGAGGTTGACATCTTGCAGATGGAGATATGAGTAGAGGAGAGGGAGCTGTGGAAAAGGGGTCTCAGGGGGGTTTGCAGAAATAGCAGGGGTGGCAGTTTCTGGCTGGGTCCAGAAGCTTTTAATCTATTACTTGCAAGCATGAGGAAACACCCGAAGGAGACGTGTGTGATATGATGGAATACAATGAGACTGTCAAACTAGCCTGGGGAGGTGGGGGAATCATCGTGACTATTCATTGAGCCATGATTGTGTGCCAGGTTTTGTGCCACACATGCCATATGCATCATGTCTCAAGTCCTTGTAAATACTTTACAAGATAGACTATTATGCTCATCCTATGGGTCGAGGAAATAGAGGCTCAGAAAGGTAATATGACCTGCCTAAAGACACACAGCTGGTTTGTTGCACAGCCAGAAGTTTTGTTTGTTTTGTTTTTTGTTTTGAGACAGGGTCTCACTCTGTCACTCAGGCTGGAGTGCAGTGGTGTGATCTTGGCTCATGGCAAACTTCGTCTCCTGGGCTCAAGCGATCCTCCCTGCTACTCTGGGATTGTAGGCGTTAATCCTTAACCTCCAGAGTAGCTGGGACTATAGGAGTGTGCCACCATGCCCAACTAATTTTTAAATTTTTTATAGAGACTGGGTTTTGCCATGTTGTCCAGGCTAGTCTGGAACTCCTGGGCTTAAGTGATGTGATCTGCCTGCCTCAGCCTCCCCAAATGCTGAGATTACAGGCGTGAACCACCGGGCCTGGCCAGAGCCAGGATTTGAACCCAAGTTTTTATGATTTGAAAACTCATGCTCAAAGCCCCTACACTGTAGAAGATGCCTTGGTATCTATTTCTCCCTTATTAGAAGGCCCTCATGCCTACAGTTAGAGGAAGGGACAGAACTTGCATGCACACCAGGCCACCTAACAATGACATACAAGATGAGCATTGTCAACCCCATGTTATGGCTGAGGGACTCAGCCTCAGAGAAGTAAATGAACTTGCCCAAGGTCATAGATGAGAAATAGCAGAACTGGGATTGGAGCCCAGGGTCTTTGCCTGGCCCCACCTGCCCTCTGCCCTCACAGCCCTATTACTCCTTCCATGATGGGGGTGGCAGACATCCCAGGCTGGGTCTCCAGAGCAGGCCCAAGTCTGGGCCTCAGGGCAAGGTCATCAGGAGGCCAAAGAGGGAAATCTTTAAATGGTGTCAGGTTCATTGCCTTTGTGGCAGAAGGAAGAAAAAAGAGGCACAGAAGCAAGGAAGATGGAGCTGATTCCTGCTTAACTCACACCCTCTCGTTTGGCTGAGTCAGCGATGCAGGGAGGCCTCCCTGGCCTCAGCACAGAATCGCAGGAATCTGCAGATCTGCTGGAATTTCTCTGCACTGGCTGGCACGGGAGGTGACGAGAGCAGAGGAAAACGACTGCTGTTTTTATTCTCTGGGGCTGGTTTCTTTCTCTCCCCACTCCCCTCCGGCTTCTTGCTCATGTCTTTGAAAGGCCACTTGTCTCTGACTTGCACAGCACTCAACAGTCTAGAAAGCCCCTACAAAGAGCTCTTCGGTCCCCAAAGTGATTTATGATTTTGAAGTGCTTTTTGGATTATGAAAGGCTAACCTACAATAGCCTCCTCACTGCGGCAACATTTACAAAGTGCTTTGCAAGTCACAGGGCATTTTATAGTTTGCAACATTCTTTGCAGCCAAAAGGTGCTTACCTCTCCAGAGGGGACTTCAGAGTTTGCAAACCCTGGTCACACCTCTTCATTTAAACTGCAGTACAGCTCTGTGATAAAGGCTGATAATAATATCTATCACTCATATGGCGTTCACAGTGTCCTAGATATTCTTATGAGCGCTTTACATACGTTCACACATTAATGGTTCGACAACCCTGCAAGGTTGCCACTATTATGATACCCATTTATAAATAAGGATGTTGAGGCACAGCCAGGTAAACCTTGCCCAAGATCTCAGGGCTGTTAAGTAGTGGAGCTTGGATTTGAGGCATTGATGTTTGATAGGATGACGACACATTTTGTATCTATTTTTCAGATGAGAAAAACAGAGGTCTAGGGCAGTAGCCAGTTCTGTCATGCTCCCCGTGTGACCTCAGACTGGTCTTGGCATGTCTCTTGGTCTCTTTTATCCCTCTCTGCAGAACTGAAAGGATAAGCCCCGCCCTGTTCTCTTCTCAACTCTGAACAAATGTGAGGTGTGGGGGTGATGATGCTGGAGGGAGGAGGCCAAGCCTCAGCACCCCCACCCTGGTCTTGCTGCCTGTGCCAAGGTACCAAGCCTTGCCTCAGCTTTCCCCTCTTGGGTGTGGCTCCACTCTGTACAGAAGGCCACCTGGAGGCCTTTCCTGAGACCTCCTGTCTTACAGGTGGAGGGAGAGTAGGGTGATAGGGTGGCATGGAGGAGGGAACTTCACCGAGGGCCCAACTCCCATCTTCTGGGTAAAGTCCTCTAGTGAGAGCCCAGAAAAATCACAAGAGTCCAGCCCCCCAGCCATTGACCAGATGGAGAAACTGAGGCCCCAAAAGTGGAGGTACTCACAGTCACTCAGAGAAGTGGGTGCAGAGGTGGGGCTGGAATTCATCTCCATGCCCTTCCCATGGCCTGTGCTGGGAGTGTGGCTTCAGATCTGAGAAGGCCTTAGGTCATTTGTTCATTCCTTCATTCATTTGTTCATTCATTCTTTCATTCAGCTAGTCAGTCAACAAACATTTCTTGAGTGTCCACTCTGTGTCAGATGCTAGATTTAATAATTGTGGGTATGGCTTGGTCCCTGCCCTCATGGAGTTTATAGTCTAGCACTGTGCTGCCCAGTGCAGTAGCCTCTGGCCATATGTGGCTGTTGAGCAGTTGAAATGCAGCTGTTCCAAACTGAGATGTGTTACAAGTGTGAAATACACACTGGATTTTGAAGACTTAGTATGGAAGAAAAAAGTAAGATATCTCAATGATTATTTATTTATTATTATTATTTTTTTAGACAGAGTGTTGCTCTGTTGCCCAGGCTAGAGTGCAGCAGTGCAATCTTGGCTCACTGTAGACTCTGCCTCCTAAGATCAATCAATTCTCCTGTCTCAGCCTTTTGAGTAGCTGGGACTACAGGCACACGCCACCAAGCCTGGCTAATTTTTGTATTTTTAGTAGAGACAGGGTTTCACCACGTTGGTCAGGCTGGTCTTGAACTCCTGACCCTAGGTGATCTGCCTGCCTCGGCCTCTCAAAATGCTGGGATTACAGGCGTGAGCCATGGCACCCAGCCATTAATAATTTTTTTATCTTGATTACATGTAGGAATGATATTTGGAGTATAGTGGGTTAAACAAAATATTAGATTAACTTCTTCTGCATCTTTTTACTTTCTTAAACAGTGGTTACAGGGGACGGTGGTTCATGTCTGTAATCCCAGCACTTTGGAAGGCTGAGGCAGGAGGATTGCTTAAGTCCAGGAGTTTGAGACCAGCCTAAGCTATATAGGAAGACTCCACCTCTACAAGAAATAGAAAAAATTAGCTAGGTGTGGTGGCACACGACTGTAGTCCCAGCTACTCAGGAGGCTGAGGTGGGAGGATTGCTTGAGCCGGGGAGTTCGAGACTGCAGTGAGCAGTGATTGTGCCACTGTACTCTAGCTCTGCTCATTCTTCCGAGAGGAGGTGGCTTCTTCCTCTTGCCAGTGAGGAGGTCTCTTGGGGCCCACGTGAGCAGCCGAGTACTTGGGGGCACCAGCTCTGTGGCTGTACCACCTGGACCTGGTCTTGATTCTGCCACTCACCAGCTGTGACTCACCACCCCACAATGACCCACATGATTACAATTGTGCTATGGGTCTTTTTTTTTTTTTTTTTTTTTTTTGAGACAGGGTCTTGCTCTGTTACCCAGGCGGGAGTGCAGTGGTGTGATCACAGCTCACTGCAGCCTCGAACTCCTGGGCTCAAGCTACCCCCTCGCCTTAAGCTCCTGAGTAGCTGGGACTACAGGTGTGCTCCACTACGCCCGGCTAATTTTTTAAAAAATAGAGACAGGATCTCACTTTGTTGCCCAGGCTGGTTTTGAACTCCTGGGCTCGAACAGTCGTCCTACCTTGGCCTCCCAAAGTGCTGAGATTACAGGCATGAGCCACTGTGCCCGGCCTGTGCTGAGTTTTGCAGGGAGAGCACTTGAGCAGGTTAATGGCAGCGTCCGGCCAGTGGAGGAGGTGGCATTTGAGTGGAGGCCCCCAGGGTAAGGAGAAGCAACTAGAGGGGAACAGCATGCTGGACCAAGGGAACAGCAGGGATGGAGATCGGCCCTGTTGAGGCCCTGAGAGAAGCAGGTCAGCGTGGCCGAGGCTCAGAGATCTGGCAGGAGGGGGGCCCTGGTGGTGGACAGAGGCCAGATCACAGGACCTCAAGGGCCACACTGAGGAGTTTGTTCTTTATCTGGAGGGCAGCTGGGAGCCATGGAAGGTGTGTAAGCATAGGAGTGCCTGGAAGCCTCAAGCGCTCTCTGGCCTTGTATAAGGCTTGAGAGAGGCAGAGTCTGAAGCTGGCTTTCTCTTCCTCCAGAGAGGTGGCCCATGGCAGGGCTTGAATTCTCGCCAGGTGGAGCTTGCTGGAACTCCAGCTTCACTGCTCTCTCGCCGCGTGGCTGTGTGACCTCAGCCAGATGACCTGCCTCTCTGTGCTTCGGTTTCCTTATCTGTAAAACAGGAATAACGGTGGTGAGTCACTCGAGGGTTCTGCGAAGACTTGGTGACGTAACGCTTGCGAAGTGCTTGGCACAGGGTAGGTCCACGAATAGTTGTCCCTTTTCCTTTTCCCTTCCTGAGTCCCCCCACCCCACCTGTCAAACACCATGCCCCCGCTCCTCAGGCGGCAGGAAGCAGGATCGGAGGAGCGTTTCTGCACCCGTCAGAGTATTTATAGCTGTGTGCTGTCAGCCCGATGTTGTTTTTCGGTTGCATATATATTTTTACATTTTCCACCGTCACACATGGTTTCTCAGTGTGGTTGAGAAGCAGCGGGGGTGGAGGGTGGTGGATGCAGAGAGTGGAGAGTGTAGGAGGCGGAGCCGGATGGCCCAGGACAGTACCGAGGGACGGCCTGGGTCACTTCTGTCTCAGCTCAGAAGCCATCGATGGTGCCCTCTTACCCTCTGCCCGCAGCCCGGGCTCTTTCGCCATGGGTCCAGGCCCTCCCGAGAAGGATTACATGTAGGAATGATACTGCGCGCCGTAGCTGCGTTTCTCACCACTGGCTCTCTCCACTCCCCGCGTCTGAGCCACTTTCTTCCCCGAGTGCATAACCAGGGGAAAGCGAACCGGACGTAGCTCTGCTACTCACCAGCTGCGTGACCTCAAGCAAGTTTCTTTACCTTTCTGAGCCAACGTTTCCTTTCCTGTGAGACAGGAGCACTGACTCCAGTGTCCTGGAGCTGCCGTGAGGATTGAGTGTACAGGCGCCTGCCCGTGAATCCATGGTAGCCATTGTTAGGCGCGCCTCAGTCGCGTGTCTCCAGGCCTTTGCACAGGCCGTTCCCTCTGCCAGGAATCCCCAGGCCACCTCTTCAGGGAGTCCTCCAGGCCTACTGCTCCCCCGCACCTCAGCCCATCCACTCTGGGAGGGGACTAGGAGAGTTCTTTGTAACGAAATTCTTTCTCCTCTAAAAATAGATGTCACACTCCTTGCTTATAAAAATAATCCGTACCCTCCCAGTACCAAGCCTTCCCGTGTTCCTGCTCTATCCTCACACACTTCCCCGGGAAGTGGGTAGCATGTCTCCATTCTACAGGTGTGGGAAGTGGATTCGGGAAGGGAAGTGACTCATCCCAGCTCTACTCAAACTCAGACTTCAGACTCAAGGCCCCGTGGTTCTTGCTACGCGCAGCCTGACATGGCCTCCCTCCCCTACACAAGGCAGAGTTGTCTTCAGAATCCGTCACGTGGGTGATCATGCGACCCCACGGGGTGTTCTGAGGAAGCAGAGGGGCCCTGAACTAGATGCCATGGCTTGGTGCCCAGGGCACACTCCCTTTCCTCGCAGGTCACTGCCTCCAGTCTCAGAGCCCACCCAGGCTCCTCTCTGCTCTCTGACCTCCTTCTCCCAACTTGGGAGCCCAGAGCCCCCCACTCCCTGCCTGCCAAAGGCCGGGCCCTCAGAGCTGGCTGTGTACCCCTAGCCTTGGCGTCTGAAGTGGGTGGAGCTGGCCGTAGAGGGCACTGTTGCTAGGCAACAGTCTGGCAAAGAGTATCAGGCGCCCTGAGAGGAAATGAAAAGGGGCCTTTCCTTGGGGGCTGGAGGGGAACAAGGTGGGGATGGAAAGAAGAAGGGCCTCCACCTCTTCTCCATGCTGCCAAGACCTATACCTCATCTTCACCCTCTCCATCCCCACTTCAACCTCTCACTTATTATTATTATTTTTTGAGATGGAGTTTCATTCTTGTTGCCCAGGCTGGAGTGCAGTGGTGCAATCTCGGCTCACTGCAACCTCTGCCTCCTAGGTTCAAGCAATTCTCCTGCCTCAGCCTCCCAAGTAGCTGAGATTACAGGCACCACGCCTGGCTAATTTTTTTGTATGTGGTAGAGACAGGGTTTCACCATGTTGGTCAGGCTGGTCTTGAACTCCTGACCTCAGGTGATCCACCCGTCTTGGCCTCCCAAAGTGCTGGGATTACAGGCGTGAGCCACTTTGCCCGGCCTCAACCCCTCACTTATTTACTCATCTCTACTCTCATTCATTCATTCATCATTACACTCACTCGTTAATTAGCTTGTTAATTTATTTACTTGCTGTCTGGTGAATCACGGCTTCATTACTTGCTGCGACTCCGTTACCCCATCTGTGAAATGGGAATAATGACTGTATAGATTTCATAGGGTTGTGTTTACACCGCCCATGGTGAGCACATTATAAATGTTTGTTCTTATGATGATGAGTTATTCACAATACTTCCTAAGCACCAGTTCTGTGCCTAGCGTCACGCGGGGCTCTGCGGTGACGGAGGTAAATGAGCTCTCAGCTCAGTGGGAGAGACAGATAAGACCACAGGTGGAGCTGGCATGGGCCTTGCCCATCACCTCCAGATTTCCTCCGATTGTTTTGTGGGCACATAGGGGAGTGTTAAAGGCAGGGGCTGTGGAGCCCTGCACCATGGAATTGTAGGCTGACCCTTTACTTACTAATGCTGCACTCTTGGGTGACAGATTTAACCCCTCTGACCTTGGTTTTCCATCTGCAAAGTGGGACCTGGCAGTAAACATCTTCCTGGATCTAGAGAGGATGCAATGAGATCATGTGTGACCCTTTCTGGGCACTGGGTCAGCTTGCAACAGGGCAGCAATTATTGTTATTGGTGCACGGTGGGAACCGGGTCTCCCCAGGGTGCCGTGAAGTCTCTGAGGGCCGGGACCCAGTTTCTCCTCCTTTTTCTCTCTTTGCTCCACCTTTCTGGGTCTGCCTACTGTTTTCCACCTCCAGCCGTATGCTCATGCCGTTCCCTCTTCCTGAAATAATCTTTCTCGTTATTTCTCCTAAAGCTCTAATATAGTTCTTGGAGGCTTCAGGCCCCAGCTGGGACGACTCACAGAGTGAATCTGGGGTAGATTTTCAATAAACTCCTCACTTATCTCCTGCTGCAGCCAAGCCCCCAGGACCCCATCTCCTTGGAGGAGCCAAGTGGGGTGGCTGCAGCCTCTGCAAGTGAGCTGACTCCTTTGGGGCATAATTCACCCTTTCTCGTAGCCTCTGTCCCCCGAGGCTAAGCCTACATGGTCCATCTCTGCAGATTTTCTGCCCACGAGTTCCCTGGAATCCAGAGAACACTCCCAAGAGAGACAGTCCTTGTCACACCACTCATGATCTCCCAGGCTGCTTCTCCCCAGTGCTTAGCACATGGAGATGCATTCATTTCTTGTGAGCACGTTGATTGACTGTGTGGCTCCCCTGCCAGCCTGAACACTCCGCAAGGTCAGGCTCTGCCTCTGGTTCCCCACTCAGTCCCCAGCACCCAGCCCAGACCTGGTGCATAGAAGATGCTTGTCACACAGATGCTGTGTGGGTGGATGGACAGATGCATGAAGAATCCGTGGTGTGGAGCACATGGGGAAGTGGCCTTTGTTCTTCCATATAGAACGGCAGAGGCTGGAAGACCAAGGATCAGAAATTCCAGAGGTGAGTTTCAACTCTGTGAGCCCAGACAAGTGGGATCCCCTTTTGGGGGGCTCGGTTTCCTTACCTGTGCCATGTCTGCATAATAGTGCCTACCTTATGGAGATGACTCTGAGCATCCAATGATAGGAACTGGGACACCCAGAAGGGAATGATGGCCTGCCAGAATTTGGGGCTGGATCAGTTGCACAGATTCATGTGCCACTCACTACCCTTCCCCGACACCCCTGCTGCCCTGGGCAAGACTTAGGAACTTGGTGACTAGCTAGTTCAGGTGACAGAGGGGCCTGGATGCTCCTTATGAGTCTCCCTTTGGGAGATGAGCCTCTGATTGAGCCTAGATCCTATAGAAATACAGTGTGGGCCAGAGGCCAAGTCATGCATGCCTCTGAGCCTTGGCCACTTTGTCTATAAAAGGCACCATAATATAGGATGAGTGTGGTGGCTTATGCCTGTAATCCTAGCACTCTGGGAGGCCAAGGTGGGAGGATCGCTTGAGCCCAGGAGTTTGAGAACAGCCTGGGCCACATACGGAGACTGTGTCTCTACAAAAAATAATAAAACTGATGATGTGTGGTGGCACATGCCTGTGGTCCCAGATACTTGGGAGGCTGAGGCAGGAGGGTCGCTTGAGCCTGGGAGTTAGAAGTTGCAGTGAGCTGTGATTGCACCACTGCACTCCAGCCTGGGTGACAGAGCAAGACCCTGTCTCAAAATAAATACAATATAACACAATAATAAAGCACTGAAATAAAATGAAATGGGTGATAATAGAACTCTACAGGGTTGTCCCGAGGAAGCAGAGGGACCTGGAAGTAGATCCCATGGCTTGGTGCCCATAGCTATTAGGATTTTTCTTGTCAGTCGTGGTAGATTTTGGTTCTTCCATAAAGAGGAACCCATTTAGGTGTTTTTTAGAAATACCTCTCTGTGAATTGAGATTCCGTGACTCTGACTTCCTGGCTGACCGGGTGAGTCTGGCTCAGTTCTCAGTGTAAGCCACACCCCAGTCTTCTACCTCCCACGCAGCCTCTCTTCATTTTGTCTCAAATGGCCCTCTGCTTTCCATGGGAGGCCTGGGCTCAGTCTGGGACTAGGATCTGAGCTTAGACTGGGGTGGAAACTAGGCTCCGTCTGTAAGCAGTATTGAGGTTCAGTCTGCCTGGGAACGACGAGTCTGCGGATGACCTGGGTTGGGTCTCATTCAATGCCAGGATTGTCTGTGACAAGTATTTCAGCCTGGGTTCCTGGAAACAGATTCTGGACTGCACGTGTGTTTCTTGGGGCATGTCCTTGGGAGATCCACCTGGAAGGAAGGAGCAAGGCTGACTGGGCAGAAGGAGACTGACCCACCGTGAGGTTGCAACTGAGGTCCCTACGAGGACCCCTGGAGCTGACGATCCCCTAGGGTTTCCTAGTTGAGAAGGAGCCGTGCCTCTGCAGCCACACATGGGTCAGGCACTGGCCACAGGCTGTCCCTGGCATGGGGTATAACCCAGTGAGGTAACAGCAGTCCCAGCAGCTTGGCCCTGAAGAGGGGCTCTGGAGCACAGAGTAGTCCCCACAACCCACCCCAAAGCTCAGGCTCACACCAGTGTTTCAGTCAGACGCTGGATGTCCCCACAGGACAGGATCTTTGTCCCCAGCATCTAGCACAGGGCCTGGAGGGGCAGCACAAGCCTCAGCCTGCAAATGGAGGAAGAAGAGGAAGTGTGAAGTGGTACCCTGTGCCACATTGTGTGGGCCAGCTGCTCAGCCTCCCCCAGAGGTTCAGAGAGGGCTGGCCACCTGCCTAAGGTCACACAGCTGCTCAGGGCAGAGCCAGGATTGGAACCCAGGACTGGCTGAGTCCAGAGCTTATGGTCTCCCAGCAACATCAGACTGTGAGCTTATTAGAAAGCAAGGGCCGGGGGAAAGGAAAAGAGAGCCGCTCCTCCCAGTTCCCGGAGCAGGGCACTGGAGCGGGGCCCACCAACTCTGGCCGCCTCTGGCCAACCTGCCAGGACCCATGGCCAGGGGAGGGAGTGGCATCTTGCGGGCGGGCAGCCTTTCTTGGGTAATGAGGCCCAGCCGGCGGTTTGCAGGCCTTACCATGTGAATAATTCATTTGCAACCAAGTCTGGGAATTAGAAACCGTTACTGGATGATTTATTTAACAGGGGCTGCTGCTGGGGAGAGGGGAGGAGGATTTTGAACTATAAAAGGGAAGTGCATACCTTGTAGATAGATTCAGAGAGTCCCACAGACCTGGGTTTCAGTCCAGGTCTGCCTTCTACCAGCTGTGTGACCTTGAATAAGTGACTGGACCTCTCTGTGCCTCAGTTTTCTTTGTTGCAAAAAGGGGATAATAATAGAGTTGCTAAAAGGATTGAATGAGGTAGAATTTGGAGAGCACTTAGAATCATGCCTGGTTCATAGTAAGTGCTCAGTGTTTGATGTATGAATACATGAGAGCCTATATAGAATAGGAGCTTAATTGAGCATGTACTTTGTGACAGGCCCAGTTCTTTTTTTTTTTTTTTTTTTGAGACAGAGTCGCTCTGACGCCAAGGCTGGAGTGCAGTGCTGCAATCTCGGCTCACTGCAAACTCTGCCTCCAGGGTTCACGCTATTGCCTCAGCCTTCCGAGTAGCTGGGACTACAGGCACCCGCCACCACGCCTGGCTAATTTTTTGTATTTTTAGTAGAGACCGTGTTAGCCAGGATGATCTCGATCTCCCGACCTTGTGATCCGCCCGCCTCGGGCTCCTAAAGTGCTGGGATTACAGGCGTGAGCCATGGCGCCTGGCCGGCAGGCCCTGTTCTAAGAGCTTAACATGCGTTATCTCATAGCACTCATGTAAATAGGATATTATTATTATTGCATCTATATTAGAGATGAGAAAATAGAAGCTCAAGCTGGAGCTCAGACAGCTAGTCCTGGCAAAGCAGGGATCTGAACCCAGCCAAGACTCCCTGACTCCAGGGCCCATGCAGTTAACCACATTCCCATATCACAGATCTGATGCACAGCCTAGCACAGACCTGGCTCTTATTTTAAGAAAAATGTCCCTGTCCCCGCTAAGCGTTGCCACTTTCATCATGACATTTGATTCTATTAACAAACCCGACAGGTGGTCAGGGAGCATGTGGTCTCTCTCAGCTGAGGAAGCTGAGGCTCAGAGAAGGACGTGAATCGTTCAATGTCCCACAGCCCCAGATGAAAGCCAGGCCTCCCTGAGGCCTCCTAGCAATGATCACAATGTGTCTTATAACAGCTCAACCCCAGGCGTGTCTGCTCACGCCAAGACTGCACTCCTGGAAGGCAGAGGCTGTGTCTTGGTTTTGCCCGATTCACTAAAGGTCCTTATTAAATAGCAGAGGAAGGAAGGAAGAGAGGGAGAGAGGCAGGAAGGGAAGGAGGGAGCAAGGGAGGGAGGTAAGCAGGCTGATATAGCAGGTAAACTGTCTCTTGTCATCTTTATGCTGCTCCTGCCATAGCTCCCCACACACCCCCCCACCCAGTAAAACACACACTGGAACACATGCTCACACGCTCCTGTCCAGGGTGAGGTCAGTGTGGCCCCTGAGCCAGGCTGCCTGGCACGTGGCTGTGAATCGACCCAGGCGCTTCTGAGGGGCCAGGTGTCCTTGGCCTCCCACAGGAGGTGGCACTTTGCCAGACCCTTGCAGAGGGTGGCGGGGTCTCCAGGCCTGTCCCTGGATGTGAGCACAGGGACACGGCAGCTCTGCCCTGTCCACCGGCTGCTGGCGGGCCTCCCGGGCTGTGCGGTGCGCTGGGTACACAGGTGTTTGGGCTTTTATGATTGCATAGGGGTCTGTGTGTCTGTGGATGTGGGACTGGTGTGTTTGTAGATGTGTACTGAGGATATTTTTGAATCTTGTAGGTGTGTTGTGTATCTCTGCACATATTTGCATTTGTGTGGGGGGTGTGCTCTGTGAGGGTTCTGTATCTGGGTATTTCGATTTCGAGTGTTGGGATAGGTGTGTGCATGTGGATGTGAATATGTTTGTGTGTATTTGGGTGCTCTGGGGGGCATTGTGTGGATGTACACACACATCTATCCAGACTAGTGCATGTCTGTGTTAGCCAGTCTGTGTGTGTTTGTAGAATCTTGTATGTATACAGATATTTGCGTATCTGAATTTGGAGAGCATTTCCGGCATGTGGGAGGGTGTGTGTGTGTGTGTGTGTGCGCGCGTGCGCGCGCTACGTGATGCGTGTGTGATGTCGGATGTCTGTGGGGGTGTATGTGTCATATGTGTGGTTTGTAAGGTGTGGAGTGCTGTGTGTATGGTGTGTATGTGGTCTGTGATGTGTAGGGGTTATGATTGTGTGTGCATGCTGTGATGTGTGTGGCATGTGATGAATGTGTGTGGCATGTGATGTGTGTGCTTATGCGATATATATGGTGTGTGATGTGTGGGGGTTGTGTGGTGTGTATAGGTGGTGTGTGATGTGTGGGTATTGTGTGTGATGTATGTGTTGTGATGTATGTGTACACTGTGTGATGTGTGGGGGTTGTGATGTGTGCAGGTGTGTAGTGTATGCTGTGTGTTAGGTGTGTGTGGTGTGATGTGTGTGGGTTGTTTGTAGTGTGTTGAGGTGTGTGTTGGTGTGTGTATGAGGGTGTGTGGTGTGTGTGTTGTGATGTGTGCAGGTGTGTGGTGTGTGATGCACCTGTGTGGGTGTGTTATGTGTGCAGGTGTATATTGTGTGTGATGTGTGTGGGTTGCATATGTGTAGTATGTGTGTTATGTGTATGCTGGTGTGTGTGTGTGATGTGTGTGGAGGGTGTGGTGTGTGTGTGGGTTGTATGTTGTGTAGTGATGTATGTAATGTATGTTGTGTATGATGTGTGTGTTGTGTGATATGTATGGGAGTGTGTGTTGCATATTATGTATGTGTTGGTGTATGAGTGTGTGGTGTGTATGGGTATGTGTATATGATGTGTGTGTTGTGTGATGTGTGTGTGTTGTGTACAGGTGTATGGTGTGTGATGTCTGCAGGTGTGTGTTGTGTGTTATGTGTATGGTGTGTGTGAAGTGTGGGGGTTGTATGTGTTGTGATGTATGTGGATGTGAAATGTGTGTGTTATGTGCAGGTGTGTGTTATGTGTGTTGTGTTTGTGGTGTGTGATGTGTGGGGGTTGTATGTAGTGTGTGTGTTGTGTGATGTGTGGGTATGTGTGTAGTGTATGTTGTATGTGTTGGTGTGTGTATAAGTGTGGGGGTTGTATGTGTGTGGTGTGATGTATGTGGGTGTGTAATGTGTGGGTGTGTGTTGTGATATGTGCAGGTGTGATGTGTGTTGTGTGATGTGTGGGGCTTGTATATGTGTAGTGTGTGTTATGTATGTGTGGTGTGTGATGCATGTGTGGGTGTGATATGTGCAGGTGTGTGTTATGTGTGTTATGTGTGTGTGGTGTGTGATGTGTGGGGTTATATGTGTGTAGTGTGTGTGTTGTGATGTATGTGGGTGGTGTATGTGATGTGCAGGGGTTGCGTGTGTGGTGTGTGGGTGTTGTGATATGTGCAGGTGTGTGTTATACATGTGTGTTTGTGTGGTGTGTGATGTCTGGGGGTTGTATATGTGTAGTGTGTGTTGTGATGTATGTGGGTGTGTGATGCGTGCGTGGGTGTGTGTGATATGTGCAGGTGTGTGTGTTGTGTGTGTGGCGTGTGATGTGTGGGGTTGTATGCATGTAGTGTGTGTGCGTTGTGATGTATGTGTGTGACGTGTGGGGGTGTGGACGGGCATGACGTGTACAGAGAGAGGTCCAAGCATGAAGATCAGGAGTCTTTGTTCCAACTTTGGCATGTGACGTGGGTCAGCCCCTGCCCCTATCAAGCCTCAGTTTCCCTGTCTGGGCAGTGAGCGCCATGTTGTTCAAGGGGGCCTGCATTTCGGGGTGCTCAGCCGCACAGAGAAGGCAGCTTCCAGGGAGCTCTGCCACGTCGCGGGCATGTCTCCTTGCAGGTTGTAAAATCCTTTTGGCAGGATTTGGGCTTGGGCTTGCTCTTTCCATCAGATTTTAATAGGAAAAGGGTTTCCTGTTTCGGTGTCTCCGTTTGTTATTCATTTCTTGTTTTCATAAAATGTTAAAAGACTGTGCCATTTAGACAAGTAGAGATGCCAGTCACTTTCCCTAAAATTGTCATCCTGTCACTCCCTGCTCTGCAGCTGGGGTGATCCTTCCCAAATGCCAAGCTGCCATGACACCGCCCTGCGGAGATTCTTCCCAGGATCCCCTCCTCTCCGGTGGCCGTGGACTCCCAGTGGCCCCCTCCTCTCCAGCTGCCTCCCTGCTCTCTGCACCGCAGCCTTGCCACCCTCTGTCCCCTTCTATCCGTGTCTCTGCCAGCCTCCCCTGCCTCCAGCCTCTGTTCAGGGATATTCCCTTGTCCTGGAATGCTGCTCTCCTGACTCCCATCTCTCCCCTCATTTCCTCTGGCTAACTCCTCTCCATCCTTCCCCCTCTGGATGCTCTGAGGAGGATCAAGTCTGACTGTGAGCTCCCCAAGGACGGGCAATCTGGTTCTCCCTAGTAATCTCAGCACCTACCATGTTGCCCAGCACACAGGAGGTGTTTAATAAACACTTGGTGAGTGAACGAATGCATTATGAATGAACGGATGATGTCCTGTCCAGCTTTAGCTCCAGTGGCCGGAAGACCCGAACCCAGGGTGAGGACTCAGATGGCATCTCCATCAGAAGCAACTGCCTCCAGCTTCAAACTGTCCTGAGCCCTGACCCTGGGCTGACTGAGCCCTGATCCTGGACTCAGACTAAGCCCTGACTTCAGCCCCAGACTGAGTCCTGACCTGAGACATTTAGCTTTGACTCCAGACACAGACCGAGTTTAACCCCTTCCATGAAATCATTGCTGGGGAGAGTTCTGGGCTGGGAGTTAGAGGTCTCAGTTTGAGCCTTAGCTCTGCCACAGTTCTCTGGGTGACCCCAGAAGGTCCTATCCCCCTGGACCTCAGCCTCACAGCAAAATAGGTGCATCTCCAGAAAGTACAGAACACGATTGAAATATGGCAGCCAGTCCGAGCGTGGGGGCCCCTTCCTGTAATCCCAACACTTTGGGAGGCCAAGGTAGGAGGATCACTTGAATCCAGGGGTTTGAGACTGACCTGCACAACATAGCAAGAACCCATCTCTACAAAAATAAAAATGAAAAAATTAGCTGGGCATGGTGGCACACACCTGTAGTCCCAACTGCCTGGGAGGCTGAGTCAGGAGGATCCCTTGAGCCTGGGAAGTTGAACCTGCAGTGAGCCAAGATCATGCCACCGCACTCCAGCTTGGGTGGCAGCAGAGACCCTGTTTCTAAAAAATAAATTTTAAAAAATGTGGCAGCCATTCATGCTCGGGCCCCACCCACGAAGTTGCTGTTAATCCCAACCCCAGAACATTCCTGCGGGGTAAAGGTGTCCCAGGATTCTGGGGCGGGGGGTGGCTCACAGGAATCCCCCCTTACCTTGGTTTTTGTAGGAAGGCTCAGGAAGGGGTTTGGAAGGGCTGCTGTGCTCTTTCCGCTCAAGAGTCCATTCCATCCCACCTGGGGTGCTCTGTCCATGCGACCTTGGGTGAGTCACTCCCCTTCTCCCGTAGGGGCAGGGGGTGGGAACAGGGTTAGAAGGGTCCAGCCTGGCTGTACTTGTCTGCAATTCCTAAAGTCTGCCCCCGCCTGCTCCCGCCTCAAAAAGACCCCTCTCCGCTGCCAATTCGGTGGCTGAAGGAGGAGGTGGCCCAGAGACAGTGAGGCCACTGGACTTGGGCGAGGCTCCGATAGGACCCCCAGGACCTGCATCTGAACGGTGAGCTGGGTTCAATCCCCCTCCCAGAGTGGGTGGAAGCTAAGCTGGTTGGAGAGGGGAGCCTGGGCCTATCCTGGAGCTCCCTCTAGTGTCTGAAAAGGGGCCTGCAGCCTAACCTTCATCCAGGGGAGGACTGGGGGTTGTTTGTCCTGGCCACCCTCCCCACGCTGTTTTGCCAGCCCCCAGTCTCTACCCTCACTCCTGGGGGTTCACCAAGCTGAGATCCTGGGGATACACTAGGGCTATTTCCCTTGTTTCAACCCCAGCGGACACCAAATTCTATTGTTCCTGATGCCCAAATGCCCACTCCTGCTCTCTGTGACTCCACCCAACCCCGTCCTGATTCAAGCTTCGTGGCCTCTCCCTGGGTGATTTCAACGCATGCACTCCTTCAGTGCAGCTTTCACTCTTCCCAGAGGGAACTCTGCCACATGCAAACCTGGCCACGTCGTTCCTCTTCTTTCACTTCTTCTATGGTTCCCCAGTGCCCTCAGGACACAATCCAAATCCTTAGCACCTTACAAAGACTGTGCCATCTGTCCTCTGCCGACCCACCAGCCTCACTTCTAATCATTGCTGTTTTGCATCCTGACCCCGGGTAACAATGACCTGTCTGCAGTTCTTGCAGGTACAGTGCCCTCTCTCACACCTGACCTTGGACCATCCTTGGTTTTCAGCCAGGTATGCCTTCTGCCTCTTCTCCACTTGGAAACTCCTGTTCTTACTCCATGGTGGTACCTCCCCTGGGGAATTGCCCTTTTGCAGCTGGCTTTCTCTTGGGCTTCCCACTGGGCTCTAAGCCAGCCCCTCTCTGCCTTGTCCTTGAGTCTGTTCCTCTAGACATGAGCTCCCCAGTGGTGAGGGCTGAGTGAGTCTCATCTGTGTATTCATCACCCTACCACATGCCTGCCTTAGGATGGGTACGGATGTCTACACTGGTGAGGAGAACAGGGCAGGATCAGTGCTGGGGGCCTTACGGGAAGCCCAGGGGTCTGTCGGAGCCTAGAAGAGGCCCCGACCAAGCCTGGGGATGGGGGGAGGAGCAGAGAAGTCTTCTCTGAGGAGATGATGCCAGAGTTGGAGTCTTCAAGGATCAGTGCAGTGTCAAGAGGCACTCAGTCAGGTGGGGGCAGGGCGGGCATTCCAGGGAGCAGACCCTGGCATCAAAGACTTGTCGGCAAAACCTGGCCACTGGCCCAGGGGTGTGTGTGCATGTGTGTGTGTATGTGTGAGAGAGAGAGAGAGATTTTAGTAGGGGCAGAGGGAGAGACGCTGAACGGTAGAGAGGTGGGCAGAGGAGCTGGGGGCTGAGGATATTGATCTGTGTTTGTGCCAGGGACTGACTGAGTTATGAAGCATTCTGGGCATGAGTCTCAGGAATTTAGACTTGGCCTTCGTGCAACTGGGGGTCACCAGGCAAGAGACACATTTGAGATTTGAAAAAAATCCCTCTGGCAATTGGTGTAGAACCCAGGGGCCTCCTGGGCATCGTTTTGGGCATTTGTGGGGTGCTTTCAGTTATCACGATGACTGGGGGGCACTACTGTGAGTTAGTGGATGGGGCCTGGGATGCCAAACACCCTGTGATGTTGGGAACAGTCCACATCATGAAGGGTTGGCCCATGTGCCATTTGATTTTGCATTTCCCGCCAGGCACGCGTGCAGAGGGAAAACACCTGTCTGTAATTGTCTAAGATTAGAGCATATGTCTGGCTTGCATAGAAACGGAGAGCATCTTTGCGTGGTTTTTAGCGAAGACTGATTTGCCAGAACTACGCCTTCCATGCACATTTTAGGAAGATTGCGCCTTATCTTGTTTGGAGCCTTACCCAGATTCGCCACCATTTTGAAAAACTACATACTTCATGGCAGATCTTCTCATGGGATTTGAGCGGCCAACGGGACCTTCCCCACATTGGTGTGCATCTGTGGCTGTCACCTTCAGTGGAGTTCTGTGTAGGCACACACTTCTCATTGTTTTATTGTGTCTGTTAGCTTAGCGTACTCAACAAGAGCATTTACAATTTGAAATAATGGATCACCTTAAATTACCCTTGTTATGTATTCTTTTTTTTTTTTTTTTTTTTTTTTCGAGACGGAGTCTCACTCTGTCTCCCAGGCTGGAATGCAGTGGCACAATCTCAGCTCACTGCAACCTCTGCCTCCCGGGTTCAAGCGATTCTCCTGCCTCAGCCTCCTGAGTAGCTGGGATTGCAGGTGCCCGCCACCATGCCTGGATAAGTTTTGTATTTTTAGTAGAGACGGGGTTTTGCCATGTTGGCCAGGCTGGTCTTGAACTCCTGACCTCAGGTGATCCACCCACCTCGGCTTCCAAAGTGCTGGGATTACAGGCATGAGACACAGCGCCCAGCCCTTTATGTATTAATTTAACCAACACTCATTTAACTCTTGACATTGCCAGACACTTTTCTAAATGCTTGATGAGTAATTATTTAATCCTCAAGACAAGTTTATGCAGTAAGGTGCAGTTGCTGTTTCTTTTTTTACCAGGGAGCTAACTGAGGCACAGAGAGGTGACTTACCCAAGGCTGGAGTCGGGGAGACCCAACTCGAATCCTGCCAGGCACTGGTGCTGGGCCAACCTCACTTCTCTGTGCCTTGGTTTCCTCATCCGTAGAATGGGGCCAGTGCTGACCTTGCAGTGCTGCTGGGAAGTGGACAAGCTGGGATTTGAATCAGCATCTGTGCACCTCACCACTGGCCTATAGTGTCGGCCTCTGATGTTTCAGTTAGGGCATTGGGTTGGTTTTCTTTTGGAAGTTACAAACATACATATGTTGAGACAAGGTTAAGTGCCACTGGTGGAGAGCCCGTGAGAGCTGGGCTGGGAGGGAGTGGAGGTCTGGTCACTGAAGCTGGGGCATGGACACGCTTGCCCAGGGAGGAATGTGGAGTGAGGAGGGCAGGGGGCTGGAGACAGACCCGGACGGGTCCCAACATTCTGGGAGGAGGAGTGAGGAATGGTTAACAAGGTAGAGAGACCAGGGTAGCAGGGGTTGGGGAGCCCACAGGGACAGAGTTCCAAGAAAGAGGGCATGGGTGACAATGGAGAAGGCCTTAGAGAAACCCAGTGAGGTCAGGGCTGATGGTGGCCCCAGACTTAGACACAGAGGGAGCAGGGGGACCTGGGCCGTGAGAGCCGAAGGGGCCTCAGCTGGAGCTGCAGTCACTCTGACCCCAATACCCAATGCAGGGAAAAGGAGGGGAAGAAACACCCCAACCTCCATCTCCTCTCTCCCTGGCATCTCTGGCCTGTGCCTCCCACTGGCCCACCTTTCCAGGAAGCAGATGGAAGGAAGCCAGCATGACACAGCCCACAGGTGCCAGCAGGGCAAGGGTGGCTCTGGGTGGGGAGTAGGGACAAACAGAACAACCAGTGAGACCCTGAGAAGGGAGATGTGAGACCCTGGGGGATGATCCAGAGCAGGAGTCACCTGGAAGGGTCTGAAGGGGTTCCTTCTGGTGGGCTCCTCAGTGGGGAGGGTCACTATCCTCCCACGACGAGGCTCTGGCAGCAGCCGCCCAGTCCTTGCAATGTTCTCAGGCAGATGCTGTGATGATCCCATTTACAGATGGGAGAACTAAGACGCAGAAAAGGAACAGACCAACAAAAGCTCACCTAAGGGCAGAGAGCAGGAACCGGATTCAAACCCAGGTCGGCCTGATGCCAAAGCTGGGACTCCCAACCACTGAACTTTGCTGTCGCATGTGCCCATCAGCTTGAGAGTGGGTGGGAATCCCGGCCCAGGACAGCATCCCCTCAGCCAGGGAGGTGGCAGCAAGTCATGCTCAGGCTAGTGGAGGGGCAGTTAGTAACCTGCAGTCGGAGGTTCACCAGTGGAAAGGCTGGAGTCGGGCAGACCCAACTCGAATCCTGCCAGGCACTGGTGCTGGGCCGCTCACCTCTCTGTGCCTCGGTTTCCTCATCCATAGAATGGGGCCAATGCTGACTTTGCAGTGCTGCTGGTGGGTGGGGTGGGGTAAACTGAGGTTATGTCGATTCCCTTCCCAGGTGGGGAGGACAGGGGAAGTGGATGCACCTGGGGGACCGTCTCAGAGGAGCTGGCCCACTCTTACTGCCTTCTCCAGATCCGGACCAGGGAGCGGTCAAGATGGTGTGCCCTTGTCTGACCTCCGTCCTGCCTGCTGTCCAGCGACTCCCTGGCTTCCTCCCCGTCACGTGGGACTCCTGTACCCGGTGCTGTCGGGGGAGCCCCCCTCCATACCCTCCAGACCTCACAAGACACTTCCAGGTCTGGCCACAAGGTGGAGTGTGGCGGCTGCAGGACAGTGCTGGGGGCCGGGCTGCAGAGGAGACTGGACCTGCACCGGGTGACCTCCCCGCTCTGTGAAAGTGTGGGAGGTTGTGTCTGTGCATCCAGAGAACCAGAGGGTGGTGGTTGACTTGCCGTGCTCCCCCCAGCCCCCCACTGGGATTGCCTGGGTCTCTGGGGGATCACTGAGAAGCTGGACAAAGAGAGCTGGCACTGTCGCCTTGGCTCACTAACGCCACCATTTTACAGGTGAGGAGACTGAGGCCCAGAGAAGGAAGTCACGTGCTGAGGTCACTGGCTAATCAGTGGCTGAGCTGGGCTCGAACCCAGATCTCTTAAGCTGTGAGGCCTCTGCATTTCCTGTGGCATGGAGAGGGGCTTCTCCCACCTGGGAGAGGGATCCTGTTGTATTGGAGAGGCAGGGGATTAAAGATGGACTGAGAGAGGTTAGTGTCCCAGAAACCAAAGGGCAATCCCTGCCCTGGAGAGAATAGGCCTCAAGGGCAGGGATGGGGCAGGGGCAGTGGATAAGGAGTCTACCCAGGCCTTTTTGGGTTCCCTCCTTTGGTCCCTGGGGACCCAGGGCTGTGGCACTTGCCCCGGGCTAGAGGGTCGGCCAGGGCCTGTGTGGTGCCCACTGCTCCCTCCCCTGCACTGCAGGGGACCCTTGCCCATCCCTCTAGCTCGTCTGGACCTCCCTCAATGGCTCCTGCTGTCTTTCCAGCCTGTGTCCTCCCGTGTCAGGGACACATCCCAGAGCCCAGGGCCTGCGTGGGCTGTATCCACGGTTACGGAATAGGGACAAACAGGCATGTATTGGCAGGGGCCGGTGGCTCATTTTAGGAAAGTCCCTTCAGCAAGAGGATTCTCTCCCCACTGGGGCTGAGGGCAGTAGAAGAAAGGAATGTTGTTCTATGTTGTAGTGTCTCTGAGATGACCTGGCTTCCTGAACCAGGTCCCCCTGAAGAGCTCCTCCTGTCCACCCCAACAAGAGGCCAGCTGGAGAGCAAGCAAACATCGAGTGCAGCAGGAGACTATAAGGTTAGACAACAAGAAGGACTTCCTGGCAGGGGAGAGCAATGCTTGCTTGGTTAGAGCTGCCGTTCAGTAGAATGGGCTGCTTTGGATTGCAGTGAGGTCGCTGGAGTTGCAAACAGCAGAGCCAGAGATCAAGGTCAAGTGGAAGAAAGCTGGGAAAGGTTCAGTTTGGCTGGTGAAGGGTGGAGAGGGTAAAGGGAGGCAGGGGCCACCGTGGTGCAGGGGTGAGGTGCCCTGCAGGGAGCTGATCCTGAGGCCGATGGTGGGAGGAGCTGTGTGTGGCAGGGTGGGATGGGGTGGGGACAGCAGGAGACACTGAGAAGGTGGCATGGCCAGGAGCTAGAGGCTGACCGAGTGTGGGGAGTGGGGAGGGGGAGGTGGGAGTGGGGAGGGGTGTTGGGCTGCCCGATGGGAGGTGCCTTGGCTCCGTTGGGAGCACTGGGGAGCAGCAGGTGGGGGGACGAGCTGGGTGGGAGGGGCCGCAGCTTCCCAGCAGAGACAGGGTCTGGGAGGCGACTGGACTTGAAGGCCTGGGCTTGGGAGAGAGGCCCGGGCTGGAGAAGTGGGGAGGGGGGATCCAGGAGAGGGGATAACTAAGGACTTGGGAGTAGCTGGCATCACCTGGTGAGACGAGAGTCCTGAACAGCCCCCTCTCCAAGGACAGAAATTTCTCCAAGGAGGCTGACCTGAGAGGTGGGAGGAGAGTGGGGCAGAGGGTCAGGAGGGAGAAACCAGTGGGTGCCAAGACCAGGTCGGCCCCACAGGCTGGGGGGCTTGAGGACTTGGGGCTGATGTCTAGGGATGTCCACGAGGTGGAGCAGCCCAGGAGGCCTGGGTGGGAGGAGGAGGCGGTGGCGGGGAGGGGAGGGAGGGGCTGGGCCTCTGTCCACAGCATTAGTGCTGGTTGGAGGGACGAGGGGGGTGCGGAGCCAGCCAGGCCGCCCTCCCGTTCCCACAGCAGCCGAGCAGAGCGGGCTGCCATGGCGCTGGCCAGGCCTGGGACCCGGGACCCCCAGGCCCTGGCCTCTGTCCTGCTGCTGCTGCTCTGGGCCCCTGCCCTTTCCCTCCTGGCTGGTGAGTTGGGGCCCATGTCTGGGGGGGCCTGGGAGAGGGTCTGTCCCCCAAGACAGATACCCCAAGCCTTGGCTGCTGGGGTGGTGGGTGGGCTGGTCCACATGGGTGCAGGCCTAAGCTGTGGGGTGCACAGGAGTGCGCGGCTGTGGCCCCCAGACTCTGTGGGGCTCCACGGAGGTGAGTGTGTTCTGAGGCTCGGGGCTGTTTCATGTTGAGGGGGGTTGTAAGTTTCGGGGTTGGGGGATCGGGGGCTGGGCATGATTTGAGGGAGCTGATGCGGGTGAGGGATGGGGTGCGTGTTTTGGGAGGTGCTGTGTTGTATCCCGTAAAGGGCTGGGGTTTGGGGCTGGGGGACTTCTGGGTTTCTAGGGGCTGAGTTTGGGGAGTTGCAGGTGGCATAAGCCTCACCCCAGAGCCTGTTCTGTGTCGCGTGCTGGGTTGTGGGGCACAGGTTGTGGGTGTGTTAGAGTTGGGAGGTGGATGAGCTGTCTGGGGTGAGCCGTGAGTTGTGTCTGAGGAGTTGGGTGTGGTGAGCTGTGTCCTAGCACACGCTGTGGGGTGTAGGTTGTCCAGGGTTGAACTAGGTCTTTGCTCTCAACATGAGGGGTGTGGGATGTGCACAGCCGACCCCAACTCAGGGGACTGAGTGGAGAAGCGTGAGGGAGACTCAGGGAGCTGGGTGCCTGCCCGCACCCCTCCATTTGTGCGGTAGCCCTGCCTGTGCTGGGGGCTGCTGGGGATGCTCCGGGTCCCTGTGGGGTGGCTGGGGATTTGGGAACGTGTGTGTCCCCTGCTGCCCCCTCCCCAGCATTCCAAGGCCAATCTGAAAGGGCTCCCTGAAGCCAGACCGCGTTTGCCAAGCCCTTTTTGCTTTTGTCCAAGCTCTCGGAGCCTGGAATTCCTCCTGGGGGGTCCAAGGGAACGCTTGGTGTTAGTTACTATAGTTACAGGGGCCGGGCCTGGGAAGTCCCCTGCCCCCACCACCACAGGCTGGGGAGGGAGCCAAGGAGGGCCTGGGCTCTCCTGAGGCTGGGGGAGCCCTCCCTGCCCCAGAGCTCCACAGGCTGTAGGGTGTGGGGGCCATGTGTCTCCCAGTCCCACCTGGGGACCCTCATGTTTCCCGCATTCACAAAGCTTTCATTTCCTATCCTCTCTATGGGGCCCTAGGGAGGATGAGGACCCCATTTTGCAGTGAAGGAAACCAAGGCTCAGAGAGGGACGGGGACGTATGAGCTGGGCTCTGCTGGCAGGCGACTTGGGCTCCGTAGAGGGGCGGGGCATGGTGGCAGGGGGGGGGCGGGGTGGCTGCCCCTCTCTGTTCTCTGCATACAAAGCACATGAGATCCCGGTCTGTGGATCGGTGCTCTGTCCCCTGCCCTGTGATGCTCACACACCCACACTCCGCACACCCGTGTGGCACGCCCAAGGGCACACAGCACCACAGGGACAGGTGCCACAGACACATGTGGATCTACCAGCACATGCACCTACCTACACACATGGCATGTGCCTGCACACCAATGTGCACACCCCAACATGCATGTGTGGACATGTGTGCATTCACACTCAGTGTTCACTCACGGGGGACCTGGAGGCACAGAGTGGATGGAGGCTGTGGGGGATCTGGACACTGGTGTGTACACTCACCCCATCAGGCCTGCTGGGGTGCCCAGGGGCAGCCTTTCCTCTGCCATTTCTGTGCTGGGAGCGCCATCCCTGGGGATCCCTAAAAGTTGGTGGGGGACACTGCAGGCATGACCATTTCTGCATGCTAGTACCCTAGACTGCCTGCCGGGAGGGGAGGGACTGGGGATTTTGTCACTTGAAAACCAATTTCCATCCTGGAGGGGATGGGGGCTTCTGGAGGCCACGGGCCCCTGGCTTTTCTCCCCACCCCTGCCAGGCCCTGAGCTGGGCCCCTCCATCCTGGGCCCAATTTGCCACAAAGGCCCGGCTGGTTGCCATGGAGAGGACCAAGCATCTTGGAGTACAATGGGGCACGTTGGGCTCTCATATCCACCCTCCCTTCCCCAAACACCCAGGGAGCCCAGCAGACAAAGGGGCAGTGAGTCCAGGCCCCAAGTCTGGCCCCTCCTCCAGCCAGAAGGGGGTGGGGGCCTGCAGGACAGAAGCAGAGATGGAGCAGAAAGCCACACACATTCAACCCAATGTCAGGATCCTTTGGACAGTGGGTGTCTGCCTCAAGTAAAGAATTGTTAATGAGTAAGATCAGCCACTCTATGGCAGGCACTGTGCTATTATTAACGAGGTCTAATTTAATTCTCCCAACAGCCTATGAAGTCAGCTCTGATACCCCCAGTTTACAGAGGAGGTAAACGAGGCCCAGAGATGGCCAGTCCCAGAGCCAGGCAGCCCCAGAGCCAGTGCTGGGATTTCACAGTACACTGTGCTACTTGCCTAGGCAAAGTCACGTCTCTTCTCTGTCTCTACAAAACGAGGACAAACTGGCTCACTCCGAGCGCTGGTATAAGGATTGGAAGAGAATGCAGTGAGCGGTTCCCCACCCCAGGTTTTGGCATGGAACCCCCAATTTCAAGGGAAATTTTAGATGGAAGCCCATGAATAGTTAAGAGTAAAATTGTTAAAAGTGGCCTGTTTGGGTGGCAAGTGGGGAACCCCACCTGCTCTGTCTCCCCCTCACTTCAGGAGGTAACTCCCTGGAACTGTGCTCTGAGCCCAAACTCTCAAGGGTTGGTCAGTGCCAGGCACAGGGTAGGTGCTCCGTCCCTGACAGCTATTGTTGCAATTACTGTTATCAAAATTATGTCTTTTAACCTCAGAAGGTAAACATTTTTGCAAAAGAGTATGCCAAATTCTTCTGCCCAAAAGAGAATTTCACCCTTTCCTGATGACTGAGTGAGTGTCTGCAAGCCTCCATGGTTATTCAGCCCTACCCTTGTAGGGTAGAGCCTTGGGGCCCAGGGATATTAGATGAACGATTTCTTCCCCTATGCTAGAAGTTCCCACACCTTATGAGATCTTAGATCGCTTCTTAGAAATATTCTGTCTCTTGATTTGTTGGGACAGGGAGCTTCCCCAGTAAATGCTTCTTTTTTTGTTTGTGGTTTTTCGTTTTTGTTTTGTTTTGTTTTGTTTTGTTTTAAGAAAGGGTCTCACCCTGTTGCCCTGGCTGCAGTGCAGTGGCAAAATCATAGCCCACTGTAGCCTCGACATCCTGGGCTCAAGCCATCCTCCCACCTCAGCCTCCCAAGCAGCTGGGACTACAGGGACCCACCCCATGCTTGGCTCATTTTGTTTTGTTTTCATAGAGCCAGCGTCTCACTATGTTTGCACAGGCTGGTCTTGAGCTCCTGGCCTGAAGTGATCCTCCCACCTCAGCTTCCCAAAGTGCTGGGATTACAGGTGTGAGCCACTGCACCTGGCTTCAGTAAAACACTTCTCATCAGTTGTTGGCTGTTATAAACAGGCCCATTCTAAGTGCATGAAAGGTAGGAGTTACTAATGAGTGAGGCCTGAGACACAGTGGGATTACTGACAGCTGGGTTCTGGATAGACGGGGAAGATTGCCTGCTCTACCCAGGCTGATATTGGAAGCTGTATTCCTGTGAAAACCTTTAGAGATTTTTTTTTTCCCTGGGTGAGGCAGCTGTAATGTACTAAAGCGACAATATGTGAGTGGCAATTTAGGGTTTGTAAAGTGGAAATTTCACATGCATTGTGAGATGTGGACCTCTGGGAAATCAGGAGCTGATCTGATTCTTCGTCTCAACCTGGGCAAAATTATCAACCTCTCTGAGTTACAAAAACAGAAATTTTCTTAATGGCACCCACCTTTTCTGGTCTGAATCAAGTATAACAATGTAATAATAGATGCACAGGCCCAAGCACATAGTACACACTCAGTAAACAGCTGGGTCCTCCTGCCCCTCCCCAGGACAGGGCAGCAGGTCGAAGGGGAGGGGCAGGCGTCGGTTAATCCCTCCCTGCCAGGTCGGCCCAGGCAGCCTGAGGTCAGGAGGGATTTGTAAAGATAAGCACAGGCCCCTCGTTGCCCTGGCAACAGGCCCCGCCCCTCCAGCCTGGCCCGGGGAGGGGGGACAGCCCCTCCTCCGCCCTGCTGCCCTCCACACCCCGCCCCTCCTTGCCTCTCCTGTCTGGCCTGGGCTATCGTGGCCTCCTAGGCTCACTCCTGGAAGACAGAGACAACCTGAGGTCAGCGGTTCCCACACCTAAAAGTGAAAGGAATCCCCCAGGAGCAGGTTGCGATGCAGATTCTCAGGCTTAGGGCCCAGTGGTTCTAAATTTGGGGTCTGGAGTGGGTTCCCGGAATCTGTATTCTTAATGTGGGCCCGTGATTCCGGGAAGCTTGGAGTGAGGCCCCGGGTTTGGATTCCAGCCTCCCTCGGGTTGTGGACTGTGAGGCTGCTTCCAGTCTCCTTTTCCTGAGCTGTAAAACAGGCATCATAGTCCTATCCACCTCGGAGGTAAATGCCAAGATCAACCGAGATGACACATGAAAGATGGCTGTCCCTCCCAGGCAGGACTGTGGCACTATTGCATGCCTCCCAGGACGGGCAGCTCCTTCCCTTCCTGCCTGGCTCTGACTGGAGAAATTCCTTCCTCCCATGGGGTTGGACTCTGTCTCCCGGGCTCTGTCATTTAGAGCCCATCTGCTCCCACGGTCCTGGGAAGATCCCTTGTGACAAGGCACCTCCCCCGCCCCCCAGGATCCTTTCCCCGGTGCTGCCTCCCCAGCGTGGTCCCAGCTGCTCTGAGATAGGGGGCAAAGCTTCAGATTGGATGGGCGGGGGGGGGGGGGGTTCCTTGCACTGCACAGGTGAGGGACAGTGCTCTGGGGGAATTAAGCGAGGGACCTGTTGGCGCTGGCAGCCGGGGCCCTTTACCATGGGTTATGAGTGCTGCACCCTCCTGAGCAGTGCTGGCCACACCCAGTCCCAGGGCTGTGCCCTGCATCACCTTGGTGAATCCTTTCAACACCTCCACGAGATGGGCACTTTTTGCACCCCAGATACAAACCAGGACTGCCCGATGCCCCAAACCTGTGCCCTTTCCTGGGGGAGCTGGAAGGATGCGGGTCAGGCCACAGGACAGCCCTGCCTGGAATGCGGATGACGCCTGAGAGGCTGCCAGCCTTATCTGGGGGGCTTCACCAGAGTGGGGGAGGGAAGGGTGCAGGGTCTGAGCTGTTCTGGGGTCTGGTGAGTGTCTAGATGACAACCTGGGTGGGGGAGGGGCACCTTTGGGAGCTCTGGGTGGGGGTGGGGGGAGGAATGGAGGCTGTGTCTTCTGGAGGCTCTCCTCCCCCATCCCTTACCGAGTTCTTACCAAAAGCAGCCCTTGACTGCGGTGCTGAGGAGTTGAATAGTTCGGCATTTGATGAGGGGATTCTTTTATGATCTAATTTTCAGACTGGGAAACGGAGGCTCTGTAGGAGAAATGACTTACCCAGGGTCTCATAGCTAGGAACTTTCTGAGCTGAAATTGAACCCAGGTCTGTTTCACTTCAAAGCCCAAGTTCTCACCGGGGCATTGTGGTGACAAGGCTCTCAGGAAGGCAGGAGGAGAGGAAGGGGGATGAGGATCTCTGGGCGTGACTTCCAAGCCAGTTGGTGACCCTCTGTTAGAGCTCTGGTGCTGGAAGCATCATGGTGGCCAGGGGCAGGTGTCCGTGAGCCATCTCAATACCTGCTCTGTACCACGTGACCTTGGCCAGGCCGGCCACTCAGGTGTTTGCTGATGGGGGATGAAATTAGGGCCAGGGACCCTCTAGAAGTTCCTAGGCCAGTGGCTGGCAGGGGGTGGGTAGTGATGTGGAGAAGGGGTAGGAATGAGACCAGCGGAGCACACGATCCCTGCCTTTGAAGTTGTCCACCCAACCTCCCGAGGTTGAGGTCGGGCCCATCTCCAGTTTCACCCAGGGATGGAGTTACCAGACCCCTGGCAGAAGAGGTGGAGGGGGCAGTGGGAGGAGCCTCACCCTCTGGGGCCTCCTTGGATGGATGGGGCCTGCAGGAGGGAGACCCCTCCCCAGGTGGAGCTGAAATAATCCAGATAGACCTTGAAGCTTGTCCCAGCGAGCACTAACTTGCTGTGTGAAGTGGACAGGGCTGGGCAGGCTCAGCAAGCCTTCACTTTCTTTCCTGGGCCTCCTTTTGCTGTCTGGTGCAATGGGCATGATGGATACTGCCTCAAAGGGGGACTGCAGGGACAAGACAGTGGAGGGAAGCTCACGGGGCTCAGGGAACCTCTGCTCACTAATCCTGCCCAGAAGCCAGACATCCTTGGTGCTATTTCTCTGCTATATAGGCTCTCCTAAAACCGTTCCCAGTTCTGGGTGCAGATGTGTGCAGCTTACTGGGACCTGGCTTGCAGACCCCCGGCCCTCTGTCCATACTGTGCAGGCAGAGATCCACGTTGCTTTTGGGGTCTGGGGTGGGCCTGAGAGGGTGGGGAGGAGATTGTCCTTGTAACCTCTGCCCACCCTGCCCAGCCAGTTTCTTCTTTCTACAGGGACGGTGCCTTCAGAGCCCCCCAGTGCCTGTGCCTCAGACCCGTGCGCTCCAGGGACCGAGTGCCAGGCTACCGAGAGTGGTGGCTATACCTGTGGGCCCATGGAGCCCCGGGGCTGTGCCACCCAGCCATGCCACCACGGCGCTCTGTGTGTGCCCCAGGGTCCAGATCCCAATGGCTTCCGCTGCTACTGCGTGCCGGGTTTCCAGGGCCCACGCTGCGAGCTGGACATCGATGAGTGTGCATCCCGGCCGTGCCACCATGGGGCCACCTGCCGCAACCTGGCCGATCGCTACGAGTGCCATTGCCCCCTTGGCTATGCAGGTAACAGCCTGGGCCGCCCTGGGAGGAGGTCTGTAATGCAGATCGCATCAGCTGCTCAGAGTGTAAGCATCATGGCTTCAGCTTTGCCTTTCGTGTAGGGACGCCCCCAGGCATCCGGGCAGCTCTAGGGTATATCCTCTTGGTCTGACTACAGAACTGATGCCTGGCAGCTCTAGGTGAGAGTATGTATGTGCGGGTGCTGGCGTGGTGTGTGGCGTATCTCAGGCACTCGGTAAATGTGATTTCAGTCCAGCCTAGAGTTCAGTTTGGCTGCGGGGATGGAATACCCCTCATTCATCTCTGGCAGTGTGAACCTGCCTGGCGTGACTTTAATGAGGATGCCCAGATAGACTTTCTAGCACTTCAGGCCTGTGCCAAGCTGTGCCAAGCTGTCATGTAGACGCTGTCTACACGACAGTCACCATCAGCTCATTTGAACACTCCTGATGTGGTCTGGAGTGCAATGTGGACCCCTGGCCCCTGGGTCTCCCCCAGAGTTCTAGCATAGACATACAAGGTCTCGTTCAAACTGTAGTGTTGACGTACCCCAGGGATCGCTGCTGTCTGGAGTGGGATAATATATACCTAAGTGCTCAGAAAAGTGACTGGCACTGAGGGTACCTTCTCCAGAGTGTGGCCCGTCCCAGGCCCACCCATGGTCTGAGCCGAGAGCATCCTGGAGCGGCTTCCCAGAGAGGCCTGAAGTTGGGAAGGAGGGCACAGCTGGGGACAGGGCTGGGAGCGAAGCTGAGTCCAGGGCAGAGTCTGAGTCTGCGGTGTAGATGCTCTGGATCCTACTTCAATCCTGAATTCAGACAACTGTACTCTGAGGGCAGAGGGCAGTTTGAAGTCACTTCAGAGCAAGAGGTACAGATTGGGGGGCTGGGTTCCAGGGCAGGGGGCCTACAGCGAAGAGATGGCAGCTGATGAAGAGAGATTTGGGAAGCTGGTTCCATGCATCTTTCTCATCGTTCCAGTGTCTCAGCGTCTGGGTGTATGAGTGTACATGCCAGTGCAGGTCACATTCGTCCATGTGTCTCCTAGTTCCAAGTTCTGTTTTGCATCTGTAAAGATCTGCCAGTACCTGGGGGTGTCTGCAGTCTGAGTGCATGTGTGGGCAGTGGGTTGTTCGGGCAGTGGGTTGTGCAGGCAGTGGGTTGTGCGGGCAGTGGGTTGTGCGGGCAGTGAGTTGTTCGGGCAGTGGGTTGTGCGGGCAGTGGGTTGTGCGGGCAGTGGGTTGTGCATCCGGATGTGTAGCACTCACACACTTCGGGTGACTCTTCCTGGGTAAGCTGTGGATGTGAGTGGGGGCAGCATCTGCCGTGACTCATTCTCTCCTCTTTCCATTCCAAGCCGGGTGGGGGAGTTTGGGATTTCCAGACAAGGCCTGGCTCCCCCTGGCACAGAGGGTGGGATTGGGGATGGGGAGGGAGGAGGGAGGGTCATGGGAAGGTGGGGCCTTGTTTTGTGCTCAATGAACTGAGAAGGGGGAGGGTTCCAGCTGGAGTCAGCTGGGCCTCTGGCCCCGCCTTGACCAAACCCACTTAGGGGGCAGGGCCTGCTGGAGTCTACAGTGACACGTGAGTCCAGGATGATCTCAGGCAGCGTATCTGAAACCCTGGGACTCCCCATCTCCCTTCCTCTTCACCCTCACCCTGGGAGAGCCACTCAGCTGTCTTGATTCGCCCAGTACTGCGAGGGTTCCGGGGACTTGGTACTTTCAGTTCTAAAACCAGGACAGTGCAGGGACACTGGGAGGAGTGATTACCCTACTCAAGCATCTCCTGCCTCTCTGGGATCTGAAAGCCACCAGAGTGGGCCTTCTAAAAAGTAGGTAGGGCCAGGTGTGGTGGCTCACGCCTGTAATCCCAGCACTTCGGGAGGCTGAGGTGGGTGGATCACTTGAGGCCAGGAGTTGGAGACCAACCTGGCCAACATGGTGAAACCCCTTCTCTACAAAAAAATACAAAAATTAGCCGGGTGAGGTGGCATGCACCTGTAATCCCAGCTACTCTGCAGGCTGAGGCACAAGAATCACTTGAACCCGGTGGGCAGAGATTGCAGTGGGCTAAGATTGCACCACTGCACTCCAGCCTGGGCGACAGAGTGAGACTCTGTCTCAAAAAAATAAAAAACAAAAAAAACCCAAAACAACTAACTAAAATGTAGGTGGGACCAAGTCACTTACCTGTCTGAAACTTTCAGGATGGACCCAGAGGTTACCTGGTCCCCAAGGCACTGACACCTCCCACCCGACTCACCTCCACCACCCTCTCCCTTGCTTCCAACACTCTAATAACCCCGCCTAGGGCATCATGGCCCTGCCCCTAGTGGAACTTGCCTCCTGCTGCAGTCTCTTTGGAATCCACCTGCTGCCCACAGTCCCCTATCTGAATCCTTCAAAAGCCTCTTCTTCTAGGAAGCCTTCCCTGAACAGAGCAGACCCCGGCTATTGCTTTCCCAAGACCCAACCCCTTTCCTTGTTGAACTTGGCAACATCACCTAGCTCATTTAGGTAATTACTGGCTGAATCACCCCCCACCATGTCCTGGCCTAGACTGCTGTGAGCCCCATGAGGGCAGGGCTGTCTGTCTCGTTTCTCTCCCTGCGGTTGCTGGCGTGACCCGTCCCCCACCCCCCAACCACCACCACCACCACCACCCGGCTCTGAATGAATGAATCCACGAGTCTCTAACTCTGGAGCAGGCCTGGCGCGACCTCTTCCGCCCTGCTCTGGGTGTCCATCCTGCACCCTGTGTGTCCCCTGCCCTGTCCAGGCGTGACCTGCGAGACGGAGATGGACGAGTGCGCCTCAGCGCCCTGCCTGCACGGGGGCTCGTGCCTGGACGGCGTGGGCTCCTTCCGCTGTGTGTGCGCGCCAGGCTACGGGGGCACCCGTTGCCAGCTGGACCTCGACGAGTGCCAGAGCCAGCCGTGCGCACATGGGGGCACGTGCCACGACCTGGTCAACGGGTAAGCGAGCGGCAGGGCAGGCGGCCGGGGCGCCGGGTGCCCGAGGGCGGGGAGGCCAGGCGCGGGGCAGAAGGGGCAGGCGCGCGCTCAGCTCCGCCGGTGCGCCCTCCCCAGGTTCCGGTGCGACTGCGCGGGCACCGGCTACGAGGGCGCGCACTGCGAGCGGGAGGTGCTGGAGTGCGCATCGGCGCCCTGCGCGCACAACGCGTCCTGCCTCGAGGGCCTCGGGAGCTTCCGCTGCCTCTGTTGGCCAGGTGTGTGCGTGCAGGTGCGCGGCCTGCGGGGGGAGGGGTAGGTGTGCGCCTGTGCGGCCTGGGGCGGTGGGGCAGGTGTGTGGCTGTGCGCGAGTGAGTGCCCGCTGGGTCCTCGGGACCAGAGTGTGTGTGTGATTGCAACCTGTCGGAGCCTCAGTTTCCTGATCTACAAAATAGGGCTGATCGTAGCGCCTGCTCCTGGGGTTGCTGCAGGGAGCTCGAAGGTGCGACACCTGGGAAGCCCTTGGGGAGGGCCTGACAGCTGCAAAGGGCTCAGTAATTAATGCTAGTAATAGTAGTAAGACTAGGCCGGGCGCGATGGCTCAAGCCTGTAATCCCAGCACTTTGGGAGGCTGAGGCGGGCGGATCACGAGGTCAGGAGTTCGAGACCAGCCTGGCCAACATTGTGAAACCCCATCTGTACTAAAAATACAAAAATTAGCCGAGCATGGTGGTATGTGCCTGTAGTCCCAGCTACTCGGGAAGCTGAGGCAGGAGAATCGCTTGAACCTGGGAGGTGGAGGTGAGCGGAGATCATGCCGCTGCACTCCAGCCTGGGCAACAGAGTGAGATTCTATCTCAAAAAAAAAAAAAAAAATTAGTAGTAAGACTAGTAATAGCAGTAATAGGCCACTGCTGCTGAAGGCTGCCGTGGTCATTCCTGCTGCCCTTAGTGTGTCCCTCCCTCGCCATTCGTGGCTTATTCCGAGCTGCGGTCCCTTGCTGGCCCTCGCTAGCCTGGTCATAGTGAAGAGGTGCTGCCCGGCACCCTGTGAGACCTGATGTCCGTGTGTGTGTGCCCCCAGGCTACAGCGGCGAGCTGTGCGAGGTGGACGAGGACGAGTGTGCATCGAGCCCCTGCCAGCATGGGGGCCGATGCCTGCAGCGCTCTGACCCGGCCCTCTACGGGGGTGTCCAGGCCACCTTCCCTGGCGCCTTCAGCTTCCGCCATGCTGCGGGTTTCCTGTGCCACTGCCCTCCTGGCTTTGAGGGTGAGCCCCTGCTGGGGAAGCGGTCAGCCCATGTCCAGATGCCCAGGGAGGGATCTTGTGCCCACCCCCCCACCCCACACCCGAGTCTGCCCCCTCTCTTGGACTCAGTCTCTCTAGCTATAGAATGGACCCTCTCAGCCCCTGCCTGGCTCTGAGGGTGCAGGTGGGACCCACAGCTGGGCCTCTTACAGGAGCCGACTGCGGTGTGGAGGTGGACGAGTGTGCCTCACGGCCATGCCTCAACGGAGGCCACTGCCAGGACCTGCCCAATGGTTTCCAGTGTCACTGCCCAGATGGCTACGCAGGTGTCTGGGGTGGGGTGGGCCCTGGGACCATCAGAATTGGTGGTCCTCAGGTGAGAAGGTCCCTTCTGTCTGGATGTGTGGATTGATGGGGTCAAGGAGATCAGGGAGGAGGTGGGTATGGGGGCCCAGGTGACCGCTGAGGGTGGCTGAACTGGGACTCGCTTTGGAGGTGAGACTGGGGCTCAGGAGTGTAGTCCCGGCAGCTGGGGCCATAGTGGGCTGAGGTTGTCTGGGAGAACGTGTGGAGGGATGGTCTTCAGGGAAGACGGAGGTGGTTCAGCCAGGACAGAGAAGGAAAGGGGGGCTATTGCAGAGAGTTAGGGGGCAGCATCTGTAGAAGGATGACTCTGACCTTTGGGGAGCTGGGGCCTGTCAGGCAGGAATTGGGGGTTCAGAAGTCTGCCTCTGCCTTGGGTACACGCAGATGCACAGACACAGGACCCCGGTGAGCCCAGGGAGCTCCACCGCCAACACTGAACGTCCCTGCCCCCTCTGGAATGCCTGCGACACCTCCCTCACACCCGCCCGCATTCCTGCTGGGGCACACTGCCTCCTCCCCCTGGCAGGCTCCTGGGCACAGGCTCCTCCACCAGGGGAAAGAGATGGTGGTCACCTCTTCCCCTCTCTCACTCACCTGAAGATGGTGGGACTCAGTGTCCCCCAGCCCGGGACGGCTGACACTCCTGGGGGTCCCGAAGGCCCATCCACTGCCTCCATGGGCCGAGGTTCCCCAAGTCCTGCTCTAAGAGCCATGGCCTCCTGGGTACCTGGCACACAGTGGGCCCACACAGCACGTCTGGCCTCTGGGAAGCATTTGCTCTGCATTTTGTTTTTTCCTTGCCACAGCCCCTTGAGGCAGGGGTTTAAAACCCCATCTTACAGCTGAGAGGATGAGGGGGTGTCATCCCCCAGGTTCACCACTATCAGCGGGAACCCGGCTCCTCTCCCAGTTGAGCTCACTGTTGGGTGACAGGGAGGGCAGACCTCTGAGGTCAGAGCCAGGGAGGGGGGACCCCAGCTGCAGGGCTGGGCTCTTTGCCCATCCTCCCTCCCTTTAGGCCATGCTGGGCATGGGGGAGGCCAGTGCCTGGCATTCCTGAGCAGGCTCCGAAGGAGGCAGCTGGGCCAGGCAGGGAGCTCTGCCCCCTCCCCACTTCCCCAGCCTCAGTGCCCGCCCACCACTCTCAACCTGTCTGGAGGGCATGGCAATGGAGCCGGGGGCTCTGTGGACCTTCCTGGGCCACCTGTGGCTCCTGGCAGGTATGGAGGAATGTGGGCCCTGGGCAGGGGGAGGTTGGTGGGTGGTGGTTCCTAGGAAGAGGCTGTGGTGTTTGTGAGCTGATCGAGGCTGGGCTTCAAACCCTGGTGACTTCTCTGGGCCTGGGTTCCTCCAGCTGGGATGTGGCTCTGGCTGAGCTACAGTGGGCTATGGCTTCTGGACCCAAGCTGGGGCCTGAGCACTTGAAGGGATCCCTAGAGGGAGGATGAGGCAGCCCCTTCACTGCCAGTGTGGGGGCGCTGGGGCAGAGGGACTGAGGGGTTAGAGCCTGGGGGGCCACTCAGAGTGCCTTGGGTACGTGCACTACCCCACTAGCTCCTCCATGCCATCACTCTGTCCATAAAAGCCATGCCAGGCCCTTTGCTGGGCACCAAGGACATATTCAGGTCCCTGAAGATCTCAGCTGAGTAAACACTTTTAATACAGGGTTCTGGGGAGCTGTGCCTGGGACTGCAGAGTGACACAGTAGTTTGAGGTTGGGAGTTAGGGAAAGCCTCTGGGCCCTTTGAGTTTGGGCTTTGCAGGATGAGTAGGAGTTTGAAAGGAAGGGTAAGGGTGAATGAGGCATTCCAAGCAGACAGAACAGTATGAGCAAAGCCCCAGAGTCAGGACTTTGCAGGAAATGCTCGGAGGAATGGGAAGTTCAAGATTTGTGGGAAGCAGGATTGAGGCTTGAGAGCCTGGTAGGACCCAGCCCATGAGGTTGTCTTAAATGTCAGGGTGAGTGATTGGACTTTAGGCGGCAGAGGAACCCGGCCTGGCGATGCTTTAGAAATGGACCTCTGACTACTGGTGGAGATGGATGGGAGAGGGCTTCTGAAGGCTGGCGAACTGGGGGATGCGGGATGGTAGCCCAGACAGCTGGTAAGGCAGGAGATGGGGGGTGGGAGAAAGGGGGCATTGGAGAATGTTTAGGAGATTAAATCTACAGGGCCTGGACACTCACCAGACATGAGAAGGGAAGGGGCATCTTGGCTTCTGGCCTACAGGGGGACTTGAGGGGACCATGAGAAATCCCTTGGGAATTGGTTTGGCTGATAGGTACTGAGGTCCCCATCGTAAGAGGCATGTAAGTTCTGGGTCAGTACTGTGATTCTGGCCCCAGACATTACTGAACCTTGGCTTTGTCTCTCCCAAAGGGCCGACATGTGAGGAAGACGTGGAGGAATGCCTGTCGGATCCCTGCCTGCACGGCGGAACCTGCAGTGACACTGTGGCAGGCTATATCTGCAGGTGCCCAGAGACCTGGGGCGGGCGCGACTGTTCTGTGCAGCTCACTGGCTGCCAGGGCCACACCTGCCCGCTGGCTGCCACCTGCATCCCTACCTTCGAGTCTGGGGTCCACAGTTATGTCTGCCACTGCCCACCTGGTACCCATGGACCATTCTGTGGCCAGAATACCACCTTCTCTGTGATGGCTGGGAGCCCCATTCAGGCATCAGTGCCAGCTGGTGGCCCCCTGGGTCTGGCACTGAGGTTTCGCACCACACTGCCCGCTGGGACCTTGGCCACTCGCAATGACACCAAGGAAAGCTTGGAGCTGGCATTGGTGGCAGCCACACTTCAGGCCACACTCTGGAGCTACAGCACCACTGTGCTTGTCCTGAGACTGCCGGACCTGGCCCTAAACGATGGCCATTGGCACCAGGTGGAGGTTGTGCTCCATCTAGCGACCCTGGAGCTACGGCTCTGGCATGAGGGCTGCCCTGCCCGGCTCTGTGTGGCCTCTGGTCCTGTGGCCCTGGCTTCCACGGCTTCGGCAACTCCGCTGCCTGCCGGGATCTCCTCTGCCCAGCTGGGAGACGCGACCTTTGCAGGCTGCCTCCAGGACGTGCGTGTGGATGGCCACCTCCTGCTGCCTGAGGATCTCGGTGAGAACGTCCTCCTGGGCTGTGAGCGCCGAGAGCAGTGCCAGCCTCTGCCTTGTGTCCACGGAGGGTCCTGTGTGGATCTGTGGACTCATTTCCGTTGCGACTGTGCCCGGCCCCATAGAGGTCCCACGTGCGCTGATGGTGAGGAATAAGCCAGGTGGGAAGGCAGCACCTAAGATCTGCCTCCCTCAGCCTGCAGGCCTCACACCTGGCACCTTCTCTCCCTGCAGAGATTCCTGCTGCCACCTTTGGCTTGGGAGGCGCCCCAAGCTCTGCCTCCTTTCTGCTCCAAGAGCTGCCAGGTCCCAACCTCACAGTGTCTTTCCTTCTCCGCACTCGGGAGCCCGCTGGCCTGTTGCTCCAGTTTGCCAATGACTCCGCAGCTGGCCTAACAGTATTCCTGAGTGAGGGTCGGATCCGGGCTGAGGCGCCGGGCAGTCCTGCGGTAGTGCTCCCTGGGCGCTGGGATGATGGGCTCCGTCACCTGGTGATGCTCAGCTTCGGGCCTGACCAGCTGCAGGACCTGGGGCAGCACGTGCACGTGGGTGGGAGGCTCCTTGCTGCAGACAGCCAGCCCTGGGGTGGGCCCTTCCGAGGCTGCCTCCAGGACCTGCGACTCGATGGCTGCCACCTCCCCTTCTTTCCTCTGCCACTGGATAACTCAAGCCAGCCCAGCGAGCTCGGTGGCAGGCAGTCCTGGAACCTCACTGCGGGCTGCGTCTCCGAGGACATGTGCAGTGTAAGTGTCTGGTGGCGGTGGTGGTGGTGGGGTGGGGGGTCCTTTTCCCAGGATCTGTCCTGTGTCACCGGGGCTTAGTGTGTCCTTTTGCTGATGAGGAAACTGAGGCTCAGGAGGTGAAGTGACCTGCCCAGGGTCCCACTACAGGAGGGTGGCAGGGCAGATTTACATCTGTCTCTTCAGCCCAGCTGCTCCTACCCTCTGGCGGTCCCCATGTCTCCCCGAGCTAGTCCTGGTGTGAGAGAGACACCCTGACCGAGATAGAGAGCTGCCTGAGCCTTTCTGCAGGAGCTACTTGGGGAGCAGGACACGCTTTTGATCATAAACAGAATTCCACCAACCCTGGAGTTAGAACAACTTGGGCATGAATTCTGGTTCCTCTCTTTACTGGCTGGGTGACTCAGGCAAGTGGCTTTGCATCACTGAGCCTCAGTTTTCTCATCTGTAAAATGGGGATCTTAGCGACTTCCTCTCCCCTCGTTTGTGAGGAGATACTGTGTCTGTAGTAGGTGCTCAGCGAAGAAGCACTGCAATGCCAGTTATGGTGGGTGATGCTCACTGCAGTCCTGAGCCAACCCCTGCCCTGCCTCTCCCACAGCCTGACCCCTGTTTCAATGGTGGGACTTGCCTCGTCACCTGGAATGACTTCCACTGTACCTGCCCTGCCAATTTCACGGGGCCTACGTGTGCCCAGCAGCTGTGGTGTCCCGGCCAGCCCTGTCTCCCACCTGCCACGTGTGAGGAGGTCCCTGATGGCTTTGTGTGTGAGTGTGTGTCCTGGGCAGCTCCCGTGCTGGGTGCTGGACACCTAAGCTGGTTAGATCCCATCTGCACTCTCAGGGCTTGTAGGATACTGGTGGACCAGGCATGCCAAGCCCCAGGGCAGTGTGGCGGGGCCACCGCATGTAGAGGGACAGAGTTTCTGGAGAAGGTGAGCCTGTACTGGGCTTCAGGGCCAGACTCAGAGCCACAGGGGGAAGGATATTTTATGGAGTGGCATAGCATGTGCCAAGTCCCTGAGGTCTGCAAGGACAGTGGAAGTTCAAGGGGGTGAGCAGGAATGGGGTGGGAAAGTTGGTAGGGGCTTTGAGGACACACAGCTAGGCGGCTCTGACTTTATCCCAAGGACAGCGGGGAGCCTCTGGAGGGTTTTAAACAGGAGAGGGGCATGACCAGATCTGCATTTTACAAAGATGACTGGCTGCAGTGAAGGGCAAGCTTCGGCCATGAGGTGGGGCAGCTTCACGGAGAAGGGAAGGGGCCAGATTCTGCCAGGAGTTGCTGTTGCCTGGCTTGTGACCTGGAGGGTCGCCTAGGCATCACGCCCCACCCCCCAGCACTGGCCGGGAACTGCTCCTCCATGGGTAGGAAATACATTGGGAGTAGAAGTGAGGGTGGTGGGGGCGGCTGCAGTTTCCAGGATTAGATGATAGGTGGGTACGTGTGCCCCACCCCAAGTAAGTGGCTGTCTGCCACTCGCTGGGGGAAGTGGGGAGGTGGCATTTCTGGAGAAGGCTCCGTGGGCTATTCCCTGAGGCTCCTTCTCTCCGCAGGTGTGGCGGAGGCCACGTTCCGCGAGGGTCCCCCCGCCGCGTTCAGCGGGCACAACGCGTCGTCAGGGCGCTTGCTCGGCGGCCTGTCGCTGGCCTTTCGCACGCGCGACTCCGAGGCCTGGCTGCTGCGTGCCGCGGCGGGCGCCCTGGAAGGCGTGTGGCTGGCGGTGCGCAATGGCTCGCTGGCGGGGGGCGTGCGCGGAGGCCACGGCCTGCCCGGCGCTGTGCTGCCCATACCGGGGCCGCGCGTGGCCGATGGTGCCTGGCACCGCGTGCGTCTGGCCATGGAGCGCCCGGCGGCTGCCACCTCGCGCTGGCTGCTGTGGCTGGATGGTGCCGCCACCCCGGTGGCGCTGCGCGGCCTGGCCAGTGACCTGGGCTTCCTGCAGGGCCCAGGTGCTGTGCGCATCCTGCTGGCCGAGAACTTCACCGGCTGCTTGGGCCGCGTGGCGCTGGGCGGCCTGCCCCTGCCCTTGGCGCGGCCCCGGCCCGGCGCGGCCCCCGGCGCCCGAGAGCACTTCGCGTCTTGGCCTGGGACGCCGGCCCCGATCCTCGGCTGCCGCGGCGCGCCCGTGTGTGCGCCTTCGCCCTGTCTGCACGACGGTGCCTGCCGTGACCTCTTCGACGCCTTTGCCTGCGCCTGCGGCCCGGGGTGGGAGGGCCCGCGCTGCGAAGCCCACGTCGACCCCTGTCACTCCGCCCCCTGCGCCCGTGGCCGCTGTCACACGCACCCCGACGGCCGCTTCGAGTGCCGCTGCCCGCCTGGCTTCGGGGGCCCGCGCTGCAGGTGGGACGGCTGGGCAGGCGGGTGGGCTGCGAATGCCCCCTGGGGCTGTGGTGGGGCAGAGAAGTCTGCCAGGTCTGTTGGACGAGTCGCTTCCCTTCCCTGGTCCTCATGTCCTTATCTGTGACATGAGGAGGACAGTTTAATTTGATAAATTTCCTGATAAAATACAGATCAAAACACAACCAGTTAGCCTGGAATTTCAGATAAACAGCGCTGTGGTCTGGGGCTGGGAGCCGCCTGCCGCTTACACGGAGGTTCATCCCTATTGGTGGCTGGTTGGGGTGGAGGGAGGGGGTCAGGCTTTGGCGCTTCCCTTATTCATCTCGCAGTGGCTCTCCCGGGAGCCCAGCGTGTGGAAGGGGATCTGGCTGTGGCCTGACCCCTCCCTCTCCCCTCAAGGAATGTCCAGGCGTTGTGTTTAGGAGCTGCTTTTGTTCAGAGTCCTTACACTTTGTTGTCCTGAGTCCTCTGAGACTCTGGAAAGCGAGTGACAACCCTGTGTCCCTTCCCTCCCATCAGGGACCTCAATCCCATGACCGATAGAGGAAGGCCCTGAATTCCATACATGAGAACACAAGCTCAGGTGGCCCACGGTCACAGCGCTGGGGAGGGCAGGCCCCAGGTGTCCTGCACCCACTCCAGCCTCTGCTCTCTCCCCAGGTTGCCTGTCCCATCCAAGGAGTGCGGCCTGAATGTCACCTGCCTCGATGGCAGCCCATGTGAGGGTGGCTCTCCCGCTGCCAACTGCAGCTGCCTGGAGGGTCTTGCTGGCCAGAGGTGGGTCTGGGGGCCTGGGAACTGTGAGGAGGTCCAATGAATGTGGAGGGCTGTTCCTCCAGCCAGGGTGGGGCGGGGGTCCTCGCCCACCTTCTCACCCCTCCCTGGTATCACAGTCACCATTGTCACTTGAGTTTCCTTCCATGACTCGCAAGACCATCCTCTGTGATACAGACTGCTGCTGGGCAGTGGTTGCCTGGTGGCAGTTCTGGAAACCCAGCCTCAGCCCGCCTGTGGGAGACCATAAAAGTGCAGATTCTGCGCCCTGCAGACAGTGGCGTCAGCGTCTGGGGCACCTGCCTTCACACAGGCTCCCGTCACCCTAATGGGATGAGAGTCCTTCTCAGTGACGGCTGCTCAGGTGGTCACCTGGCAGGGCCCAGCTGGGCAGGAGCAGTGCATGGGGACAGTGGATGGATAAGCTCTGATGCTTGCTGAAGTGGGGATGGGCAGCAGAGCAGCTGGGAGCACAGGAGGCAGCCATGGGGGAAGCCGCTTTCTCAGCCCCCCTCCCTCTCCAGGTGTCAGGTCCCCACTCTCCCCTGTGAAGCCAACCCCTGCTTGAATGGGGGCACCTGCCGGGCAGCTGGAGGGGTGTCTGAATGTATCTGCAATGCCAGATTCTCCGGCCAGTTCTGTGAAGTGGCGGTGAGTGTTGTCAGGGGTGAGGGGCCGTGGACGTGGCCTGCTGGGCCCTTGGTGAGATGCTGCTGGGGAGAGAGTGCAGCACCATGGGGCTGTTCCTGGGCCACTCTGTCATGGGGTGGGGCAGTGAGAGGAGCCTCAGGTCCCTTCCACACCCCCCACACAAGAGGCATTTCCACTGCAGGGAGAGCTTTGGGGGCTATCACCGTCTATTGACAAGAGCACAAGGCTCCTAGCTTGGGTCAGGGGCTTCCCCAGAGTGCCCAGGGCAGTGGCAGTGAGGACAGATGGTCTCTGCCAATCCAACCAGGACTCAGGGCCAAGAGGATGTTGGTGTTCTGGGATTTAGGTTGGTGAATCCAGGAGACTCATCTCCAGGGGTTTCTGAGCCAGTGTCCTGAGTAGGAAGACACGGAGGGGCAGGGGGCCTGGGAGTCTGCACTGGAGCAGGCTCGGCCTGCTGTGCAGGCTGGCCCCAACCCCGGGTGGCTCAGCCCAGGAGGAGCCTGGACAGACGAAGGCAGCAGGCGCTGGAGCTGTGAACCTCCCCGCCACACCCCTTCCTGGGGCGGGGTGGGGGGAGTGGGTGCTGGCGAGGAGAGGCTTGGAAGGGAAGTCTGGGGAGCAGCCTTGATCTCCACAGGCTTCTGGCAGCCTGGGTCATAAACCACAAATCCCCTCCGCTTACGGGGAATGTTTCCTTTCAAGTTGAACTTTTACAGCCTCTGGCTTCCCCACCCAGCCACCTCCCAGGGCAGGGGGAGGAAATGGCTTTACAGCTCCTCCCTCAAAATGTCCAGCGGTGGAGGCTGGCAGGACCCTCTCAGGACCAGAGGAACTTTCCTGTCTAGTTTTAGGACCCAGGTCACAGTGGGCTGAGAAGCCTGGAGGTACAGAGTGAGGCTGGTGAGTCCCAGAGCCCATGCCTCTGGAATCCTCGCATCCTGGGACTTCAGAGTCCCAGGCATGTAGAGGCTTTGATGGGGAATCCTGGGAGCCTGTGACTGGAGACACCAGGGAGGTTTGCTGGGCTCCCCGAAGCCTGGGCCGAGGTTCGCAGGGACAAGCTGTCATAACAGCCCCTCGGCCCCCCTGCCACCCTGCCCCCGCAGGTGGGCCCCAGTGGATTCTGACCTTGCTATTGTGGCAGGGGGCCGCTCAGCCTGCCCCTGCTCCTGCTCCGCCTCATCAGACCCTTGTAGGTTTCTGTGAAACCCACGCACCCTGCTTTGCTCCTGCCGGGTGTTCAATAAATGCCCATCTCTGTCCTTCTAGCCAGAACTCCTTTGTTGTACAGGACTCCTCGAGCAGTGGCTGTGACAGGTGGTTTCCTGGCACTTGCCTGCACACCCCTGGGGCTAGGTCTTCACCGCTCCCAGGGCAGCCTGCTCCCAGCTCTGATTTTCTCTGAGTAGGTCCTTGTGCTGTGCTCTCTGCTCTCTGAGGGCCCCGGCGTCCTCCCCTTCTCTGCGGTCTTAGGCCTCGGTGTCGTGTCTCTTGCAGAAGGGCCTGCCCCTGCCGCTGCCATTCCCACTGCTGGAGGTGGCCGTGCCTGCGGCCTGTGCCTGCCTCCTCCTGCTCCTCCTGGGCCTCCTTTCAGGGATCCTGGCAGCCCGAAAGCGCCGCCAGTCTGAGGGCACCTACAGCCCAAGCCAGCAGGAGGTGGCTGGGGCCCGGCTGGAGATGGACAGTGTCCTCAAGGTGCCACCGGAGGAGAGACTCATCTAGGCCGGCCTGGCTGCCGGCACCGGCACCTGGAGGTCCTGAATGGTTTCTACCTGGAGACCCAAGGAAGCTGCTTCCAGGGCTCGGGACATTGCTATGGAAGTGTCCCCTTGGCTGGCAGCCTCTGCCTCTGCCCCATCCTGGATGGAGGACGAGGGGAGCAACTCAGGGAAACAGAGGCCTAGAGAGGCTGCGGACTTCTCCATCCCACCCTCGGGGTTCCGCCTGGGCAGGTGTACGGCTGTGCGTGGGAGGGCACACGTGGGTTCACATAGTGTGTTCAGGAGTGTGTGTATCTGGAGGAGTGTGTGTGTGTGTGTACCTGGGCCTGTGTTAGTCTGCAGATGCTAGTGTGAGTGTGTCCTGACATGGCTCCAGGGCGTGTCTGCTGTGTTTACTGTGTGTCTATGACTGTGATGGGTGTAGCTGATCCCAGGAGGTGGCGGCTGCGCCATGGGGTCAACCATTACAGTCCTAGGGCAGGGGCGGCCCAAGGCTGCATGTTCTCCAGGAGGCCAGGCCGGGGTTGCCCAGGCACCTCCTTCCCCGCCTCTGGGGGCTGCTCCTGCTGTGGAGGCAGCTAGGAAGTCAGGGAAGGCCACTAGCAGAGGCTGAGTGGGCTTCTGGCTCCTAGAACAAATGTCCCTTCGGGCAGGTCTGTCTGCCAGAAGCCAGAGCCAGTCATGCGAGGGAACCACAGACCCACCCGCCCCCTCAGCCGGAGCAGCCCGAGGGAGCAGAGGAGGGGTTGCCTGGAGCTTCCCACCCTGCTGTGGTCATTTGTCAAAGGGAGAAGGCACCCACTGCCTACCTCACAGGGCTGTTGTGAGGATCAGAGAGGACGACAGTGGGGAAAGAATCTGGAAGTCTTCAACTGCCGTCTGATGGGAAGTACCGTCTGGGTGTCCTTCTGGGATGAGGATGACAGAGCAACCCTTCTCCTGCCCTGAACCCCCCCAGCTCACCTGACCACCTCTGGTTCTCCAGCTCCGGTCCTCCCTAGCAGCCTGGTGAGCTCACTCCTTCCCCTGATGACTGGTTGCCTCTACACAGACTCGGCGAGAGGACTTGAAGGAAGCCCTCTGGGTTGTCTGCTGAGTACAGGGGCTCAGTGAACACTGGCGCTGCCTCTGAGTCGGGGCTGGGCCTGCAGAGGCCGACTCAGAGGAGACTCTGCTGCTTGCTCCCAGCCCCTTCCCCGGCGATGCCCATCACACTGTGACCTCCCATCCCTGAAGGGCACCTGCCTGAGGGCCTGGCCTCCTTCCAGCTTCATGGACCTGGAGATGTGCCCTTTCGTCCTTCCTGCTTCCCAGGCCAGTAGATCCGTTTACACTTTTGGGTCGACAGTCAGCTTTTCCTTTCGGTTTTGGCGGGTCCCAGAGGCATGGGTGTCCAGTCCAATGTGGGGAGCCACGTGACAACGTGGGGGACTGGGACATGGGACTGGGAAGTCAGCAGACGCTGGGATAGAGAGGGCCCTGAACACCAGGCTCAGGGGCTTGCTTGGTCCTTATCCTGTAGGAGGTGGGACCACCTTTCCCTGAACTTTCTCTACAACCCTTGGGAAGGTGGGGAGGAGGCGGCTGGTTCCAGGGTCAGTTTACTAAGTTAGAGATTTGGAAAACCTGTGTCAGCTGTAACTCCTAGGATATTTTATGTGGAACCTAACATGCAGATGAAAGCTGGCTATCCCCTGTCCTCTTCCTGGCTCCTGTGGGTTCGGGTGCCTGTTTTATTTTTTTGGTTTTTTTTTTTTTTGAGATGGAGTCTAGCTCTGTCACCCAGGCTGGAGTGCAGTGGCGAGATCTCGGCTCACTGCAACCTCCGCCTCCCAGGTTCAAGCAATTCCCTGCCTCAGCCTCTGGAGTAGCTGGGATTACAGGTGCCTGCTTTTAGTAGAGACGGGGGCTTCACCATCTTGGCCAGGCTGGTCTTGAACTCCTGACCTCGTGATCCACCTGCCCCGGCCTCCCAAAGTGTTGGGATTGTAGGTGTGGGATGACAGGTGTGAGCCACCGCGCCCGGCCCACGTGCCTGTTGTTTTCAGCCTGTCAGTCCTGCAAGTGGGGGCATGGTCAGATGATGGGCGAGTCGGAGGGGGTGGGTGGTGTGACTGGGCATGTTCCACGCTCACTATGGGTGGTCGATTGGTCTGCATTCCCCCGCCCGCCTCCCCGCAAACAAACACCAGCGTCCAACAGAGGCAGAGTCCCAGGCTCTGTTCTTGCTAATGAGAGACCTGTGGGGGCGACTTGCCAGGTGTCCCCTTGAACTCCTTCCTGGCTCCTGGGTGCCCTCAACGTCGTTGGTGGCCTGCATTCTGCCCCATGGCCCCCGCAGGGCTGAGCAGGCCTGTTGCCAGCCCAACCCCGTGCCTGGTCTGTGAGGGGCAGAGCATGAGCTGGCTTAGAGCCCTGAGTGGGCACCGGCTTGGGAGGGTGCGGGGAGTTGACTCCTTCCCTAACTGCTCTGCGCCTGGCCCCTGCCTCTACAGGAGCAGGTGGTGAGGATGGCTCCGGGCCCATGTGGGGCCTCCCTGACCCAAAAGCTTCAAGGACACGGGGATGCCAGCCTCTTCCCCAAGATGATTTTATTGAATGCACACAAAGTTCATCCTTGGGTTTGCAAAGTCCCACAAGTGAAGAGGCAGCAGTGCTCATGTGAACATGGAGCGCTCACCCCAGCCCCTCAGCACAGCCAGGGGGCCTTGGGGTACACACCCTCCTTCCCTGGGGCCACCAGCACCTCCTCTGCCCTATCCCGGATGGGGCCTGGGGGTCTGCCCAGGGAGTGAAACTGGAATCTATGCTGAAACACCTAAGTGCCCGCGAGGTGCCCCCATGGCCCAGGAGTGACACGGCTCCCCCAGCAGCCAGAGCCCATTCCTGAGCCAGACAGGTCACGGTTGACCCAGGAAGAGCCATGTGCCAGGACGGCCGCCAAGCCTCACTGAGCATGTGCAGCAGTGGCGGCCTCTCAGACATAGAGGGGGCTCCCTGGGTGACATCTCCAGAGACCCCTCAGACACCCCTGGGTAGACTGTGTTTGACCCTTCACCAATAGGAAATGAGAGCTTGGGTCGAAATGCTCACAATTTCCTGCGTGTCTCAGATGGTTGTTTTCTTAAATGGTCGGGCCATACTTTAAACTTGGTTTATGGAAATGAATCCATTTCAAGATTCATCAAATCAATAAGGTAAAAAGGAAAAAGATAATAAACATTCAATCTAACTAACTTTGGTGACGTTGGCCTCAGGAATTTCTGTGCTGGCCTGGAGCTCTGGGCAGGTGGGGAGGGACTGGCTTCTAGCCCTCCTCCTGCTTCCCCGAGGCAGAGACCAAGTTTGTCCTTTCTACCTGGCCCTGGAGCCTTCTCCAGGGCCTGGAGGGCCACTGCCTCGTTCCAACCCAGGAAGGCCAGCTGCCTTCCACATCAGTCTGAGGCATTCAGCTTGACCTTTTTGGTTGAAATCTGGGTCGCAGCTTCTCAGCTTTGCCCACAAAGCTCCAGATGACAAGAGGCTGAGCCCCAGCTTTGACAGTGAGGGGAGTACCTGGAGGTATCAGCGTGCCGTGCCAGAGCTGGATGAGGGCTGGGGGCTCCTCCCAAAATACTCAGATGGGGGTTTCCATTTTCCTTCTATAAATCAAAGTTGCTGGTGCTCGCAGCCCCCGTGCAGGGTGGCTGGGGCTGTGTATCACAAGGCAGCCCAAGACCCCCTGGTCCCCAGATCCTCCCAGGTCAGAATCAACTGAAGTTTTGGGGTGAAGACACAGGAAAGAACGTGTGTTGTATATTGCTAGAAACAGTCTGGAAGTGCCCCACCAGGTAAATCCTCCAGCCCAGGAGGAGTCCTAACTTCAACCCCAAGCCACCCATGTCTCGTGCAGATGAGCTCAAACTGGAGAGTAACCCTGTCACCTGTGTCCGAGGAGGTGGGCGTGCAGGGCCTGGCTGTGGAGGAGACAGGAGAGCTGGGCTCGGAGGGGAGGCCTTCGGAGCCTCTCGGGACACTTCCAGGGGGAAGGTGGGTAGGACTTGGTCTGGAGCAGTATCATCATTGGCCCAGCTGACCTCTTTAGTGCAAAACCTAATCAAGGGTGCCGAGGAGGGGCAACCGCGGGGTGGGATGGGCACTCAGGAACTGGGTTGATTCCCAGGCTGGAACTGGTGCCATTCCCCAGGGCCAGACCTCAGAGATGGGCAGTGTGGAGGGGAGGAGGGGGCAGCAGAGAGGGGTCCCATCCCTTCCCACCAGCAGAACCTGGGCAGAGAGAGAGTGGCGGGGGAGCCTCGGAACCGCAGCAGTGGACGGACCCTCGGGCCTCGGTGCATCCCCCACCCTCAGGGCCCGGCTCACTCGAAGGTCTCCCACTGCTTCCTGAGCTGCTCCACCGAGTCTGGGGCCGGGGCCAGGGCCGGACTCGGGCTCACGTCTTGCTTGGTTTTCTGTAACAAATCCTCAAAGGGGTCTCTGGCCTGTTGAGGAGCAGAGGGCTGCAGTGTTGGCTCCAGGCCTTGAGGGGGCCTGGGAGGCAGAAGCGGGGGGTCTCCAGGCCTCAGGGCCAGCCCCTGCTTGGTCTCAGCAGCCCTGGCACTTGAGCGGGCCAGGGGCAACGTTCGGATCCTCGACGGGGCAACTGCTGGGGGACCCAGCGGCTGTAGGGGGCTCGTGTGGGTGCCCATGGGCATCTGGCCAAAGAGGTTGGGCATGGAGAGGGCGGAGAGGTTGGGCTGAGACCTGTGAGGGGCACAGAAGCCAGCACTGGACAGCAGGAGGCCGGATGCAAAAGCCGGCCCCAGGGAAGCTGGAGGGGCCCCGAAAGGCCCGGCTGGTGTGGAGACCAGGGGCAGGGTGGGTGGGGCTGCTGGCATGGATGGGACAAAGGGGTTGAGTGGTGGCTGTGGGAATGGGGTGGGTGTCCCCGCAGGGGGGAAGCTGAATTGGGGGGTGAATGGGGTGGCTACATTCGGGGTGGCGGGGCGTGGCGGGAGGGTGCTGCCTGACCAGGCTGTGCTGAGCGGGTCCAGGAGGGCGAGCAGGGCGTCACTGCTCGTGCCTGCAGCCCCGGGGCCAGGGCTGAGCGGCTGGAGCAGTTCAGTGGGGCCTTGGGAGACAACACCAGGCGGGAGCCCTGGACTCAGGGCGGCTCGCCTGTCCCGATCCGTCTGCAGCCGCTCTGAGAAGTCACCAAGTGCGGCGCCGGCAGCCTGGAGCTTGGCCGGGCGGGGAATGGGCGGTGGAGGCACGATGCCCAGCTCTGGGGTCTTCCTGCCTTGGGGCCGGGGGATGGTGATGCTGCCCAGAGTAGGGGTGGGCACCTCCTCCTTGTCACTGGGGTTCAGGATGCTGTCCCGGTTCTGGGGCCTTCGAGGCAGGGCCAGGGAGTTCCCGAGCAGGGCCGAGGGCTTCTCAGGGGAGGCAGCTGGGGGCTTGCTGGGGATGGCCATGTCGTCCTGGCCCAGGCTCCAGAGCTTGTTGTACGGGTGGGTAAGCTTCAAGGCCACTGTCACCCCGCGGCTCCTCTCACTCCCGCCCAGATCCAGCCTCTGTTGGGAGGGAAGGAGGGCGGCAGTGGCCACGGGCTGAGTTGGGACGTGTGTGTGCCCATTCCCACGCCACTTGTGCGTGCTGATGTGTGCCCATTCCCACACCACTTCTGCGTGCTGATGTGTGCCCATTCCCACGCCACTTCTGCGTGCTGATGTGTGCCCATTCCCACGCCACTTCTGTGTGCTGATGTGTGCCCATTCCCACGCCACTTCTGTGTGCTGATGTGTGCCCATTCCCACGCCACTTCTGTGTGCTGATGTGTGCCCATTCCCACGCCACTTCTGTGTGCTGATGTGTGCCCATTCCCACGCCACTTCTGTGTGCTGAATGTGTGCTGGGCCTAGTTGTGTGGCTGATCAGCTCCTCGGACTTGGAACAGCTGGGGGCTCCCCCAGGTTACCAGCAGAGGACCCACGTGTGCTGGGACTCCAAGCCTGTGCTCCGGGAACTCAAGACAAAGCTCTCGTCCCTTTACGCCAGTGGCGGTTGCCAAGGAGTTTTAGGAAAGTGACTCCAGCTACTGGCTGGCCCTTTTTACTTTTTAGATCGCAGGCACCCGCAATCACCTGTAAGCCCGGGAGGGCGAGTGAGACTCAGGGCCTGGTAGGAGGCACCTTGGCTGGGGAGGAAGGAGGAGGCCAAGTTGGAGTCCTGGCTCTGCCACTTGCAAGCCACACGGCCCGGGCGCCAGTCCCTTTCTCCTGGCCCAGGTCCTCGTTCCCAGCAGGGAACACTCATGAATGACTGGAGCTCTGTGAACCCCACGGTGTGACCCAGTGATGCAAAGTCAGAAGCCCCCACTTGCAAGTGAGGAAACTGAGGCACCGAGCGGGGATGTGATAGATTAGACGTCACAGTGGAATTACACACTGATTTGCATTCATAATGCAGAGCCAAGAACTTGCATCCACAGGCTCTGCCAAGGAGCCCTGGCAGGGATGGACGCAATCCCGGTTCCAGCAGGGGCTGCAGCCCTGCCTGGGGGTGCGAGGAGAGTGGCTGGCAGCACCCGCCCCCCCGTCTGATGCACACACAGAGTGGGGCAAGTTTCCATCGGGCTCTAGCATCTTCTCCTACCGTCACTGTTAGGGTGGTGTGGGCCCCGGCACCCTGGGAGGTGTTTACAGTCACACTGACCCTGAGCATTGGCTGAGGGTCTTGGAAAGTCACTGCTTCTCCCTTAGTCTCTTCCACTGTCACATGGGGGTCCCACCTCGTGTGTGGACAGTGCCGGCCCCCGGCAGATACCCTCCCTTGCCCATGCCATACCTGATAGTCAAAGGTCCCTGGCTGCTCCCTCAGGTCTTTGGGGGCACGAAGGTCCTCCAAGCTCTTGGCCTGGCCCAGTGGCTGCAGTGCGGCCTCCATGTCCAGGTTGCTGAAGACGTCTTCCAGAAGGTCGATGCTGGCAGCCCGGTCAGGGGGAGCTGGGACAGGGCCTGTGGGCTTCCGCACTTGCTGCTCTGGACTCTCTGTCTCGTCGCCTTCCGCACTGTCTGACTCCCTGAGTGTCCGATATGGCTGCGGCCTGTGGGGGACAGAGCAGGCTGCACTCTCCCACCCAGGCCTTCAGGGGAGGAGCAAGCAGCCTCCAGCCCAAGCACATTGAGGGCTTGAGGGGTGCACGCAGGGGCCTGCAGGACAGGAGAGTGTCCCGGGGTCTCCGTGAGGGCAGGAGGCTGCGAGGGTGCAAGCTGGGCATGCCGATGGGCCTGGGGCTGTGAACCAGGGCAACTCGCTTTGGCTCTCACTTGCACTCAGGGGACCCAATTAGTGCCCCCCAAACTATAGGTCCTTTCATAAAACTGGCTAGTGGGCTTGTGAGCCATTCAGACAAGGTGTGAGGAACAGACAGGACTGGAAGGGGGCTCACAGGCCAGCAGTCATGCTCCTCTTGCTCCCGCCCTGCTCTGCTGTTTGTTTGGTGGCCTAGGCACAGCCACAGTCAGGTTCTGTGAACAGCCCATGGGGAACTGGGCTGGGGAAGCTCTCCAGGGGAGCTGTCTGGGCCTAAGCTTGCCCTGCTAACCTTGGTTCCACCTCTGGTCATGCTATTTCTTGCTGTGGGACCTTTGGCAGGTCACTTAACTCTCTGAGCCTCAGGTGCTCAGGTGGTGGTGGTGGTTACATGAGCAAATGAGGTGCCCGGCACACAGCAGACACGCACGGGTTGGTTACAGCATCCATCGCCCACCAGTGAGCACGGCTGTCACACAGGCTCTTCTGCTAGCAGCTTTCGGTACTTTTACACATCAAAACCTTGCAGTCATTGGCTGGGCATGGTGGCTCACGCCTGTAATCCCAGCACTTTGGGAGGCCGAGGCGGGCGGATCACTTGAGTTCAGGAGTTCGAGACCAGCCTGGCCAACATGGTGAAACCCTGTCTCTATTAAAAACACAAAAATTTGCGGGGTGTGGTGGTGCGTGCCTGTAGTCTCAGCTACTCGGGTGGCTGAGGCATGGGAATTGCTTGAACCTGGGAGGTGGAGGTTGCAGTGAGCCAAGATCACAACACTGCACTCCAGCCTAGGCGACAGAGCGAGACCCTGTCTCAAAACAAAAAAGCAAAAAACAAAACAAAACAAAAAACCAAAAAACCCTACACCACTACTTTGCAGCTGATCCAAGTATAGGTAACAAAGGGTTCCACTTGCCTTCCCTTCCCATGGACCTGAGTCCCAGGGCACCACTGGGTAGATGGAGAGGCAGCGCTTGGGTCAACCCTTACCTCTAGTGGAGCCCCAGTGGGAAGTGCATCTCGAAGTGCATCTCGCCTTTTTTATATTTTTATTTTTCAGACGGAGTTTCACTCTTGTCTCCCAGGCTGGAGTGCAATGGCACAGTCTCGGCTCACTGCAACCTCCGCCTCCCAGGTTCAAGCAATTCTCTTGCCTTAGCCTCCTGAGTAGATGGAATTACAGGCTCCTGCCGTTTGCCCGGCTAATTTTTTGTATTTTTAGTAGAGACGGGGTTTCACTATGTTGGCCAGGCTGGTCTCGAACTCCTGACCTCGTGATCCGCCCGCCTCAGCCTCCCAAAGTGCTGAGATTACAGGTGTGAGCCACTGCGCCTGGCCACATCTCGCCTCTTCTAACCCCAAGTCTGGGGCTGGTGGTGGCCCTACGTCAGGCGGAGATGGTGCCCGTGGCACTGGTAAAGTGGGGGAAGGGCACCACCTGGCGGTCAAGGGTAGAATCACAGTGAAGGCACCAGGGTGGGGGACATGGGAGGGCTCATCAAACAGTCCCAGTGATGGGCAGGGACTCCATCATGTACTCTCTCGCTGAAGCAATGCAAGCAGGCCAGGAAGTCGGACTTACACCCCCACCTTATGGATGAGGAATGAAGCTCAGAGATGTTAAATAACTCACCTATGTCACACAGCACCCGCAAGAGGTGGAAATGGAAGCCAAGCTTGAGAGGCTTCAAACGTCCCTCACTCACCCTGACCAAGGAATTAGAGACCCTTTAATAAAGATGAGCACAATGAAAGGGTTAAAGTCAGTCAGTGTGCTTCTGGAACTTCAGGAAATAGTGTTCTTTTGAGACCATTTTGAGTTTCTTTTCAAACACACACACAAAGGCCTGTACTGACTTCTGAGGTCATGGGCTAAGGAAGCGAGCCCTCGCCGTTATTTAAATAATTAAGGCATCAGTTAGTTCAGAGACGATATGATGGAGCTGGGCCTTGGACATGACCTGGTGGACTCCTGGCTGGGAGCAGGGTGCCTTTTCCCAAAAGGTGTTTTAAGTTGACACATAGATGAACATTTCTTATGCTAAAGGTTCTATTTTTGTTCTAATTAGCAACAGAAATAATAACTAATACATTAAGCCTATGATATCATAGATATTATTGCTTAGGAGAAGGCTAATTTTAAAATCTTTTGAAAAAAAATCGAAACAAAGATTTGACATACAGCAAAAGTCACGTGTGATGCTAGGATGACACCAGCTTAGGCCACTACTTTCTTTTCTTTTCTTTTCTTTTCTTTTTTTAAAGGCAGAGTCTCGTTCTGTCACCCAGGTTGGAGTACAGCAGTGTGATCTCAGCTCACTGCAACCTCCGCCTCCCGGGTTCCAGTGATTCTCATGCCTCGGCCTCCTGAGTAGCTGGGATTACAGGTGTGCGCCACCATGCCCAGCTCATTTTTGTATTTTTTAAGTAGTGATGGGGTTTCACCATGTTGGCCAGGCTGGTCTCGAACTCCTGGCTTCAAGTGATCCACCCGCTTTGGCCTCCCAAAGTGCTGGGATTACAGGTGTGAGCCACTGCGCTCGGCAAGGCCACTACTTTCTAAGTGAGGACACTGGGAGGGGAGTGACTTGTCTGGGTCCCCAGTGACCTGCTGGCAGGAAAGGATCAGGACCCTCTGACCCTGTGGGGTCAATGACAGAGGGCCGAGCAGCCTGGGGTTTATAAGGTCCCCAGAGGAACCCACAGGCCATCCTAGGGAGAGGGACCTGATGCTGGGGTTTGGGAACAGGGAGAGGGTGCAGGGGACATGAGGGAGAGGGAGGGAAAGGCATCTCCTCTTCTGTGCAATGACCAAAACGATTAACGTGCCCCCTGGAAGGTTGCTGTGGGCACCATGGGCATCCCGCAAAGGGCAGTTTCCATTCCCTTAAAGGCTCCCATTAAAAACACACAACCGTGTTAACAAGGGCAAACAGACAAAAGCTGTCTCTCTGCTCAATGCCAGCTCTGAAACACTTGTGGGTGGAGGGGCAAGAACAGGTAAAGAAAGGAGGGCGACAGCAGCTTAATTTTAGGGGTGGCTGGATGGTGGGTGAAACTTTTAAAAATCGCTACTTGTAATTGGTATGAGGCTTAGGCTATAAATAATAATGATTAAATTATCTTTAAAAAGTCAGGCAGATCAGAACACTTGGATAGGCTGGCATTTAATATACACATTTCATATGAGGAACGTTTTCTTTTTTAACTTAAACTCTGATTCCCATCTCTATGGCTTTCCAAGACGTGCTGAGATAAAGAAGGACTTGGAGATCAACAACAACTTGGTGACTAATTGTAGTCACCAGTTCCACTAGCAATCAAGCACATTTCATCTCTAAGGGGACCAATGCTCGCGTATCACCCTGTCACCTCTCTATTGTCACAGCCTCTGTGGAGCTGGCAGAACGGATGCCCTGAGAGGTGGCACGCAGAGGTGGTGTCCACTCTGCATGTTGGCACTGGGGCACCGGCAGGCAGCAGCTCCAGACACCCTCCCCCCGACACAAAGGCAAGCAGCACCAGCCCCCCGCTTTCCCCATGCAGCCCCGCAGAGTCACCAAGCCGAGCTCAGGGAAATGGAAGAAGGAAGGAGAGACCATTCAAAGGGAGCGGAGAAGAAAAAGCTCTCGGTGAAGCCAGAGCTCGGGCCCTCTTCCCGCTGGCATTCATCATCAGAGGAGTCTTCGGAGAGGAAGACCGCATAGTGTCGCAAGGGCTTTACCAGGCTGGGGCAGAGGAAGACAAAAGAGAAGAGAACAGGCAGTTAGGGGTGCCCTCAGAACTTCACGTGCAGGCGGGAAGCAGGCCTCTGGGCTCCACGCCTGGCCCTGCCTCTGTGTGCCAGCCTGGGGTGGGGGCTCCCAGGAGAGGAAGCTCGTTCCAGATAGAAAAGAAACTAAATTTGCCATGTGTCCAGAGCCTTAAACTCATGATCCATCACATAGGACCTAGTAATTCCCCTTCCATTTGGTTAACCCTCAAAGTTGGCAAAGAATCACACTGGAAGATAGTCATCACTGCTGTTTATAATATTAAAACATGGAACAACCTACACTGTCAGCAACAACTAGCTGGTGCAGTGGCTGAATCTTGTCCTCCCATGAAACGTCATGTTTATGAAGACAAATTTAAAGATCAGGATGCAGAACTGCAATCACACCGCATTCGCTGTCATCTGCTTATGGAAAAATTCATAGAAAAAAGACTGGAAAGGTTCATGGCTAAACGTCAATAACAGCCAGTGGAATCATGGGTGATTTCTTTCCCCTCTGCTGCTTTTTATTTTTCTGTGTCTTATACATTTTCTACAATGAGCATATCTATTCCAATAATCAGGAAGAAATAAAAAATAAAAAAGTTCAAGAAAAAAGTGAGCCGTGCGGAAAAGCTCTCGCGAGAAGGCCCTTTTCTGATTAGCGGCTGCTCTCTGGAGTTTCCCTCAGATGCCTCTTCAGAGAGTCTTTTTCATCTGTGATGTGGAAATTAAATATTCATTGTTATAAAAAATGCATCTCCCTTGTCAGCCACCTGTGAGCTCTACCTCTATAAACACCAACACATACACAGCCTGGAGAAACTCCACGCCCGGCTCCCATGAATTATATACTGACCAGGGCCCACCAGAGGCCATGTGCTCAGCAGGGGCGAGCTGGACCAGGCAGATCTGGGTTCAAATCCCGGCCCTTGTGCTGGGGAGTAGGTGTCTCTGTGCACCCCACCAAGAGGCACTTTGAGCCTGCTTGGTGTGAGCAGACCCGGGGTGTTCCACACCCCTGCCCCATTCTGTGGGCTGGCTTGCTCTGAGGCGAGTGAAGTCTGGGGAGAATGTGGGGTACGGGGGCTGGCATGGGCTACCTCCTCTCCCCTCACCCCGCAGCTAAAGCCGTCTCCCTTCTCTGCTCTGTATGCTAGAATTCTTTTGAGGGTTTATTTTAGGAAAGGGCAACGTGTCCAAAAAAAGGACATGAGAACCACAGCTGGAGGGTGAGTGAGAGACAGTGGCTGCGCAGGGGGACGGGGCAAGTGGCCTGTGCCTGCACTTTGCTGCAATCCGCCAGGGCTGGTGCCCATCCCAGCACTTGCACATCAGAACCCTCACTTCCTCCCAGAGGCTGGCCAGGCAAAGAGTTTTGTCCTCGAACTACAGTGGAGGTTGAGGCTCAGGAGGGGAAGCCAGTAGCCCAGGGTTACACAACAGGAGGCAGCGAGTCCCAGTGCTGGGCTCTTCTCTGCTCCCAGGCTGCCTTGCTGGCTGTTGGGGCAAGACACAACTCAGCCCTTCCTGGACTCGAGGGGGCTCCTGGTCCAGGGGGCATTTCCCCGCCTCAGTGGAGAGGTCAGGAAGACCTGACTTGCAGGAATCTCGGGGCCAGGGCACCACCTGGCTCCTGCCACTTCCATAGCAAAGAAGACAGAGCAGAAAGGCTACTCTCCATACAGCCACCAGAGTCTCTTTCAATCACAAACCCACACTTGTCACTCTCCTGCTAAAACCTATAAATCTGCCATTCTGAATTGTGATCTTGCTGCAGTTGGTGGTATGGTGAGTAAATAAATCTGTGGAGCAAAGGGTTAGGAATAATAATGTTCAGACATTTGCAGGGACTTGTTTCAAAGTGAGGGGGAGCCCACTCTCACTCTGCAGCACTGACTGCTCTCCTGAGCAGGTGAGGGGCAGAGGGTGGGCAGGCCGTGGGCTTCTGCTGCACTCTGGGGAGCTCGTGGGATGCACTGCTGAGCGGCCATGCCGAGCTCCGAGCAGGGCAGTCTCCATGCTGTGTGTTGGCTCTGCCTACCTCTGTGGCCCTCTCCTGGCCTCCCCTGCGGCCATGCTTACCATCTCTGACCACACTGGGCCCTGGATATTCCCCCTCCCTGTCACCTTTGCTTGGAGCACTGACTGCTCTTCCGTCTTGAAGACTCAGCTCAGCGGGACTTCTATGAAGCCCACTGGAGGCTAGGAGAGCTCCCTGGCTGTGCCTCTTCGCACTTCATAGATACCATTTAACCTCTTGCCACTCTGTTTCTGAGTCAAGTTCCTCAAGGGCAGGGCCTGCCTTGTTCTTCTCTTTCTCCCCAGCTGGGGTACAGCATGAATGCTGTGGAAGTTTGCGAATGAATGAAAGCCAGCCTGCTGGGGGAACCCCCACTTTACCATCTTCCTGGAGCTGCACCACACTGTCCCCTTTCCCCAGACTGTGGCTGTGGTACAAAAGTGCTCCCCCTCTGGGCTCCCATCTGTTCTGAGATGCTAAGACGTGAAGAATGGGACGACGTTTGAAGGTGAGGGTGTCAGGTAGGTAGGGGCAGGCAGAAAGTGTTTAAAATGATATCAACAAGCAGGTACCATGCTTTATAGAGGCCATTTCTACCCCTCACAAGAGCCTAACAAGAAGGTGTCGCCATACTGATTTTCTAGAGGGTGAGGGCTTCATGAGTCCACCCATCCATCTGTCCATCTGTGCACCCAACCAAGAGGCGCTTTGAGCCTACTTGGTGTGAGCAGACCCAGGCTAGCTGTGCACTGGGGCATCACTGGTGAAGAGGTGACCATGTGGCCAAGAAGTGGAGAACGGGGACTGCAGCCCGGATGGTCCACCCCCAGGGGCCTCACCCTCTCCTGTGAGCGGGGCTCGGAGTAGATGCACATGAGGGGACACCAGCCCCGGCTCGGGCCAAATGGAGGGAGGCTCTCCAGTCGCCCTCACGTCCACCTTGGTTGCCTTTCCGACACCTATCCAAGCACGGGCCCCCACCTCTGGCTCTGACAAGAGAGCACAGATCACAGCTTGACATGTTGGTGCAACGCCACTCAACCTGCCAGGAATTTCCGGCTTCACCCAGGAGCGAGGAACCTCTGTGCCGGGCTGTGCCCTGGCTTTGCTAAATCCAGCTGCCGCAGTTCAGGCCACTGTCGCAATCCAGCGCTGCCCACACTGCTGTGATGGTGGAGGGGGCTGGGGGCTTCCACACTGGCGTGACTGTGGTGGGCGGGGGAAGAGAGGGAACCGCAGTTTCCAGTTCAGGAGCCACTTTCCTTCTCCAGTTGGATGTACTGGCTGGGCCAGGCTGGTTGGGCAGTGATTTCCACAGGAGGCCTAGCTGTCTCCAGAATATACCACCTGTCTCTTGAAAGTGGCAGGGTACATCCAGGTGAGAAGTTTGTCATCTGATGTGGTCAGATCAGAGCTTTGTCAAGTCCAGGCCACATGGATGGCGATAACACTAGCAGTAATTACAAGCCTTGGGCGAAATGCTGTCCATACAATTTCTCATGAATTCTTTATTGCAACCCCATTTTGCAGACAAAGTAGCCAAGGCTCAGAGAGGGGGAGTCACTTGCCCGGGGTCACACAGCAGCTAAAGGTAGAGCTAGGAACTGAATGTGGATTTGCCAACTTTCAACCACTACGGGATCTTGCCTCTTCAGTTTCCTGGGTCGGAAACAACGAAATAAGAGATAGGGTGTTTCCTCTTTTACTTTTAATGAAAGGTGAGGTTTCAAAATAAACTTACTTAAATTCAGCTGCCCATGTTCTCCCATGAAACATACAGTCAGATATTTGTCAGAGATAAAGGATGAACCATCGAAAACGTCCAGGCTTAAATTTTTTATTAGCTTAAGGCAGAATATGAAAAAAAAAAAAAAAAAAAAAAGCACCTTTTCCCTCATTAACCCAATTCAGCTACTCCCCTGCGGTCTGCCACCCACCACTTGCCTGGATTTTATTACACACAAAGAGCTGTCTGTGAAAAGGCACTTTGCGGCAAACTTGGCTGCCCAGTGAGGGCTGCCAGAGTCTTGGTGCAGAAGAAAGGCTGGCCGTCCGTCATGGATCAGACCCCATCATCCCCCACGGCTGCTCCCGCCTCTGCCCACCTTGTCTCCGCATGGAGTTCCCATGCAGATGACTTCCCGAACCCCTTCTAATGTTTGGTTTAACGTGTCGCCGGTTAACGCGCGCGTGTGACAGTGGTGACAGGCGAGGCTGTTCCTTTTTAAATACCATGTCAGAGACACGGCGTCAGGAAGCGGGGACGTGCTCCATGCTCTCTGCCGCGCCGGGATCGCACCGGCTTATTTTTTAATGAGGAAGATCTGCATCTCGGGAGTTTTTTTCATGTGTCACATCGCGTGGACAAATCAGCAGCACGTCACGCTGGCCCAAAATGAAATGCTGACAAATGTAGATATTTCAAATTTAATTGACATTTAAATGTACTTGAGATAAAGACGGGGAAAAATCAGCCAGGACTTGGTCTCCGGAGGTGGTGAAGGGGAGCTGGTGATCATTTTTGAAAGGATCACTTCACTCAGGCACAAAGGATCCTCGCTTTGTAAATGTCTTGGCTACGCTGTGTCCCTCTGTCACGTGGCTCCAGTGGGCAGGTGCTGATGAGCAGGGACAGCCCCCAGGGTGAGGCCAGGTCCTGCCTGTCCGGTGGGTGCCAGTCTGTCTAACCGTCCACTACCCTCCCCTTCCTAGTCAGGCTACCTTGGAAAAGTCACTTCATCTCCCTGAACCTAACTTTCTTGTTTAATTTTCTATTTCCATAGGTTTTTGGGGAACAGGTGGTATTCGGATACATGAGTAATTTCTTTAGCTGTGATTTGTGAGATTTTGGTGCACCCATCACCCGAGCAGTATACACTGAACCTAATTTGTAATCTTTTATCCCTCACCCCCTTCCTACCCTTTCCCTGCCGAGGCCCCAGAGTTCCTTGTATCATTCTTATGCCTTTGCATCCTCAAAGCTTAGTTCCCACTTATGAGTGAGAACATATGATGTTTGGTTTTCCATTCCTGAGTTACTTCACTGAGAATAAGAGTCTCCAATCCCATCCAGGTTGCTGTGGATGCCATTAATTCATTCCTTTTTATGACTGAGTAGTATTCCATCATAGATATACCACAGTTTCTTTATCCACTTGCTGATTGATGGGCCTTTGGGCTGGTTCCACATCTTTGCAACCTTATTTTCTTATCTGTAAAATGGAGATTCTGTAGCCCTCCTGAGAGTCTTATGGGAAGACTTAAATGCATGTATTCGTAAAGGGCTTTGCATGGTGCTGAGCACACAGTGACTAATCCACTACTGTCCACATGCCACATTCACCTGCCAACAAGTAGATTCTGGGCATCTGTATCCTGTGCGGGGTCTTTCCTAGGTGTTCAAGGATGAGTAAGGCAGTCCCTGCCTTCCCAGAACTTTCCAGGCATGGTTAGTGGTCCTCAGCTGAACGTATCTCAGCACATCAGAACCATCTGGGAACCCCCGTCTCCTGCCAGAGATTCCACAGCAAAGGAATCTCTGAAGTTCCAGCTACTCAAGAGGCAGAGGTGGGAGGATTGCTTCAGCCCAGGAGTTCTAGGCCAGCCTGGGCAACACAGCTAGACCTCATCTTAAAAAAAAAAAAAAAAAAGAAGGTGGCTCTGAACCAAGACTGCGGGGTCTCTGGGGGTACACAGTGGCACACGCCCCATAGAGGAAACTCTGGAATTAGACTGGAGCTGTTCTCTGAGCGACCCAGGATAAGGGCTAGGACTGTTCTCAGGGAGGAAGCAATGGAGACAGAGGAAGCTACTGTACATAGGAACCTGTAAACTCAGTTGCAGGTGAATATCTACTTAAAAGCAACGACGATAAGAATTATTGTTGCCACAAGTCACGATCACCAGCATGCTCTGCCTGTTCTGCCTGTCCAGTGAACTGGTTTAGGGGAGGTGGGAGAGATGGGTGAGTGTGAGATACCAGGTCCTTCCTGCCCCACTGGGGACTTGCTTTGCCGGAGGACAGTGGTGGGGGCGTGCCTGGCTCAAGGGCTCTTGGACAAGGCTCCATTTGGGAGGTGATGTGGGAGCCGGACTTTTTTTTTTTTTGAGACGGAGTCTCACTCTGTTGCCCAGGCTGGAGTGCAGTGGCACAATCTCGGCTCACTGCAACCTCCGACTCATGTGTTCAAGCGATTCTCCTGCCTCAGCCTCCAGAGTAGCTGGGACTATAGGCATGTGCTACCATGCCTGGCTATTTTTTTTATTTTTTATTTTAGTAGAGATGGGGTTTCACCATGTTGCCTAGGCTGGTCTTGAACTCCTAAACTTAGGCAATCCATCCGCCTCGGCCTCCCAAAGTGCCTGGCCAGAGCTGGACTTTTAATCCTGAGTATGGGAGAGGATCATAATGACCTGGAGGCATCTCCGAGAGGGGCAGGCACAGGGAACTCCATGTCCGGGTGGGGAGTTCAAGAGAAGAGGCTGGAGGTTGGCAGGGACCAGGTCGTGGAGGGCCTGGAGCCAGCGCAAGGATGAGAGGTGACGTGCAAGTCTGGGGGTGGTGCAAGGCCTTGGGGTGGCTGCAGTCAAGCAGGAAGCATGCCTGGCTGCCCATCCCCCTCTCTTGGGTTATGCCCTTGGCTTCTTCAGCCTTTATTCGGGCATTTATTTGATTACTTCTCAGTCTGTAGGTTCACTCCTTCCTTCTTTCAACAAAAATCATGAATGCCAATTTCACACATCCATACCCGTGCCCCAGCATGCCCCGAGAAGCCCTTCCACGGCCACTGGCTGGACACTCACATAGGCAGTGGCCCCAGCACAGGATGTGGGCTTCAGGCTCTGCGGTGGAGGGAAGATGGGGCTGGGAATGCCTTGGGGGCACTTTCCTCTGCAGGGAAGAGGCACTGTGCAGAACACCTGCCCCTCACCCTGAGGACAGCCTCTGCATCCTGGAGCCCAGATCTGGAGACTGAGTTCTGGGAACTGTGGGAGCAGTGGTGGGGGCAAGAAAGTAGTGGCTGTGGGACCTGGCTGCCCGGGTGCACATCCTGGACTGAGGGTGCGTCATTCCACTGGCTACAGCCGTGGCTCCCTCATGGCTGAATGCCCAGGCTGCGAAGATTTTTTGGGGAGCAGGGAGCTTAGCCAAGACAACACGTGTGAAATTGCTGGGCACAAAAAAGGCAGTTGAGAAATGGCGATGTGGCATCTGGAAGAGGCAGAGGGCTAGGTGGGAAGGCAAAGCCTTTCAGGGGTGACTGAAATCAGTCATGTCTTGAGGATGAGGCCCCTGTTCCTAAAGCATCCCCAAGGCTTGGTTTCCAGTTAACTCCCCGTGGTGACAGCTCCTGGGAAAAGTCCTTCCCTCCGATTTGCCAGGCAGAAGAGGCGACAAATGGGTCCTGTGTCTTCCGGGGCTGCTGCAGATCCTTGGGGGGATCCTGGGTGGGCAGAGGTGAGGTATTCTTGGCACTTCCTGCTCTTCCAGTTTAGGCTCAGGCTCCACGGCTGGCTTTAGGCTTGGTTTTGTCTCCAGGGCCCAGAATCTACTCTGTGTGTGTGTGTGTGTGTGTGTGTGTGTGTGACAGAGAGAGAGAGAGAGAGAGAGTGAGAGTGAGAGGCCTCTAGCCCTGCTAATTGGGTCTGTGACCTTCTGCTCATGTGTTTGGATGGCTGGCTGCTAAGGGAGTGGGCCCTGGCAGCCTGCCAGGGGGTAGAGCCCAGACAGCTGCCCCTACCCCCTGGGGCCGAGGGCCCAGCTGGCATCTTGGAGACTTGCTCCTGGGGCTGAGCACAGTTCCTGGCTCTTAGAGGGCTGGGGATGCACTGGAAGCTTCATACGCACGTCCTAATCACACCTGGCACACAGTAGGTGCTCTTTATCTGTTTGTGGTTGTTACCGGACGCCCCTACCCCGCCTCCCAGGTGCTTGACTGCAAGCCGCACTCTGCCTTCAGATTCCTTTGTTCATTCACCCAGGAAACATCTCAGAGCAGAGGTCTGGGCTCGGATGTGGTCCAGGAGTTGGAGAGTCAAAGCTGAGGAAGAGCTCACAGACTACTGGTGTGCCTGGTGTGTGTGTGTGTGCGCGCGTGCATGAGACAAAGAGAAAACTACAACATGGCCGGTCACCGCCAGATCAGGAGACGCACAGGGGATTGTGGGCGTGGGAGGGAGGAGAGTGGGTGGTTCGTGGGGGAGGTGTTGGGGTGTCGGAGGGCTGAGATAAGGCCAGGAGGGAGGCCACGCGCTCTGCTCACTCAGGATGCCAGTGCCTCCTGTGGGCCTTTTCCCCAGCCACACTCCTGGAGATGTTAATAGGCATCATGTTAAGAAAGGAGGACCAGGAGACATGCCCATAGCCTCCAGGCTGGTGCCTGGTGGGCCAGGAGGCTGACTCAGGCCTGTTGGATGCCAGAGCTCTGCCCATGCACCAGGCCGCCATCCAAATGATGGGCCCACGCCCCCAGGGCAGCTGTGGGGCTGTGCAGGAGGGAAAGTGCTCTACCCCTGTGTGATCCAGAGCTGGGAGCAACTGATCTGCTGAGGCTATGCTGAGCCTAGGCCCGAGGAGGGCAAGGCCGTTGAACGTGCACAAGCGGCACGCCAGCTTTTGCCAGAGCATGTGTGTGAGTGCCCAGAGTCCATTGCAAAGTGTTCTGAGACCTGGGCTTCGGGCGGGGTTTTCTCACTAAATGCTTCTGGCAGCTTCTTCTGATCTTATTTTAATCTTCTGGGGCTTTGGTGCTGGGGTCACGCGGTGCAATTCAGAGGATCAGACACTCCAATTCCTAGGCAGCAAGGGTCGGGCATTTGGGGTAGAGACTGTCTACCTAGCTAGCATGGCCTGCAGAAGTTTTCCTTGTCCAGAAGGATTCGGACACGTGTTTGAATGCCAGTCACATGTTTCTCTGGGTCCCTCAGAATCAGATGTCCGGGAGTCCAGTTCTGGTGAGGGTATAAGGTGGTACAATTCTTCAGAAAGTTATATAGCAATATGGAGCAGAAATCTTCTTACAACTGGTTAAGGGTAAAGGCTTTTGGTATTAACAAGGCATGTTTGAGGCTCAGGTCTGCTACTAACTAGCTGTGTGACCAAGGGCAGTGACAATCTCTTGAAGTCTCAGCTATTTCTATAAAATAGATCTCATAAGACCTCCCCCTACATATTTCTTGTGAGGATTCAATGAAATGGTGTATGTAAAGTGCTTAGCACATTCCCAGTTAATGGGAGTTGTCAATAATTCCGTTTCTTTTTTCTTTTTTTTTAGAGTCTCACTCTGTTGCCCAGGCTGGAGGGCAGTGGCATGATCTCTGCTCCCTGCAACCTCTGCCTCCTGGGTTCAAATGATTCTCCTGCCTCAGGCTTCCGAGTAGCTGAGATTATAAGTGTGTGCAACCAAGACCGGCTGATTTTTGTATGTTTAGTAGAGACGGAGTTTTGCCATGTTGGCCAAGCTGGTGTCGAACTCCTGACCTCAAGTGATCCACCCACCTTGGCCTCCCAAAGTACTGGGATACAAGCATGAGCCACCGTGCCCAGCCTAGAATAAGGATATTTACCCTGGCATTTTTTATATTAATGAAAACCTGGAAAGGATCTAAAGATCCAGTATGAGGGCAATAGTTAGGCAGACCATGAGCATACGCACAATGAGATCCTCTGCAGTCACAGACAATAGGGGTTACAGAGACACACGGAACAAGTCCACATGCTGGCATATTGCAAGGAAGTTGCAGCTCTATAAAAGACATGCAGGATAAAGACTGGGCATGGATCTCCAGGAATGCTAATATGTAGTGGAATGAAAGTAATGGGATTCAAAATGAATTTGTCTCTTTTCCCTAACATTCCAGATTGTCTATCAGGCTACCAGGTAATTTTTACAAACCAAAAATTACCTGAAAAGAGCAGATTTTGCATGGATCTGGCCAGAGAAGTGAGCTGGGCAGCAGCCCTGGACCCTGGTGGCTGAGTTTGGACCCTTCTTACTTAGTACAGTGGAACTTCAAATAACCAGGATGCAGCCAGTCAAGACCCTCGTGTGACTGGAGAGTGTTCAGTGTCTCACCCATTAGGAGACAAGGTGTGCAGTCGAAAGCACTTGGCTCTGCATGCAGGTGGTCAGGAGGGGCACCTCAGATCCACAACCAGCTGCAAGCCCCTTAATCCTTAAGACTCAGAAGACAGCCCTACATCTGGGCTGTGAAGATTAAACAGGTGGCAGATGCCTATAATTATCTCCCTCCATACTCTCAGCAACTCTGTGAGGGCCAGTGCCCCAGCCCCTACTGCCACCTCCCAGCAGGGAACAAATGACTAGCTGCCTGGCAGAGAGATGCACCCCGGGATCAGTGTGTGACTCCCTGCCTTGGCCTTAGTCTGCACACAGTGTGCCATCATGAGGGGCCCGGCGGCTCAGACCACAGTGCTGCCTTTCAGAGCCTGCCATTGGCTTTGTTTTTTCTTTTTCTTTTTTATTTGAGATGGCGTCTCGCTCTGTCACCCAGGCTAGAGTGCAGTGGTGCGATCTTGGCTCACTGCCAGCTCCGCCTCCCAGGTTCATGCCATTCTCCTGCCTCAGCCTCCTGAGTAGCTGGGACTACAGGGATCCACCACCATGCCCGGCTAATTTTTTGTATTTTTTTTAGTAGAGACGGGGTTTCACTGTGTTAGCCAGGATGGTCTTGATCTCCTGACCTCGTGATCCGCCCGCCTCGGCCTCCCAAAGTGCTGGGATAACAGGCGTGAGCCACCGCGCCCGGCCACCATTGGCTCTTTCTAAGCACCCAGTTGGATGGGCAATTTCCCTATACCTGGCAGACCAAAAGGAAGATAACTTGGGGCCTCGCAGCTGTGCGCACCCCATGGAAACCACCACACAGCATTTTTTTTTTTTTTGGAGACAGAGTCTCGTTCTGTTACTCAGGCTGGAGTGCAATGGTGTGATCTCGGCTCACTGCAAGCTCCACCTACTAGGTTCAAGCGATTCTCCTGCCTCAGCCTCCCTAGTAACTGGGATTACAAGCATGTATCACCACACCCAGCTAATTTTTTGTGTTTTTAGTAGAGACGGGGTTTCACTGTTAGCCAGGCTGGTCTTGAACTCCTGACCTCAAGTGATCCGCCCGCCTCAGACTCCCAAGGTGCTGGGATTACAGGTGTGAACCACCGTGCCCGGCCGCGGCCTGCTTTTAATAGGAGGGGAGCTGTGAACCTCACTGTGCTCACTGCCGTAGCCATCATCCCCACCAGTCAGAGAAGCACGTGAGGATAATTAGGTCTTAACAAAAAGCCTGGATAGTAGAGAAGAATGGACCAGGCTTCTGTCATCAGACAGCCGATCCTACCATTTTCTGGCCCTGAGAAACCTTGGGCAAGTTATGAAAGTCTCTCTGAGCCTCAGTTTTTCTGTCTGTTCAATGGGAAAGCTACCACCTACCTTTGACAATCTTTTTTATTTTATTTTTTGAGATAGGGTCTCGCTCTGAGGCCCAGGGTGGTGTGCAGTGTCATGATCTCAGCTCACTGCAACCTTCAACTCCCCAGGGCTCATGCAATTCTCATGCCTCAGCCTCCCGACTAGCTGGGACTACAGGTACACGCCACCATGCCCGGCTAATACCTCTGACAATCTTAAGGGATGTTGGTGAATGTCATTCCTCTTTCCTTCCCCAAGAAGAAACACTCAGGCACCAGTGCACATGGTTTCTTTGGCGGTGAGAAGACTGAACAGATCCGGTTCCCAACTCCAGCCTTCAGGGAGCCAGAGAGGGAGGGTGGCCTGCTGGGCAGGCCATCATCTCATTTTAGGATGTGGAGCTGTCTCTCTGGGCAAAGCCAGACTAAAGATGAACCCTGAAGGGCCCCGTTCCAAGGACAGATCAGAATGTCATGGAGAGAATGAAATCAAGAATTCTGAATGCTGGCCTGGCCACTTTTCAACTGGGTGACCTTGGGAAGACTGGTCAAATCCACATTCTGGGCCTGAGCTCCCACTCGGGAAGAAACGATGCTAGCCCAAGAGGGCCTAGAAATCAATGGGTGCTCCACCGCGCCCCCTGCTGACTGGTGTCTGACCCACAGCCTCTCATGCAGGATCCCTCCTACCCCGATCCCTGCCCCACGGAAGCCCCTGGGCGTCACATCAGCTGTGCTCTGAATAGTAATGGAAGTAGCCAGTACTTCTTGAAGAGATTTAGTAACTGAATATTAACCAAGTAATGTTACCTGAAAAGTAGAGGGAATGTTTCCCCCAGAAATCTTCAAAAAAGTCTTCTTCCAATTGCCAACGGCCAGTTTTAAGGGACTAGGAAACCTATCATTGATTCAGAAAGAAAATTTGACACAGGAAAATTTCATTTTGGGAAAATGCAAGTCAACCAAGAGTCAGCATGGGGACTCCCTTTTAAGGCCTCCTTTAAAAAAATCGTCCGTGCTTGCGCCTAGTAGGTTTTCAAAGATACTTGCTGAATGAATGAATGCACGAATGGACAGATGGAACGATGGTGGGATGGACATCAGCTGGGAAGGAAGAAATGAACTTCACGGGTGGACTGGCCAGAGAGTGGCTGGCTACTGTTTCTGGGCCCTGATGAGTCCCAGGATGCTCAGCTACTCCAGGAGACAGTCTTACTCTTAATGAGCCCCATCTTGCTGTCCACAAAGCTGGTTATTTTATTTTTGAGACAGAGTCTCACTCTGTTGCACAGGCTGGAGTGTGGTGGTGTGATCTCAGCTCACGGCAGCCTCCGCCTCCTGGGTTCAAGTGATTCTCATGCCTCAGCCTCCCGAGTAGCTGGAATTACAGGGGTGCGCCACCACACTCAGCTAATTTTTGTATTTTTAGTAGAGACGGGGTTTCGCCATGTTGCCCAGGCTGGTCTCGAACCCCTGACCTCAGGTGATCCGCTCGCCTTGGCCTCCCAAAGTGCTGGGATTATTTAATGTGCAATTGGAAGTGAGAGTTGGGGCAAGAAGTCAGGAGGAATCAATCTCTCCTCTCCACTTCAAAGATCCTGCATCCCCTTCTGCTGCCCCAGTCTTCTAAGTTTCCCAAGCACTTTGATATTCCCAGTGGAGATGAAGATCTGTGATTCAGGAAAACCCAGGCCAGATTAAAGGGCCAGGCACCAAGTCCGTGTGCCCAACACGGAACCACCACCTGACAAAGGCCCATTAGGATCGGGCCCCTGCTGCCAGCCTGGCTTCTCACATCTCCCAATACAATGCCGACAGATTGGTGGAGCCGGTTTCTTCCCCCTCCCCCGAACAATATTTTATGAGGAGTCTGTTTTATTAAAATATTTTCCGCTGGATGCTTCCTGTGTTTCAAGAAGTTGGTCCTGCCAGCTGGAGCTGATGACAGTTGAGAAAAACACATCCAAGTGCTGTTGTGACATGGCATTTGGAAGGGGCGGAGCACAGTGGGGGGGTGGGGTGGGGAAGCAGCATGGGAAGAGGCGTAGAAAAACACCCGGGTTGCACTAGAAATACCACTGGTATTATGGGAGAACAACTTCCCCTTCCTCGTTAAACAAACGTGAACAGAAACCCTTGGAATGATGTGCTGAAACGTACCCCTCTGTCTCCTTGTGGGCCCGAGCCACTGTGACGTACGCTCACAGAAAACCTGTCATTTGTTTTCTATCACTGTTAGTTTGCCAACCACCAAACTGGCTCCCATGCTCCCACTGGTTTATTTCAACCCCAAATATTTTCCAACAGAAGTAGAAAACAGGGCATATTAAACAAACAACAAACCAACCAACCAACAAAACTAAAAGTGATACTGACACAGTTCAGGTGATAATCAGGAAAATGGGATTATCAGACACCGGCTCTTTGGCACACACTGCGAAGTCAGCCCCTCTGCCCAGTCTGGAAAAGCAACGGCGTAAGTCAATGTGATGAAGAGGTCCAGCCTCTCGTCGGGAACTTGGCCGCAAAATGGGTAATGCTTTTCTGTAGGATGTGGAGTGTAGCTGGTGTTGCAATGGTGTTTCTGTGTAATGCAAGAATATTCTGGGTTTACATCTCAATATCAACAGGCCTGTGACCCTGTATCCTGGTACAGTGTCTAAAAGGTTTAGTCCAGTTTTAAAGAGGGGACTTCAAAGAAATGTGACAAATTTCATCCCCTTAAGGAGGAATCTTTAGTCCGAGGCACTCAGGTGCCATGCAGCGTTCTCTCCATAAGGGGGCAATCATAATCCATCCCTCATGTTCCCACCAGGCTATTGTGCAGAGCAAAAGTTAAACTTAACCCAGCTTCAGGAGTCCTCTCTTCCAAATGTCTAATAACTGAGCATCCTTGTGTGCGAGCGCACACGCGCGCACGCACACACACACACACACACACGCACACATATAATTCTGGAACTTTCTGGGCAAAGTCTGAGGGCTGTCTGGGTGGGCTGGTTCCTTAAAGACCGTACCCTCACTATCAACCAGAAAATCCTGGAGAGCTGAAGTGAACTGCAACTTGGGTTAGGCCCCAGCTTGACAGCTCGAAATCATTTTTTTCCTTCTTGCTCCAACTCTGACTGGGACCTGCCATGTCCCTTACCTTCTTTCTCATTTTCTGAGAGCCAGACAGACATGGGGGCCTCCCCCTTTCCACCCAAAGGACTTCAGGATCCCTGGGGTAGTTTTTCTGACTCCTCCAACAATCCTAGACCAAGATGAACTCATGCACTTTTTCAAGGCATCACAGGAAGTCAGCGTGTAGCCGCTGAGTTGTCTGGATAGAGACTGAGGGCTGTGCTCCTTTTGCGGACAAAGGGAAGCAGTGCTACCTTCTGCAGATGGCTCTGGTCTGGACTCGGGGCTATCTGCAGCCTTCTGCCTCACCCCACCACAGGCAGGTCCACTTCAGTCCACTGCTTGTCTTTCTGCCCCCCTCATTCACTTCATCTACCTCACGCCTCCTGAGCAGGTGACTCTAGGCCAGCCCTACGGGAGGTGCTGGGCATAACACCCAGGGAGCTCCGCATCTCAGGGAGATGGGTAAGAAAAACCACAGTAACATAAATGCTCCGGCACAGGTGGGCAAAGGGTCCTGGTGGGGCTGGGGCAGTGGATGAGGGCAGTCCTGTATATAGTTCTCGGCCATGGAGGCCTAGGAAGGTGGGTGGATCCAGTTCAACACTTGGCCTCCTTCACCAGGTTCTAACCCTCACCTACTGACTCGGCATCTTCGGCACAAGGGGCCTAGGACCTTCTTCTGAACCCAGCAAAGTATGCTTTGGACCCCACCCCTCGAAATCCAGCCCAAGTGCCCGGCTCCCTGGCCTCTGGGGCCTCCCACTGGTGTGACAACCAGACCGAGTAAAAGATCAAGTCCTGTTCCCTGAATGACCCCTTTGTGAAACACCCGCTGGGAGCCCCGGGGAAGCCTCACAAAGGCCGGGGCTACACGCTTGGGCTTCGCAAAGTGCTGGCTCCGCAGACACAGGGTTCTTGCAGACAGAGGGGAGAGGCACAATACTCACTGCTCAGGGCTCGGCACAGACGTCCTCCGGCCTTCCACTGCGATGTTGCTCTTTGGTCTCTTAACAACATGTGGACGAGGTGGGCGCACCTAGAGGAGGTACAGGGGGAGAGCCCCAAGAAGGAGTGAGTTGGAAAAGCCATACAGGTACATTCTGAACATCTGGATAAACGGCCCCCCCAAAAAACGTTTAGGGATTTTCAAAGCTACAGGCTACAAAAGCCCAGTCTATCACAGAAACATCACCATCTAATAGGCAGCAGACAGACACATTAACTGGAATTCTGTGGCCTATTCAAATCAGAAGGGTGCTCCTGGAAAGCTCGGTTTCTTCATCTGCAAGATGAGGATAGTTCCATTGGCCTCCTTGCAGGGCTGCGGTGAGGGTCCAATGAGATGATGTCTACATAGGACCCGGAACAAAGAGGCCCTTATCAATGACAATTCCCTCTCATCTTCCTCTGATGCCCAGAAGCTGGTTTTGTAGAAAGAAAAGGTTGCGCTCACACTTGTTTTTAGGGTGAACATGCTTAGTTTGCTCTTTTTACAACAGAATCACAGGGTGCTTCTTTTCCTCTCTAAATAACAGAGGCATGAGAGAGTGCCACTACAAATCGTCTTTCTGCTTCCCAGAGCATCCCTGTGCTAGTCCTCCCAGCAGGGTTCAGCCTGGATGCTGCCCATCTTGTGTAGCTACATGCACTGAGCAGACCTAGTGGGAGGGTCTGCAGTGGGCACATCAGGAAGGACCCAACTTCCTAACCCCACAGCTGCTGCAGCAGCGGGATGGGTTTTTCTGACCCGCTGTCTCTGAAAGCGAAGATGAGGGCCCACAGAGAAAGACACCCTCATCCCCTGCCAGAGTTCGTGATGGATGTTAGGCTGAGAATTTCTAGGTGCCCTTAGAAGGATACTCATTTGGTCCAGTCGACATTACATGGCTTTAAATTTGGCATGGCCATCTCTGTACACTCCCAGTGCCCGAGAGGGACGGGTTGAGAGCTAAGCTGAGAAAGTCTATCTCTGAATTTCATTGCTGATAAAAACAACCGAGCCTGCCGGGGCAGGGGGCTTGCTTTCTCCACGGCTGGGATGCCACAACTGCTGAGTTTCCAGGACAAGACAGGGAAGGAAAGCAGGCACACACTCCATTTCCTGCCCACCCTTTTTCCTGAACATCGCACCCCCCACCCCCCAGAAGCTTGTGGGTGACACGGCACGGTGGCTTAGGAACACAGATGACAGAAGCTGGCTGCATCTGTCTTTACGGAGTCTTGTCAAGCCCTCAAGTCTGCGCACGTCTGATCTAACCAAAGTTTTTCCTGTGGAGTGGCCAGTCTGATCTCAGACAGGTTTGGCATATCAGGGATGTGGTAAACACCAAAGGCATTCCACCAAACTGGCTGTCTTCATCTGTGGGGTGATTGTGAAGCCCAGATACAGGGAAAGCCCCCCCAAGGGGTCTGGTACACAATGGGGGCTCAATAAATGCTCATCCTGCTCCTCTGTGACCTGCATGTCCCTTCTTGTCAACAACAAAAGGAAGACGACGAGTGGGTGTCTCTGAATTAGAAGATGAGTTTTAGGATTCTCTTACCCCTGCCTCGCATTCTGTGGACTGCCTGGTATGTCATGGTCGCTCAGCAAGATTTTTAGAAACAAATGAATGTTGCTGCTCAGAATCTGAGAAGTGCATAATGACGTTGCGAGTATCATCGTGATTAGAACTGTGCCTGCCACACAGCTCACATTCAGTCAACATGTGCTGAAGAAACAAGTGGATATCCCTGCACCCCTTCTAACTCTGCACTGGCTTCCCCAGCTCTGGCAGCTGGTCAACAGGGTCACCTGGCTGGAATGATCCCCACCCCCAACTTCTCCCCACAAAAGCAGGAGTGTGGGTAGGGTGAAGGAGCAGTTCTGCCCCTGCCCCGTGGGGCCCCGGGGCAGAGCTTTCAGGAAAGGTCAGACTTTAAGGCCTGTCAGCTCATCCTTGCACAGGGCTGCTCCTTGCTACAATAAAGGCGGGTTAAGAATGTGAACTTGTGGCTGAAATGGGGGGATTAAGTTTGTGGCAACTTCAACTGAACTTGCAACGTGGTGAAACATGGGGAAAAAGAACAACAGAGCTAATTAGACGAGCTGAGCTGTCAGAGTGCCGCTGAATGGCTCAGCGCCAACAAACAAAAGGAATGGGTTGGCAATCAGCGGGATCGGTGGAGGAGACTGCTTCATTAGGGATGATAAAACAGACAGAGCAGGGGGGGAGGGGCGGGGGGGTGGGGAGCACGGAGCTGGAGCCTCGGAGGCTGGGGAGGGAGAGAAAGACACGCCAGACCCAGAGGCGGTTGGTCACCAGCACGGCTGCCGACCCACCCAGAGTCACACACACCTGACTAGTGTGGACAAAGCCAGACACAAAATTACACTCACAGACATGACCATCCCGAGATACATCGAGGCCTCCAGACTTCCATGTACACACTGTCTCACAAATACACACTCACAGAGGCACGCGCAAGAGGTGAAGGCACACGTACGACTCACACACTCACACACACACCCCCTCACACACACACGGTGGCAGACCACAACCAGGCACAGACACACACAGACAAAACGGTTTAATGAAGCCCGAATCACAGACGATGCAGACAAGTCTTGTCATATTTCAGCGATCACACCCATCTTTCGGGGGTGCTTAGGAAGGGTGGGTACTGGGGATGAAGGAAGAAACCCACAGGCACACACAACAGTGACTGGCCCCACCGGTGTGAGGATCCCAGCCGCGTCAGGGGAGAAAATGCTAAACAGAGATTTCCAGCTCTGTTCAAGGGGGACTGGAGGGGAAACTTGGGAAGCCAGCCAATTCCCCACTGGATTTAAAACCTGAGAAATCTAAGTCGGCAGGGTTAAATGTGTATTGAATACAAAAGCACTGAGTACATTTGATTTTAATGGTGAGCAAGAAATAATAAATACAGAGCTTATAAAGTGCTTCACACGCAGGCCGACGGCAGCCTGCCTTTCCCTGGCAGGCCCCAACCCATGCCCCTTCGTCCAGGAGACACTGGCATGGTTTTCTTCTGCTCTTTCTTTTTTCTTCTTTTTAAAAAGAAAACCCAAATCCTCGGGTAACATCTGAACTCCAGCCACAGGTGCCAGGCTACAAAGCTCCTTCCAGAAAGGCTGAATGGCTAGACCCTCCCCCGCCCCTGCTACCCTGGGCCAACGGCTGCACTTCTGTCTGGAAAGTTTGTGGCTACGTGACCCAGCAAAGCCACACTGGAGGCTTATGGCTCCTGACATGGGAGCTTGGTAGGCTGTTCTCTTCGAGGCCCTTGTGGGTTCCATATGCCGAGTCTCCCCGGTTCCCACCTAGTCTGTAGCAGTGTCCACTGGAAATGCTTGCATAAATGCATTTAGAATAAATGGTCCTTAGGGGCCCAGAAAGCACAAATCTTCTATGACTCCCAAATTGGCCTCTTAGTGGTGATGCTTGGCAGTGTAAGTTCGGGGGACATGCCAGGGACTGTGCTAGGTGCTATACATACACAACCTCATTACCCTTACCAGGTGGTATTGTTAAACCCATTTTACAGATGATGAAACTAAGGCTCAGAGAAGGTGAGGATCCTGCCTAAGGTCGCACAGCCAGGAAGTGGCCAAGCTGTAATTCAAAACAGGGCAGGCCTCTCTGACTTCCAAGCCTAGGAGAGCTGGTTCTCCTAGGCATCCTGCCTCTTCAGCATGCCATCAACCCAGGAGGTCCAGCCAAAGCTAGCGCCAGGCTAGTCACCTCCTGCATTAGCTCAGCGCCTGAGGCAGCTGCTACTCCGTGTCTCTCTCAGCGTCTGTCTCCCAAGTCCTCAGTTGCCAATGGATGTGGCAGCCCACCCCGCAATCTGCACAGATCCCCACACCAGTGAGACAACACAGAGTCCACTGTAGCTGTCTCCAATACTTGAATTTTTCCAAGGGGAATGATCCTTCCCTGAATCATGGCTTCCAAGATTCCCTGCCCGCCTTGGATCCCAAGCCTCGAAGGGGAATTCTGAGAGCTACCTGCTGCTGACTTTGGCTTAAGGGGAGGCTGTTTGGTAGAAAACAAAGAGAGACAGTGGAGAGAGGCAAGCTGGGCTCAAAGGCAGGACTTATCATCAGGCCTGTCATCATCCCTGTGGTGTTGGCTACAAATTAGGGAGATGGCATCTGCCTGCTCTGGGCTGGACAAATGAGACAATAATTACAGAAGTGCCTAGCACAGTCCTAGGCACCATAAAAGGTGCTCAATGAATATTAATTCTCTTCTCCTCTGTGTCTCTGCCAGACCTAACATGGCACTGGAGATTCCACAGACAGTTCAGCCGCTACTGATTCATTTTTTTCTTGACTGAATTTTTTTTCTTCCCGCAGCATTTTATATAGGTTGAGCATCCCTAATCTGAAAATCCGAGATCTGAAACACCCCAAAATCCAAGACTTTTTGAGCCCCAACATGATGCTAAAGGAAATGCTCACTGGAGTATTCTGGATTTTGGATTAGGGGCACACAACCAGGAAGTATCATGCAAATATTCTAAAATCCGAAACAAACTGAAAGCTGAAACTATTCTGCTCCCAAGCAGAAGACGGAGGGTCCAGAGAGCTTGGAATACTGGCAAGACCACAGGTTCTAGAGTCCAGATGACCTTATTTGCAGTTGAGGAACCTGGGTTAAGTTACCAAGCATCAGTTTTCTCATTGCTAAACTGAGTGGTGACAATGCCTACTTCACTGAGCGACTGTGAGGCGCAGCTGGGATGAGGTACCTAAGAATGATTTGCTGACTATAAAATCCTAGGCAAGTGATGGTTATTAATAAACTGGGCCATTCCTTAGAAGCTGTAATATGCAAAAACCTGTTAAGAATAAGAACCATTGGCCGGGTGCGGTGGCTCACGTCTGTAATCCCAGCACTTTGGGAGGCTGAGGCGGGCGGATCACAAGGTCAGGAGATCGAGACCATTCTGGCTAACACAGTGAAACCCCGTCTCTATTAAAAATACAAAAAAATTAGCCGTGCATGGTGGCGGGCACCTGTTGTCCCAGCTACTCAGGAGGCTGAGGCAGGAAAATGGCGTGAATCCAGCAGGAGGCGGAGCCTGCAGTGAGCTGAGATTGCACCACTGCACTCCAGCCTGAGTGACAGAGTAAGACTCCATCTCAAAACAAACAAACAAACAAAAACTCTTACTGTGTGTGTTCTGCAAATGACAAATGTCATCCACTTTCCTTCTCACAAAACCCCTCTAGGAATGAGGGCACAGCCCCGGAGGTGAAATCAGACTCAGAGAGCTTCAGTGCTCGCCAGAGTGACATGACTTCAGCATTCAAGCCTAGCTCTGTCGGCCTCCCAAATCTGTACTGAAACTCTCACTAGTCACACAAGGTTCAGCCTAGAAAGGGGCCTCCTGTCCCCCAAAGCAGTTTCTTTTTGCTGCTTGTGTCTTCTTTCCAGTGACAGTGAGCAGACATATTCTAGCTCCTTGCCAGCTGTGCCGATGGGGGGTTTGGGCCAACCACAGTTTGATGGAGATACGGGATGGATCCACTGTCACGTGTGGCTGGGAGTGTGGACTCGCGACGGTCACAAGGGAAGGCATCTAAGTCCGCCCAGCCTCCCATCTAGCCCTCTAATTCCCACCCACAGCGGGGAAGGGAAGGGAAGGAAAACTGTGCCACAGAATGGCCAACACCCACCCAGAGAGCAGCTACCCAGTGGATGCTGGGTGCATCTCCCCAGGTGAACAGACACAGTTCACCTGGTCACCTGCAGGCCCCGGCCTCTTTGCCTTCACAAGATGGATTTGGACACGTGTGTTGCAGAGGGCGGGAGGACTAGGACACTGGGTTGTGGGGTACTCTTTGGTTGGCCACAGAGTGGTGGCCACACTGAATGGTAGATGGAGAAACTTTTCCCTTGGTAAACAGCCCCCACCGAAAGGTCCTGGATGGTTTCCCACTTTCAAAGCACCTGCTAAAGTTCGCATGCCTCAGCATGGCCGGAGTCTGACCTACCAAGGAAAACGACTCCACTGATGCTTAACACGGGTCCCAGACCCAATATTTTTCCATGGACGGATCTCTCTCGCCCTCCCACCCCATTCCCAGGTGGTGGTGGGTTTATCACATTTTGCCCTGCTTCTCCATCCTTACTTGGCTTTTTTTTTTCTTTTAAGAGACAGGGTCTTGCTCTGTCATTCAGGCTGGAGTGCAGTGGTGCAATCATAGCTCACTGTAGCCTCAACCTCCTGGGCTCAAGTGATCCTCCCATCTTAGCCTCCTGAGTAGCTAGGACTACAGGCATGCACCACCACGCCCCTTACTTGGCACTTAATATGGGAAAGTGGATCTCCAAGGAAGGCCTGGCAGGGCAGCGGTACCTGTATCCATATGAGCTGGCTCCATACTCCCTGGACATAGCCTCCACCCCTGGGGAGGTACAAATGCATTTCCAGACCAAGATCTGGTGGGAATGAGACCCTTGCCCCCGGACTTCCGCTTCCTTTGTGAGGAACAGGCGTATGGAGGAAGGCTTTCAACCCGTTGCTCACCCTGGGAGACTTGCTCAAATGATGCACACACAGCACACACACCACACAGGGGCCCCCTTGCTACCTATGGCTCTGATCTGCAAGTCACCAAACTTATTCACAAAAAAGCAAGAGAAGCCCAGAAAATGCAAGCTCAAGTTCATGCCACACAGAGAGGGAAGCTGAAAAACCCAATTCCCAGTTTTCTTTTGCCAGGCAGGAGGGTCCAAACTCTGGAGGTTTAGTCAGGCTGAGGGGAGAATGGCTCAGGCAGTGTTAGGTGGGGAGGGCAGAACCACCAGCTACTCACGGGCCTCGAGCGCTGTATCTTGGGAGGCGGTCGGGTGGGACGCAGTCTCTGCAGCTGCATTAAAGTGGAAACTTAAAACATCAGGACACACTGAGAAGGCTCAATGCATTTCCACACACGTCCTGGGGGAAGGCACCCAGTCACCTAAGCCAGAGCCAGAGGGCCAACCTCGACGACCCCTGCCTCGCCCCCACTGTCCACCTTTTGAGGCCATCTCCTCTGCTCATTCTTTCCTTCTAACCTTGTCTCCAGCCTGGGTTACTGCAATCATCTCCCAACAGGGCTCCCAGCTCCGCCCTCCACCATGCTCCACACAGGCTGGGGGCCCTTCCCAGGTGCAATAGGGCGAGCCCACCCCCTCTCCAGACCTCTCATGCCCCCTCCTGTCCTTGGGCACTTGCTCAAGGCTAGAGGCTGGCACTGCATGTCCCCCAAGACCGGGACTCCACTGTGTCCCACACAGACCTTTCTCAACCTTCACCCATGCCTGCCCTGGGCAGACCCTTTAAGTAGCACTGGGCTCTCATGCCTTGTTTGCCACCCGCCCTCCGGGTGGAATGAGCTGCTCCAGCTGGACTGGCCTGGCAAACGTGTGCCTGTCCTTCAAGAGCTCGTCGGCTCGGATGCTGCCTCGTGCCTCCTGCTATGTGGGACTCAGCGTGGGGTCCCTCACCCCTGCCCCCATGGGACCTTTTACAGGTCCGTCTCCAAGGGGGTTCATCCCTGTGCCTGCAGGCTCTGTGAGACCTGGGGAAAAAATCTGCTCAACAAGCGTCTGATGAACAAATAAAATTTGTCCAAAATGATTGGCTTTTGAAATCAGGATTTGAATCAAAACCAGTAGAGCACAGACTTCTCGGCTCTCCCCTCAAACCCTTTATCTTGAAAGCCCAGCAGTGTCCTTTCAACAGCCTGCCTGTCTTGATGCTCTCGCAGGCATGGGAGACAGGGAGGCTGAGTAAGGAAAGTAAAAATTCATGCGAGACCCAGGCTGCGGACCCACAGCAATCCCCGGGAGGCTTCCGGTTGTTTCCTGCCCATTCTGTCACTCAGGTCACAAAGATACATCTAACTGGACCAAATCCAGACTTGCCCCAGCCAAAAGGGGAGCCAATGTCCCATGTGTCTGGTCCACGTTAAGATGTGCTCTAAATCCCAGCACTTTGGGAGGCCGAGGCGGGCGGACCACCTGAGGTCAGGAGTTCGAGACCAGCCTGGCCAACATGGTGAAACCCCATCTATACAAAAATACAAAAATTAGCCGGGCATGATGGCACATGCCTGTAATCCCACGTACTCGGGAGGCTAGGACAGAAGAATTGCTTGAACCCGGAAGGCGGAGGTTGCAGTGAGCCAAGATCGTGCCATTGCAATCCAGCCTGGGCGACAGAGTGAGACTGTCTCAAAACAAAACCAAAAAACATGTGTTATAAGTGCAAAACACTGGACTTCAGAGACTCGGCACGAGGAAAGAATGTCAGACGCCTCAGTAATAATTTTTAGACTGATTACATGTTGAAATAATATTTTGGATATATTGGGTTCATTATATTAAAATCAATTTCACCTGTTTATGTTTCACATTCAGAATTCCACATGTGACTCCCGTATGAAGCTCCCATTATGTTTTCCTTGGACAGTGCTGATATAGGGCTCTACTGAGTGGGAGCGACACTTCAGATCTCAAATCTGCCTTAGAATTTGTTTTCTGAACCTGCCCCACTACTCCTGGAGGGCAGGGCCTGTGTCCCAGTTGTCCCTGGGTCCCTGGTGCTCTGCATGGAACCTGTCGGGGCAGCCTGAGGGGAAAGCGGGTCCAGGGACTTGGTGGAGGGTTCCCTGGCGGCACATGGAGAACACGATGGGATAGAATGACACCGTGGCTTCCCAGATCCTATGCCATTAGCTGGGCGTGAGGGCTGATCCATGCTTGGTGACCCTTCTTCAGCTGACAGCTACCCGGGAGTTGGGGGTGCTGCCTAGGGATGGGCAAGGCCATCATGTTTTTTCCCCTTCCTGGCTTACAGGAAGTGTGTGGGGTAAAGGGGAACAGCCCCCCCACCCCTCAATTCACACCATTCATCAAGAGGAAGAGGTGATCAGGGAGAGGGGAGCCCACCCCCTCCACCGGTGCACAGGCTGCTACCCTGTCTAGACACCCAGCTCTCCTACACCACTCCCCACAATACTGCTTCTCTTATGCTTGGCCTTTCTACTTCGGGGGAACCATCTTCTCCAGCCCCACTGTCTTCACTGCTTGTCACCTCTGGCTTGGGCTATTTCCATTCCTGCTGGGTGGCAGTGCACCAGAGCGCTCGGGAGGCAGCCTCTAGGGGTCAGACAGTTTTGGAGAGAACCCCAGTTCTCCCATTTACTCCCTGGGTTACTCCAGGCCCACGATTTGACCATTCCAAGCCTTACTGTCCTCATCTGTGAAGTACAGGTAACAGCACTGCCTACCCGAGTGTGCTGTTAGGAAGATTCAACGAGATGACGGACGTCAGGTTCTTTGCACAGTGCCGCCAACAGACATTAGCAACCATTACCATCAGCAGGTTCCCTGCCTCCAGCCTCTCCCCCTCCCAGTCCATCGCCTACATTTGTTTCCAGAGAGGACTTAAAAAAATGTCCGCCCAGTCTTGGCACTTGGCAGATGAAATCATCTCAGTGGAAGGCCGGCATCTCACAGGGTGTCTGCTGAGAAACACCATCCTGGGAGACACATTGTGTGAAAGGAAAAAAGGAGGTTCCCCAGCCAGGCAAATCTGAGAAATGCTGTCTTCTGTCTTGCTCCTTTTGGGGATTCACAACGCCTGTTAGCATAGCAAAGGCTGGTGAGTCTTGCAAGAAAAAAACCCACCCAAACCAGGCAAAAACCTATTAACTCTTTTTTAAAAAGTCCTGTTTCCCAAGTTTATTTGAACATAGACTTGCTTTTCCTATACCACCCATGAACATCCCCTGGAAAATGCTGTCTGAAGTGTTCAAAGCCCTCCAGATTCAGGGCCCCGCCATCCACCTCCGCAATCTCATCTCTTGTAAAACCCCGCCTCACATCCACAGCACACCGGCTGTCGTTATCAGCTCACTCACTTCTCTATTTACCATAGGGTCTAGTAGAGTACTTGATACCTAATAGGTGCTCAGCAAATTACTTTTGGCTTAAACTTCCTGGCACATGTAAAAACACACCAAATGTCAATTCTCCAGATTCTTCAATTAACTCATTTTCTTTTGCTTGTCATCGGGAAGTCCTGGCTGTTTTGCAACTGAATTGATAAATGGTGGGAAGAAAGCAGCCTCTTGACCACACCCGTTCTAAAAGTTAGCAGAGTGAGCCAGGGGGATATAAAGATGCCAAGAAAGAGTAACGCGGTACAGATGTCCTGGTGCGCCCAGTCAGATAAAACCCAACAACGGCAACCAAGAACAGGAAGCCGCATTGCCCCTTCTGACACTCGGGGAGTTTTCCCTGCGGGTTTTCGGCACGAGGGGATCCTGTCACCAGAGGAAACACACAGGGACGGGGGCTGCACTCACCGATCCTGGGCTTGTTGTGATGCTGGAGCATATGATGGGGACACCTCCTGTAGGGTGGCCGCCAGGAAGAGAAAGGTGAACTCCCAGGGGGTGTGCATTGAAGACCCTCCACCCTGGGGCTGGGGGGAGGGAGAAGGGGAGGGCTGCACTAATTATCAGGATGCCCTGCCAGGAGTGTGCAGGCCCTGGGGACCAGAGCTGAGGCTGGGGACAGGTGAGCAGCTGGATTGTCACCAGCGGATTAGACAGTAATCCCGTGGGAAGCAGTCTCAGATTTCGGACACTAGAACATCTGATTGTGTGCAGGGCCCTCCTGCTCCCACCGCAGGGTCTCCAGGCCTAGCTGGTTTGCTGAGTGACTTTGGCAAGCAAGTGACTTCCCTGGGCCTCTGTGTCCTCATCTGTGAGGCCAGTCACGAGGGCCCTGCTGCAGGGATGCGGGGCATCTGATGGCACTTCACGCAGGGCCAGGGGCACAATGGACACGCTGCTGGGGAGGCCTCTGCTTCCTAGACAGGGCGTGGCGGGGCCATCAGCCATGGTGGTTGCAGTTTCCCAAATAAGCTGGGGTGTCCCCAGCTGGGGACACAGATGGGGAAGAGTAATCTGGAGACCATTAAACACTGTAGGAGGTGAGTAGTAGTGATTTGGGTGGGAAGAGGGGGTAAGGAGATGAGCTAGGAAAGGATCAACTCAGAAAAGCATGCTCTCTTCCAGAGAGTGGCCCCGGTGCTCTGGAAGCTGAAGCCAGCACTAGCTCAATGTAGGGACTACAACAGTGTGGTGTGAGGCCCGAGAGGATGGCAGAGCTGGCCAGGACTCAGTGAAAGTTATTCTGAACCTGGAGTGGTTCCTCTCCCATCTGACTCAGCTCTGGTTGTCTGCATCCCCAGCCCACAGCCCAGGGCTGGGCCCCCGAGCCTGCTCCTCTTTCACCCTGGTGCTCCTGGCCTTGCTAAGTGTCCTAGTGGCCATGGAAAAGGGAACAGATTGGAGGGAGGTAAAGCGAGCTGCTCAACACCCCCAGCTGGTAATGGGCAGAGCTGGGAGCGTTGGTTGTCATCGGGAAGGCCTCTTGACCGCTGACCGCTTGAGCGCTCTTTCCACCGCTAAAGGAAAGGAAGGTAAAACTGGAAGAGCTTTAAAGTAGACGCAGCAGAGAATTGAAGCAGTCTGGGCATCTTTGCATTGAGGTCATGTTATATGTGATCCTCTGTCCCCTGGCCGGGTTGAAATGTGGCTACACAGACTGCTGCTTCTTAAGTCAGTTCAAAAAGACTGGGCCTTTGGCGATCTTTTGCTAAGGAGAGTTCAATTCGACAGTTCCTCCAGCACTTCCCGAGCTGGGCCAGGGCAGGAAGGGAGAGAGGGCCGGCAAAGCGGGGAGAAGGCCGGAGGTTTCTTCGATGGTCAACGCAAAGTGCCTGCTTTCCTGAAAAACACGTCTGGAGGGGAAGCAGATGGACTGTCACAGAGTGGAAGGATTCCTCCTGTGTGTCTTTATGGAACAACTAAGTATTTGGGGGCCAGGACCAGGGGGATTCAGAGAATAAGACACAGTCCTTGTCCTTGAGGACTGCAGAGTCTGGTGGGATTTGACCTACATCATGGGAAAATAACTTCTTAAAGTGAAAGAAATATTGGTGGGGTAAACCCCAAGAAATAGACTTCGGGTTAGAAACCCATGGGTTCACGAGTTGGTTCTGTCATTTTCTAGTTGACTTCAGTATTGGTTCTGCCACTTAGGCGAGTTATTTAATCTCTCTTAAGTCTCAGTGAACTCTTCTGTAAAATGGCAAAACTCCCAGGTTACAAGCATCGGTGTGAGGATGAGAGTACAGTTACAGCCGCACGAGGTTCTGGTTTGATATCCCGAAGATGAAACAGGACCACTCCATCTTCCATCTCCCCATGGTACCCACAGGTCTTTCCAGAAAAGTCCTATGGACGTGAGGACCCTGGTTTTCCAAAGCTGTGTGCTATCAGCAAGGTTCTGTTGAAGGAGACTGGATTTTAATAATAATCTCTTCTATTTATATGATGTGTTTTCCTTTCAAAGCATTTTAACTTCTGTTCTTTCTTTTGAACCTCACAGTCCCTGGTGAGGCAAGTTAGAGAAGGATTATTTCCCTGTTACAGAGACAGGAAACAGAAGGCCCAGAGAGGTTAAGGGACTAGTATGAGGTCACACAGCTAGTAGCGAAAACTAAAACAAGCAGGTATTCTTAGCCCATTGTGCTATCCTTGTCAACTAAAATTTCCAAAGTCACCTGGAATCCTTTCTGACACAGTTCTTCTAATCCTTGTCCCTTCTGAAGTTAGAATCTGTTGTTAGAGATCTGTGCCTCAGAGAAAAGTCTGATGAGAGAGTAACTGACACCTTCTCCTTCTTTCCTTATTTGAGCATCTTTTTGTGGTGCTTTCCAAAGGAGGCACGTGATTCATTTGTCCATTCATTCAACAAACAGTGCGTGGCATCCCAGGCACAGGGGCACATGTCTCAACAAGACTCTGGTAGAGGGCGCTGTCATGCAGGGGGTACACAGGAAGGTCTCTGCCATAGATTGGTGGGGGGGCGGTGGTAGGGAGTGCGGGGACAGGGGACCCACAGTGGTCCAATCAGACAAGAGTGAGGCTGAATATGAGGACAGGGCAGGCCAGGACCTGGGAGGGGCTGGGGGAGGTCAGGTAAAAAGAGGGCCTTGAGTGTCAGGCTGAGAATTGCGGATTTTCTTCTGAGCTCAGTGGGAGGGATATAATCAGAGACACAATAAGAGGAACCTTGACGTCCTTGGTATAGATAATGCACTGGAGGAGGATGGGTGTGCTTCTGAGAACAGACACTCCCCTCCAATCACAGGAGCCTGCCCAGGCCTCCATATTGTCAACCCACCGGCCCTGGCCACACCACTGCTGGGAGATGTGAACACAAGAGAGGGTAAGACCGAAGGCATGATTGACACAAAAGTCCCTGAGAAGAGGGGACCTCTTTGGCCTTTGTTGGTCTCTGCCTGGCCCTCGGCATCTCTATCTGTCAGCTGTGTGGGCCAGGTGAGTATGCTCATTGGATATGAAACCGGCATTTATGAGGACAGCATCTGATTTGCAGTTAATTTGTTGATGCAGCAAAACACATTGTTTCCAAAAGGTCAGGAGGGGAAGGCGTGTTGGAATAGCAACTTAATTACCTGGGTGGCATGGATGAGTGGGCGCCCCGCACAGGGCTGCAGGGTGGAAAATGCTCGACTGCCAGGTGGTGACTTGGGGGCAGAGAGCGCAGTGTGTAGGGGAGGAGAGGTGGTGTCCCTGCTGCCTGGGAGCCAGCCTGCCTGTGCTGTGGGCAGAGCCAAGGCACTTTCTGCTGCCGGTGCTTCCAGGGCCTGAGCAGCCGCTGCACACTCACCAGCGCAAGGCTCCTCTGCAGGGAACGAGGGCTGCTACCCATTTCACAGATGAGGGCAAGCAAGGACTTGCCCAGGGTTGCCCAGAGCAAGTGGATAACAGGCCCTGAGAAGAGGGCCAGTGAGCTCATCCTGAGTTAATTATGGGCTGGGGCAGGGGTGCTATGATGTTTGTGCATGGGGCAGAGGGCAGGCAGCTGTTTAGGGATGGACCCGTGGATTCACTCAGTCCCCAGTGAAGGGGACATCTGGGACCATCCCTTCAATATCCTTGTGCCGTCAGAATAAGCATCTCCACTTCACTGCTGGGACAGCAGGGCCACACAGAAGGTGAAATGTCAAAGTTGGCAGGAGACAGGCCAGACCCCAACCGGGGAGTGGTACAGGTGAGAAAATAGAATAGTACAGATGCTGGAGGCCACAGGGACCAACCAGGTTCACTAAAGGCTGAGGACTGTGCATGCAAAGATTGGGGTGGCTGCTGAGGGGAGGCCAAGAAGGTGGGATGTGCCTGATGGCAGCTGGCGCATGACAGAGCTAGCCTCTGAAGCTGGTCCCAAAGGGGGTCTCAGATCCTCTGTGTGCAATGTGTACTCTGAATTGTCCCTTCCCTGCCAGGTGCCTACCTGCCTCGAATGGAGGAGGCCTGGCCCCAGAGGGGGAAGCGGGATAGGCCCTGCCATTTCTCAGTTTGTCCCAGGCACACGCCCCAGTCAAATACGTGGCCAGGAATGGAGATGGGGAAGAGAGCAAATTCACAATTAAACTCTGTCGCTGTTTAACAAGGAGAGTGTTCACCTGGTTAATTTTTCCTGGCTAGTAGCCACATCAATGCTCTGATATATGCATGAAACAGACCCAGTTGGGAGGGAAGACAAAGCCTTCTGTAGCTTTACAAAGGGCCTCTGCGCCGAGAGCAAGGCTCCTCTACACTTTGGGACTGGAAATCTGCTATTATGCAAGGCATGGAAATAAAAGAGGGCTGCTTTTGATATGCCTCCAAAAAGGAGTGCATTGAAGCGATATTTTTGTGGAGTGTCTCCTTTGAGATGCCCAAGAAGCTCTCTTGCAGTCACAGCTCTCACCTAGCCCCCAGCGCCCATCGCTGTCTCCGATCCTCTCTGTCCGCCCTGGACGAGGGCTGTGCTGCTTGTGGGGGAGGATCAAATACTTGCCTCCACTTCAGAGCTTCAGCCAGGGCAGCTGGAGAAGACCAGGCCCTGGTGTCATGTAGCGTACAGCATGCTCCTTGCCTGAGCCACTCAGCGGGGCACCCAGAGGAAATGTGGGGATCCTGAGGCCTGAAGCATTTGCAGAGGTAACAAGCTGTCACTCTAGAAGGATATTCCTTGCAAGATGCTGTACAGGAAGGACTTCCACGTCACGCTGAGGAAGAGGTTTCCACGTGCTGAGAGTCCACTCACACAGGGCAACAAGGACCTGTTTCTTCAGGGAAAGGAAGGGAGGCTGGGAGGGGCCGGGTATTACTCAGGATATCCCAGTGGTCCTGGCGACTCTGAGACAGAGGCTCTATTATGATTGCCGCTCTGTAGACAGGGAAAGGGAGCCCCTTGCCCAAAGGCACAGCACATAGGTAGGACGCAGAGAGGTCGGGCTGGGCTTCACTCTGAACGGCAGACTCCACAGTGAGGTTTCTGGGTGCCCCACAACTTGCCCTCCAGAGGCGCCACCTGCGAGGGGGATGAGGGGGTGCTCAGGATCGAAGGGGGTCCTGGAAGAAAAGCCGCAGCACCTGCCGCGGGGTCTCGCAGAGATGATCTCCGGAGAGAGCGCGCTCAGGATTCAGGGGCTCGCCAGTCCTGTCAACGACTCTCTCCGGCTGGGTCCGGGCACTCTCTTTGCCGTGAGTGAGTGCTGAGCTGAAAGACGTCTCAGACTGGTCCTGAAGAGCAGTGCATTCTTCCCCGATGTTGACAGGAGTAGTATTTTGTAGTGGTGCTGGTTAATTTGTAGTGGCATTTGTGGTTTGAAGCCTTGTCAAGATCCCTGATTACTTCCCGTGCAAGGAGCTCGGCTGACGGGGAAGTTCACATGCTGAACAAAAGCAGCGAGGCAGCTGTGAGGGAAGGCTGCGTGGGGGCCGGGTGACCCTAGCCGCTTGGGGGACAGAGGCGGGGGAGGGAGGAGGGCCAGCAGTGGGGCAGGGGGAGGGGAGCCCTTTGTTTTTAGTCGGGTGCAGGTGCACAGTCTGAATAGGTGGCATCCCATTGGTGGCCGGAGGTCGGGCACCAGATGCGGCTGGTGCCTGGGCAGGGGCAGGGACCTCGCTGACGTATGCCATTCTTTGCCCAGACAGAAGCAGGAGGCAGGCGCCTTGCTGCTGGGATGCATCTAGGATGCCGTCGAGGGTGCCTGGGTGACATTCCCAGGAGGAGGGGGACACGAGGTGAGGTTAGAGGGGCTTCCAGATGTTGGGGGAAATGATCTCCTCTCTGGGGCTACTATTTTCTGACACCTGCTAGGTACCAGGCCCCGTGCTAGGAGATCTACATGCGAGGTCTCTATTCATCTCAGCAACCCTCCAAGAATGTGAAAGATGAAGAAACCGAGGCCATGTCACTCAGTGACTTGCCCAGGCCCGGCCTGACAGCTAACTGGTGGCACAGCCAGGATCCAAGCCCAAGTACGCCTGACTCCAAAGAAGCCCACGCTGCTCCCAGGAGACCCGACATACCAACAGCAGAAGAAGATGTTAAAACGTATCTCCTCGGGTCCGCTCCTCTCTCTCCCCAGAAAGTCCTCCCTCTGACATCCTTTGAGACTTTTGTCCTGCTAAGTCTGTTCTGACCACACAGAAAGGTTTGTCTTTGCAGCCGCCTGCATTTCACCAGGCCCGAGTCCCTACTCGGTGAGAATTTGCTCAGTACATTTAAGGGCCAGGGCCAGCTCAGCAAAACCAGGCTCATTTATCATCTCTGGAATGATGTCCACCCTAACAGGATGCAACTAGGAAATGAGAAGCATTCTCCTCATTTTGCAGAGGTCCAGAGAGGAGTGCATAGCACCCTCTATCTAGAAAGGGAGTCCAGGACTCCTTGGCCAGGCCACCACAAGCCTCCAACTGCTTTCCCTGCCACTGGCAGCCCAGGGGAGTTGCTCACATCCCTGTCCCCAGCATGCCATTCAAGACCTGGCCCTTCCCCCGATAAACCCCACCACAAGAAGCCCCTTCTTTCCAGCCAGCCCCCTCATGGGCCATGGCCCTTCACAACACACATGCTGGTCCTATAAGCCCTTCCCTCACTCACCCACCTGATGGATCCCTGCATCCCTCACGACTCTGTTCCCTTCCCCCAGAAGTTCTCTCTCTATTCCTGGCTCACAAAAGTCGGGCACTCCTACCTCTGTCCTTCCCCTAAGAAGGTGAGTCCTTGAGGGTTCACATCTGGCTCCTGGCACAAGGCCTGGCACGCGGTCAAGTTAAAGTAAATGGCTGCCCAAGAGTGGGGAACTAGCATCAAATTATCAGTGAAGCCATCACCCAGCATCTGAATAATGCCAGACCCGCCAGTCATTGTCCCCATGATTTGAGTTACTTTGTCTGCAAGACTGGCAACATTCCTGGCATGCTTCTGATCAGGAAAAACCCTCTACCTACAGGTTTCCTAGCCTAACAGGTTGAGCCCCAGGGCCATCCCCCAAAGCAATAGACTTTTTGAGTGGAATGCAAATGTGGAAGCAATGGGAAGCTTAGATATGAAATATCCCAAAATTTCCCTAGTGTGTCTGTTAAAGAAAGATAGTCAGGTTCACCAGACAGAAGGTTTTTTTTTTTTTTCCTTCCCTCAGAACAAATGGACGGAGAACCTGGTTTTAAAATTCCTGGACCTTGGAATACATTTCTATCTGTGTCAAAGTCTACCCATCCACCGCCTCAGCAGAGTTTAAAATCCTAGCTAATAGGTTAACAACTGTTTTTCTTCAGCTTCAAATGAAGAATATCAGAAGGCTGGGGGAATATGCGGCTCTCCAATTTGTACGGACTGCACACAGCTCCCTGCAATGTGTGTTTGACAGGACTGACATTTTGTACCGCTGTGAGATGGGAAAACGTGTGACATTTTTATTCATGGTGGCGTACGCCCTTGTAATGATCAGCTCTGGTCGATGTGCTTACCGCAGCAGCCCCTGAGCCCTCGGAGAACAAACAGGAACCCAAGGTGCCAGCAGTTCGACTGCCTTATTAAACACCGCCAGGATCCTAACGAAGACCAACTGCTGGAAAATCTCACTGTCAAATCCTCAAGGACATTGTCAGCGCACAGCTAACTGCATATATTTTTCATTTAAAATACTGAAATCCAGCATTGCGCCATTACAACCAAGGGGAGGGGCGCCCACTGCAGCGGCCATTCTGTCAGCTGCTTCTTCCAAGCTCCAGATGCTAGAGCCGGATGCCCGGTGGGGTTCAGAGCTCAAAATGGGGCGGCAGAGACGGGACACTGACTTCCCGAAAGCTCAGCCCTGCCTTCAGGGTGAATGGCTGAAAGTTACAGGGCTCCGGTAAGAGTCCCCTGGAAAGGCAACTCACCGGCTCCTTTTGCAAGCCAAAGTGAATCTGCATAATTAGGAAATCTCTCCCTCCTCCAGCCAGCCCTCTTCCTGTAGGTACAACCCATTACGTCCTGCAACTCGGCGCTCATCAGCCTTCTGCTTGGCGGTAGACCTTAAGACATCTGCAGGAACACATGGCTGTGGTAGGTTTCACACCTTGGCAGAAAAGCTGTGTGTCAGGGTGCCCACCTGCAATCTCACCACTTGCCTCAATGCAAAGGCCTCAAGGTCAGCGTGCAGGAGGACCCCCTCCCTTCGACGGTCATTTCTAATGCTGGTGCACACTGATGGATGGAAGCTGATCACTTGGCAGACCCTCAAAGCTTTCCGTGGTTGTTAAGCTAGGTGCTTTGGTTATGGCTGCACACACTCATGTATGGGATATATTTATTTTGTAAATATGCATTATTTATACAGTACTTCTATTTCCATACTCCAGCCCTGATGCACCAAGATACACGCTACTATTTATTTATGGGGTCCTTGGCGTAACAGGCCTAACAAGAGGCCCGTGTGTGGTTCTTGCAAGTTTGCAACAAACTGTAAGTGGTTGGCTAAACAACTGGATGTTCTCCATCCATCATAGGTACAGGCCTGCATTTTAAGGGGCTGCCCATAAAGTTGGTTTAGCATAATACTGTACATCATCCTTGGTGGAAATGACCTGGGGGCTGAAGAACTGGCTACCTGGAGGGAAGGAGCCATAACATTCCACACCCTAGGCTGGGGAGAGGGGGTGGAGTAAGTTACGGGTATCCTGGTGCTTACAGCACTCTGGGAGAGTATAAAAAGGAAGGTGGTTGGTAGACAGCCCTGGGGAAAATGCAAGGACAGTGAGGGTTGGGGGAGCTGTACCCTCTTTCCTCCAAGCAGGCTATTCTGCCCCTGAGCAGAAACTTCTAGTCTGGGTTGCTGAGGGAGGGTGTCCATCAATCCTGCACACCCCAAGGGACATCCCTTCCTTACGGACTGTACTTCAAGCCTCACTGGGGCATGCTGGCTGGATGAAGAGGAACACAGCCTGTGTCCAGCCCTGTGCTATTCTACAATCAGCTTCAACAGTTCCCACGCAGGACATCCGGCTGCCCGCCAAGTTCTGTCCTTTGGGTCTCCTAAATGTCTCTCGGATGATTTTCTCATCTTTACCCCCAGAAGCAGTGTCCTAGATTAGGCTCCCACCAGCCCTGGCCTGAGCAATGTCCGTGGGATCATCAGTGGTCTCTCTGCCTCAACTACTTCCATCCCCTTCCACAGTGGCCCAGCATACATATTCCCAGCTGCTATTTCTCTGAATACAACCCTCGTTGGCTCCTAGGCACCTATGGGATAAAATTCAAGCTCCCCCACCTGGGGTGGGGAGAGCCCAGGTTCCAGCATTAGATAGGCCTGGATTTTAATTCTTGCTCTGCCACTTACTGTGTGACCTTGGGCAAGGTGCTTAACCTCTCTGAGCATCAGCTATCTGGGGATCATCATAACTGCATCAGTCTTAGAGGGCTGTTGAGAACATTAAGTGAGACGAAGTTTGTGAAGGGGCTTGGCTGAGACACAGGAGGTCTACATTGTAATGAAAACCCCTAGGTCCACCTAACCCCTTTTTACTCTCCATCTCTTGGTTAGTCCTTGCCATCCCTTCCTCTGGGCACAGCCAGGTTAATAATTTCCTTAGCCCGCAGGCACTACCTGGCTCTGCCAGGGCTAGGGACTGATGGTGGATGTGCGACAAGCAGCCTCTGGCACAGCACTCCTGTGACCATGGGGCGGGGACTCCCTGCACAGCCACAGATACAGAGCTGACTCTCTCAGGGGATCTCGCATGTGGTATATAATTTATTTTCAATATTTTATGTTTTATTTCCCCTTCCCTGCTGTGATAAACTCCCCACCTCTGGCACAGAGAATTCTAATCTGAGAAAATGTCTCCTCTGGTCTCGCTGAATCAGATTTCCTGCTCTTGTCCTGTTGGGCTCAATATCTCCCCGGCAGGGAGCTGGATTCTGAGCAGCTCCGACACAGACCTTTAAAGAAATGCTGTTTGTAGGCTCTGGCCAGTGCTTTGGCAGAGAAGCCCCGCTGTCACACCGCTGAAGGTGGAACCTTGGGGGACTCAGGATCCTGTCTCTCACAACCTGGCGCCGCGTGCGGGGATTCTAAAGCGCGTGCAGGCGCCGCAGAACAAGTTACTGCCTTTTGCTGGATTTCTCTTGCTCTGCTGAACCGACTGACTACTCAAGGGCACAAGGAGTGAGTGGACCTGGCCTCGCCTCTTCCCCACGTCACTGCCTTTCCTGCCCGCACTCATTCACCACTTGGTCATTCCCCAAACTCTCATGGGGCAGCTCGTCTGTGCCAGGCCCTGTGAGGGTGCCAAGGATACAGAGAAGGCCAATTCTGTCCTTTTCTGTGGGACGGGGTATAAATGCATCCCCAGCAAGCCAGCATAGGGACAGTGCCAGCTCAGAGCAGCAAGGGAATGACTGGGCTTGGAGAAGTCGGTGGAGGTGGGGGCTTGTCAAGGGAAGGCGATGCCTGAGCAGGGCCTTGAAGGGTTGGGAGGATTTTCTGTTCAGGTGGAACAGAAGAGGAAAATCATTCCTGGCAGCAGAGATGGTAGGGGCTGATTCATCCCTGGGTCCCCCAGTGCAGATGCCCATGAAGAGCTGGTGAACAAATAAATACGAGGTGCTAGGGACTAGAGAAGAAGAGACTCTGCCCAGGGAAGGGGCACTTCACAGAGTCCTGGAGGGTGGGCAGGAACTGCCAGGAGTGGAGGATGGCAGGGAGCTCCAGACTAGAAGGCCTAGCTGTGGTCAGGGTGGGCTTGGCAGGGGTGGTGGTGATTTCTGGCAGGGAGGGTCCTGGAGGCTGGGTACGTCCTCTTGACCATGCAGGCAAACCAGTGGTCAGGGAGAGAATCCTGGAGAGGTGCCCACATTCGGGAGGCTGCAGGCCCTGCCTATCTCAACATGTGCTGATGCTTTCTGATACCCATTGTGCCTCACAGACCAGTCGAGGAGAGAGACACAGGACCCCAGGGATATGAGGAATGTATGGGTGCAGAGGGGCTGACACCTTGGTGGAACTGGGGTACAGCTGGTTTGGGAAGTCTGACTAAGACATTCTAGTAGCTGAAGCTTGTGAAACAGGAATGAGCTAGAAACAGAAACCTGGAGCTCCCAGAACAAAGGTGGTGCTAGAAACCACAGGTAGAGCGCCTCGTGGCTGTTAAGGGAGTAGAGTTAGAGGCAGAATGGAGCCAGGGAGGAGCTCCATCTAAGGGAAGGGAGGACCAAACACAGGTCCTAGGTGCAAAGCCCAGCTCAGACCTCCCTCTCTGGCTGGACTCTACAGGGCAATCAGTCAGCCATTCTGCAGCCAGCCTAGTTTCTGTTCCTCTTTGTGTATTTTAGTTGAGCTTTTCTGGAGACCATAACTTGCACCAAAGAAATTATTTAAAAGGTGAGAAATGTCCATTGCAACTGGCTGGGGAAAGCAAGTGGGGACGCCTGGACCAGGGGCAGATACTTAACATGAAATCAGTTGCCACCTCATCGCAGAACAGCCTGGAACAGCCACCGTGTTTAGTTTCTCTGGTTTGGAACCCTCCCCATGCATCTCAGACACAGCCTGAAGAAGATGCACACTCCCATCTTAGAAAGACAAGCTCTCTGCCTAGTCCTTGAAGCAGATAAAAAGCAAGGGTGTTAACAAAACATTCCATCTATTTCACAGTGATCTCTAGCAAGCTGGCCGTGAGGAGCTGATGGGCACCTCATGAGAATGCTGGTGGGGAGACCACCCTGAGGACCAAACTTGTTGGAGTTTAGAACAAACAAAAAGGGCACTTAGAGATGCCCTATGGCATGATCACACAAGCACAAATCTGGGCCTTTCAAAACTATCAGATGGATTCTGTCCATCAGGATTAAGTTGAACCACTCACCACGAGAATGTTAGACCCCTGAAGTCAGGAACCGTGTCATTGCCATCTCTGTTTTCACAGATGTGGCACAGAGTAGGCATCAGTGATGATTTGCTGAACGAATGACCTAGGTTCTTAGCTTCTACCCTTCTCTTCTCCTAGCCCCGGGATTGCAGTGGACTTTGTCACACTTGAGTCTCCAGAAGCTATCACAGGCAACGGCAGACAGCTGTACCCATCTCTACACCCTGCCTCCTACCTCCCTGGTCTGCCATGCGCTAACCTGCCATTTCTCTTCTGTCCCTCCTCTATCTGGTGCCCTGGTTAATGTCTGACCTTGACTCTCAGCCCTGCATGCTCTCTCGGTTTTAGGATCCCCACAGCTCTGGTATGAACCATTCTCTGCTGTGAGACAAGTGGACAAAGAGCTGAGACAGTGTCTCCTGTTTGGCTTCTGTGCACATTGTCAACTTGATCTTCTCTCCCTTCTTTTGATAATGGCCCCAATTTCCCTTTCAGGAATGACCCCTTAGGTATATGCTTCAGGTGGGGCCCTACCTGCGGCACACAAAAAACCCTTGGCCTCAATAATTGGTTCCGATGGGCATATAATCAGTCAGTCCAGCGAGTCAATGCCATGCCTTGTGTGGGAGTTACTAGGAAGTGACAGTCACTTTCCTGTTGGTCTTGCACCTGGAAGGATTGCAGGCATCTTGCCACCAGGAGGGGAAAGCCTGCCTGAGAATGGCCGTAGCAGAAGAGGCAAGGCCAATAAATGAAGCAAAAAAAAAAAAAAAAATGGGGTCTAGGTTGGGCGCAGTGGCTCACGCCTGTAATCCCAGCACTCTGGGAGGCTGAGGCAGGCGGATCGCTTGAGCTCAGGAGTTCGAGACCAGCCTTGGCAACATGATGAAACCCTGTCTCTACAAAAAATACAAAAATTAAACAAGCCAAAACGAATCCAGCAGCACATCAAAAACTTATCCACCATGATCAAGTTGGCTTCATCCCCAGGAAGCAAGGGTGGTTCAACATACACAAATCAATAAATGTAATTCATCACATAAACAGAACTAAAGACAAAAACCACATGAATATCTCAATAGATGCAGAAAAGGGCTTTGATGAAGTTCAACATTCCTTCATGTTAAAAACTCCCAATAAACCAGGTATTGAAAAAATATACCTCAAAATAGTAAGAGCCATATATGACAAACCCACAGCCAATATCATACTGAATGGGCAAACACTGGTAACATTCCCCTTGAAAACCAGCACAAGACAGGGATGCCCTCTCTCACCACTCCTATTCAACACAGTATTGGAAGTTCTGGCCAGGGCAATCAGGCAAGAGAAAGAAATAAAGGGCATTCAAATAGAAAGACAGGAAGTCAAATTATCTTTATTTGCAGATGACATGATCCTATATATAGAAAACCCCATCGTCTCAGCCCAAAAGCTTCTTAAGCTGATAAGCAACTTCAGCAAAGTCTCAGGATACAAAATCAATGTGCAAAAATAGCTAGCATTCCTATACACAAAGCAGAGAGCCAAATCATGAATGAACTCCCATTCACAATTGCTACAAAAGAATAAAATATATAGGAAGACAGCTATCAAGGGAAGTGAAGGACCTCTTCAAGGAGAACCACAAACCACTGCTCAAGGAAATAAGAGAGGACACAAGCACATGGAAAAACACTCATGCTCATGGATAGAAAGAATCAATATCATGAAAATGGCCATACTACCCAAAGTACTTTATAGATTCAATGCTAATCCCATTAAACTACCATTGACATTCTTCACAGAATTAGAAAAAACTATTTTAAAATTCATATAGAACCAAAAAAGAGCCCGAATAGCCAAGACAATCATAAGCAAAAGGAACAAAGCTGGAGGCATCATGCTACTTGACTTCAAACTATACTACAAGGCTACAGTAACCAAAACGGCATGGTACTTGTACAAAAACAGATATAGACCAATGGAACAGAATATAACCTCAGAAATAAAACTGCACACCTACAACCATCTGATCTTCAACAAACAAGCAATAGGGGCCAGGTGCAGTGGCTTGTGCCTGTAATCCCAGCACTTTTGGAGGCCGGGGAGGGTGGACCAGTTGAGGCTGGGAGTTCAAGACCAGCCTGGCTAACATGGTGAAACCCCATCTCTACTAAAAAATACAAAAATTAGCTGAGTATGGTGGCACACACCTATAATCCGATACTTGGGAGGCTGAGGTATGAGAATCGCTTGAACCTGGGATGTGGAGGTTGCAGTGAGCCGAGATTGCATCACTGCCCCCCAGCCTGGGTGACACAGCAAGGCTCTGTCTCAAACAAACAAACAAACAAAAACCCAAAAAGCAATGGGGAAAGGATTCCCTATTTAACAAATGGTGCTGGGAGAAGTGGCTAGCGATATGCAGAAAATTGAAAGTAGACCCCTTCCTTACACTACATATACAAAAATTAACCCAAGATGGATTAAAGACCTAATTGTATAATGCAAAACTACAAAAATCCTAGAAGAAAATCTGGGCAATACCATTCAGGACATAGGTATGGGCAAAAATTTCATGACGAAAATGCCAAAAGCAATGTGCAACAAAAGCAAAAATTGACAAATGGGATCTAATTAAATTAAAGAGCTTCTGCACAGCAAAATAAATTATCATCAGAGTGAACAGACAACCTACAGAATGGGAGAAAATTTTTGCAATCGATCCATTGACAAAGGCCTAATATCCAGAGTCTACAAGGGACTTGAACAAATTTACAAGAAAAAAAAATTCCATTAAAAAGTGAGCAAAGGACATGGACACTTCTCAAAAGAAGACATTCACGTGGCCAATGAACATATGAAAAAAAGCTCAACATCAGTGGTCATTAGAGAAATGCAAATCAAAACCACAATGAGATACCATCTCACACCAGTCAGAATAGCGATTATTAAAAAGTCAAGAAACAACAGATGCTGGAGAGGTTGTAGAGAAAAAGGAACACTTTTATATGGTTGGTGGGAGTGTAAATTAGTTCAACCATTGTGGAAGACAGTGTGGTGATTCCACAAAGATCTAAAGCATAAATACTATTTGACCCAGCAATCCATTACTGGTTATATGCCCAAAGGAATATCAATTATTCTACTATAAAGATACATGCACATGTCACTGTAGCACTATTCACAATAGCAAAGACATGGAGTCAACCCAAATGCTCATCAATGATAGACTGAAAAAAGAAAATGTACACCATGGAATACTATGCAGCCATAAAAAGAAATGAGGTCATGTCCTTCGCAGGGACATGGATGGAGTTGGAAACCATTATCCTCAGCAAACTAGTGCAGGAATACAAAACCAAACACCGCACGTTCTCACTTACAAGTGGGAGCTGAATGATGAGAACACATGGACACACTGGGGGAATAACACATAACACATACTGGAGCCTGTCAGTGGCGGGTGGGGAGGCGAGCCAGAGCATCAGGAAGAATAGCTAAGGGATGCTGGGCTTAATACCTAGGTGATGGGTTCATCTGTGCAGCAAACCACCATGGCACATGTTTACCTATGTAACAAGCCCGCATATCCTGCATGTGTACCCTGGAACTTAAAGTAAATATTGAAGAAGAAAAAATTAGCCAGGTGCGGTGGTGTGCACCTGTATAGTCCCAGCAACTTGGGAGCTGAGGCAGGAGGATGGCTTGAGCCTGGAACGTTGAGGCTGCAGTGAGCCGAGATCATACCACTGCACTCTAGCCTGGGTGACAGAGTGAGGCCCTGTCTCAAGCAAAACAAAAGCAAAAAACAAAAACCAAAAAACTGGGGTCTGATGAACAGGACTGGATACCAAGCCATACCTGAAGCTAGCATAAGCCAACAATTTCTCTTTTGGATTTTATGTCTCATGTACCCTAACTAAATGTAGACACCGCTAAATGTATTAGATTGATGCCAAAGTAATTGTGGGTATGGGGTTGGACTGCCCTCTGGTACCTCCAGTGCTAGCTCCCACACATGCTCAGTTTTTACCCTGCATTCTACTCTCTCACACACACCAGAAAATCATCCAACATGCCTTTGGGGTCTAGGGCTAAGTTTGAGCCTACATCAGGTACAGGATACCAGCTTACTTGTCTTGGTTCCAACTGAGGCCCAGAAACATTAAGGAGGGCCTAAGATCTGTAAGAATACCAGAACAGTCTCACTTGTGGTCCACCCTCCTGGGATCCTGAGCCACCTGCCCAGGTGGCTGCACTGGCCCTCTCACTACAACCCAGGAAACTGCCATGTTCTCAGCACAGAGTTGGGCAAGAACCCAAGCTTTAGAATAAACAATGTAGCTTTGAATCCTGTTGCTTCTGACTTGTGTAACCTTGACTAAGGCCCATTCTCTGTGAGCCTGTCTCCTCCTCTCCAAGAGAGGATACCACCTGAGCCCCTTACAGGTTGGCTGGAGGGATACAGTAGGCTAACCTACTGGAATGGCCTAGCATGCTCCCTGGAGCTGGAACAGAGACCCATTCCCTCCAGGTCTCAGTGTGGAGCTTGGTGGGCAGTGAGCAATTCATCTCCATGCCCCTCCCACACTACTCTTAGGCCATCCCAACACCTAGCACATACAGGATGCTTAAATTGACCTTATAGTGCTCAAGTCCTAGAAGGAGGGATGGTCTGGAAGGTCTGGAGGGGTGGACTGAGCTTGGTCCCTAGCCCTTCTGCAGCCAACATGAACTTGGGCTGAACAGAGGTGGTACAGCTTAGAGAGCAAATTACTATTTTGCATCTGGATTTTCACTCAGCTGCTGACATTTCTCAGTTCTTCCATGGTACATCAGGAGCCCTGGCCTCACCGTGGAGCTCTCTGGCCTTCTCCAGCTCTCTATAACGAGAGGAATACCACCCGAGGAGGCCACGCTGAATGCCTAATCACATAGCTCCCGAATGTTCAACTCAATCATTATGAATGTCCAGAATCTGATTTCTCTTTTTTGATTGGCAAGTTTTTCCTCCCGAAATCAAATATGTCTGCTCAAAGGAGCAAACCCCAGCCTTGTTAACCTTTCATCAGAAAGCTGTCTCTGGGCTAGCCTGGACTCTGAAAAGGTGAGTGCACGTAGAAAGACAGGCCTAGCCAGCCACCCTCATCAGGGAGACCTGACAAATGCACCACCAATTAGGGGCCACGCTGCTCTTGGTCATGGCAGCGAATGAGTCCAAACAACTCTGGACAGCCACCCCATGGGGACCGAAGGGAGGGTAGTGTCACGGTCACCCTATAGTGGGCACAGAGGCTGGATCAGAGCAGGAGGAGCTGGAGGGAGCGGAGTGGGGAGATCACCACTGTACCTCTGCTCACTCGCACAAAGACGTGGATGAGAGGGGAAGAAACAGGGGCAACGGAAAAGGAGAAATATGCTTTGGAAACAACAGGGGTTGAAAGAGAGGTGTGCAGGGTGTACTGCCTCATGGACTGTGGGCGCGTGACTGGGATGGGCAGAAAAAATGACTGGATTGTAGACCGCAATGCCCACCACTAGGTACCTTCTGCCCCAACCTGCCCCATAGCCCCTTCTTTCCACATGTTTGACTCAGGCTTGGGCAGCATTATCCACTCTTGCTGGTACCAGCTCCTGGCCTGCTCCCTCTGCCTGGTGGCACTGGGCCTCCTCTGGGCTTGGGTTTTACCTTTCCCACCCAGAGGTGTAGGGACACAGGTCAGTTGCCATGTGTGCATGCATAGGGCCGCCCCTGAGGGACTGCGCGCTCTGAGAGCCTCGGTGAAGGCCAAGCACTGGGCAGACAGGGTTGGGTAGGAGGCAGTGTCAGCAAATGATTGACAGCCAGCTCCACTCTTGCACAATGGGGAAAGAGACTGATATTTACCAGGGGCCTGTGTGCCAGCGCTGAGCTAGGTACTAAAGGCAATATCTCATTTAATCCTTATAGCAACCTATGACGTGGACCCCTCTAGAGATGTGGAAACGGAATTTCACTGAGGCTAAGTAACTTACTGAAGGTCACCAGCTAGTGAGTGGCACAGCTGAAACTTAAGTCCAGAACTGCCCGATTCTAAAACCTGTGCTTCATCCACTCTAACTCATTGTCTCCAGGAACTGATCCACATTTGCCTTTCAGCAGGTACATCTTGGGGAAACAGGAGATTATATTTGCTTTCTCTCTCTTCTCTACAAATGGATCTTATATATGTGTGAGCCTGTGTGTGTACATGATGTGTAATGTTTTTTCAAATACCATTTGAAAGTAAGTTGCAAGCATCGTGTTACTTCACCCCACAGACTTCAGCCTGCCTCTCCTAGGAATAAAGATAAACCCCTACAAAACTATCATATTAACATTAATCCCACATCATCATCTAACATTCCAGTCCATCTTCAAATTTTCCAACTTTCCCAAGAATGTCTTTAAAGCTTTTTTTCTTTTTTCTTTTTTTAAAAAAAACAACAACACATAATCCAAGTTAGGTTCACACTTTGCACTTGGTCATGTATCCTAGTCTCTTTCACAGATAAAATCTTTACGCCTAATTTATCCTGTTGCTTGCTTCGCTTGATGTGACTCAAGGGATGATGGGCCCCTCCCTTCCCCTGACTGCTTTCCCCACTGTGCTGCTCCTGCACAGCTCTGCCCATCCTTGGGCACAGGAGAAGGGGGGTCCCAGTCCCCTGCCTCATTCCTCTCCATTCCCTTCCGGGGACACCTATGACTGACCTTAGGAACTAGGAAAAACACACAAAATAAAATGAGACAGGATCTAAATTGCTATAACACAAAGCTGTTTCTATTTGGAAACAAAATCCTTTTTTTTGAGATGGAGTCTCACTCTGTCACCCAGGCTGGAGTGCGGTGGCACAATCTCGGCTCACTGCAACCTCTGCCTCCCGGGTTCAAGCAATTCTCCTGCCTCAGCCTCCTGAGAAGCTGGGACTACAGGCACATGCCATCATGCCTGGCTAATTTTTGTATTTTTAGTAGAGACAGGGTTTCACCATGTTGGCCAGGCTGGTCTTGAACTCCTGACCTCAGGTGATCCACCTGCCTTGGCCTCCCACAGTGCTGGGATTACAGGCGTGAGCCACCACGCCCGGCCTCACTTCAAAATCCTTCTTTATGGAAAGTGAATTTGGAAATAGTTTGTGACCACTAAGGGAATGTTCATTTTTCTTCTTCAAATGAATTAGAATTATAAGCATAGCAACAGAAATGAAACCAAATAACTTGCTGAATGCACAGCAAGTGCTTCAACAACAATCAATTATTCCTTAATTTAAACATCCACACCAATAATAAAACCCCAGGATGTGCACTGACTGCCAGCTCAGTGCCAGGCCCTGCAGTGGACTTTATGGTGGGAAGGCAAGCATTAAAGAAAAATTGCAGGGCTGCGTGACAAGCAGCGTGTGCATAGTTCTGGGGTAGCACGAGGACAGAAGCAACTCACTCTTCCTAGGGGAGTTGGGAGAATTTACCAGGAGGCCTGCTCTGGGATTGGACAGGCAGGTCACAAAGGGGCCAAGGAGGAAGATGGAGTCTTTAGGAGAGGCTGGGAGCGGGGGTGAGGCGGCCACTAGTGCATGCTTACAGTAAGTGCATGCTTACAGTGGACCCGGCTTACAGTGGACCCGGCAAGGCCACATGGGGACTACAGGGAGTACCAGTTAGGAGCCTGTGAAACAGTCCAGGTGAATGATTATGCTGCCTGCACCACAGCTGTGGCAAAGGTGATGGAGAGGAGAGGATGAAGTAGTGTTCAGGGGTGGAAGGAGAGGATCTGGGGAGAAGGAGGGTGGAGCCTGGCTCTGGATGGCCAGCCTGTGTCATTCACTGGGGTGGAAGATGGAGGAGTGAGTTTGGTGGGGAGTGTATGTTCAGACCAGAGGCCTGGGGTGTGCAGTATCCTGAGAACATGGGAGCATCTGCTGGAGGTGGTGAGGAGGCAATGGCTGAAGTGAAGGGAATTGCGTGTGGCTTCCAAGCTCAGTGGGGCAAGAGGACTCTCTCAGGGCACTCAGAGCCAAGGGTGCTGAGAAGGCATTTGCTAGCTCGGCATCTTCTCCAGCCTAGCATGGGATTGGCACTAAATGACCTGGCTCATGACCCTGATGCCAGAATTCTCCATACGCAGAGACAAGCCGCCAACCACATCCCAAGAGCTGTTCCTGGGGCTGCTATCCAGACCTCCCTGCTGCAGTTCTCTGGAAGCCACGGTGGTGCTTGGTTTTGGTTTTGGTTTAACCAGCTTTTCAAACTTTACATTAAAGAGGTTTAGAAACCTTTGTTCAGATGGGAGAAGAACAGAGGCAGCACCTTTCAATACATGCTTTTTGCAATCTATCAGATTGGAAGGCAGGCAACTACTTTGTTTGCAGATCAGTCATTTGGAGGAAATACAAAGAAGGGGGCCCTGGAAGGGGTTTGCTGTGATATTCTCAGGGAAGCCTCAGTCTCTAGCCTTGGCTATCTGCACCTAGGACTAGGGTCCAGTGTCACTGAACTCACACAATCAGGCCATTCTCCTAGCAAGGAGGGAGAGCTGCACACAGCCAAGAGAAGCAGAGGTGCTGCTGCTGCTGGATTTGGAGTAGGAATTAGCTACTCATTCCAGCAACGCCGTTCCAGTGTGCCTCCTCATGTGTACGATGGGTAAAATGATTTCTTCCTCACCCGCTGATGGCAAAGTCTCAAGTCAGTGCTCACGGATGTGAAAGCATCTATGGCTCACCCATCTTATTAAATGTAGGGAGCAGAGCAGTTTCCACAGGGGTCCTCGGGAGGGAAGCCGGTCAAGGCCAGCCATTCTAACCAAGGGGTGCCCAGGGCTGCCGGCGAGGACACCGCTCACTCACTCCTTCTATAGCTGTGGGAAGGAGGAGCTTCCATTTCCTACCCTAGGAGAGAAAACCAGGGGGGAATCCTTGGCTTGGCCACGCACCCTCTTGTTCAACCCCTCCCAGAGGAAGAGGAAGAATGCCTTCCCGGGGAGTCTGGGAGAAGGAACTGAGCTCCATCACCCCTTCCAGCTCCCTCCTGGGGAGCAGCCAGGGCAACGCCCTCCCGCAGCTCCTCCTTGCTAGGAGTCTATGGGCAGCTCCAACCTGGAGAGACCTGCCATTGTCCACTTATCTCGAGTGGAGAAACGCGGTCTTCACATTCTCAGGTGAAGTGTTTGCAACATTTGCCTTCAGGTCTAATGCAATATTCTCCTTTCAGGCTTATCAATAAACACAGCTGGCACTTTTATCTCATTTGACTGTCCCCTGGGCTTTGTTTCCCAAATGATACTAAACTTGAGAAGGGGAAAACAGTAATTTAAAGCCTCTCTAAACTGCGACATCTTCCAAGGCAGGAATAGGCATTCTCAAGTTGACACTTTTGAATTCTTAAAGAAACTACGTGATCAGGAGGCAGAGGCTAACTAGAAACCTATTTACTTTGCTCTTATAAGCTGAGTGGCCTAACATATGTCTGCTTTAGAAAACAAATTATTAGCGAGTTCAGTTTGTTGACAAAATATCTTTTTTTTTTTTTTGAGACAGGGTCTCGCTCTGTCACTCAGGCTGGAGTGCAGTGGTGCGATCTCAGCTCACTGCAGCCTCTGCATCCTGGGTTCAAGCAATTCTCATGCCTCACCCTTCCGAGCAGCTGGGATTACAGGTGCCTGCCATGACACCCGGCCAATTTTTGTATTTTTAGTAGAGACAGGGTTTCACCATGTTGGTCAGGCTACTGACAAAAGCATCTTTTAATTAAAGTGTCCAACTTAGGACTATGAGGTGGACTATGACTGACTATGAAGTGACTATGACTATGAAGTGGGCCTGGAGATGAAGAGGGAGCCTCTGGGGGGCCCTGGGAGTGCTTGGAGCCTACTTCCCTCATTGTCTTTATCCCTCTGATTGGGCCTGTCCATCTGCTGGTCTGTCTCATCATTATGCCCCTCAATGGTAGGGACTGAGAACTTATTTATCTTACACATGGTAGGTCTCAACAGACAGATGAATAGATGATACTTAAATGGAGGAATGATCACAGCCTGGAAAGAGGAACTCCACTGAGGCAGAGGGCAAGGCAGCACCTTCTCTCCCCTGGCAGCAGCAGCTCTTGCCTCGACACTAAGCTCCCCTCTTGCCAGGCCCCGCTGCAGAGCTGCCGTCAGAGGTCTCCATGGAGCTGCCCTGGCTAGCTGCACAGGCACCGGCTTTGCCAGGTGGTGAGATGAAGGCAACCGTCTCAACGGTCTCCATTCCCACTGGCAAGCTAAGTCTTCTTAAAGAACGAAATCCACAGAAACACAGACCCAAGGCGAGGATTTTTTTGAGGTTAAAATAGGTGCTCTCTCTGGCTGGTTAAGATGATTTTGCCAGGGCAGGGTACAGTAGCTTTAACAGACATATCACATGGCTGCAGTCCCTGCTTGTTTTGAGAGCTGGTGTGGGCTCGAGAGGAGGTGCTGGGCTTGGGTTTCCAAGCTGGTGAAGTGGCCCTGGGCAGGTTCTCTCACGTCTCTGAGCTCCAGCTCTGGGTCAATAAAATGGGGCTAATGGTCCCTTCCTCAAAGGGATGTGGTGGAGACAACAAAAAAGATACCAAGGAGTCTGTTGGTTTCCAAAAAAAGAGAATATATATCATTAGGGCTACGTGAGTGCATTAGGTGATTCATAGATGAACACTTAAAATTGTTTTATATGTTAGGAAAAACTGGAACTAGTATATCAAGCCTATAATTTTACCAATGGCATCTCTGAAGGTGAGGCTAAGATGCTATAGATGTCAGGTCTGAGTCTTGTTTAAAGAAAACTATCAAGTAAAGAAAATAGTATAGATGGTAAGAGAGTGTGGTAAAAACTTCTGAAATGAAACTCAAGAGACTGTTCTTTGGGAAGAATATCAAGTCCTTAAAACTCGTGCCTGCTGGTAGTAGGTGCTCTAGAAACGGTACTTCTTACGGTCAACAGCCCATCAAACCAGGGACCCGGGAAAAGACTCAAGGACAACCTACCATAAGGGCAAAGCTGGAAAGAGTTAAAAGAAAGGGGTCTGTGGTTTCCCTGGCTCAAGCCCCCCTCCCTCTGCAGCTAATCTGTCACCTAATGAAGAAGGGGCCGGCATAAGTGAGCTAGCTGGCAGTTCACTTACAGCAAACTGATTAAGAATGTTCAACCAACAGCAGACTGTAGACCTTTCCAGAGAAAATAAATAGAGTGTAGACTGTATGCAAATGTGTTTGTCACTTTGACAGCACGTCTCAATTAAGGCATCTCGCGGCTGTGGGTAGGCTATGCGGCTGCAGCTGGAAGGGAGAGCCCGCTGCATGGCTGATACTAGGGGCTTGACCTTAATCCGCATGCATGCATTAAAAAAAAAAAATCCTGCCTTCCTGTACACTTGCATAATGCTGGCAGCCACGTGAGGGAAGTGACAAACAGGGAAAAAAAGCCACTTTCATCCTCTCCAGTTTGCAGACCTGTGAAGGCACAGACAGCTCTTATTTCAACAGAGTTTGGGGTGGCTTTTTTAATTGTTTATCCCCCACCCGTGCACACACACATACTCTTATTCTGCATTTAGCTGGGAATGACATTAAAGAATCTCTACTTCTGGCTGAAATGGAAAGAAGGTCTTTCTCCATTTCAGATAGGGCCTCCTTTTTTTGTGTTTCGAAAATGGAATGTTTAACACCATGAAATCCCTCTCCCCCGCCCCCTCTTTCTCTGTAATGGGCTCCAAACTCCAGTGAGGGGCTCCTTTCATGGGAAGGTTAGTGTGTGCAGGAATGAGGACAAAGGAAAGCAGGAAGCTGACTCTGGAATGCTACGCTGGCGACAACCAGGGGCTGTGCTTTCAGCAAACACAGCCAGGGAACTGGGGTGCAGATTGCTCCAACAGGGCCTGAGCCTGGGGCTGGGGGGAGGCAGCTCTTCAGGGGAGCAGACACCAGTGCAATTTGAAAATACTTATTAACTAAATGAGTATCACCCTGTGGATTCTTCTTTCTTGTGTTTCAATTTTTATAACATCCTTTTAAGTATAAAATCAGAAAAGGGGATGAACCTCCCCAAGTTAAAGATGTATAAACGTATATTATCTGAAAATATTGATTAGAGAAGAGTGACTTTTATGTTCCAACCAACTCACCCCTTACAGTAGTAACCTGGAGCAAGAATTTTGTGAGTTTCGTTCATTCCTGAATAGCTCAATGCCTGGTGCATAGTAGGCACCTGATAAATGTCTGTTTAAAACAGGAATGTAGGCTTCTAGGTCCTTTACATGTGGTGAAATAGCAATCACATTTAAGATAAAAATCATGAAGACTCTTAATCATGCGTCATCTAATAAATGGCTACAGAATCAGGTGATTTAAAAATAACCTTGCAAATTCTTGTTACAGCCATATCTTGCTAAAAGAGCCATTTCTCATAAATCTCTCCAAATGACGACTTTCGCTAACCAAAAGTCAATTCAGGACAGGTAGGAAAGGGTACATAATCTTTTTTAACCAAAAATATAATTACAAGTAGGAAGGGGATACAAAATTTTAGTTTCTATACAGAGTGGAATGTTTTACTTAAGGGAAAAAAAATTAAATGGACTATTTTTCTAATGCTCAGGTAGTTGAAAACGGTTGCTTAAAAAATTGAATCTCTAGAATTGTAGCACGGGTGTTTACTCTCAGAAGCACGACTCCTGATATTGATTTTCAGGAAGTACATTAATAAAGAACTCCTAATTGATTTTTTTTAAGACTTCGCTTGTTGCCTTTTATTTGAAGGTGCAAAGAAGGGCCTGGGATGCTAAAGTGTTCTAATGAGATGCTTAGCTAACAGAGGCACCTTAAGCAGAGTGCCTTGGAGTAGGGGAGGCAGCAGTGCATTTAATGACTTCATTCAACAGTCCCGCTCATTTATGACCTCAGCCTTGCTGTCTCCTCAAAATTTTTGAAAATTTGCCTGCAAAACATGTTTGCACCAAATAAACATTTAAAGATGTGAAAACCTCCATGGAGCTGCACTGCCAAAGACAACTAAAATGAAAAACCGTCTGCTGCATGTGCTACTGCTGCTAAAAACAAAACAAACAAACAAAAAACAAAACGGACAGGTAGGAGGGCCAGGGTACACACCTGTCCAAAGTGGACTGTGATTGGCCGCCGGTCTTCTCGGAGCTTGGGGTCCTTGGCCTCCACCAGTGGGGACGGTGCAGTCTTTGGCAGCTGCTCTTCTGGGGTGGGGGCGCAGCCATTCTCGGCAATGTCCTGTAGGGAGAAGGATAGTCAGGGGTTGGCACTGGGGTTCTGGCACCCATGTTCCCTCTCACCCCACAACGAAGAGGCCTGCCAGGCGACTCTCTCCGTGACATTCTGAGCCTGACCTCTTGATGAAGATGGAAGGAATGGAGGGCTAACTTGGCTCTTTGACTTTTAAGAACTAGAGAAACCCAAACCATCCATGTGAAGTTATAAAGATAACATCATAATTCACAACAGTGGGGAAAACAATTATTATTGTTCATCCTACTCTCTTACACAGCCATTTTCATTTTTATATATTTACTTTGTCCACATGCAGACGTTTAAAAATTACTTGCAATCACAGCTCATGCATAATTTTATATCCTGCTTTTCCCCACTATATTATAAGCATTTTCATGTTGCTACAAAGTCATTACAAAAATAATTTTACTGAATGCATATTTCATTGAGCGGATATACAATAATTTAATATACCACGATTCAATATTCCACTACTATTGGGCATTTAGGATTCTAATTTTTTTTTAAACATTCAAAATGCCAGTGATATATACTGCAGTTTTTCTTTCTTTCATATTATTTCTTTTTATGGAAATCCCCAGGAATGAAATTACTAGGTCAACAGATATAAACATTTTCAAGGGTTTTTATTCATCCTATCAAATTGCTTTCCAATTTACACCAACTACCAACAATGGATGCATTACCAGTTTCACGGTACTTGCGAGCTGTATCATTTTAAAAATGTATCGCTAATTTAATAGGTGAAAAATTTGACTTGTTGCTTTAATTTGCATTACTTTAATTATGAGTATGGACAGTTTTTCCACATTTGTTTACTGATGATGTTGTTGTTTATGAATAAGATGTGTTTGTTCCTACCCCTTCTTACCCCTCATCTTTCTGGCAGAAAATAAAAAGATTGAAGTCTGACTCAGGACTCTATGACTTGGGAAACATTTAGGGACCAAAGAAATCTTTTTAAATCCAGAAATTTACATTTAATTTGTGCTTCTGATGACTGAAGTCAAATTATCAGGAAAAGAAAAACCACAATGTGCAAAAGGCAGGCCATGGCTCCGGTGGCTGAAGCTGGCAGCTGACTATACACGTGGGTCATTTGGAACATGGATGGGGCCACTCATGCAATAAGGGTCCCGTGTTTTATTCAAGTCAAGGAAGTTGCTTAAACCTTCATTGGAACAAGGCAGAGAATACATGTACAAATAAATATTTAAATAATCATGTTTCTTACCAAATAAAAATAACTCAGCCAGAATTATATAATGAACACAAGTTCCAATTATTTTCATTGCAAAACAAATATACACTTTGATCAACAAAACATATCCCCTTAGTACTCATTAAATTCTGCACATGAGAAACTTGATACTTGGTTGCTCCTAACTTCTCAGCTAAGAGAGAATGGTGGGACATGGAGGAAAGTAATCCCTTATTGAAAAATTATGCATTAAGGAAGAAACATATATACATCTCTAAGACTCAGTTTCCTCATCTGTGAAATGGGCATATGGTAGCATGAAGATTAAAGGAGACAGATAATACAACTGAGTGTCAAGAATATTATTAGCTATTCAGTAAATTATAGGAATTACCATATTACTACCAATTACTACCATTACTACCAATATTTGACCTCACACATCCAGCTGCCTACCAGCTGGCCTCCTTTCCTAAGGAATCAAGGCTGCCTGTAGAGGCCAGACCTGAGAAGTCTGTACTGCTTGGTAAACAACAAAGGGAGATGATGACCTCCTGGCTTTACTGGGAGGGCTTGGATCAGGTGGCCCACGTTTGATCAACCAGTCTCAGCCAGGCTGAGGCTCAGTGATGAAAGAGGCTGTCGATGGCCAAACAGAAACAGCTCTTTTGGAAAGGGGCTGTCCAAAGGTGCTCAGGTCAAGTGGAAAAAGATGGGGAGGGGTTCCATCTGTGCTAGAAAACAACAATGGGCAAAAGGGGCATTTTGGATCCAGGTGGAGATCCTACAAGATAGATATGAGAGAATGAATAAGGTCAAACATGAACAAATTCACTTTTGGTTCAGGTAAAATTTTGTGCGTGGGTGTGTGTGCCTGTTTGTGTTTGGCTGACAAAAAAATGAAGCTGCAAGGTAATATGGTAAGAAAATCTGGGTATTAGTAGAAAACTCTAAGGTAATAGTTATTTAGAAAAAAAGAACAATTCATGTAGTAGTTTTGGAAAAAGCATCTTAGTTCATGCTTATAAGTAAAAATACTATCGTCTAGTTTTGTTTTTCCCATTAACTAGTTGTCTAATCTTTCCAATTCACTCAACCTCTCTGCACCTATTGCCTTATTTTTGCAATGGGAGACTACCACCTGCTTGGCAAACATCAAAGCTACTGGGAGAATGGGTGAAATGAGATAGGAGGAAGCTTTGAAAAATGTCACAGCACTGTGCAAATTGAACCTCAATTTGCAAAACGGAGAGAGCACCTGCTAAAAAGAAGAGTTTCCCTGTGTGGACGGCCTACCCCTGCGCTTTTCCAGACCCTTGACCTTCATTCTCACACTTAGTTCCCACAATGATCACAAGGTAAATGGGATTATCCTGCTTTTATAGGTGAGGAAATAGGGCTCAGAAGGGGTAACTTACCCAAAGCCACATAGTTAGAAGGTGGAATAACCCAAAGCTATGGGAGTCCTGGTGCTTTTATGCCCTATCAACCCATAACGACAGCACAAGTGAAGGTATTCTGAATTAAGGAGCTGCTCAAAAAGTGCTCAGATGTAATCTTCTCCTCGGAAGCTCCTGGCTACACTGATCATAGGCTGCCATGCTTAGCACTATCTTATTTTTGTATCTCTATCAACTGTAAGTTCATTGGGGTCTGGGTTCTCTAACCTAGAGCCTTGAATCTAGCACATGCTGTCAAATAAATCTTTGTAAAGTGGAGTTAAACATTTGGAAGGGAAATGTGTCCAATACACAGATGTACCTGCGTGTCAAAAAGCAGTGCTGCACCTTCACTTATTAGAAGATCCAAAGATGCAAAAGGTTTCTTATAAAGTCCTGTGGTGCAGGCCACCAATTTATTAGCCTCTTTACTATTTCCTCCACCTGAAGAAGGACAACAGCTTCCTCTCAGGATGCCACAGGCAGCACAAGAGGAGGAGCCCAAGTCAAGGAAGAAATAAGAGGCTGGGTGTGGAGGCTCACGCCAGTAATCCCAGCACTTTAGGGGGTCGAGGTAGAAGGATCACTTGAGCCCAGGAGTTTGAGACCAGCTTGAGCAACATGGGGAAACCCCACATCTACAAAAAAATATAAAAATTAGCTGGATGCGGCAGTGTATGCCTGAATTCCCAGCTGCTTGGGAGGCTGAAATGGGAGGATCACCAGAGCTTGGGGAGGTTGAGGCTGTAGTGAGCTGTGATCAGGCCACTGCACTCCAGCCTGGGCAACAGAGTGAGACCCTGTCTCAAGAAAAAAAAAAGGTGGGGGGCATTCAAATTCTCTGTTCCATCTCCTGGTAGAGATCTTATACGTAGTAGGGAGCTAATAACAGCAACTTTTGATACCCATGATTAAAGAAACTGTGGCCTAAGCACTAATGTAGCTGTCAGCAAAGGGCTTGAGAAACAGGTACTCTCATCCCCTTCTCATGGGAATATAAATTGGCAATTTATATGAAAAACCTAAAAGATGTATATGTCCTTTGGCCCACTGCTCCCATTTTTAGAAATTTATCCTAATGAAATAATACGAATTTCTTCTAAGTCTTACCTATGTGGATATTTGTCTAGAAAAAATTGGAACTCATGTAAGGGTCCAACAATGGGAATATTAAATAATGTATATATGTCCATCAGATAAAATCTGATGTAGTCATTTAAAATAATGACATGTGGGCCTGGTGCAGTAATCCTAGCACTTTGGGAGGCCAAGGTGGGCAGATCGCTTGAGGTCAGTAGTTTGAGACCAGCCTGGCCAACGTGGTGAAACCCCATCTCTACCAAAAATACAAAAATTAGCCAGGCATGGTGGCGGACGCCTGTAATCCCAGCTATTTGGGAGGCTGAGGCAAGAAAATTGCATGAACCAGGGAGGCAGAGGTTGCAGTGAGCCGAGACTGCGCCAGGCAACAGAGTAAGACTCCGTCTCAAAAAATAAAACAAAACAAAATAAAATAAAGACATGGGGAAGAAGTATTTAGTGGTCTGGGAAATGCCCAGGATATAGTACATGAAAATGCAGGTTATAAAATGAGATTATTTTTTGTTCCTCTGATTTGCTGAGTTTTCCTCAATAAACATGAATTTTGTTTGAAACAGGAAAAAACCCGACCTTCTAAATGTCATTTTTAAAAAGCAGAAACAAGAAGCTAGCAGGAGGGTTAAACCTGCTTCTTCCCGAAGGGTCGCACAGGAGGAAGACGCCAGACAGAGCTACATATCAGGGGCCACCACACGGTGGCAAATCTCTTCCTGGAGCCCCGAGGCTCAGCTCCGAGAGTTACGGGGGTCCTGCCAGTTCCCGTCCCTCGGTAAAGCAAGGCAGTCAGAAAGTCATTGTATTCCTATTATTTTCCTTGAGTGTTTACTGGAATCAGAAGCCATGACTATGCTCTAACCTCCAGCCCTCTGAGAAGAAGGCAGGCACGGCATATGGTAAGTCTCTGGACATGAGTCTCCATGAGAAATCGGGGAGGTAAGGACCCAGGGTCTCGGAGACTAGAGGACAAAGAGGGTTCTGGGTGGCCTTGGGTAGGGGTTGGGGTGGGAGCTGAGGAAAGGACTTATGAGCCGGTGATGAGAGAGTAGAGCCCCAGGCCCAGGGAGGCAGACAGCAGGGCCTGCTGTGGCCCAGCGGCCAGGGCATTCCACCCCTGGGCTGCCCCCAGGCAAGGAGGTGGAAGGTTTGAAAGGTCTGAAATGTTTTAACCAAGGGAGTGACTTGGTCAGTGCTGGGTCCTACAAAGATTCCCCTGGTGGTTGTATGGACAACCTCAAGGGAGGTGATCCATTCACGCTGGACATGGTCTCCAGGTGTGTGCACGTGGGTATGTGGGCAGACTGGCTGTTCCAGATGTGGGACATAAGAAGACAGAGAGGGCCACATGCAGTGGCTCATGCCTGTAATCCCAGCATGTTGGGAGGCCGAGGCGGGCGGATCACCTAAGGTCAGGAGTTCGAGACCAGCCTGGCCAACATGGCAAAACCCCGTCTCTACAAAAATACAAAAATTAGCCAGGTGTGGTGGGTGCCTGTAATCCCAGCTACTCGGGTGGCTGAAGCAGGAGAATCACTTGAACCTGGGAGGTGGAGGTTGCAGTGAGCTGAGATCACACCACTGCACTCCAGCCTGGGCAACAGAGTGAGACGCCATCTCAAAAACAAACAAACAAAAGACAGACAAAAGGGAAACTCTCAATTATTCAGTGCCTACTAAGTGTTGCTGTCTCAACACATTATCTCTTCTACTCCTTCCAACGATCCAGCAAAAACCTGTATTTCCCCTAGTTTACAGATGAGAAAAACTAGGTTCAGTGAGGTCGTGTAACTTACCCAAGGTCACATAGTTAATATCCTACACAACCAGCACTGAGTCCCGCTTGCCTGCCTCAGAAGCCCAAACACCACATCACCATGTGGGGGAGTTGAAAGGCCCCTATGGGCAGAGGCCTTCCCGTCTGACTCATGCTGTGGGTGTGAGAACTCCCGTCTCCATTTACAGACTCGTGCCGCACCCTTCTTTTCCCAGGCCACCTCACAGCACAGCAAATGCAAATTAAAATATGAATATTGATATCAAAATAGTAACCAAGGTTGGAATTTCTGTGATTGAGGCTGCAGCGTATTTTAATGTGTCGGGAGACAGGGAGCTGACAGTTGTGTGATAAGGTGTGAAAATGTCTGTTCTACAAGTCTACCTAGCTCTCCCGGCCCCACGCATGCTTACTCACTCCCTTCAATGGGAACAGTTTGGCCAGAAATTTAAGCCTCTGTGAAACCAACTGTGAATTTGCTCCTTTCAATCACAGAGACTCTAAATCAACGAGCTCGATTTGTCTTAAAGATCAAAGATTTGTAATCCCAGCACTTTGAGAGGCCTAGGAGGGAGGATCACTTGAGCCCAGGAGTTTGAGACCAGTATGGGCAACACAGCAAAACTCTGTCCCTAAAAAAAATTAGCCAGGCATGGTGGTGCATGCCTGTCGTCCTAGCTACTCTGGAGGTTGAGGCGGGAGGATCCCTTGAGCCTGGGAAGTCAAGGCTGCAGTGATTGTGCCACTGCACTGGGAGACAGAGTGAGACCCTGTTTCAGAACAAAGAAAAACAAAATAAAAAAAAGAAAAGAAGAAGATCAAAGATTCAGAAACTTTACAAAGGGCTGTGAAATGGGCCCATTTGGCTAAATCATTTTGATACCGAAGAAAAAAGAGAAAAATTTCAGGGGTTCCTCAATAGGCAAAAGAGGACATCCCTACGTGCCTATCTTAACGTTGCCTGCAGGTGAGGAGAAATGGATTTGCAGCCACTGCTTTTAAAGCAGGGCATTCTCATGCCAGCCCTGCATGGTGCTGCAGTGGGATGCAATTTGTTGACAGTCATGAGCCCATCCAGGAGGCATTCTTCTGGCAGGGAGACACTCCAGATGAAAGCACTACACTCTTCCTTAGAAAGCAATGGCTGGGTAGCATCTTTGCCATTTCTTCTTTTTCCCAATTTTGAGCAAGTCAGACTTCAAAGGAGGCCAAGCTATAGAAGAACCTGACCACCTTGCTCCATTTATCTAGAGAAATATGTTATCCATCCTTCTTTTTTTGTTGTTGGGTTGAAGCAGAGCAGGTATGGAATAAAGTCACACCATCGGATCTATTAACAATTATTTGCCAATGGTCACACAGATATCCCCAAAGCTCCAATTTCAAATGCTTTGAAAATCTGCAGCACAAATGAACAAGGGATGGAGAAGGGGCCCGGCTCAGTCATATTAGAGATGGACCCTCCATACACCATGGTGACCTCTCCACAGGTCGGCCCCACATTTTCTATTTGCAATTCAAACCCAAGGCGAGGGTGAAGAGGGCAAGCTTGGGTTCTTGATTATATCTGCAAGGTCACCATTGCTATGCAGAGTTAGAGGAGGCCAGGTGGCAACCCAGCACATTTGAAAATTGGATCTTTGTTGGAAACTGCCTCGATTTCATGGCAGAAACCAAACTTGAGATGTCTATATTAGAGGCATCTGGGGAGTCACGAGGTACATTCGTTGCCAGATAAAGGGGAGGAGGGAAAGGGGAGAAGGACAAAAAAAAAAAAAAAAAACTAAGGAAATATTTTCTACTGCTATGTGAGAGATCAGGTGCAGCCAAATCCTAAATTAGCTCAAGAAAGGGCGCTGGAGAGTGCTGGAGCCCCAAGTCCCGTAGATGCAAACAATGCTAGAGTTTCAATTACAAAATAGCTCTCTTCCAAGAACAACTGCAAAATATCAAGTCTGTGGAAATCTGTACGACCGAAGGGGGGAAAAGTGAAAATTGAAAAGGGTGCACTAATAGATCTGTCAACAGTCCGATGGTGACAAGCCACATTTCTATAAAATGCCTTCACCATTTGTGTCACCTGAAATGTACTGACACTCTCTATAGAACATTATCTCCTGAAGCTATTCTTGAAAAGACTGGCAGGGGGAAGGGAAGGGGAGGGAGACATCTGCTTTAGATACTATCAAGGAACAGAAAGGGAGAGAGAGTGGAAGGAAAGTGATCTAGATTGTTTAAACAAATCTTTGAACAACCACATTAAAAAATCTGAGCTTAACTGGTTATTTGCAGAAATGTTACTTATCATAAGAAGGGGATTTTCCTAAGGCCAGAGGCTTGCACATACAAGTAGGGAGGTAAGGTGATGTCTGTAGCTTAACGGTCTGCAGAGAGTGGATCTGACCAATGAGGGCGCATGGGGCCTTTGCCTGAGGAGGGACCCCTTTCTTTGCTTACTTCAGGGGATATTCTGATACCAACGAGCCTACGATCCAGGCATCAAGGAGGGAAAACTCTCCACTCCCTGCCACTCCATTTTATATCTGCAATCCATTTCAGCTACATGCAACTGGGATGGGAGATAAAAAGGTATATTTAGGGACTTAAATAACATCCAAGTAAAGAATGCCACCTGCCAGTCTCTGGCAGGGTGCAAACAGACTACAGTTTAAGGTCTATCTGGATTTACATTACAGAGCTTTTATTTCAGGATGTGAATCTCAGCTGTTAAAAATCCACTCTCAGCTGAAACTAAGAATTTAAATGCTTAGTCAGAGCAAATTATTTTCCAATTAAAAGAAAGGAATCAATTCCTTCGACCCTTTCAAGTTAATTAGAGGTCCTTTCTGACTTCAGAAAATTAAAACTGCTTTCAATTTTTTAAAAATTGCAGAGCTAGACAAAGGGCCTTATTAGAGTGGTACGTTTGGGGGCATAGGGATAATGAAGTAGGTGATCCCAAACATCTTTTGGAAAACAAAACACTTGTTTGAGGAAGGCAGTGTGCAATGCAGTAGCGGTAAGAACACACAGCCACCAGAAGTGGATGGAGCTGGAATCCAATTCTGGCTCTGCTAGGCTCAAGGTGGCCCTGGGCAAATGACTTCACTTCTGAACTGTGGTCTGTTTACTCACGAAATGGGAACAATACTCCACAGGGCTGTTCTGAGGATTAAGTGTGAAAGCTCCTAGTCTGGACCACCCTTAAGAGGAGCTTAAAGAAGGGTGGCAACAGGCCAGACACGGTGGCTCACACCTGTAATCCCAGCATTTTGGGAGGCCAAGGCAGGTGGATCACGAGGTCAGGAGATCGAGACCATCCTGGCCAACATGGCGAAACCCCATCTCTAATAAAAATACAAAAATTAGCCAGATGTGGTAGCACGTGCCTGTAGTCCCAGCTACTTGGGAGGCTGAGGCAGGAGAATCACTTGAACCCGGGAGGCGGAGGTTGCAGTGAGCTGAGATTGCACCATTGCACTCCAGCCTGGCAACACAGTGAGACTCCATCTCAAAAAAAAAAAAAAAAAAGGTGGCAACAATAATTATGATGTAATTATGATGATGGCATTCATAATAATATAAAAAAGCCCTCCCTCTTACAGTAACCTCACTGTCTAAGTCCAGAAATTCAATCTGGGGGCATAAAAAGGAATGAATTAATGGCACTTGCAGCAGCCTGGATGGGATTGGAGACTCTTATTCTAAGTGAAATAACTCAGGAATGGAAAACCAAACATTGTATGTTATCACTCACAAGTGGGAACTAAGCTATGAGGATGCAAAGGCATAAGAATGAGACAATAGACTTTGCGGACTCGGGGAAAGGCTGGGAAGGGGGTGAGGGATAAAAGACTACAAATTGGGTTCAGTGTACGCTGCTCAGGTGATGGGTGCACCAAAATCTCACAAATCTCAGCTAAAGAACTTACTCATGTATCCAAATACCACCTGTTTCCCCCAAAGGCTATGGAAATAAAAAAATTAAAATAAAATAAAATACAAAAGAAGTCAGATAAAAAAAGAAAAAAAAAAAAAAAAAAAGGAGATTCAGGCTGGGGGAATCTTAGCCAGGACATAGCTGGGATGATATCCCACTTTTACTGACGGCTGGTGAAGACAATCAGAGCCCTCCCCTGCCCACTCAGAGTCTCAACAGCGCCCACTGGGTTCTGCTCACTTGGTCCCCCAGGGTGAGGTAAGCCCACAGCATTCTGCTCAGCCCCACCCCCTATGCTGTGTCTGGGCGGTGGCCACGTGCATGCTGGACCATGGCAATCATTCCCTAGAGATGCTCCTTGGTTTTGGTTACAACCGGCCCTGGGGCAGAGGTCAGCCATAGCGGGTGGGCAGGTGCCAGATGGGAACACCAAGCCAATTTCTATAGACGCCTGTGAACTCAGGCCTGGTGGGGTGGGCAAGGGACAGCCCGACAGTGGCAACTCTGAACTTGCTCGCCTTTGTGGGTTTAAGCCAGAGTCTTAATGTTATTTGAAGACAGTTTTTTGTCTGTGAATATTTATAACAGTGTGAAAACTCCCGGACAGCTGGTAATGCATTTTGAAGTGTGTTAACAACACTGTATCAAACAGCCCTCTATTGATCCCCTCATACTTTTTTGTGGCCATGCATTTCATACATGGTGCTTATACATTTTGAATAAGAACTTCAAGTACCTTTTGCTTCAAGCGGTTTTTCACCTCTTTTATTCCCATTTTTGCATGATCTTTTGCCTGCATGAAAAATTAATTTAAGTTAAGATTCCCTTTCTGTTTCCAGCAGGGACTATGCTTGATTTCAGTCCGTTGAGAATCACCTTCTCTGATTACTAGAAAAAGGAAGGAAAAATGGGATCATCAAGTCGAAAACATAATGGCTATGAAAACAAATACAACGGTAAAAGGTTAAAAAAAAAACCCTTAAAGAGGCTGCAGAGATTTTATTTTCTGCATTTTGATGGCACAGATTTTTTTTTTCTTTCCCTTCCAAAGCCCTTCTTCTGCTCTCTATAATTATTTATCTCAGCAGCCTGGTGACAGCTACCAGTAAGAGTACGGCAGCCGTGTTTCTGGCTGGAAGATTCAGAATATCCACTCTATTTCACCAGGGCAGGGCCCCAGGACCAATTTTCTGCCCAGGCTGAATGGCCAGAACAGACACATTGCTGGGTTTCTACAGTGCCATTTCCTAAATCTCATTTTGGCAGACACCCTGGCTTTGATTTCAGGTCATTTTAGACCTGTGTGGTTCTGCTGGCAGCCACCCATCCTGCTAAAATAACTACAGCTTAAGCACAGAGAGGACTAACAAAATTAAAAATGGAAATAAAATAAAACCACCCCGCTTCAGTGGCTCACGGTCAAATTAGCAAGCAAGAGAAGTCACAAGAAAAAATACTTGATGCTTGTGAAAGATGGAGCGCCGGGAACAGATGTGCTCTCCTATTTTCACTCCACTGTGGACACCAGTCTTACAAATAATGCATTTCCTATAGGGCAGTGATCAGAGAGATGATGAAGAATTTGGGACAAAAATTAAGTGGTGTATGCCACCACGAACACGCTTCAGGAAACTGCAAAGGAGCTGCTTTATTTTGACCCAATAATGGGGATTCCTGCAGGAAGGCTTTGCCAGACACCAGATAGACCATGCTTCCGGGTCTCAGAAACAGAGGCAGGGTGCAGCCACCTAGTCTACATTTTAAAAGCTAAAACCAGTAGCCTCCCATTTCTGTACTGTGGCAAATGTGAGCACCAACACTATAAATTAAAAATGTCACTGAACCGGTTATAATAATCTGCTAAATAATTTGAAGAACATTGAGACCTTTAGGAAAGAGCTCAGCAGCCTGAGTCATCTCTGCAATAGAGGACAAGGTATACTTAAGAGTCTCATCGCTTGGCTGGGTGCAGCAGCTCATGCTGGTAATCCCAGCACTTTGGGAGGCCGAGGCAGGAGGATTGCTTGAGCCCAGGAGTTCAAGACCAGCCTGGGTAACATACTGAGACCTGTCTCTCCAAAAAAAAAAAGCCAGGCGTGGTGGTGCACACCTGTAGTCCTAGCTACTGGGGAGGCTGAGGTGGGAGGATTGCTTGAGCCCTGGAGGTCAAGGCCTCAGTGAGCTGTGATTGCACCACTGCACTCCAGCCTGGGCAACAGAGCAAGACCCAGTTTCAAAAGTAAGTAAATAAATAAAGAGTCTCATCATGCTAAGGGACTGATCTGTTTTGGCTCCTGACAGCAAGACCAGTACTTACGAACTTGTAGACAGTCTTCATGGCCGGATTTGCTTTGGTCTTTACAGTATTCAGAATTGCTCCACTTCCTTTCTATAATAAAAATGTCAATTAGCAATTTGGGCTGAAGACAGAGTCATCCAACACCAACAAAGACTGCTTCTCTTCAATCGAGTTAAGCAACATTTGAAAGGTATGTAGATGCACATCAAGAAATAGGCCTGGATGATAACTGGTCCCTGCCAGTCAGTTATGGTCATGACGGAAGGACTCTCGGTGGGAGCTGTGGGTGGGTGTGTGTGGACTGGGGATGAGGAGTGTGAATTGGCGGAGGGAGACTCTAGACTCAGTGCTCTGCTTGGCACCTGTTCCCTGGCTGGAGGGAACTGCATCACAGGCTGCCTAAGGCAAGGGCTTCCCTATGGGCATCTGTGGCTTTTCAAGATATTTTAGTTACCACGGGTGACACTCAGGTAAGTTTAATAACCGTGGACTCCATAGCTGACACCAAGCCGGGGCAGAAAGTGGGGCCCTGATCAGCCAGGATCGTTGGGAAATACATTGCCCTCACCGTGCAACTTCCTTTTCTTTCCTTGGTTTTCTGTGGTGTTTTTTTAAATCTCTCTGGTAGGCTGCCTTCCTTAACATCTAAATCTTGAAAAAAGGAAAGAATGAATAGCCACAAATGTTCACCATGGCTTTAGTTAAATCCAACACAGCAATTTCTCGCTCACTTTCTTTAGGAGCAAAAGTGGGAGGAAGGAGGAGGGAAGGCCTCCCGCTCCTAAAAGAGGCAGTGGAGGGACCTGAAGTGCACAGGGCACGTTTTCATAGCTGTCCGTGAATCCATTTCTCAGTCTCATCCCTGCAGACACGTCGTGAGGGTTCTGAAGGCACCAGGCCAAGGGAGGCCTGATCTCTGCCTTCCAAAACCTCCAGTTGGAGAGGCAGGACAGCACAGTAAATAATTACAACAGCGTGTGATGACGGCTGTAATGGCTGTGTGCACAGGGAGCGTGGAGACTTGGAAGATCAGGGAAGGCCTTGGAGGATGAAACACTGGACCTGGTCCATGAAGGATAAATAGGAGTTGATGTAGGAGACAGGAGGAGAACATTCTAGGGACAGGAAATAGCACATAAGAGAAAGTGCAGAAGCTGAAAAGCCATGGCGTACGCTGTAACAAGTGGCTGCTGTACTGCGCCATGACACACTCCCATGAGTGTATCATCAGAGAAGCAGTAAGTGAGGCTGGGAGGCCAGATGGGGCCAGCTCGTGAAGGGCCCGGAATGCCAGGCTAAGGGGTCTACACTACGGAGCGTTTTTAATCAAATTCATCACAGAATCAGGTCTGTGGTGGTTTAAAAAAACTGATTCGGATGGAGAGAGGCTGGAACCAGTGGGTACCTAAGAGAATAAGATATAGTAATATAATTATCGGTCTTAACTTTTAGCACAGTTTTTGGTAACTGCCCACATTAGAAATTTTGAGCTTTAATTAAAAACATTACAATTTGACCTAGAAAGCATTCTATGTTGTAGGACAATGGGAAATTTTCACCCACTCATTTATTCCATACTGCTTTCCAAAATTACTCAGTATCCCATTTAAATGGTCCTTTGGAGTATTGAAACTCCCTTTATCAATCAATCAACAAGTCCTTATTACTCCTCTCTGATTTGCCAAGTGCTGTGTTTGGCCATACAAGAGGAACAAAGGAAGTCTTTCATGAAGGAATTGCTTACTCTCCGCCAACTGCAGCCACTTCCAAGGGACTCGCCTGGCAGCAGTGCACTGACGCATTAGCAGGAGGGAACACTTATCACTTGATGCTGGAGTTGCCTGCTTCGTGCCCGCCTCCCCAGCAAGACAGGGAGCTCCCGCAGGGCAGGGCCTGTACCCTGCTCCCTGCTGCATCCCCAGTACCCAGCAGGGTGCCTGGCACACAGTAGGCCTTCAGGACACCTCAATTATAAACTGATGGAAGGGAAAGGCAAGATTTTGAATTCTTTAGAGACGTTGGAAGCCCTATGCCCCTGGCTCCTGACACATCAAGACACTTCACAACAACAGTCAACCTCCCAGTGATGTGTTCTCCATCTTCCCAGGAGCTTTGCTGTGAAAGAGGTTACACAGCAGCAATTTTTGGTTTGCCCATGATCATGACAATTGCTCTGGCCCTAGAAGGAGACCCCCCCGAATGCTCTAAGACAGCAACATTCCATTCAGCTCTCCTTGGCTGGTTTCCTGCAGAGGAGGAAGCCTCTCATGCCTTTTTCAGCCCCCACCAAGTGATGGCTTTGGACAATCCCACCCTTCTAGTCTCCATCTGGCATGAGAAGAGCCTGGCTTTACAAACAAAGGCATCTCCAGCAGAGAGAATGGAGTGCTCCGGGATGGAAGGGGAAGCACAGGGAAGCGGAAGGCTGCCAGGAAGCTAAGGAGGGAGTCCAGGGGGCTCAGAATTGGGTGCATGCTTACCCGGACAGTGGAGAGCCACTGATGGTACAGTTTGTCACTGCCTGGGGAAAGAGAATTCAGAGAAGCTGTCACTTAAAGATGTGATTTGTCCTTGGGAGTCCTTAAAATTGCTTTTTTTTTTTTTTTTTTTTTTTTGAGATGGAGTCTCACGCTGTCTCCCAGACTGGAGTGCAGTGGTGCGATCTCAGCTCCTGGGTTCAAGCAATTCTCCTGCCTCAGTCTCCCGGATTACAGGTGCCTGCCACCACACCTGGCTAATTTTTGTATTTTTACTAGAGACGGGGTTTCACCATGTTGGCCAGGCTGGTCTCGAACTCCTGACCTCAAGTGATCCACCCGCCTTGGCCTCCCAAAGTGCTGGGATTACAGTCGTGAGCCACCACGGTTGGCCGAAATTGCTTTCAGCATTCAGGACTTGGAGAACCCGGTGGAGGGTCCCATGTCCTGTTCTTAAAGGAGGCGGCAGCGAGTCACTGCCAGAGGGTTTCCTTCTCAAACAGAGCTGATCATGCAGTACCCTGACTGCAAACTCAGCAGCCACCTCACTGCCTGCTGGCTGGAGGTCAGGCTCCGAGGCAGCCGTGCCACTCTCCTCCAGTCGCGCCTCACGGCCTCTCCATCCTGTGCTGCTGTGATGCTGCACCACCTTATGTCCCACCATGGGGAACTACTTAAGGGACCACGGGGTCCGTAAACCAGCATCCTCGCAGGCCTGCAGGCCCTTGCAAATGCCGCTCCCTTGCCTAGTCACCACGCCCTACTCTCTCTGCTTAGTAAACTTGACAGCTCAGATGTGATGTCCTCTGGAGGCTTCTCCTTCCTCTGAACAGCCCTCGGGAATAGGTAACAGCCACTGAGACATCCATACTCTGGGAAGTACTGTGAGGGGCACCAGAACAGGAACCCCCAGGGCTGTGTGTCCCATTGAAAGGACCCTGCTGGACACACATTGAACCCTCGGAGAGTGAGACAGAAAGAAAATGGATGTGTTGTTGGTAAACTCTGTTCATTTTAAACGGTGGGTCTTAACCTACTGAATAAGTGAACTCAGTTTAACAACATCTAAAGCCTTTCTTCCTGGAACTCACATGCAACCGTTAGAACACAACTCCAGCCCAGCCTCCTTTGTCAAGCCCTCACATTACACAGCGAGGATTAACACAGCCCTAGTCTAACTGCACCGAAATGTGTTTCTACTCCTTTTCCTGAATTGGTTTAATTTCTGATTGTCTTTAGTCATACATTTCTCTCTCCTACCTAACACTCCTTGAGGGCAGAACTGGGTCCTCCGCTTTTTACTCTATGGGGCTCTGGACCTAGCAGGTGTTCAGGAAATGCTTATCAGTGACTGGCTATTGCTGTTTGTAGACTTCATGGTGATTTTCTTAACTGTGCTCTCCATGCAGCACAGGCTGGGAGGGCCTGCAATGTTTATAGGTGTATACTGTGCCTTGCTCTGTGAGCTTACAAACTGCCAATTGGATTATCACAGTAGTCCAGAATAGACACACACTCAGCAATAAAAGGGGGCCAGCAGCATGGGTGTTATTTTGCATCTGGTTTTGCCTTCGCTGCCAAAGACTGAGGCGATGGGATTTGGAAAGAAGGTCAGACTGGGATTCAGGAGGTAGACTCAGCCACCAACACCTCTCTGGGCCTTAGATGCCTCCTCTGAAAAATGAGAAGACAAGACCTTCAGTTCTTCAGATCTGCAGGGACCGGGCACTCAACAATAATTTGTCATATTTTAAAGTAACAGGGCTGGGTACGGTGGCTCACACACCTGTAATCCCAGCACTTTGAGAGGCTGAGGCAGGTGGATCACCTGAGGTCAGGAGTTTGAGACCAGCCTGACCAACATGGCGAAACCCTGTCTCTACTAAAATACAAAAATTAGCTGGGCGTGGTGACACGTGCCTGTAATCCCAGCTACTCGGGAGTCTGAGGTGGGAGAATCACTTGAACCTGAGAGGCAGAGGTTGCAGCAGTGAGCCAAGATCGTGCCACTGCACCCCAGCCTGGACAACAGAGCAAGACTCTGTCTCAAAAAAAAACAAAAAACAAAAACAAAAAAAAACTTACTGCACACAGTCCCCATGCCAGGAACTGTCCTGGATGACTGCACAAACCTTTCCTCATGTACTCTGATTTAATCTCAACAGGAATCCTGTGAGGTGGGACACGGTACTCTCAGGACATGGATAGGAACTTTAGCTACAGAAGGGGAAATGACTCAACCAGGGTCTTGCAGCTTGTGAGGAGGCAGAGTCCTAACTTGAATCCAGGCCTCCTAACTGAATACTGCATGTGCTTCCCAGTGGACCACGCTGGCTACTACTTTAACTAGACTTTGTCTACACAGGGGAAGCAACTGATCCTAGGCTGGGCGACTTCATATGGGCCAGTGTGCACTTTGTCAGAAAACGAAGAGGAATTCTTCAAACATTTCAAGGCCAAGCTTGAAAGCAGTCTCTTCCTAAGCCCCAATAAAGGAAAAGCAAGTCACTGCCCCTCCTTGTCAAATATGCCCTAAATGATAGCAGCCTGCAGCCCCGGAAGGAAAATGAGTTGCTTCTCACCAGCGTACTCGCCCATGTTGATTTCCTCTTCAAAAACATCACTGAAACCTTCGCCGGAATTGAGAAGATCTAATCGACCATCAATAAACTATAGAAAGAAAGAACAAAAGCACAACAGCTCATACAAAGAAAAGGGGGAAAAACCATTCAGCTGGGCACCTTACTGTATCCAAGGTAGGAGTTTTCAAAAAGTAAGGTTCAACAGGCAAGTTTCTTTCTAAAATACCGGCTGCATATTTATGATAACTTGGAAAACCACATGGCAGATTTGCAAAGGGTCTGTCTGGTCAGTGACTGCTCTCTTCATCCAATCCCCCTCCCCTGAGCCTCTTTTGCCTGGGGCCTGAGTCCCATCCATGCCTGCGGCCTCAGTGCTTAGAGTGGAGACAGCTGCAGAAATCCCCGCCAGGGAGCCAGACCCAGGCCAGACCAGGGAGGGAGGCACCTGCTTGAAGAGCTGCAGCTGTGTGGCGTTCTGCAGGAACTGCCTCATGGCTCCGGAGCGGTAGTGGGACACGAAGGCTTCCTCACAGAAAGTGATCGGCTCCTCCTGGGAAGTGCAGAGGGGAGAGGTGGGTCAGTGGCACGGTGCAAGAGCCATCAGTTTTGAAATTCCTATTTGCAGAGCTTCTCCATCTGCTATTTTTTTTTCTTTTCCTTTTTTTTTTTTTTTTTTTTGAGATGGAGTCTCACTCTGTCACCCAGGCTGGAGTACAGTGGTGCCATCTTGGCTCAGTGCAACCTCTGCCTCCCAAGTTCAAGCGATTCTCCTGCCTCAGCCTCCCGGGTAGCTGGGATTACAGCTGCCCCCCACCACAAGTGGCTAATTTTTGTAGTTTTAGTAGAGGTGAGGTTTCACCATGTTGGTCAGGCTGGTCTCGAACTCCTGAACTCAAGTGATCCACCCATCTTGGCCTTCCAAAGTGCTGGGATTACAGGTGTGAGCCACCGTGCCTGGCCCCCATCTGCTAACTTTTCTAACCCTCTGATAGTTAGAAATAGCTAGCTATTTCTAACTATCTAATATTATTATCTAATAACAGAAATATCTAACTATTTCTAACTAGCTAATAGTGAAGTAGCCATTATCAAGAAATTCATTTTCTTTTATGGATGAGGAAGCTGTTTCAGAGAGGAAGAGTCATCCCGCAAAGTCACAGAGAGGGTGGAAGGCAGAGCAGGAACCAACAGTCAGATTCTACACCCCACATCCCCCTCCATACCCCAAGGGCTATTTAGGGAGACATGCCCTCCAATGTGAAGATTTCTAAACTTTTCACTTTTTTCACTTTTAGCAGCGGAACCCTTTATTCAGATAGGATTTTATGCAGAAGCAGCCCTGCTAGGCCAGGCGCGGTGGCTCATGCCTGCAATCCCAGCACTTTGGGAGGCCAAGGCAGGTGGATCACCTGAGGTTGGGAGTTTAAGACCAGGCTGACCAACCTGCAGAAACCCCGTCTCTACTGAAAATACAAAATTAGCCAGGTGTGGTGGTGCATGTCTGTAATCCCAGTTACTTAGGAAAGCTGAGGCAGGAGAATCGCTTGAACCTGGAGGCAGAGGTTGCGGTGAGCCAAGATCATGCCACTGCACTCCAGCCTAGGCAATAAGAGCAAAACTCCGTCTCAAACAAACAAACAAACAAACAAAACAAAAAAACAAAAACCCAAAAATGAGCTGAGCCAAATGTGTTGGCAGGTGCCTGTAAGCCCAGCTACTCGGGAGGCTGAGGAGAGAATTGCTTGAACCTGGGAGGCAGAGGTTGCAGTGAACTGAGATGGCGCCATTGCACTCCAGCCTGGGCAACAGAGTGAGACTCCATCTCAGAAAAAAATAAGATTTTATACAGAAGGAACCCTGTTAGCTGAGTTCCATAATGCAGAGATCAGCTGCTCTGGAGGACCTGGGGGTAGAGCAGGGGTGCTGGCTGGGTTCTCCAGGCTTGGCCACCTTCTCATCCCCCCACATCCCAGGCATCTTTGCAGTCCCTAGGCCACTGGCTGTGGGGCATACTTTGAAAACCATTTACACAGTGATCTTAAACAATAGCAAACTGAAATTTTAAAATAATTAAAGAACAGGGATGATCAAAAATAAAATATACTATCCAATCGATTTTATGCTTATGCTGTTTGATAAGCAAGTTTGCTTTTACCAAACCACGTTTTATTAGTCTAGAAGACGATACCCTGAGTTAAAAAAAAAAAAAAAAAATCCTATCCGTATAGAGCTAACACCTCACTTTTTCTTTGAACATGTTTGGAGTGCTTATCTACACAGACAAGTCTTTAATTTCAGCGGTGTATTCTCAATTCTGAAAGATCAGACTTTCAGATCTTGAGCTGAATTAAGGGTAACACCCCACCCCCCAGCCCTGGTAGCAAACACAGAGATGTTTGAAGCTCCACTTTTATCCTATTTTAATGAGTTGCATGAGTGCTAAATTTACTGTCGAGCTTCCGTAAGTTCTAAGAGTTCTTCCTGCTTAAATCTAGCCAATATTAACTCAGAAACTGGGCAGACTTATTGCACAAGGGCTGTGAGGATGACCCAAAAATATTAGGGTAAGGAGAATATTTATTTTTATACAGTTACACCCTGCCTAATTTTACAAAGGATCTGAGGCAGCTTATATGAGCATCTAAAACAACAAAGAAAAACATCAGGGCTGCCAAATACATAGATATATAAAAAGTATTTATTTGGGAAAAAAGTAGCTGGGTATGTAGGTCCTATGTGGCGTCTAAGTTAAGTTACAAAATTAGCTCTGAGCTTCCTGGCTGCTGGAGCAAGAAGGAAAACAATGCAAACTTTATTTTGTGTACGAGAAAAAAACCCCACGCTAGTTCCTTGGGAAAAATAGCTTTATGTGCCATTTATTACTTTGGCATGGGTTTACATCTTCCTTGCTCAACAGCTGAGAAACCAGCTAGTGATAACTAACACAAGCTCAGCTAGAATTCCATTCCTGTGGCTTGGAAGTTTTGTTCTCACTCTTGGGACCAGAGCAGGGCAATTAATTCTCTCTCCAGGTGATCTCATCCATGCACACAGCATCACTCATCCACTGATGACTCCTGACAAATCCTGGCAGCTCAGACACCTTTCCGAAGCTCTATACCCATCCATCTCAACCTCCACCTGATGGCCTGCTGGCGTCTCGAACTCAAAATAGCTTGAAACTTCCAATTACTATCCCATCAACACTGCGCCCCAAATCTATTTTTTTCTTAACTGTCATTATCCACAGTTACCCACAGTGGACCTATCAGACTTTCTAACTCCTTCCTATTTTACCTGTGAATTGTCTCACGCTCACCCCCGGCTCTCCATCTGCGCCTACCTTGGCGTAGGCCTGGACAGGCTTAAACCACGGTGGAGGTTTAACTCCACGCTCCTCTCTTGTTTCGTCCCTCTTCTACTCCAGCTCTTCTGGCTAGAGTGCTTTCTAAAATGCAAATTAGACCACGTCACTATCCTACTCAGGAACTCTGCATAGATGTTACCTTTGTGTGATTATTTGACTAATGTCTCTTTTTCCCACTAGACTATATGCTTCACGCAGGCCGGAATGGTGTCTGTTTTGTTCAACATTGTGCACCTGGCAACATATGTGGCACGCACAAGGGCCCAATAGGGGTGAGGAAAGGGAGAGCTCCTTAACCAGCAAACGCACCCTCCCAAAGCTGACCCTGGCTTCCTTTCCTAGAGTCCTTCTGTGTCACTTTGCCTCTGCTCTTCCACATACCTCATGCTCCAAACGCATCCCGTGATCACACACCACATCCTTCCTTCCTCACCTTCTTCATTGCTTTTGCCAGTTCTATTCCTTCTGCCTGGACTGTCCTCCTGACACATGCAGGCCTCTGAGTGGCAGTCACTCATCCCAGTGCCGTGTGCACTCCTGGGTGCTGGGATAGTCTTCACTGGTATCCCCTCTCACCAGGAGCTCAAGGGGCCAGAGGCTGAACTCATCTCTGTACGCCCCAGGAAGAGCCCAGCCCCTAATCAGAAGCTCAGGGATGCTGGTTAAAGAACCACGAAATGAGCTGAACCCTGCTTCCAGCCACAGGAGCCTTGTGGTCTCAGTGTGTCTCTGACACTGCTTGGCCTGATGGTAAAGAGGTCTCAGAGCTCGATGCCAGGCAAGTGGCACCCATGCACAGGGAGTTGGGCTGCTCCAAGGAAATGCTCACTGAAGTGGCTGGCAGTCACTCCTGGAGCTTTGGCTCAGGGTTGCCAGGAAGAAGTCTGCTGAGGGCCCGATACATTCAAGAGAGTTTGCAACCAGATTCGTAGATGAGGGTAGTCTGAGGCAGAATTTAGCTGCAGGAGAGCAGAAAGAATCTCGCCTTTGGGGAGACATAAACATTTTGGGCCTGTTGTGTGCTCATGGGAGGTGATATCCCCCGGACAAGATGTCTGCGCCCTAAAAATGCAACAGGACATGGGCATGGAAGGGAAAGAGTCAGGGGAAATGTGACAAGGGGCTTTTTCTGAAAAGAGCTTAAAGAACAGCATCAGATGTGTGAATTAGACATGGGAAGAAAGTCTATCACATGGTGTAGTGTTACCAGGGTGAGGTGGGGTGGGGGGTAAAGTGTCCACAGGAGTCCAAAGAGGAAACGGCAAATTCTCCAGGGCGGCAGGTCAGAAAACATGGTAAGTGGACACTTCGGCTGGGCCTGGAAGGGTGAATAGGAGTTAGGTGAGCAAATCCTGTCTGTTCAGGGCCCAACTCTTCTATCTTAATCCTGCTGCAAGGCAGTGACGTTGTCACCCAGAACCATGCATAAAGGTCTGAATGGCACGAGGCACAGAGGGCTCTTTTCCCTGGAGCAACTCACCTTGTAAGACAAAGGCAATAATCATAGTTTAACTCTGTGTGAGGCACAGTGCTATGCACTTCACAACTCTTTTTAACATTCTGGAAACTTTCATGAAGTCGAAATTACACTCAAATTTTACAGAGGAATAATTGAGGTAAAGACATCTGCCCAGGTGACAGGATTCAGACATTGCAGAGTCAGGGTTAACAGCTGGTGGCTTCCCAAACCCAGGTGTGCAGCATGCATGTGGTCTACTGCAGGTCTGGCTTCTCCCTGCGGCCTCAGTCCTAAATGCTTGCCCTCAGACCTCCCTGGACAGGAGAGTTCTCTTTAAAATTGGAACCCTGGCCAGGCATGGTGGCTCACGTCTGTAATCTCAGCAATTTGGGAGGCTGAGGCGGGCGGATCACCTGTGGTCAGGAGTTCGAGACCAGCTTGATCAACATGGTGAAACCCTGTCTCTACTAAAAATACAAAAATTAGCTGGGCGTGTTGGCGTACGCCTGTAACCCCAGCTACTTGGGAGGCTGAGGCAGGAGAATCACTTGAACCCGGGAGGCGGAGGTTGCAGTCAGCCAAGATCACACCATTGCACTCCAGCCTGGGCAACAAGAGTGAAACTCCATCTCAAAAAATAAAAACAAACAAACAAAAAATAAAATTGGAACCCTTTAGGTTCTCCTGCACACAAAGCACCAGCCCTTCAGTGACAAACAGCTCCTGGGAGTAAACAAACCGCTGTCAAGGCTCTTTCTGCCACAGGCCCAAGGCGAGGTGCCAAGCCACTCCCACCAGCTCGTCCACCTGCGTCCTGCAAGTAGAAATGGCGGCCCCCACTCCACTGTGCATGGAGAAGAGTAAGGCAAGGTGTCTCATTATTCTCCCCTGAAGTGCTGATTTAGTTCTACGAGGCTGATTAAGCCCTTTGTCTTCTTAGGTGACATTCTAGGCGCTGGGGCTACGGGCTGATAGCAATGTTAATTCAGGGAATTCAGGCCGTGAGTGTTCAAGCTTAGATCACATTAGCAGAGTTTTCCAAGTATGACCTGAAGGACAGTAAAACACAGCTGCTTAACCCTGTCGAGAACTTTGTTACAAAAAGACAAGTTTTACTCCTGGATTATCTTCTTGACATATGGAATCCATTGGAAACACTATCATTAATAAGTTGAATCCTTGTTAACAGGTAAAATTGGTGATTTCAAAGGTTTTTGATACTTCCAGAAATAAATGACTCTATCCACAGCATTGCTGATATTTTTATTGGCATAAAAATAAAATCTCTCATCAGATTTTTCAGCAAGTTTCCTTGTTCTGAAGACCCATAGAGTATTACATTCTTCCTTTACTGATTTAATTTTTATCAAAATTCTATGTGCACATTTATGAGATTCTTACGAGAAATGGAAAGAATCTCAGACCTCTTTATGAACCTTGCTTAACATTTAAAAGAGTTAATGTCGGCCAGGAGTGGTGGTTCACGCCTGTAATCCTGGCACTTTGGGAGGCTGAGGTGGGCGGATCAACTGATGTCAGGAGTTCAAGACCAGCCTGGCCAACATGGTGAAACCCCATCTCTACAAAAATACAAAAATTAGCCAGGCATAATGGCAGGTGCCTGTAATCCCAACTACTTGGGAGGCTGAGGCAGGAGAATCACTTGAACTCGGGAGGCAGAGGTTGCAGTGAGCCCAGATCACACCATTGCACTCCAGCCTGGGAGACAGAGCGAGACTCCAGCTCAAAAAAAAAAAAAAATTAAAAATTAAAAAATAAATAATAATAAAAAGAGCTGATGCCTGCTGGGCTTCATACCTAGGTGATGGGTTGATAGGTATAGCAAACCACCATGGCACATGTTTACCTGTGTAATAAACCTGTACATCTTGCACATGTACCCCATAACTTAAAAACAATAAAATACAAATTAAAATTAAGAAAACACATACTTTTGGAAGATCCATCCACACACCCAAACATTTTTAAAGCACTTACTATGGTCTAGGCTCTGTGTTAGGGGAATGCAAACACGAATAAAATAGAGTTGGTACAAACAGTAATAACTAAATGAGGGATGAGAAGTGGATGAAAATATAGATAATGTAAGAATGGCAGAACATTATGTTCATAGCAGCTCTACTCACATCAGCCAAAAGATGGAAGCAACCCAAGGGTTCATCTGTGGAGGAGCGGATAAACAAAGTGTGGCATATACACACAAGGGAATATTATTCAGCCCTAAAAAGTAAGAGATCTGATACATGCTGTAACATAAAGGAATCTTGAAGACATTACGTGAAGTGAAATAAGCCAGTCGCAAATAGATCAACGCTGCGTGGTTCCACTTGTATGAGATACCTAGGGTAGTCAAACTCACAGAGACAGAAAGAATGGTGCTTGCCAATAGCTGGGGCAGGGGGAAGGGTGAGTTTTTTAATGGGTACTGAGTTTCAGTTTCGCCAGACAAAAAAACTTCTGGAGATGGAACAATGTGAATATACTTAATGCCACTAAACTGTGCACTTAAAAATAGTTAAGATGGCAAATTTTATGTATATTTAAGGACAATCAAAATTTTTAATTAAAACTTTTTTTTTAACTTAAAAAATAGAATAATGGAATATTTATAGCAGTGGAAGCTGGGAGATGGGTTCACTGACTTTGTATAAGTTTGAAATTTTCCATAATAAAAAGTTAAAAAGGCCGGGCACAATGGCTCATGCCTGTAATCCCAGCACTTTGGGAGGCCGAGGCAGGCGAACCGTCTGAGGTCAGGAGTTTGAGACCAGCCTGGCCAACATGACAAAAACCCATTTCTACTAAAAATACAAAAAAAAAAAAAAAAAAAAATTTGCCAGGCGTGGTGGTGCACACCTGTAGTCCCAGCTACTCAGCCAGCTACTCGAGAGGCTGAGGCAGGAGAATCGCTTGAACCCGGGAGGTGGAGGTTGCAGTGAGCCAACATTGTGGCACTGCACTCCAGCCTGGGCAACAGAGCAAGACTACGTCTCAAAAAAAAGAAAAAAAAAAACATTAAAAAGAAAAGCTCCTGTATCAAAGAATCCTGTCTAGTTCAGGGAGCAAATAACAACAGTACAGTGTGACAGCTAGCACACCAGAGGGCTGGTTTTTGTCTTTGATTTTTTTTTTTTTTTTTGGTAGAGGCATCTGTATGGAAACTTAAAACTCTGTTTCTATTTGATCAATTTAGATGACACAACATGGTGGAGTGAGAATGTGTCTTGGGTGGAAAGACCTGCATTTGAACCTTGACCCTGACTGTACTAGCTATGTGCTCTTAGGTGACTAACTTGTCCCTCCTCATCTGTGACAATTATACAATGCCAACCTACCTCACAGGGTTGCTTTGAAGATTAAAACAGATTATAAACAAATAGATTCTTTCACAAGAGACTTTCAACAAATAACTCTTTCCCCTGAGGGTGGAGATTGGGTCTTACCAGGGCTGGCAACATAATATGCAAGACCAAATATAAAATAAATATGCAGGAAAGAAGTGCTGTTAAAATATAGAAGTGCTGAACTAAAATATATACCTTTTTTCTTTTATGGTGTCTTTTTAGACCTATCATGATGCTTTTAAATTTACTATTTAATGTCATTATAAGAAAAAATAAAAATGTAAATTATATTGGCATGAACTTTGTCATTTAGTTTGGCCTTGTGCAATGCCAGTTTTAAATGCTAACTCATATGTACAATTGTATTTTATAGCTTGTACATGCATTTATACATTTGTATTTTGTTCTCATCAGACAGCGGAAACACTGCACAAAACTAACTCCATTGTTTTTATTTCTTTTTTTCTTTTTTAATTTTTTTAGAGATGGAGTCTCGCTCTGTCACCCAGGCTGGAGTGCAGTGGCGCGATCTCGGCTCACTGCAAGCTCCACCTCAGGTTCACGCCATTCTCCTGCCTCAGCCTCCTGAGTAGCTGGGACTACAGGCGCCAGCCACCACACCCAGCTAATTTTTGTATTTTTAGTAGAGGCGAGGTTTCACCATGTTAGCCAGGATGGTCTCCATCTCCTAACCTCATGATCCTCTTGCCTCAGCCTCCCAAAATGCTGGGATTACAAGCATGAGCCACCGTGCCTGCCTTTTTATTTATTTATTTTTTTTGAGACGGAGTCTACCTCTTTCTCCCAGGCAAGAGAGCAGCGATGTGATATCTGCTCACTGCAACCTCTGCCTCCTGGGTTCAAGTGATTATCCTGCCTCAGCTTCCTGAGTAGCTGGGATTACAGGCACCTGCCACCACACCCAGCTAATTTTTCCATTTTTCATAGAGATAGGTTTTCACCATGTTGGTCAGGCTGGTCTCAAACTGACCTCAAGTGATCCACCTGCCTCGGCCTCCCAAAGTGCTGGGATGACAGGCGTGAGCCACTGCACCTGGCCTATTTCACTTCTTGCTATCTGCACATTCTCTATCTATCTCCAGCTTACTGATGAGAAAGGTAAAGGAACCATGGTTGTTTTATCTTTGCCTTTCCTTCTATGTCATCATTTTCAGGATAAATGGTTGGCTAAGTACAAAGTAACATAAATAAGAAATATGATAGGTTTCCTTGGTCATTCATATTTCTTAGAACATCACAGGCTGAGTGGGGAGGATCTCTTGAGCCCAGGAGTTTGAGACCAGCCTGGGCAACACAGAGAGACCCCGTCTAGACCCCATCTCTTAAAAAAAAAAAAAACTAGCCGGGCTTGGCTAGTGGCTCAAGCCTGTCATGCCTGCTACTCAGGACGCTGAGGCAGGAAGAAGTCTTGAGCCCAGGGCGTCAAGCCTGCAGTGAGCCATGATCACACCACTGCACTCCAGCCTGGGTGACAGAGCAAGACGTCTCAGGAAAAAAACCCAAAAAAAACAAAAACAAAACAAAACAAAACAAAAAAACATTATTGCCTTCTTTCTGTATTTGAAGCAAGTTCTGGTTCTAATGGAAAGTGTGGCCTCTTGGGGCTGTCAGACATGGACATGTTTACTTTGTGAGCACGTAGAGTCCTGCTGAATGTCCCCACATCCTGGGTCCACTGGAATTCGGTGCTGCAGGCACTAGAAAATTGTATGGGGTTGGGATGGCGAGGCCCCATGGAGACACATGTTCTGTGCATGTCTCCTTTGCTAATGTCCTTACTCTACTGTCCCATTTATAAAACACCAGTTCAGGCCAGGTGTGGTGGCTCACGCCTGTAATCCCAGCACTTTGGGAGGCTGAGGTGGGTGGCTCACGAGGTCAAGAGATGGAGACCATCCTGGCCAACATGGTGAAGCCCCATCTCTACTAAAAATACAAAAAATTAGCCAGGCATATTGGCGGGCACCTGTAATCCCAGCTACTCAGGAGGCTGAGGCAGGAGAATCGCTTGAAATCAGAAGGCAGAGGTTGCAGTGAGCCGAGATCGCGCCACTGCACTCCAGCTTGGGCAACAAGAGAGAAACTCCGTCTCGAAACAAAACAAACAAAACATCCCCACACCAGTTCAAAAGGTAAAAATGTTAGGAATTTCAGGACGGTGACAGCAGAGCATTAAGCCAAGCCTGGGGCCCTGTGTGACTGCACAGGTCCATGCAGGTGGGGCCAGCCTGGTTCCTGAGCATGACACTCAAGGCTCTAAGTGACCTTCTCCAGCTGCCTTTCTTGCTTATGACACCCTGTCCACCTCATTCACACACACATCTCCTCCTGCAGAGGTTCTGGGCTGTCCACCACACCCTGAGCATTTTGTGCACTCTCACTCCTGGCTGCCTTCTTCATGGTACTTCCTTGGGGAAACCTTACTTGAATCATTCAGATGAAGAGGACCTCATTTCCCCCTCAATGTCTCCACCAACCACCACCTGTGCCCAGGTGGACTGTCCCCAGCACACTGCAAGTTCCTAGAAGGCAGGCTCTGATTCACGGTCACTCCGAGAAGTGGCAGATTGGGGGGTTCCACTCTCAGCTCTGCTCCTTGCTGCTCTTGGTGCCACCCTGGGGAAGTGACTACACCTCTTAGATCCTCATTCTTGTCACATGTAATGTGGGTAGAGCTACCTGCCTCCGGGGACTGCTGGGGGATTAAGCAGGGATGAAGGAGATGGTGGAGGTTCACAGATCTCATCCTTGGCTATGCACCAGAATTACCTGGGTTATTTTAATCCCCAATGCCAGAGTCACAGATTTTGAAATTCCCCAACTGACTCCAGTGCAGCTAAGGCGGACAACCCCTGGTACAGGTGAAAGTGACCAGCACAGAGCCTGGACCCACTTGACAGTCCTTTTTAAAAACTTAAGAATAAAGCAAGCTGGGGAATTTGGCCCTATTTCTCACCAGCAGTCCCATCTCAGTTGCATTTTGTTTAAATGCCTCCAAATTCCCTGCTGGGGCCTCAGCATCCCTCCCAGAGCTGGGAGGAGAATGCTGTGCTGGTCTGATGGCTTCTTCTTACAGGGTCAGCTGTGGCGGCTGCCAAGGAGCCAGGGTGAGGTCCCGGCCAACATGGAAAAAGCTAGTGTGGTGTCTGGCCTAAAGAATGCCAAGACCTTGTTTACCAGAAAGCTGAGAGAGTGGGGACAGCAGGCTTAGATGACAATAACTTCAGGTTAGCCAGACACTGGCGTGAGTGTGAGGAGAAGGCAGCCAAGGTCTGCTGAGCTCCTGTTTGGGACCAGATGACCTGCATCCTTCACTCACCAAATCCTCGCCAGAAGGGAGATCTTCGGAAATGGTTTCCACTTCATGGATAAGGAAGGGATGCCCATACAGGTGAAGCACATTGCCTAAGGTCCCAGGGCTCATGGTCTAATGACCCCTGAGCCCACACACACTCCTTCCCTGCCCTCAGAGGGCCTGGGTTACCAGGGATCCCAGGACCATCAGGTGGACTTGGGAAGGTGGGTCACTGCATGGCTATAGTCAGATGACTCTGGCTGGGCTGGGTGGGGACATGCCACATTTTGGGGTGACAGGACCAAGGCAGCTTTCTGAACCATTTGCACGGTGGCCGAGGCACGTCAGAAATAGACTCCCAGTCTGGGCCCCTGTCACTATAACAAGCCCTAAACAAAGAATCAATGTCTCATCGTGAAGCCAGCTCACTGTTCAGATGATTTAAGTTAGGGGAAATGTGGGTGTCAGCCCAGAGCTACTCTGATGATTTGCAGGGGCAGGCATGGCCGGGCTGCCAGTATTTGCCCATTCTGGCCGGCCGCTCTGGTATTGACAGAAGCCCCCACACGCGCTTGCTAGATTACAGTAAAGACATTCAAATCACAGGCGTGTCGGCCCACGCCTCGGCTCCTCTGTGCCAGCAGCCCCTTCCTTCTGCATTAACCGAGACAAACAGGGAGAAGTCAGGAAATTCTGATTAGCGCAGGAACGGCAGATGAGCTGGGAGGCCTGTGGAAGCTAAGGAGACACAATGAAGGTGGTCTTCATGCATACTAGCGTAAGATTTTCTTCCCATAAGAAATGCAGATGGGAATCGGCTCTAAGAGGAAAGCAGGTGCAGTGATTAAAAACAGCTACCGCTTGCTGAGCCCTAAACCAGCACTGGGTGGTTTTACATGCATTAGCTCACTTACTCCTCACAGCATCGCGTGAGGTAGGTAGGATGATGATCTCCATTTTACAGATAAGGAAATCAAGGCTCTGAAAGGGGACGTCACTTGCCTGAGGGTGAAGAACTGGGCAATGACAGGGCCAGAGTTTGAAACGAAGTCTGTCTGGCCCTGGGGCTCATGCAGCACAATATTATTTATGTTTGATTAAGAGAGGTAATCACAAGATTGTATTTGACATATCAATGGCCACTCAGGGCTGCCCTATTAGCAATTCAGACAGGGATTCTAAGGTGATATTGAACAGAAAGGGCTTTGGAGAAATGAAGTGGGTTTTGGCTGCACTCTATGCCTGCTGTAGCCATCTCGGCTCTTGGAGCCTCTGTTTCTTACAGATACAATGGAGGTAATAGCTATGTCATGCTCTACGCATTCAACCCCATTACATAGGGTGAGTCCACAGCGCAGTGGTGGCGCAAGGTGAGAGCTGACATGAGTGAGACGGTGACGACCCCTGTGCTGCCGCAGAGCTACAGCTCTCTCCCTAGCACAGAAACCAAATGGGGGCCCACTGAAATCTCAACCTCAAACACCTGCTGGCTCAACCACGTGGCCAGCGCCAGGGCTTGCCTCATCCTCAACAGGGGCCAGATTCCCGGTTTCAACACAATGACACTTACATCCAAAGTCCCAAGAAAGGAAGCGCCAAGCTGATTAGAGATTTCCGTTTCCCTAGTGAGGAGAACACGGTTTGAGGAAGTGCACTGGAGAGAGGACAGGTGTCAGGGACCTGATAGGCCCCTAGAGCAACAGAATCTATCCGAAACACAATCAGCAGCAGAACCAACGTAGCTGCAGCAATGGGAATATGAGACTCATGGATCTCAAGGTAAAAAAGGACAAGGTGATAAAACAGAAGAGGCACAAATTCGTCTCTACAAATGAAAAGCCCTAACCCCCTAACTGAGGAGACAGGCCCCCCTGAAGGTGTGCTGCCCACCCATCGCTTGGTGACACAGTCCTCTGGGGGTGCTCTGTGGCACTGTCCACATGATTAATTGTCAGACTTATTTATTAGCCCCATGACTCCCTTATTTATTATCACTCCTCCTCCGAACGTCACTCATGCAGGGCTGAGTCTCTGGTGTTGAAACGGGCCTGGTACACAGGAGACTTCGGTAGGAAGTTTCTAGTCGTGAGCACGTGGCAGCATCAGAAACTGGAAAGAGCACCAGGGGAGTCAAATGCCTGACTTGGTCTGGATTCCTTTTCCTTGCCTAGGCCTCGGTTTCTTCCTCTGTAAAATGGGAAGCTTGGAAAGTCTCCAAGGTGCTTTCTAATGTGAATGTGTTGTTTCTAGATATAGAAGAGGCTTTTCTTTACGAGGTCTGCCACAACCTCTCATAGAGAAATGTGTCACGATGCACAGTGCATGATGGGAGAGTCGGGAACAGTGAAAGACACTGCGTGGGAATGCAGGCTCTGCCACTTAACATGTCTGGAACGTGGGGCAAGTCCCTAACCCCTCAGAGACCACCTTCTCATCTGCCGAATGGGGGAGCTACTTCCTACTTCACAGGGCTGTGTGGGGATTGACAATCGAGGCATGGAAAGTGCCTAGTGGGGGGCTTGACTCTTAGCGGAGGGGCTAAGAAAGGATCTGTTTTCCACCCCAAATTAGGATGGTTTCCTGCCCAAAGCAGATGGCAAGTGATTGTACTTAAGCAGCCCCATTTCAGTGTATGTGACACGCGCTACCTGTGCAGGACATGTGACAGGGCAGTGGAGGCGAGACCGCAACGTACAGCAAGAAGAAAAGGAACCTCCACAAAGCTGCCTGCTAGGGCTGGGACGCCGCAGGACATGGCAACTCTCTGTGGCTGCACGTTGACTTCTCGTAAGAACCCTACAAAGACAGGCTCTTGAGCCTCATCTTAGAGAGGAAGGAGCTGTGACTTGACCAAGGCCACAGAGCTGAAGAACCATAGTCGCACTTGAAGTCAGTTCTCTGACCCCAAAGTCCAGGCTCCTCCCACGACACCCCCGAGCTCTGAGCACGCTCAGTTACCCAAACACAGTTTTCCCCTGGGCTTCTAGGAAATCCAAGATATGTCAGATGATTTTCTACACAAAAATGTCCTTTTCCATGTTCTGCAGCTGCAGTCCCAGACCAAGGAATCCAGAATCTCTGGATGGGGATTCTGTACCGCCCAGGGGCTCTGAAGAAATGGGGAAGCAAGTGAATTTCCCTGAGCTCAGTTGCCTCAGCTATAAATTGGGGAAACTACCTAACTTCCTATTGTGAGGTTTAAGGTGATATGGTGTGTGTCAAGCTGCCCGTACTGTGGAGCACACAGCAGGTGCTCAGGGGAGATCAACGTCCTTTGTGGCTCTTTTGAGATGCCCTTTGTGAGCTGGGCATCATGTCTTGGATGGGGCCTTCTGTACCTGTCATTCCACAAATATGTGTGACTGAGGTGACTCTGTCCAGGTGGGGTGGGGTCCAAGAAAGGCCACTGGGGGAGGGGGAGACATAAAAACCAAGGACCAGGAAGAAGCAAGTGCTCCCTAACTGGGAAGCAGGTGGAGGGCCTGGTGGGGCAGCCAGCCGGCGGTTCACAGCGAGGAGCTGTGTCACTGGGGCTGGCGGGCACGTCATGGACAGGGTGAGCAAGGGAGTTGCTGGTTCCCCTCTTCCTCATTTGGGGGCATCTTTCTTGAGAGCCAGAGATCTGAGATGTGGTGGGTGCCAGACCCTCAAAATACACACAAAAAAATAGCTCCTCAACATGTCCGGTACACCCCGCCCAGCCCTGAACAGTGCCTCGAGTGTCCAGGGCAGGACTGCATCGAGGGAAACATGCCCAGGAAGCTTCATTCACTCAGTGCCCCTTGTCCCCCTCAGGCAGCCACTGAGTTGCTCCCATTTCCTTGGCTTTCAGTGCCTGCAGAAGCAAGCAGAGTATGGAGTTGGGGAGAAGCCCCCCAAGGTGTGACCCTGCCCACCCCGCCCACCGCGGCTCCTCATTCCCCAAACTTCCTGCATTCCCATAACACGGGGCCAGCCACGGGTCTCCAGGTAGGTCTGTAAGTCTCCTGCCTTTGTGTGTGCTGGGCCCTCTGTGGGGAGGCCACTCAGGCTGGGGAGTCCCCCTTGCCCTTCACCCTTGGAGGATTAACCCAGGGCGAGCTGCCCTGGGATGCTTTCTCCTTGCCCGGGGCTGGGTCAGTGTCCCTCCTCTGGGCTCTGCAGCCCTATGCTCACCTCTGCTGTAGCATTTATTGCCATGCATTACATTGCCTGGCTGCCCGTCAGTTCCTTACTAGATGGTGACCTCCTCAGGGGCAGGCCGTGTCTGACTCGCCTCTGCACCTCCAGCTTCTAGCCCCATGCCTGGGTCAGAGCAAGCGCTCTGATGCTTGTTGCATGAATTATTCTACTGCAAATCAGGCAACAGGAACATTTCTGAAGAAGAGGCATACAGGGTGGAGAGACAGACAGGCTGACTGAGGATGCAAGGAGGAGGGGTGCAGGGAGGGATGGAAAAGAGAGAATGTATGTGTGTGCTGGGAGGGGCAGGGGAGGGCGGAGGGAGACAGGGAACACCGTTTAATTAGACCACATGTGCAGAGCAGCATCTGGCTCCAAGCGCAGCCGTTTACACCGCTCCTGGAGTTGTCGTGGAGACAACCACATGACCAGCCTGGAGCCGAGACTCAGGGGCAGCAATCCAGATGCACCCCTAACATATTCTGACAGAGAGCAGATGGGCAGCTATTTGCAGGGCCAAAAAATGCCAACTCCGCTCCTCTCCAGACCTGTGTGCCCTCACTGATCATTTTCATCTTGTAAAGTCATTCTTATCTGCCCTGGAACCACCCGTTCCTCTTGTGTAGGAAGCAGTATGAGGGCTGCTATTTTTGTAGTTCTCTGACCACCACAACTTCCGGCCTGTTCCTCTGGTGAGATGTCACCACCTATAATGAGGGGGTCCTCCAGGGCCAGGCTCCCCTGCTGGCTTCCCACCCCAGTCTCTTTCTCCACTAAAAGTCCCTAAATCTCCGTTTAGGCCCCATCTAAGAGATCCAGGCCTTGGAGCAACACTGCGCCCAGTATGGGGAGGACGCGGGCTTCGGTGGCTGAGCTTCTGCTCTGCTGGTATTGGCCATGGGTTTGCACTCAGCCTCTCCAAGCTCAGGGTTCCGCTCTGTAAAATGGGGTAACGTTTACTTTCTTTCTTTCTTTTTTTTTTTTTTTTGAGATGGAGTCTCGCTCTGTCTCCCAGGCTGGAGTGCAATGGTGTAATCTTGGCTGACTGCAACCTCTGCCTCCTGGGTTCAAGTAATTCTCCTGCCTCAGCCTCCTGAGTAGCTGGGATTACAGGCATGCACCACCATGCCCAGCTAATTTTTGTATTTTTAGTAGAGATGGGGTTTCACAATGTTCGTCAGGCTGGTCTCGAATTCCTGACATCAAGTGATCCACCCGCCTCGGCCTCCCAAAGTGTTGGGATTACAGGCGTGAGCCACCTTGCCCAGCCTGTAACATTTACTTTCACAGCATTATTTTAAGGATCAAATAATTACAGAAGAACCCTGACAATTATAAAACTCTCTATAAACATCAGCTGTTATTATTGTGGCAGTTTTTGACTGGGATAAAAATTTTTAAGCAAAAAGTTTAAAATTTTAAGCAAAAATTTTTAAGCAAAAAGCTCAAATATTTTAAGCAAAAAGCTCATGCAGCACAGTAGGAAAATGAGAAAATCCTAGGGTCTATATAATGTGATGCTTTATTACCCACATGTATGGCAAATGTCCCTCATTAATGCCTTTGATAAGGTGGGAAACTGTCTGGTGTTGGAGGATCAGGCTGGGTTTGAATTCTGGCTGGTAAGCTTAATAGCAGTGTGATGGTGAGCAAGTGACTTCAAACTCTCTAGAGCCTTGGTTTCTTCCTCTGTAAAATGGGAATCATTGTTTTAGCTCCCATGAGCTTATTCCAGTTGTGAGAAGTAACTGGGGCAATGTATGTAAACTGCCTAGCATATACCTTCACCCTGTTCCTTTAATGGAATAAAAAAAGGCTGAGGCTGAGGAAGAGGACAGTGAAAAGCATGGGTTCAAGCCAGCCTAGGTTAGAATCTCACTTGCTCACTGCATGACCTTGGGGAGGCACTCATCTTTTCCGAGCCTCAGTTTCCTTTTCTGGGAAAGCAGGATAAAAATAGGACCTACTTTGTCACACCGCTGTGTGGGTTTTTTAATTAATTTATTTTCTTTTGAGACAGAGTCTTGCTCTGTTGCCCAGGTGGAGTGCAGTGGCCCGATCTCAGCTCACTGCAGCCTCTGCCTCCTGGGTTCAAGTGATTCTCCTGCCTCAGTCTCCTGAGTAGCTGGAATTACAGGCGCCCGCCAACACGCCCGGCTAATTTTTGTATTTTTAGTAGAGACAGGGTTTTGTCATGTTGGCCAAGCCGGCCTCGAACTCCTGGCCTCAAGTGATCCGCCCAACTCGGCCTCCCAAAGTGCTGGGGTTACAGGCATGAACCACCGCACCTGGCCTGTTGCGTGGTTTAAAAGAAACAACGAACATAAATAAGTTATTAATAGCATCCGATAAATGGTTATTATGATCCCCCTCTCCCTTACTGAAGAAATCCTCAACCACTTCAGGAAAAATCATACCTTTTCGGCAGGTCTAGCCTGGGGTAGATGCCACACTGTGTCGAGGGACAGAGTTGCATTTTTAGTGTTTGGAAAGAAAAGCAAAGTGTGGACACCCACTGAAGCGCGGGCTGCTCCGAGTGCACATTGTGACCCCATCCAAGGCCCCCCTGGCCTGCTGCCTGAGTGGTCCAGGTGCAGGCAGAGGCTTATTTATAAAGCACTGTGGGGGTTCCCGCTGCTGCACACTCGCCTGCCATCGCAGGTGTGGGGAAGGCCTGGCTAAAAATATTGCTAACGTGGGCTTCGTGTCGCCCAGCAGAGACTAATGATTGTTTTAAGTAAATATTAATTATAAGAGTTGCCCAGATAGAATGCCAGAGTGGCATGCATACTCCTCCATATACGTATGTAGGTGAGGTGATCATCTGGGGGGACAGCTTCTTATACGCCTCCTTCAGGGAGTTTAAATGTTTGGGTGGGCTGGGCATGGTGGCTCATGCCTGGAATCCCAGCACTTTGGGAGGCCAAGGCGGGCAGATCACTTGAGGTCAGGAGTTCAAGACCAGCCTGGCCAATATGGTGAAACCCTGTCCCCTACCAGAAGTACAAAAATTAGCTGGGCGTGGTGGTGTACTCCTGTAATCCCAGCTACTTTGGAGGCTGAGGCAGAAGAATGCTTGAACTTGGGAGGTGGAGGCTACAGTGAGCTGAGATCGCACGATTGCACTACAGCCTGGGTGACAGAGAGGGACCACATCTCAAAAAAAAAAAAAAAAATGTTCGGGAGATTCCTGGTTACAATATTTGGTAAGTGTCTTAATATTGAGATACAGGGATTTCCTTATATGAGAGATGATCTCCTCCAGCTGATAAAGGGGCCACGATGGTGTGGAGAACCCAGATTTGGTTTAAGGCCCAGCAGGCTGGGCTGACTGATCTTGGGCAAGTGTCTACCCAAGAGCCTGGATGTGGGAGTCTCCAGCCTTCCATGGTGTTCTAGTTCTAGCACTTCCTAGCTGTGTCTTCCTGAGCATGCTCCTTCCCTGTGAGTTTCAGCTTCTGTACCTGTGTTTTGGAACCCAACATTTGTTGGTCACCTGATCAGTGATTCCTACAGCCAGCAGCACATGGAGATTCCCCTAGGAGGTTCTTTTCAATGCCCGTTCCTGGGCCATGGGTTAGACCTTCACAAAGTTGCTCAGATGATTCTAACACATTTGGGAACCAGGTGTGGGAGGCGGTAGTGGTGGTGGTCTAGTAGTACAAGGGTAACAGACACTTGTATGCTCTTACCATGTGCCAGGTACCCTTCTAGGTGTTTTACATGTATTCACTCATTTAATTCTTGTAACCACCCATGAGTTAGATATTGTTGCTGTGTCCACTTTACAATTGGGAAACTGAGCCACATAACTTCTCTAGATTCACATGGGCAGGATTTAAACCGAGGTGGTCATGCTTGGCTCCGTGCCTGACCCAGACGGTAGCATAAGAGGGCGGTGGCTCTACTTCTCTTCCTCATGGCTGCATCCCCAATGCCCCAGATAGAACCTTCCAGGGTAGGTGGTCAATATGTCAATGAAACCATTAGGCCCCTTGGCACAGGCTCTATCTTACTACATCCCAAGGAAGCTGGTCTCACTACTCTCCATTTTCAGATGAAGAAACTGAGGGCAGGGTATTCCATGAGCAGCTGAAGGTCATTTCAATAGTGAGTGCAGAGACTGGAATTTGAGGCCAAGCCTGGCTTGCTCCTTTATCTCCTGCTGCAACCTAATGGGACGTGAGAGCAAATTCCTGCTCCAGAAGATGGGTGTAGATTAAATATGCCAGGTACAGTGGCTCACGCCTGTGATCCCAGTGCGTTGGGTGGCCAAGGCAAGATTGCTTTGGGCCAAGGCGGGAGAATCGCTTTAGGCCAGGAGTTTGAGACCAGCCTGGGCAACAGAGTGAGATCCCATCTCTATAAATTTTTTTTTTTTTAATTAGCTGGATGTGATAGCATGCCCCTGTAGTTCCAGCTACTTGGGAGGCTGAGGCGGGGTATCACTTGAGCCCGTGAGGTTAAGGCTGCAGTGAGCTATGATCATGCCACTGCACTCCACCAGCCTGGGTGACATAACATGGACACAGTGAGGGGAACAACACACTCTGGGGCCTGTCGGGGGAGGGTGGTGGCTGGGGGATAGCATTAGGGAAAAGAGCGAATGCATGCTGGGCTTAATACCTAGGTGATGTGTTGAAAGGTGCAGCAAACCACCATGGCACACGTTTACCTATGTAACAAACACATCCTGTACATGTACCGTGGAACTTAAAAAAAAAATTAAAAAAAAAAGATTAAATGAACACGAGTGCCTCCCCCCTCCCCCCAGCCCCTTTTAAATGAAATTGCTTTCCAAATCCTGCTCGGGGACTGCCTCAGTTTCTCCCAAGGTTGTTAACTTCAAAGGCAAGGGTGCTCAATGGTATTTGTTGATAGAACGTGAACACATGAATTGAGATGATGGCTCCACGTGGTTCTTGGAAAAGTACAAGTTCTCAGAGGGGTCTGTTCATCCCTGGGCTCTTCACTGGGACATGTGGAAAATACCAGTCCTACGCAAGGCCAAGGCATTTGCTGGTCAGGGTCCCAGATTCTGAGTTTCTAGAACCTGGATTTATGATCTCCTAATCTCCGTGTCCCTTCTGAGATAGGCAATGCCGAGAAAAGAGGGTTGGGACTGCATCTGGACAAGTAGGACCTGACACGGACTGAACCCAGATAACCAAACTCAACTGTGCTCTGCAGAAATCCACCATGAGAATCCCAACCTCCCTTGTTCCAGTCACATTATTAAGTCTTCAAAAGGCTTTTGGCGGTTGTTAGGGGAATAAGCGTCCAGGGCATAGGGCCGAAGTCTGTGCCTGGGGGCACCATGGTAGCTGTCACTCCCAGCCATTTCCCTGCCCGAGGCTAGCCTGTGAAATAACAGCAGTCTGGTTCCTGGGAAATGGTGGCCCTTCCCAACACTGGCTAGCAGGTGTCTCATTTTGGGAAGACTGAATTGCCATGAGTTTCCCTCCCTCCTTTCCAATAACCAAAATAGCAGTGAACATTTACTGAGTGCCTGCTACTCACGTTCAAACAGTATTTACTCTAGTTACTGATAGACATGCTGAATGGTTTACGGTAAAGTGTACTGATGTCTGTGACTTACTCAGAAATGCAAGAAAAATGAGATGCATTGATAGATGCATAGATGGACAGATATAGGATAAAGGAAGTCTAGTAAAATGTTAATGGTACAACCTAGATGGTAGGTATGCAGGTATTCACCATAAAATTCTTTCCACTTTTCGGTATGTTTGTAAATTTTTATAATAAAATGTTGGGGAAAGACCCACAAGGGGACATGAAGAGCCAGAACCTCAAGGGATGCGAGTGGTAGCTGACTGTGTTATTCCACAACTGACACCAAATGAGACTTCGTGTTAATCCAGTTTACTGCTGATGCAGTGACAGGGAGGTATTAAAAGTGAGTGATAAATGAAAACCAAACTATTTATTGTACACCTATTACAGGCTAGGCACTGCTTAAGCACCAGAATGGTAATGAATAAACCAGCCAAGGTCTCTCCTCTCAGAGAGGGTGGGGAGGTCACATAAACAAGCAAATAAATATGTGACAGGCATGGTAAGGCATCTACCATCTTTTCACAGATCTGGAAATAATGCTCTGAAAAGCCAGGCGACTTGCCCAAGTCCACATGACAAGCAGTTGGGGCCAGGTTCACGTGAGACATGTCTGAGTCTAAAGTCTGGGTTCTTTCCTCTGTCACCTGCCACCTTTCAAAAGGTCACCAACATGATCGCCTCTCATTTGCTCTTGATGAGAGGAGCTACAAGGAAACTGACATCCCAGGATCACTCCTGAACTCCATTACAGCCATGCTTTTCAGCCCTGCTTCTCATCAGACTGTCTTAGAAAGCTGGGAAATGGATGGCTGCTGTTGAAATTCTTTTCATTTGGGAAACCTTTCGGCTTTTCAGGTGGCTTCCCAATCACTACCTCATTTAACCTGCACACAGCCCTGAAAGATAGCCTGGAATTCCTGTAGTTTTCAGCCCGTTTGACCTGTGAGGTCTGAAGTGACAGGTTGTTTGCCCAGCCCTCTGCTCCCCTCTGTCCCACGGCTACTGAAACACGTAGGGACTGGTTAGTTGGGTGGAAAGAGAAGTGGCCCCAAGAGAGCATCTGGATGCCAGAGTTTTGACTAGATAGTGCCATGCCTTTCCCTGTCTGCCCACTTGGCCTGTCTGCCCCTGCAGGACCCCAAACGCCTTTTGGCAAAACCCCCCTACAAGGATCGAACGAATCTTCCACTTGCTCTGGTGGTATTACACATTGGGAGCCTCTTGCTTCTTGCTTCCTTTAGACGCTAACTGCAGGGTGATTTGTGGTTCTGGCCAGGGGACTGTCAAAAGACCATTCCAAGAAACTCAGAAAAGAGCTTTCATTTAGTCATGATGAATGGGGAAGGCAAATGTCAGCTGAATTCATTTAACTAGCAACGTATTCCCTAGTGTCAGGGCAGACTCCCCTGCCCAAGTAGGAGCTGATAATCTGAGGTACTCATGAACAAGGTTGTTTTGGGAGAAATACAAAATAACAGACCTTCTGCCAATGGGCTATTTTACTTTCTAAATGTTCTTATCCCCTGAGCCCTCCATCTGACTCTGTGAGGGTTCCCAGGCCTCCCCATCTTCTGCCTGGACAGCGGCAATTGCCTCCTCCCAGGGCCCCTGCTTCCAGACTCTCTCCACCCAACCCTGTGTCTCGACACTCCCGAGAGACCTCCTCAAGGCACCACTCTGGACATGTGCTCACGCCACGCCTGCGGAAGCCCTGCACTGCCCTTGTGAGAGGCTTCAAGGCTCTTCTTAGCTTAGCGTGCCAGTCCCCCAAGGCCCCTCCAGCCACACCTCTTGACATTAGCCCTGCAAACCAGAAGTCTCAATCATTGCTACAGGCCTGGAGCTTCCCATACGCTGTGCTTTCAAACCTCTTTGCTTTTGCTCACGGTATTCCCTCTGCTTAGAATAGAATGCCTCTTCCTCCATTCTTTGTTAGGCTAACATCTCATCTTACAAGCCATGCTCAGGTGCCATAGTTCCAGGAAGTTGTCCCTGCCCCCACAGCCATCCCTCTTGGGGTCTTCCTCTGGGGTCCCATAGCACTCTAAGCTTACCTCTATCCTATTAAATAAAAGTCACCTGCTTATCCGCCAGCCTCCCCCTTGAGGATGTGAACTCTCTACAGATAGGGAGGGAACTGTCTTCATGACCTTACCAAGCATACAGCCTGGCACACAATGGCACACTGAACACACGTGTGTCGAATGAATGAATACGCTACACTCTCGTATGGGAGTGAGTCCCATGAAATGAAGCTGCTTTCCGAAAAGTAAAAGGATACCAAGATAGTTTCAAACAGACATACACTGTCCCAGAATTCTTCCTGAAGCAGACGGCGTCACAGCAAGGCTGCAATTATAGACATGCGCACACATTGTTTAAAAAAATTCATAGAATGCACTTCACACTGACTTTTTTTTTCTTATTGGAAACCTGTTTACAATCTTGTCCACTGTCAGTCTTAAATGTCACTTTTCAGAAAGCTGGCTGCTGCCAGCAGAAATTTATTTTCAACTTGAATCACAGCATGTTCATGCAGAGAAGCGCCTCTTTTGAATCTCCAAATTGGAGGGAATTCAGGGAAGAGAAAGTGAGGTGATTAGAATCTGCAGAGGCCGACTCAGGAAGAAAAATTATGAGGCTAAAATATGCATGTGTGAGCTAAACAGCAGCTATTAGTTGGTGGAGGTGGCAATGGTGGGGACGGCAACTACCTAGAAACCTACCAGGACAGTGAGGCTGCATAGCAACACGTGGAAAGAAGGAAGCGGGAGCGGGAGGAAGAAACAGTGAGGGAAGCCCAGGCACCAGGAAGGACACGTGCATTTACAGACGGCCCTCCTGTGCCAGGTGCTGCCGAAGAGGCCGTCCTTCACTCAGCCTTTGCCCAGCAGCTATCATCATTCCTATTTTAAAGGTGAGGAAACTGAGGTTCTGAGAGATTAAGAAACCCAAATAAGGAGTGGTGGGGTCAGGTCCTACCAGCCACCTGCCATCAGCTAGTCACTAAGTAGAGGTCTGCAGTAGGCATCACTGCCCCTGCTATTTACAGGTGGGGTGATCAGGGAAGACTTCCTGGAGGGGGAACACTTGAGCTGAATTTGATTATGCTTCTTTATGCCTATTCAGAAAAGGGGTGTCAGCTTTTAGGAAAGTTGTAATTCAATATGCATATTTTCTTTTTCTTTCTTTCTTTTTTTTTTTTTTTGAGACAGAGACTTGCTCTGTTGCCCAGGCTGGAGTGCAGTGGCGTGATCTCTGCTCACTGCAACCTCTGCCTTCCAGGTTCAGGCAATTCTCATGCCTCAGCTACCTGAGTAGCTGGGATTACAGATGTGTGCCACCATGTCTGGCTATTTTTTTTTCTTTTGTATTTTTAGTAGAGATTGGATTTGGCCATGTTGGTCAGGCTGGTCTCGAACTCCTGGCACCAAGTGATCCACCTGCCTCGGCCTCTCAAAGGGCTGGGATTACAGGCATGAGTGGCAGTGCTTGGCCTTTATTCTTTTTCAGACAGAGTCTTGCTCTGTTGCCCAGGCTGGAGCGCAGTGGCGCGATCTTGGTTCACTGCAACCTCTGCCTCCCAGGTTCAAGTGATTCTTGTGCCTCAGCCTCCCAAGTAGCTGGGATTACAGGTGTGCACCACCATGAATGGCTAACTTTTGTATTTTTAGTAGAGTCAGGGTTTTGTGATGTTGGCCGGGCTGGTCTTGAACTCCTAGTCTCAAGTGATCTGCCTACCTCAGCCTCCCAAAGTGTTGGGATTACAGGCGTGAACCACCGCACCCAGCCCATTATCTTTATTTTTTTAACACAAACACACACATGGTCAAATCAAATACCTCTTGCCTATCATTCCCTTGGCCTGGCAAACATGGACTCAGGACCCAACTCAAAGGTCTTTGCCTATGGGAAGCCTTTCCCAAATTTGTGAGGAAGGGTGGCTGTTTTTGCCTTTCATTCACTGATTCAGTGAGTAGTTGTTGAGAGCCTACTGGGTATCAGCCCCTGGAGCTAACACAGTCAGCTACCTGAGGATGGTCAAGCAGCCCCATAAAGGAACAATTACCCCCTGGGACAATGGCCTTGAAGCAGAGGTTCCTGCTGTGCAGAGAACAAAGAACAAGGTCCCAAGAAGACACCTGGAGGCTGCAGAAAGCATTCCTGGGAAAGTAACCTGTGTGCTCAGAGGGGAAGGTGGGCAGAAGCCCCAGGCCTCTGTGGGATGGAGGAGTGCCAGGGGAACTGAGAGAGGCTGGAACAGGACAGCAGAGGGGGAGGGGCTCCAACCAAGCCTGGGCATGGATCGTGCAGGTCTTTTTAGGTCATGTTGTCCTAAAGCAACAGGGAACCCTAAAACTTGGGTGGCTGGGGGAAGGGAGTGTAGATATTTGCACTTCAAAAGGATCATTCTGATCTCAGTGAGGCCAGTGGTCTGCCAAGGAAGCACTGTGTCCACTGAGGCAGCTGCCAGGCAGGAATGGAAAGGGAGGAATTCAAGAGAGGCTTTAGGAGACAAGAGTTGACTTGGATGCAAGAGTTGATGGATCTAGCCAACTGACCACCTCCCCCTACTACACTGAGTGCTTTGGAGAGGCAAGTAGGACCAGGTAGTACTCGCCAGGGTCTCCTCCTTCCTAAGAGTCCAGCAGAGGCCCCATGCAGGGACTATGTTTTCAGTACCTTGGAATCCCTACCCCAAGAGCAGGGGCTGGCATGCCGATGGTGCTCCAGAGATGCTGGGGGGCCATGCCACCGCTGCTGCTCCAGTCCTCCCTTGGCTGCCAGATGACCCCCACCATGGCAGGCTCCAGGAACTCAGGAGACAAATCCCAAGCAGAGCAAAGCCTGGGTCTTGCAGGCCAGCCTCTGTGTGCAGACAGTCTCTATCCAGAACACACAGGCTTCCCAGGCCTAGCACTTGCTGGGTTCCCCAGCTCTGGGCTGACCAGACGCATGCACACACCGAGTCTGCCAGGGTCTGTTCCGGGCTCCATGTGTGGTGACTGATGTCTTGTGATGGATAGCTTCTGAGGGACAGTGTATCCTGGGGCGGCTCCGGCTCTGCAGTGGGACAGGCTGGGCTGAGACTCCTGGCTCTGTTGCTCATTATCCATGTGACTGTGGGGAAGTCTTTAGCTCCCCAAGTCACAGGTCAGTTGTTTGTAAGATGGGGATAATTCCATCTACCTCCCAGAGTTGCTGCGAGGCACAGACAGATTTCACATAAAGTACCTGCCCCAGGGCCAGATGTGTAAGAGAGACTCAGTTGTGGGTTGTTGTTCTTTGTTTGAGACACAGCTTAGTTTTTTTTGTGTGTTTTTTAAAATGATTTTTAGTCTCCTAGGACTTGTAGCAAACGGGTTAGTGTCTCCTGGTCATCGGAGCCATGCCATACATGCTATTAAATATTACATCAATTCATTTAACATTCTGTCTAAATCTGGTCAGAGGGACTTGGTTCTGTCTAAGCAGCTCTGGTGTTTTGGAAACCTGTGCTCCTATCCTGAAAGTTTCTCATTCAGAATCCTAGCAGCCATGGTGGGAAACTCTTGTCTTTCTGTTCTAAGCCATTTAGTATATTATCTTCTATCTAGCAGGACACAAGGTGAAGGAGACAGAGCTGGGTTTTTGCAGACACAAAGATCTGGGTTTAATCGCACCTCTAACACTGAGCAACTAGACAGCCTAGCGCAGACCTCTCGACTGGGGCAAAGGGCTGTGGTGAGGACTTTGCCCTTGAATCTCAGTGTTCAGAGAGTAAGCCGCCCAGAGATTCTTCCAGACAGCCCTCTGGTACTGTCCCTCCCCTGCCTTAAATCCTTCAATGGTTATCATGCCTTTAGCATGGCTGTCCCTCCATTCATCCACATGTACTGACCTGCTATGTACTGGGTGCTTTGTGAGGTACTGGGGAGGGTGCAGTGGATAGGAAGTCCAGGGTCTTTCCCCTGCATTTAGGACCCTGCCCCGGCCCCTGCCTGTCCTTCCTGCCTTGTTGCCCCTTGCTCCGCACCCCATAGTGCACCTTCTAGCCACACTGAGTGCTTGCAGGTCTATGAATGCACAAGGCATTCAGTTCTCCCCTGAGCCTCTGCTCCTGTTCCTTCTGTTGTTACTCACATAGTCCTGTTTCCTCCTAACCTCACCGTGTCCTGCAGTGACTTCACTGTGGCCCTCAGTACAGTCTGGCATGCAAGGGAGCTTCTGGGCAACAGTGGGGTGCACACTGGCCGTGGAGCCCAGCAGACCTGATCCCACTCTCCTCACACCCTCCCTAGCTGTGGTACCTGGGGCAAGTGACATCCTCCCTCTGCGCCCCCTCCCCTCTTCTTTAACATGGAGGTAGTAACATCTGCCTCAAAGTTTTATTTCGAGGGCTACAGGCGACCTGATGTAGGGAAGTGGTGAGTGGTAGCCACTATAATTGTCTGTGCAGTTTCTAGCCTGTCACTCTTCCTAGACTGTGCACTCCCTCAGGGCAGGAGCTGCACTTCTGCTGCCTCAGGATCCCCAGTGTTGGGAGAGCAGAGCCTGGCGTGCATGCATGAAATGAGCATGTGTGAAGTCTTGGGGAAACATGTCTCTTGAAATCAGAAGGCTTTTTGGCATTGAAAGAGTTAAAATCTGCTCGTGATTATAAACAAGCTCCATTTCAGCTCAGTACTATCACTAGGTGTGAGTCACAAGGCTTAGCAGGTGTGGGCAATAATTAAAGGCTTCAGCAATCTACCTGGGCAAGGTATTTTTGCCTCTTATTCCAAAGAGGAAACTCTCTCTATGGAGAGCAGAGGAGCTCATTAATGAGAGTAATTAGGTGTAAAGGGGGTAGGGGCTGGCATCAGCTGCAGCTTGGAGGAGCTAATCATTAAGCTCTGTAATCTCCTCTGCTGAACACCAGCAGATCAGGTTCGGGGCTGCGAGCAGGGCTCCCCCACCTGAGTACCTGACCATGGGCTTTGGAGAGGCTGAAAGACCTTACCTCTCCCCCTGCCAGGTTCCACCAGGGGACACTGCGTGTGTGTGTGTGCGTACACACACACACACACACACACACACACACACGCAGTGTGGGGTCAGCTGCCAGGGAAAGAAGCCTGAGCATCCAAGAAGACGCTTTGCTCTCAGTTTGCACTCACCTTTGAGGAGCATGTGCTGGTTTTACAAAGTTTCCTGGATATAAGGAATGGATCAAAGACTCTGTTTTTGGCCTCCACATGCGGAGGCTAAAACTCTCATGCCTAGGCTTCTGGATTTTCTAGCCATTGCTAACATTTAGCTAGCACTGCAGCAGATTTCATTTTCTGAATCCATCTCCCTGGCCCATGGGCTCTGTGACTTGGGAACAAGGGGTTGATTCCCCTGGATCTTCAGTGGCTGGCATACCCCGGGTGCCATAGATCACTGGCTGCATGGTGGGGTGCATGGGAGCAGGTGGGAAGAGAAGAGATCGATGGATTTTGGCATTGTCACTTTTCTCAGTTCTGTGGCTTTGGCCAAGTCACAACCTCTCTGAGCCCTAATTTCCTCCTCTGTAAAAGAAGCTCAATTATAAATACGTTTAAAATTTCAGTAAAAATGGGGAGAGGCTGAATGTCAGGCAAGTGGGCAGGTAAATCCAATGAAGGCCCCACCCTGAACTTGAGCTAGTCAGAGGGCAACGTGTCCCAGGTCAAGGCTACAGGAACAGAGACTCGCCCCCGGAACACTGTGCTCTCAGATGCCAGTGCTGTGGGGCATCTCTGCACTGTTCACAGACAGCGTCACCTTGGCTCTGGGCTCTGCCGCCAGCCCCAGAGCTGCTAGCCCAGCCCTGGAATCTTTCTGCCTCAGCTTGATATACACCAAGACTTCTGGGAGGCCGGGAAGGAAGCAGCTGGCTCCTGCATCCCCCATGAGTCCCACTCCCTAAAGCACCCCTTTGATCTTCTAACCTGTAGCCATGGCCAACAGGAGCCTCTTGGAAAGTTGGCACCAACTAAACGGCACGTGTCCAGCCAGCAAGCCTTGAGCATGAGTGTGCTGGCATCGTCTTCCTTGTCCTTAGAGCCCAGTGCTGGTGCAAGCACCTTGGTGAAACCATCCCTGATATGCAACTCCTCACCTCCACCTCATATGTTAGTTCCCATACCTTCCATGGTTCCCCAACCTTCTGGGCACCCTCCACCCTCCTATTGACCACACATTTGCCTCTTACACTCCTCTGGGAATAGGTAATAAAACTCTCTTTTCCCATTGGGACTGATCCTGCCAACCCCCTGCCCAGCCACAGGGGTGGGCATGCGACCCTGGGAGCCGACTGGAGGACTCCATCCTCTGGTCACACCAATGAGTTTAGGGTAGCCCAGAAGTGATCGACACTAACTTGAGCAGTCTCCACTGAGAGTTGCTGCACAGACACTGGAGTTGAGAGGGACTCACTTCAAGCTAGAAGGACCATAGAGGCCCCCATATTTCTATAGCAAAGCAAGAGAATGTTTGAAAATAAAACAGATAATGAAAAGCAAAGCCTAACAGAGGTCACTGAGAGTCTAGACATCATTTGAGCTCCTGGATCCAGCCATGCTGGTAGCAAGACAAGTCCGGGATGTCTCAGTTATATAAGCCAAGAAATTCTCCCTCCTATCCTTTTTGCTCAAGTTCGTTTAAGTTGGGCTTCTACCATCTACAATCACGGGAAGCCAAGCCAGAGTTTAACCAAGTCTAGGGCCCAAGTCAGCTGGCAGGTTTGTTTACTTGCCCCCTCCCCACCAATATTATTGCTGGTAACTAGAGCAGGGTCTTCAGAATGTTTTCTCTCTTGTGCCTTTTAGTTACGAGCCAAGGTCACAGTTCTTGGTTTTCTCCCTGAACCATGAGCAAAGATACGGCAGGACCTGAGGCTACTCTCAGACCAACGCGCATGGCCCCCAAATGGCTTTCCTGAATGCGATTGTCCTGTGGACACTTTCTTGTCCCACATGCTCCTTATAAAGACCCCTGTTTCTCAAAGGTCTTTCCTGAGATCCCTTTGAATCTTTTCTACCATTTTCCTAGTCTGGACAACAGAGACCACAGAAATATAAACATACACAATGTCCTGCAGAATCAACAGCTTTAAAAGAATTGAAAAAAAGAGGGGGGCTGGGGGAACAAAAGACTTGTTCCCATTAAATGTAAGTACCAAGCACTCTGAAAGGGGACTGCTGATATTTCTGGAGCCCTTATGTTTGATGTACTATCCCTATTTTACAGGTGAAGAACAGATGAAGAAACTGAGGCTCAGAGGTTAATTTGCTTTCCAACACAGAGCTGGGCAAATGCCTCCTCCTCTTCCTTCAAGGCCCAGCCAGTGTTGCCTCCCATGTGACCTGAAGCCTCCTTCCCGGAACCAGTGGCAGATCCTATCCGCCAGCACAAGGCTTAGCCTGGACAGGGCTGCAATGAATGCTTGCTGGAGTAAACACACGGACAATGGAGTCATGATGTGAACCCTGCTTGTTCAATTGTGAGACAGTGCTTCCCCCTCCCCCAGCTGCCTCCGAGCCTCCCTCTTGTTCTCCCTGGAGGGAGTCAGGCTGGGTAGCAGAAGTGGTTACAAGACCAGAGGGAGCATGGACAATGGTAATAAATATGTAAAATCCAGAATTCATTACATCCAGCTAATTCCAAATGCAAAAGACACCACAGCCTCTGAGACAGATCCCAATGAAGGAGTCTGATTTGTAACTGACAATTTGAAAAGTGGACCAGAATTGTTTGGTCTAAATCATGAAATCATTCTCTTCTTGATGGGCAAGATTAGTAAATACACAACCTCTACTAATTTGGGGCTCAAGGGCTTATCCCCCAGCCTGCCTCAGTTTTAGTTCTGTAAGAGACCCTCTGTGAGGTCCTTAGGGGGCCTCCCCACTCCATGTCCCTGGACTAGAGACCTCTGGACATGAACCTCAAATCTCCAAAGCAGAGGATGTAGTTCTCTTAAGGAGACAGCATTAAAGCAAGACGTTAACATTACATAAAGTAAACTCTGTCCTCTGGGGGAGAGATGCTCCACAAACCGAGATAAAGTGAGTATCCCTCATGCAGCGCGCTTGAAAACAGGCACCTTTGCGTGGTGCCTGCCTTCATCTATCATCCCCAAAGAAAGGGAGAGAGGGCCTGCCGAGCCACCCGGGAAAGACAGCTAATGCTTACAATTCGGCCAGGCAGGAGGTCTGCAAATGCTCCCCTCTAGCCTCCCACACTCAAAACATTTCCTACAGCGAAGGCTTCAAAGGTAGAGAAGCGAATAAAGATTTCCCCTCTGCCCTATGCCAGCTGAGAGAATATCTTCCTCTTCCCTCTGTTACACACACACACACCCACACACCTCAGACATGCACACATACAGCTGCAGGCGAGAACCAAAACCACAGACCTAGCTCGAATGGAGGGGACTATGTTTGAGACCACAGATAAAGGTCATGCCAAAAGCAAGTGATCTGAAGTTAGAAGTTCTAGTCCTATTCCCAAAGCTTACTATGATGAAAGGAGAGTAAGGGAGAGAGAGTTTAGGTGGAGGCACTCCGTGTGAGCCGCTAGCACAGCAGTGGCACACACAGGAAATGCTTCCATCCATGAATCCTGGCACTGAGTAGATGATCCTGACCAGGTCTCCACCACTAGCTGCAGGAAGCCTCATCCTTCGGCAAGAGCAGTGAGAAATGGCCTGAAGGGCACTGAACTTTTTCCTCGCCTAAGTCCCCCAACTTTTTCTCTATTAACTCTGCCTCAGTGGCATAAGCTCCACATAAATTTCTTCCTCTGCCTGTGGTACCGAAGGCCCCAGTTACAGCTTGTTGTTGTTTCACATAAAAGTCAAGTTTGGCTCTTATCAGTCACTAACACTAGTGAAAATTAGTTCATCCATTTGGTGTCTAAAAGCAGTGAAGGGCAAGTTTCTTTTATTAATAGGTGGTCAGGTGGCTTGGGAGTGGGGCTTGGGTTCAGTGGGACGAGGCTACTTTAGACACAGCACAAGCTGGTGTCAGTGAGATAACTGGAGAAACTCAGTCTCCTTATGGGCAAAATGGAAAAACATGGGCTGAACAGCCACAGCTAGACGGTGGGTTAGTAGCTGTTGTCAACACTGCTGGTGAAGGTGCTTTGTATGCTCCCTGCATGTTCTGATCCCAACCGACACCATCAGTAGTCACCTAGGTTAAAACACAGAAAACGCTGATAAAATCTGTAAAGAAGCTGGTGACAAAAAGGACCAGAAAAATTCTCAGGAGACTGGAACAATAGGCTGAAACTAACAAGTTGAGGTGTATTTGGGACAATTGTGAATTCCTACACTTTGGTTAAAAAAAATCATCTTTAGAAGTACTAGTTAAGGCCGGCCTGTTTTGAAAACAATTTCCATGGTAGGTGTACAAGGTGCAAAGTTTTATGTTTAATACATGGTTCAGCAATGGCCAGTGTAGGATATAGTTCAAACAAAAGAATAATGTGACCCACTACATTCACAGAAGTAGAAAATCCTGAGCTGTACTCAAGTGTGGTGGAGTCCATTAGAAACAGGAATATAATCAGCCAGGCAAGGTGGCTCACGCCTGTAATCCCAGCACTGTCGGAGGCGGAGGTGGGCAAATCACCTGAGGTCAGGAGTTCGAGACCAGCCTGGCCAACATGGTAAAACCCCGTCTCTACTAAAAATACAAAAAAAATTAGCCAGGCATGGTGGGGGGCACCTGTAATCCCAGCTACTGGGGAGGGTGAGGCAGGAGAATCGCTTGAACCCAGGGGACAGAGGTTGTAGTGAGCCAAGATCATGCCACTGCACTCCAGCCTGGGTGACATAGCAAGACTCCATCTAAAAATAAAACAAAAAAACAAAAACAAAAAAAACCCAGGAATATAATGTGAGTCACATACATAATTTTCAATTGTCTAGTAGCATATTAAAAAAAAACAAGGTAAATTAATCTTCATAATGTATTTTATTTTATACAATATATGCTATAATTTCAATACTTAATCGATATAGAAAATTATTAATGAGAGTTACATTGTTTTTTTCATCCTAGGCCACAGGAAACTGCTGTGTATTCCGCCTTTGCGGCACATCTCCATTTGGGTGAGGCACATTGCAAGTGCTCTGCAGCCACATGTAGCCAGAGGCCACTGTACTGAATGCGACAAGGCTGGAGTAGGGGTGGAGATAAGTCCACTGCACTGTGTTTTCAACAGAACCACATCCAGAATATCTGGTATTTCAGGTCTTTTAGGAGGGACAATGATAAACCAGAGCCTGGCTAAGACTATCTGAAGGACTGGGAGTGAGAATGCTTAGTGGAAAAGAACTGGATCCTTCTAGCACTAGTGGGGAAATCACCAGCAATGATCCGGTGTTATGTGGCTGCAGAGTGCAGAACTAGGACTAGGGCATGAAAACCGTGATGATGACATTTGGGCCCTTTTTAGAACGAGGTTCCCTGACACCAGAAGGAACGGTGTAGGCCAAAGCCAGAGAGCCTGCAAAAGAGGCTATCTGTGTGGATAGGAAGCTGATGTCCTCTCTGATCTGAGGCTCTGAGATGCTAAGTACAACATGAAGGAAAATGACTGGCTGCCTAGCCAACAAACCAGAATGTACACACCCAGAGACATTTCCTCCTTCAGGTAGTCTTCTGGGAGGTCAAGGCTTGTTCTGGCCAGCCTCACAGGTAATTCCAGTGGCTGGATACCAGCATTGTGGGGCCTTACTTTGCACAGCTGCTGCCTTCAAGGAGCTTATAAGTGAGGGTTTGCCATGAACGCTCTAGTATAATGTTAGCTCGCTGGGTCTCAGCTGACTAGTGAACAGAAAGAACAAGAAGAGTCTCTGAGCTCCTCCCCACTTACAGATCCTGTGTGACTCCTCTTCCTGCATCTCACAGAAAAAGAACATTTCCAGTTGTTCTCACGGACTTCAAGGCTAGAGGTCCTCCAGCCCATCCAGGACCCTGGGAGCCCTAGATCTCTCCAGCACTCTCCTTTGAATGTCTATCTACTAATCATCTCTACCTGAATGTGCTGTGTCAACATCAACGTGTCCCAAACCAAACTCCTTATCTCCTGTCCTCACCCTCCAACACACTCCTCTGTAACCCTAGACTTGGGTGGAGTGGGAGGGGAGTTTGCTATTGGGCCAGTTGGCTTTGTCTTTGACCACTGGGTGCTGGATCTTACTACCTTACGGGAGAGGGACACGTAACTCTAAAGAAACAGCTGGAAGAGAAGATTTCCGAGGGACTCCTTCGGAGCAAGAGAGGAAGACAGAGATGAATTCTACATAGAAAGCCTGAGAAGGCCTCTCAGAGATGGCTTCCTTGCCCTCCCCAGATGTTCACAGGGTTAACTGTGAGTTAGGCTCTGTGCTGGGCACTAGGGGCCACCAAGGACTCCAGCGTGGCTTCTGTTACTGAGGTGCTTTCAGCCTCATGGGAGAGACAGACAGGCACATGAGGGCACTGCCTGGCCCAGGTGTCAGGACAGAGGCTTGCTGGGTATAAAGGAGGCACAAAGGAAGAGAGGGGGTCACTCCCAGGCACACAGTCAGGAAGAGCTTCACAGAGGACCAGAGAGGGAGGGAAGCGTGTGCTGAGCCTTGACAGCCTGGCTGGGCAGACCACAGAGGGTGTTCTAGGCAAAGAGAATGCAGGTGGGAACAGCCCAAGGCACTCAGGAACATAGCTGCACCAGGGGACTTGGGGTGATGGGAGGAGAATGTGAAGGGAATTGAAAGTGGAGATCATGGGCCAGGTTGTGAAGGTCTTGGATGCCAGGCCAAGGAGTGAGACACCATCATATAGGGACTAGGGGACATAGGAGAGTTTTAGGATGAGATCTGTCAGGAGTAATTGTACACTTTTTTAATACAAGAATTTTTCTTGTTCTGCCTTCATTTTAGTAAAAACGAGGCATCATGGAGCTGGCAAATCATCTCTGCATCCCAAAGACAGTGCGACATGTGATAATGACTGTGAAGCGCAGCTAAGCCCGTTAGCAGGAATGACCAGGGAGTGAGAGGCAGCGCTGGAGCGTCACCCTCCAACATCGTCTCTTTGTTTGAGGATCACTAGGAAAGGAGCCATTAGAAAAACGCTAGCCTGGTAATAGGAGGGAAATGGATCTTGGCAGGGCTGTGTTACCCATTGAGAAATTAGCAAAAAACATTCAGGGAAGAAAGCAGGGGCTTCTGTGCTTACCCATTGAGGCTCTTGGGGAATAATGACACATGGTTACCACCTGAGGAACCCCTGCTGAGGCAGCTGACTTGCCCAGTGGTCTACTACAGGCTCAGGTGAGTAGGAGGGTCCTTCCCAGGAGGGGCAGTGATGCTCAGGCAGGGCTGGGATGCTCAGGCTCCTTGCAAGAGCTGATCCTCAAGTCTGAACCACTCCCCAGGCACTGTGTCAGGTACTAGGGATGGGGCCGTGACTAAGACATGGCTTCATCCTCAGGAAGCTCACACTCCCTGACATGGTGGCACTGCAGCCTTGAGGGAGGCAGGACAGACCTCATCACCCCCATTCCACATCTGTGGGCAACCAGGGAGGTTGGGGGGAGACTTGGTTTCTTTGTGAATCGATTCTTTGCTACTTTGCTTAGCATCAAGTTCCTCTTGTCATGGCAATCACTCAGAATACCGAGAGGGTGAAAGAGGATGGGCGGTGCAGGGGGTCCGGATGAAAACTCGGAGGGGTGGGAACTGCTATGATGCCAACTGACAGTGCCCAGAGAGCGGGGCCATCACACCAGAAATGCCTGCTCCATTGCCAGTTCTCTCAGATGTCAGACACTCCTTCATCCAGAAGACATCCACAGAGTGTCCGTTACAGGGAGTCCCTGCCCTATGCTCTTCCATCCAGTGTGGTGAAGAATCTCTAGTCCCCAGAGGAATTTGGCTTGGATCAGGGATCTGATTTCTGGGGGTCAAATTTGGACACTTTGCCCCTAGTGGTACCGAAGAATAGCCCGAGAAGCCCAGCTGCGGGTGATGAACTGTCACTCAGGGACTACGGGTGGAGGCTGCCAGGGCGGAGGGGAAGGCATGCACGCTGAAGCACCAGGGGACCATTGCTTGGACCGCCCCCGCCCCCCCCACCCCCCCATTGCTTCACCAATAGCTTCTGGCTCTCTTTCCTGAGAGCAATTTGAAAGAAAAGCAAACATCTTGGGAGAAGCTGGGATGATCTGTCTCCAGGACTCTAAAAAGACTCCGAGGTTTCTGGGGGGAAATTCTCTGCACCAGGGATGCTACATCCCAGGAAAACAGGGGTCTGGGCAAGTAGCCAGAGGCCCCCCACATTTCCTAGAGGAATGGCACATTCCCCTAGGAAATTGCTTTGAGTGGGCAGGGCTCAGGGTCTCTCAAATGACAGCTGCTTCAGTGTCAGGCGTTTTCATGTCACCTTGTACTGCTGGAAGAGGCTCCAAAGATGAGGCTGGATGGCCTAGAGCTTCCTACTTGCTAATAAAACTGACTTTTTTACACTGGCTGTCCAAAGGAACCTGGAGCAGTGCGAAGCATATGGGCCTGGAGTTGGCCTAATCTGAGTTTAACTCCTGGTTTTGCCATTCTCCGGAAGTCTGGAGGTCCTGGGAATACACCCGCACCCTCTTGGTTCAAACCTGGGCCATCTATGAAGCTGGCATGGTGGGGGTACGTCAGTTTCATAGATGAGACAACTGAGGCCAAATGACTTTTAAGGGATAGACCTAGGACTAGAAACCAGGACTCCTGATACTGAGTTCAAGATTTTCCAGAGCCTCTTAGGAGCCTTGGTCAGGGGTGGCTCAAGGTTACAGAACACACCCTTAAAAGTGCAGCTAAGAATACGATTTCCATCTGGTCCTCAGATGGATCTTTAAGCCAGATCATCCCTATTAAAGGAAACACAGTCTGATGATCCCATTTCCTGGCCTATGCACAACTGCCTACTCTGCCTAGAAGCCTTACCCCACCTTCTAACTATTCAATAAGCTCCTGCCTCACTTATTACCTCTTCCACTGAGAAGCCTTCAGGCCCTTTTTTTGTGCTTCTTTTTTTTTTTTTTTTTGAGACAGAGTCTTACTCTGTTGCCCAGGTTGGAGTGCAGTGGTGCAATCTCGGCTCACTGCAACCTCTGCCTCCCGGGTTGAAGCGATTCTCATGCCTCAGCCTCCTGAGTAGCTGGAATTACAGGTGTGTGCCACCACGCCAGGATAATTTTTGTATTTTTAGTAGAGACAGGGTTTTGCCATGTTGCCCAGGCTGGTCTTGAACTCCTGACCTCAGGTGATCTGCCCATCTTGGCCTCTCAAAGTGCTAGGATTACAGGCACGAGCCACTGCACCTGGCCTTTTGTACTTCTCTTGTATGTCTATCTATTACGACCCATCATTGTCTCTTTCTCTCTCTCTCTCTCTCTTTTTTAATGTCTGTTTCCCTCACAGGGCTTGAGGAGTTTGGGGACAAGGGGCCATGCCTTATTCACCTCTTTATCACCAGTAGCCAGCAGTGCTGGACACTGGGAGCCAAACGAATGTGTTGAGTGCACAGTCTCAGTAAATCCAGGAATTCTGAGAGCTGGGAATAGCTCCGAGAGGATGAGCTTTCATTAACACATGCAGCTCTTCCTGCCTTGGGTGGACATTCAAATGGCCCATGTGGCTAAGTCACAACACCACGAGTCAAAGGCCCACTTTCCTTCTCAAAGGAAACATTTAAAAAACCACGGGTGTTACAAATGGCCACTTTCTCCAGGATGAAAGACATCTGGGGGAGGAGGCAAAGAGGAGAGAGCAAAATATCCGGTCTGTGTGGTCACAGCCCATGATACTTCTACATCTTGAGAGAACCCACCGATCAATATGAAGCAAGTGATTTCTCAATTCCTTTAGAAGGACCGTAGGTTAGACTGTTAGATTCTTTTAAAGACAAGCAAGAATCCTGGTGTTACAGACTCCTCCAGTTCTTGTCCATCCCTTTTCTTCTAACTTCCCACACTAAGCTATCTTCATGGCCCATGACACGTATGGAAAGTAACTATCCAAGTATTTTAAAGCACTATTTTCCTATTGTTATAATGGCCCCAATAAGGGCACCATTGTTCCTTAGCGGTATACACGCTTCATTCTAGTAATTAGCTGTCAGAGAGGACCCGACAGCAGCCTAATGTTGTCCGCTCAAATCATATTAATGAAATGCAATCCACTCAAATGTCCTGAATGCATATCTGTAATTGCGTTAAGCAGAGAGGCTGGGGACATCAGGATCAAACTTCAGTCTCTGAACAGAGCATTACGATCAAGCACATTAATCCATTATTTCTTCAGAATCTGACAGCCAATTAATATACCCGGCCTTCATACACCAGGCAAAGGATTGATGTCCCTGTCATGATTTTGTTTTTAAAAAAACCATTAAAATGACTGTTTGTACTCAGGGATGTCAAAGTAAATGCTCGGTGTAATGTTTCTAATCAAAATCAATTGTTCAAAGGTGCAAAGGTAAGAAACAAACTTTGGAGGAGCATTGTCATCGCTTCCAAAAAAGGAGATTTAAAGATCTGAAAGTCTCACTGCTTTTCCTGGTGCTTTTAACAAAAAAGTAGCTAAAATTAAGTACTAGTCAGAGTTCAAATAACTCAGTTCTGGCAAGTGATTTTGAAGAGGACATGCATGGTAAGGGTTTTTATTTTTATTTTTAACACAGACAGGTCTTCATTTCAAAGATTTCACTGGTATTTACAACTAAGCATATAAATACCCAAAGCGAGACTCCCCAGTCCTGAGTTTTCCTGCTTCACTTCACAGAACACACTTTGTTAATTACCAAAGCCGCCGTCCACAAATTAGAACTTCTGCTGGACTGGGAAGGCAGAAATGAGAATAAATACCTCTTCAAATCTGCAAATCTGCAGAACTGCGCAAATGTCCTGTGAATTGGACCCACTTGGAAGAGTGTGTGGGTCAGCGGCGCATTCAGGACTGTGATAAAATTTAATTAGAAGCTGCTATTGGGACACCGTTATTGATGCGCTGGTGCACGTAGGGGGAAAACCGCAGCCTGTGTGCTGCCGGTGCCCTTGGTGGGAGCTGTCTTCATGGGGCTGCTCACATAGTGCTGAAATCAAACTCACTGGTCATACTGCCCACTGTCATTTTGGGTTGAGGACCAGAATGTGCATTTCTGGGCTTCCCCAAATCTGGACCCTGTCTGTTCCTACCACTCCCTATCTCCCCTGGTATGTTCCAGCCACACAACACCGCTGCTGCTTACCTCCGTGACTGGGTCCCTACACAAATTTCCTTTGAGTGACAACTTTTAACATGAACCCAGGCATCCCTGTTCCAGGCTAAGTTTGATGTCTTCTGTGGGGCTCCACAGTCCCCATCAGGGCAGCACGGACCACGCAGTGTTGGAAGTGTTTGCATCTACAGCCGACTTCCTTTACTCAAGTGTGCACATTTAGAACTTAGGGATGACTGCCCAACACAGGGCCAGGCACAGTGCAGTGACTCAGAAAACGCTTCCTGAAGCTGACAGAGCACGAACAATTGTAAGGCTCTTTTATTTACTTATTTTTTAAGAGATGAGGTCCCACTTTGTCACCCAGGCTGCTGGAGAGTAGTGGGCATGATCATGAGTTGCTGTAGCCTCAAACTCCTGGGCTCAAGGGATCCTCCCAGCTCAGCTCCCCAAGTAGCTGGGACTACAGATGCACAACACCATGTCCAGCTAAATCTTTCTTTTTAATTTTTATAGAGATGGGGTCTCACTATATTGACCACGCTGGTATCGAACTCCTGGTCTCAAGTGATCCTCCTGCCTCAGCTTCCCAAAGTGCTGGGATAGAAGGGCATGAGTCACTGTGCCTGGCCATTTCTAAGACTGTTGATATAAACTGCTAAGTGACTTCAACACTCCTATCAGTAGCACAGAAGAGCCTTATGAGCATTATTTCAACCCAAAAAACTACGTTAGCACTATCCTCATCTATCTTCTGTTTCACCATATAGAAATACAGGCTATTTCTAGTTTTATTTCCACAGTCCAATCTCTCTTCCATCCAAAAAAAAAAAAAAAAAAAAGAAAAAATCTATCATTCTACTCCTCAAGTAAGGCTCAAACCTTAGGAAATGGGACACTGATTTTATAAGCAAAGCCACAAAAGTAGCAGTTACTTCATCAACCCAGACCCCATGCTAGCAGAGAGAAAGGTTGTAATTACTGTGCAAGGAGCCTTAAGAATGTGTGTGGAGATGCACAGGGATGAAGAAAGATATGCGCAATTTTAGGGCTCATGTCAGAAAGATACTTGTAATAGAAGAATTTCCATGCTGACAACTAAGAGATAGCTTAAATATGTAAAGCCTTGGGTGAAATAGCCACTGGGGAATTCTAATTATAAAGAAGAGTTCTGTACAACATAGGAGGGTGGGAAAAATGGAGGAACGCTTCACATTTATAGGGTCCCTATTATGTGCACTTGGTACAGACTAGCTTTCTACACGTTCTCTCATTTAGTCTTTAAGACCATCCCTGTGGGGAAGGAATTCTTATTTCTGTCTTACTGAGGAGGCTCAGGGAAGTAACTTGTATAAAGAGCAGAACTTGTCCAAGATCACCAGCGTGCTGGTCAACAGCTGAGCTTGTCCAACATCAGCAGAGCGCTGGTCAAGATCAGAGCTGGGATTTCAATCCAGGTCTCTCTTATCTCTAAGCCCATTCTTTTACTCCGTACCATGTCTTACCAAAGGTCAACAATTTTTTTCTTATGAAAAGAGTTTCAACTACCATTAAAGCCAAACACTATTCAAAATATCTGGGAGCTTGGAAGAAGGGGCACAGTAAAGATGGGGGCCAGGGCTTTGGGGTCCAATGGGCAAGTGTAGTCCCTTATTAGATGCAATTTTGGGCAAATCACTTAACCAGTCTCTCTCTCTCTCTTTTTTTTTTTTTCTTGAGACGAAGTCTCGCTCTGTCTCCCAGGCTGGAGTACAGTGGCGTGATCTCGGCTCATTGCAATCTCCACCTCCTGGGTTAAAGTGATTCTCCCACCTCAGCCTCTCCAGTAGCTGGGATTACAGGCACACACCCCCATGCCTGGCTAGTTTTTGTATTTTTAGTAGAGACAGGGTTTCACCATGTTGGCCAGGCTGGTCTTGAACTCCTGACCTCAAGTGATCTGCTCACCTTGGCCTCCTAAAGTGCTGGGATTACAGGCATGAGCCACTGTGCCCAGCCTTTTTAAAAAAATCTTTTCTTTTTTGTTTGAGACTGAGTTTCACTCTGTTGCCCAGGCTGGAGTGCAGTGTCGTGATCTTGGCTCACTGCAAGCTCCACCTCCCAGGTTCAAGCTATTCTCCCGCCTCAGCCTCCCGAGTAGCTGGGATTACAGGCACACGCCACCACGCCTGGCTAATTTTTGTATTTTTAGTAGAGAGGGGGTTTCACCACGTTGGCCAGGCTGGTCTTGAACTCCTGACCTCAGGTGATCCACCCGCCTCGGCCTCCCAAAGTGCTGGGATTACAGGCGTGAGCCAGCAGGCTCGGCCTCACTTAGCCATTCTCTCAATACTTGATTTCCTCATCTGAATTATAGGAAAAAGACCAGAATATCATAAAGGGTTGTGGGGAGGAGCTAACGTACTTAGCAAATGGCATATGGTACACGGCAGTATTGCTTACTTTTCCCCCAGCCCTTGCTGAGCACCAGGCAGCGCTCTCATCACTTTATATATATTAACTCAACCCTCACAACAACCCCAAGAGGTAGAGATGATTACAATTCCCATTTTGTATGACGAGACAAAGCACAAAGATATTAAAAACTTACCAAGGACACTAAGGGCTGACAGTTGGAGCCTGCAATTTACCACCAAACCCACACACTTCACCACCATCTTCTCTTGCTTATGGTGGATGGTTATGACAGTGGTGTTGATGTTGGAAATTCATCCTTCAAGGCTCAGCTCAGGCATCTTTCAGGGAAGTGCTGCCGAGCAACCTCTCTACCTCTCTGCTGGCTGAGCTGGCTGCTCCCACAGCTCTTCCAGCTCACAGCAAACGCTCCTGACTCCTCTACCTGTCTATGCGCACCTGGCAAGCAGGATCTGGTCCTCTCCTCTCTGTACGCTTGGCACCCAGCACAGAGCGAGCATCCTGCCACTGCCGAATGAATCGATGAGCAAGGAAGCATGGGCTCCCTTCACACTGGGCAAAGGAAAGCCCCATACCCCTTTGGGCCAGTCTACATAGGGGTTTAATTACTAACTAAAGATAACTAGTGAGTACTGGCCTTAATACCTAGGTGATGAAATGATCTGTGCAACAAACTTTCACATGTACCCCTCAACCTAAAATAAAAGTTAAGGAAAGTCTAAAAATTCACTTATTTTTTCCCAGGTTCCATTGTTTGAACTATTTTAAATGAAGCAGGCCACCTGGATATGCCATGATCTTTGTCTCAAAATGAACAAACACTTGTAAATGTCATTCAGAGAAGACAGATACAAAAGCCCTTCATAGGCCACCACGTCTCAGGATTCCAATCACATCAGCTTGGCAGATAGGGTGGAATTAGATTTTTCTTAAAAGGAAACTGAGGCAACAAGGGTACCAATTTCAAGCTGTCAATGTGTTCTGCTATTGTTCTGAAGTGAATCTTCAATATTCAGTCCAAGAAAGAAAAATGAAATTGTCAGGCATTTCCCCCCTTCATTGTCTGGTCTATGAACTCCTACTCATCCCTTAAAACCCACTGTTGACATAACACCTGTGAAGCCTATCCTGCTCTCTCAAATGGAGTTAATCTCTCCCCCTTCTGGGTCACTTGAACAGGCTTCTATTTGCACTTAACACCTGCACTGAGAGTTCTCCACATGCCTCTCCCTCTTAGCATGAAGGGCAAAGACAGTGTTCTGTTCACTCATGTTTCTAGCTCAGTGCCAGGATGAGGGTAGGAGCTCAGTAACACACAATGAATTGAATGCAAAAACGCTGTCACACAAAGACAGAACCATACTCAAATCTGGGTGTTTCATCTCCAGTATCAAGGGCAGGATCTAACCAGTGGGCTCAACTTAGCTCAGAGTGCTAGAGGGTTGCTGCATCAAAAATAATGTCTACTAACTTTCTTTTTTGTCCAATTTTTAAACTGTGTTAAGATACATATAGCATAAAATTTACCGCCGATTATTTTTAAGTGTACGGTTAGTTCAGTGATATTACATGCATTCATACTATTGTGTAACCATTATCACCATCTATCTCCAGAACTCTTTTCATCTTATAAAACTGAAATTCTGTATGCCTGAAATAATAACTCCCCATTTCCCTCTCCTCCCAGCACCTGGCAACCACCCGTCCACTGTCTGTCTCTATGATTTTGACTACGTTCCTCGTACAAGTAGAATCATATACTATTCGTTCTTTTGTGACTGGCTAAATGTATGTAGCATAATGTCCTCCAGGTTCATCCATGATGTAGCATGTGTCAGAATTTCCTCTCTTTTTAAGGCTGTGCAATATTCCATTATTTGTATATACCACATTTTGTTATCCACTCATCTGTGGATGGACACCTGGGTTGCTTCCACATTTTAGCTATTGTGAATAGTGCTGCTCTGAACATGGTACCAAATATAACATGGGTATACAGATATCTCTTTGAGACCCTCCTTGCTTTCAGTTCCTTTGGGTATATATTCAGTAGTGAAACTGCAGGATCATATGGCGACTGTATTTTTAGTTTTTTGAGGAACCATCATACTGTTTTCCACAGCAGCCATACAATTTTACATTCCCATCAACAGTACCCAAAGGTTCTGTGACGGTTAATACTGAGTGTCAACTTGATTGAATTGAAGGATGCAAAGTATTGATCCTGGGTGTGTCTGTGAGGGTGTTGTCAAAAACGATTAACATTTGAGTCAGTGGGCTGGGGAAGGCAGATCCACCCTTAATCTGGTGGGCACCAGAATCTAATCAGCTGCCAGTGAATATAAAGCAGGCAGGAAAACGTGAAAAGGAGAGATGGGCCTAGCCTCCCAGCCTACATCTTTCTCTCGTGCTAGATTGTTTCCTAGCCTTGAAGATCAGACTCCAAGTTCTTCAGTTTTGGGACTCAGACTGGCTCTCCTTGCTCCTCAGCTTGCAAACAGCCCATCGTGGGACCTTGTGATAGTGTAAGTTAATACTTAATAAACTCCCCTTGATATATATATATATATATCCTATTGGTTCTGTCCCTCTAGATAACCCTAATACAGGCTCCATATCTCTGTCTCTATCTCCTATTAGTTCTGTCCCTCTAGAGAACCCTGACTATAATACAGGCTCCATATCTATGTATCTATATCTACATATATATCTCCTGTTAGTTCTGTCCCTCTAGAGAACCCTGACTAATACAGGCTCCATATCTCTATCTCCTGTTAGTTCTGTCCCTCTAGAGAACCCTGACTATAATACAGGCTCCATATATCTATATCTATATCTATATCTATATCTATATCTATATCTATATCTATATCTGTATCTATAATCTGTATCTATATCTATATCTACATCTACATCTATACCTACATACATATGTCCTGTTAGTTCTGTCCCTCTAGAGAACCCTGACTAATACAGGTTCTAATTTCTGAGTCCTTTTTAACACTTGTTATTTTCTGCTTTTTTAACAGTAGCCATCTTAATGGGTGTGAGGTGGTATCTCATTGTCATTTTGATTTGATTTCCTGAATGATTAGTGATGAACATATGCTTATTGGCCATTTGTACATTTTCTTTGGAGAAATATCGAGTCAGGTCTTTTGCCTATGTTTGAATCAGTTGTTTGTTCTTCTGTTGTTGAGTTTTAGGAATTCTCTATATAGTCTGGATATTAATCCCTTACCAGATATATGCTTTAAAAACATTTTCACCCATTCTGTGGGTTACCTTTTTAAGCTGTTGACATTGTCTTTTTGATAGACAAAATTTTTAAGTTTTCACGAAGTCCAATTTGTCTAGTTTTTCTTTCGTAGCCTGTGCCTTTGGTGTCATAGCCAAGAAGCCATTGCTAAAACCAGTGTTGTGAAGCTTTTGCCCAATGTTTTCTTCCACAGGTTTTCATAGTTTTAGGTCTTAAATTTAGGTCTTGATCTATTTTGAGCCCACTAACTTTCTAACATGGCTACAGAGAAACATTTCTGAGCAACATGAATAACTTTCTAAAAATTATTTAGGGGGAGTAGTGAGCAGACAGACTGAAGCTCAGTTCCCAGCTTTGCAAGATCTAGCCGTGACCATGGCTGCTATGATGAAGCCTTAGTTTGCTCATTGATTTAGCAGGGATAATACCACTCACCTCTTAGGCTTTTTGGGGAGAGTACATTAAATATCATTATGTCAGGTGCTTCACATAATACCTGGCAGGTGGTCAGTACTTTGAGATGGAGGTTATCTATGGCATGCTATCTACAGAAGCGCAGTGTTAAGATGATGGATTTAGGAGTTAGTCAGATGGATTTGAGACCTGAATATCGGCCATGTGACCTTGGCATAGTCAACTACTCTCTTTATGCCTCTGTCTCCTTATTCATCAAAGTGGAACAACAGCAATATCTTTTTAGATGGTTTCAAGGAATAGCTGGGATTTAAGAGTACTTCGCACAGCCCCTGGCACTGGTATGCCCTCAACAAATGGCTTCAAAGAGCCATGGAAATCTTTAACATCAGTCTTCATCTTCTGCCTGCAACCTCTTAACACTCAGCCCATTCCTGTAACAGCCACCAATGTTATCTATGAGCTCTTGAAAGGCTGCCAGGCAGATGACTTTAAATAGCAGCATCTGGCCAGTCTTGAGCTCATCGGACTCATATCAGCATTGAGAAGGTGTAGATTACATTCAGAGGAGATTCTCCTTGAAATGTACCCTGAAAAACTTCAAGTGCAACTAGATGTCTAATGCCTGATACTTTCTGATACTATGACATCTTCCCTTCCCATTTCCCACCCCTGTAAGCCAGCATAGTCTTTCTAAAATGCTGATTGGATTCTGTGTTTCTAATGACTAGAGCTCCAGTGCATCTCCCCATCACCAACAGGTCTTCTGCCTCAGGAGGGCTTGATGGTCAATGAGTCTGAGACACACTGGGTTAAGCCAAGTTCAGTCTGGGCAATGGCTGAGGGTCCTGTCGGGTCTTTATCATTCCCTGTGTGCTTCTGACAGGGGAACTGAGTCATCTGTACTCCCAGGGTCTTGGCTCTTTTTATTCAAAGAATACCCATTTCTACCAGTTTGAAAAACATTGGCCATACTCCTTTGAAAGGAACTTCTATGATTTTGAGGTTTTTCACAAGCCTTCCTTTCTGGTTTTATCGTTCTCTTTGCTTCTTTCTCAGCCCACTTCCATGTTGCAAGCACACAGAAATGATCATTTTGCCCCAGTAGGCTGTGCCGTCTATTCTTGAGCATTTCAGCCTGGAATGAGTTGCCCTTCGCCATCTGGTGAAACTGCACTCGCCCTTCGAGGTCCGGCCAAAATATCCCCTCCTCTGGGACACCTGCCCCTCACCTCATCTCACCTACCCTACCCTGTTGTACTTTAACAAGGGATGACTTCTTGACTCTCTTTTCACTCCCACTGGGAGGTAAGCTCCTGGAAGGCAGGACCATGAATGGTTTGTCTTTGTATACCTGACACTAGGCCTGCATGGGATGCATGCTTATAACATTGACCAAATGCTCACAGAACATCAGAAGGAGCCACTGGAAAATGACAGAGTGTTTTTAAGTCTGATTTAAATGTCTTAGGTTTTATACAGTTAAAAAAATTTTCATTTCTCAGAATATAAATCCTTAGCATCTGACTACAAATTCTTACTGGATTTCAGAACATCATGTACTTTCTGCTCTACTGAATACAGAATCTGAGGGAGGCAGAGCCATGGGTCTTTGGAGACCTGCTGACCCCGTGCTGTCATTTTAAAGATGAAGAAACTGAAGCCCAGAGAAGAGAGGGGCTCAGGCAGGGCCGGCACTCCTGATGCCCAGGCCAGCAGTTCCCTACAGCTCCGTGGACTACCGAGGCGATTCTTCAGGGGCATGGAGGTGACCAATCAGGGCCTCACAATCCAAATGCCTCCCCATGCCTAGCTAAGCTGAAGAGAACTTCTCCATAATGACACCAGCATGTTCTGCTTGGTAATTATGGACCCAACAGTCACGATGAACCACAGCACATACAGAAAAGACTAAAAGAAAGCGGCGACAGCATGACACAAGAACCCACCCCCCTTGTAAAAGAAGAGTTTTGCTGGTGTTCACTCTTAATGTTAAATGATGAAGTCTTTAGACAGTCACATATTTCTGCAAGATAACTCTGAAGGAACTCTGTGATAATTTGGCATCAATATCCAACTTATGTTACCTAACATATTTTAGCAGCTACAACTCCCTGCGTGAGATATTCTATATGGACAGATCTATGGTGACTGGTAAATTACAATATGTACAAGTACAAATGCTTCTAGGAAATGGGGCTTTATGTAAATATGTGATATTTTGTACAGAATCCATGCTACTTACTTACATACACAGGTTGCTATAGTGGAGATGTAAACAGATATACCTTGGAGAAGATAATGTTTGTCTTTAAAGTGACTTGGGCTTATTTCTTCTTTAAACAATGGATTGCGAAGTGGGATTCACAAGCACCCTCCACATTTTGAGGCATGTAGGCAACATAGCTTTAAAAGAGTTAACATATCCCTACCAGAAGTCCTAACAAATTGAATCTTATTTAATTAGATATTGTATTTGGGGGGAAAAATGAAATAAAATTCTTTCATTAACTAAACCAAACTCCCTTAAAGGCAACAATATGTTCCTCTCTGTCAGGACAGAATGGAATGAAATCTTTATTTTAATTGGGGTCAGATGAGGAGCCATTTGGCTTCAGATGCTTTGTTTATCAGCCCTGAGCTTTATGGCTGAACCGGAACGTGAAATATTCCATTACACAACCGTTCCACTTAAAAGCCCACTTTCCCAATGATTTTTCATATGTTAAATGCTGTAAATATAGCCCAAACTAGCTTTGAAATTTAGAAATAGAATATTTAAAGGTCCCCCAGCGACACGAGGCTCTCGGATGGCCTTGGGTCAGAGATGCTATTTCTTCTCTTCAACAATGTGGCCTCCCTTAGACAAGTGCCCTGTGATCAAGAGGAGCAGGCTAGGAATGCCATCCTCTGTGCCGCTGCTCCTCAACGTGAGTGAGTGTGCCCCCTTCATGCGCCTGAGCCGAAAGTTTCCAGAAATGACAAGCATTCACCAAACACCTCCGAGAGCCCACACAGTATGGTGATTAAGAGCAAGGACTTTGGAGCTAGACATTTTGCATTAGAATTCTGACCTTAACGCTTCCTAGCTGTGTTACCTTGGGCAAATCAATTAACTTTTCTGTGCTTTAGTTTTTTCATCTGCACAACAGAAGAAATAATATTATTTACCTCACAGGGTGGTTGTGAGGATTAAATGAGTAATATGTATAAAGTGCTTTAATTAGTGCCCCGCACAGAGTAAGCACTATTTAAGAATTATTGGCCAGGCAGTGGCTCACGCCTGTAATCCCAGAACTTTGGGTGGCCGAAGTGGGCGGATCACTAGGTCAAGAGATCGAGACCATCCTGGGCAACATGGTGAAACCTTGTCTCTACTAAAAATACAAAAATTGGCTGGGCATGGTGGCGTGCACCTGTAGTCCCAGCTACTTGGGAGGCTGAGGCAGGAAAATCAATTGAACCTGGGAGGCGGAGGTTGCAGTGAGCCGAGATCGTGCCATTGCACTCCAGCCTGGTGACAGAGTGAGACTCTGTCTCAAAAAAAAAAAAAAAAAAAAGAATTATTACTATGATGATTATTAATAAGTGTATCCACATTTATCCTCATAACAACTTACAGAGATTAGGGTAATTATGACTGTTTCACAAACAAGGAAATAGGCTCAGAGAGATTAAATTACCTGTACAGGGTCACATAGCCAGAAAGTCACAGGAGTGGGGTTGAACCCACGTTTGTCTTCAGTCCAGGGTTCTTCCCACTAAAAGATGTTGCTTTGAGGGCAAACAGAATAAACACATATTCAAGCTTCAGAACCCAGAGATGGCTCAAAATTTCCTTATGCTCTTTCAAAAAAAGGCTGAGCACAGTGGCTTAACGCCTATAATCACAGCACTTTGGGATGCTGAGGCAGGCAGATAACTTGAGGTCAGGAGTTTGAGACCAGCCTGGCCAACATGGTGAAACTCCGTCTCTACTAAAAACAATACAAAAATTAGCTGGGCATGGTGGCACGTGCCTGTAATCCCAGCTACTTGGGAGGCTGAGGCACGAGAATAGCTTGAACCTGGGAGATGGGGGTTGCAGTGAGCTAAGATTGTACCATTGCACTCCAGCCTGGGCGACAGAGTGAGACTCCGTCTCAAAAAGACAAAGAAAGAAAGAAAGAAAAGAAACATAATATTTTTACACGGGTAACTGTGCTAAGAGGAACAAGTTTGTAACCACTACTGTTTTTCTTATGAGATCTAGAACTTCTGGCCAAAAAGGAATTCTAAATAGATCTTATTATATACAAAAGGATGACCTAAGTCATCTGATGTAGTAAATGATCTGAATTTTAAAGTTTGCATCTTTATAATCACTGAGGCTAACAATAGTTATAATTAGCAGACCAACTCATTCATTAGGCAGTTATGTGCAAGGTTCTAGGCTGAGAGCCCTTCCAGATATGTGAGATTGCAAGTTCTCCCTCCCAAGTGGACTAACGCAGAAAATTTTGACATAAGAATTACTTTTTGCTGGGCACAGTGGCTCACGCCTGTAATCCCAGCACTTTGGGAGGCCGAGGGGGGCAGCTCGCTTAAACCCAGGAGTTTGAGACCAGTCTGGGCAACATAGCAGGACCCTCATCTCTTAAAAAAAAAAAGAAAATTAGCCAGGCGTGGTTGCAGACTCCTGCAGCCCTCAGCTACTTGGGGGGCTGAGGCTGTAGTGAGCCATGATCAGGCCACTGCACTGCAGCCTGGGCAATGGGAGTGAGAACCTATCTCAAAATAAATAAATAAATAAATAAATAAATAAATAAATAAATAAATAAATATTTTTTGTCTTAAAATTACTAGTGTTCAGAGAGTTAAAAGACAGTTTCCATTGCTACTGTGAAGCTTTGACTTTATTCAGTTCCTCTTAAAATGCAATGACTCAGAAAACAACTTGCTTTTTATCTTTCAAGTTCTAGCATCAAAATCCATCTAGAGTTTCAGTATTCTTTTTCAAGCACATCGGCAATGGGTTAACGGTGACATTATCTGACAGCTCCCAGATAACACAGGCAAAGAGAGATGGGACTCATCAAGAAACACTGCCTCAGCTAGACTTAGTAAGTCCAGAGCCAGTGTTATACAAGACAAGGCTCCTAAAATGAAACTGGAAAAGTAGCAAAAGTTTTGGCAAAAAGCACATTTTTAACTTTCGTTTTTGGTGATGACAACGGGATCATATTGTCTGGACCTGATAGGACAGAGTCAAATTCCACTGTGTCTTTGCCATTTGCATTCATACATGCTTACAGAAAATACAGCCATTTTAAATTAAATGCATTATTCATGGTTCGTAAATTCTAAGACGACACCCATGAAGATATCTCTAAGCATTTTCCCATCTTCTGTGAAATGTGCTGTTCTAGAAACTGTAATAAAATGAGCTGTTTCTGCAACTTCACAGCAGGTATTTTGATTTGATGATAATCACTTTTCTTTACAATTTTCTTGTAATTGTGCCATGATCTTTTGACAAATAAAAAAAGACAAGTGGACATCCACATGTATGTAATTCGCTAATTGCACATCTTCAGTGAGGAAAAATGCTTGTTTTAAAAGTTATTCTCTTAACCACAGAGTTCAAAGTGAACGTGGCATGAACATCTAAATAAATATCAAGGAAGTGTCAAAGGTAACTGAGGAGAGATCAGGTGAAGTGTGAAGTGTTAATTGTATCTAAAAAAAAGTATAAAAGAATAGAGGGAAAAGACAGATATACTGAACTCCCAATTATCATAATGTTGTCTTTTTCCTAACACATTTTCAAACTTGAAAAGAACACTGAAGCCAGAGGAATTCAGAGCAGAGTACCCCCGGCTGTGTCCTCCAAATATCTCACACTCTGTGTGCACACAGTTTATTTAAATACAAAATAAAATTATGACTTACAAAATGCACATGTACGTCACCATACAAAATCAGCCTCTAGAAGGCACCGTGAAGGAATGGAACGTGAAACGAAGAAGGAAAGAAAGAGAGAGGAAGAGGCCCTGTGCCTCTGCTTGATCTGATATACTAGGGGCACTGTCTTAAAGGTGAGCAGGGGATGGCTCACATGATCATCCTCACACTCAAACACAAGCCCGTACACACAGAGCAGCTGCAAAATTAAGATGGCTCATGGATCCTGAATGTACTGTGGACAAATTTTGGCTCTGAGGGAAAAGAAGCGAGGCAAACAAGGCTTCGCAGAAGATGTTCTCACCAACAGAAAGCACGAGATGGGACACCTGGCTTTCCTGGACAGTACATGGAGTTGGAGAGTCAGACAGGTCTGTCTTCTAAATTGCCACTTGCTAGCTGACTAAGCCTGTCTGAACCTCAGGTTCTGTAAAGAGCGAGGAGAAACACTGGGAAGGGCTGCTGGGAGCATTAGGGGTCATGTAGCATAGCATCTTACACGGGAGAGGTGCTCTTGCACCATCTTCCTTTATGGCCTCGTTTTGGAGCCTTCTCTCTGGGTCACAGATGGATGGCACATCCCCAGTGAACATGCAAGAAAGGTCACTTGCATTTTCAGTCCTTTACTACTCTTGGGTGGCACCAAGCAAGCCCCTCAAATTATAGAAGAGCCTGAACATGAGATGAGAGCTTTCCAATTCTCCAGCTCCAGGCCAGACTTTCCTCCTGAACTGCAAGACCTGTTCTATCCATTGCATGCTGGATGCTTACACTTGGAGGACCCACATGTTTCTCAAACTCCACACTCCAATCCTGAACACTTCTTTCCCCCACCCTTTGGCCTGCTGCATTCTTGACCTCAGGCAAGGAAATCTCCACTGACTGACTCATTGGATTCTATGACCAGGGTCATCTCCAATGCCTCTATCTCCTTCTCCTTATGAGAAGTTGCCTACCTCAGATGAACCTACCTGTAAGGTGTCGACAAGACATCTCTGCCTCCTCATGCCTTGTCATTCCTCTCGTGGACGAGAAAGCTGTCCCCTTCAAAGACTTGGCTCAAAAATACAGAGTAATGTCCTATGACTGCACTGCCCGCCATGGCCCCAGCAGTGTGGCCTGCCCTGTGAGTCGCACCTTCCCACTTCTCTGCTGTAGCCCAGGAAAACACAGTCGCTACACAACCTCCTCCTCATCTCTCACCACCCTGGAGTTCCTCAAAGGCAGAGACAACCTCTTATTGGTCCTCGTGCTCCTTGTATTACCCCAGAGCTGGACCCAGAGTGGGTGTCTAGGCAAGTGGGTTGAACCTGTTGATTACATCCTTATACATGTTATGCGGTCATATTAACTCATCTGATAAAGGGAAATACAGAATAGAATGATCAGTGTGAGCACACATGGGCACATCCGCAACTGTGTCCCACCACAACAGGATACAGAGGGGAAACATTTGTGTGGCCCTTTCCATTTTAAGCAGCATGTATGCACCTGCCATTTTTTGTGAATAGCAGCCACATGAGATGGGCAGAGAAGGGACTGGTGTTCCCATTCTACAGGTGAGGAAGTTTGGAGGAGGAAAGTGACCTGTATGGGGGCACACAGCACAGGTGGTAGAGTGAGATGTGACCCAGGCCTTTTAGACTCCATACCACAGGCCATCCCCTGCCATGTCACTCTCTGCAACTAGAAATGCAGAAGCCTCAGTTCCTGCTCACAGTTCAGCCAAAGGTACCCACTGCTTCCAAGGATAGGAGATGTGGCCTTGACGCTTTCTTAACACAGAAGGTGGAGGAGCAGAAAGGGGATGCTTTACACTAAAATAAGAAAACATTCCTAAAAACAGGAGCATTTCAAAGATGGAAAGGTTGCTTCAGAAGGAAGTAAGTTCCCTGGCACCAGAGGTATGCAAGAGAAGCTGGAAAGCCTCATGGGAGGATGTTGTAGGGGAGACTCGAGCATGGAATAGGCAATAAGGCCACACAATCCTTCCAGTCTTGGGATTCTCAGATGCAAAATGTTGCTTAGGAAAACACTGTGACCTCAGAACAGGCCCAGAAGCAGGCTGTGCAGAGGCCAGCTACATTCCCCTCCTTCTTCTGATTCCCAAACCTCCATGCATCCCTCAAGGCCCCAGATATCCCCACTCCTAGGAAGACTTCCCAGAGTCCCTCTCTGGGTAGGGACTTCTGCCATGCTTCCACAGTCCTATGCAGGTAACTCTTCAGTTAAGGGCTCAGATGTCTGAGGCCTTCGAACTTGGGCTCCAGTCCTGGCTCTGGCATCAGAAGGGTGGCTTTGGGGAAGCTACTTCACTGTCCAGAGCCTAGGCTATGGTGAGGATCTGAGGGCTAACACAGTGGGGGTGCTAGGTGCCATGTCAGGCACAGAGTCAGTGCTCAGGAAGCACCTGCTGCCACAGTGCACAGTGCAGTTGCCTGTTGCACGGGACTAGACTGTGCTGGGAACAAGAAGCATGTCCGATTTAACTCAGAATCCCTGTCTCATCCCCAGCACAGGGCTGAGGACAGCAGCTGCTCGGTCACTGTTGGCTGAGGATGGTGAAGTTAGCAATCAACTGACCACCATAGCAGCAGCGCAAGGCCTGGCTTCAGGGCTGGACACTTATGAGCTCTGAATGCCAGAAAAAAATCATCTCATATTTCCACTCCTCAGTTTCTCCCATTGAAAAACGTGACTGATGCTAGTATTTGCACCCCCACCCCCTTCCAGTTTTCCGTGAGCATTACAGAAGGCTTTGTGAACCACAGAGTGCCAAGCCAACAACAGTTACTGAATGTTGCAGCGCCAGGCGGGAATGGGGACAGGAGAGACAGAAAAGCTGCAGCCCAGCTTGGCTGGGGGTTGCGGGGATTGTCTGTGGTCCAGTGTCCCTTGGCTCCCAAAACAAAACCCAGCAGTTATCAGGGTCTCGTGACTTGAGGGTCTCCACTCTGCTTACATGTGGAAGCCGTGTGCAGTCAATCACAAGGGGAACCAAAATCAGAGAGGAAAATGACAAAGGGAGAGAGGAGAAGAATACAGAGGATCGAGTAGGTCACCGTGTTCCTGGAAACTAAAAGCTCCAAACAAGAACCAGCAGAATGGCAAAAAGGCAAACAGGTGATCAAAGGCAAAAGAACAAAATGCAGGCCAGGAAGTCAGTGCCAAAGAATTGATTAGTCAAACATATGAATCTCTCATGCTGCAGCAGAAATATCACAGCCCCGGCTCCTCACTGTGGAGCCCTCTCCTCATAATGGGAGATATGAAGAGGCCGGGGAATAAAGCAACTTTCATTTTTCCTCCGTGAACGCAGAGGGCCAGGCCCCATGAGGACCTCGCCTTGTGCTGGCTTCGAGGGGGAGCGTGGCCCCTGGCCATGGGAGTGGGGTGCGACTGAATGGGCTGGTACTCGGCTCACTTCACTTGAAAGCTCCGAGGCCTCTATAGATACAGGTCTCGGGCAAGAACAGCATCCTGGGACTTGGACTTGGAGATTCAAATGAGGAGAGGTGAGTGTCCTCCTCAGCATCGTGGGGACTAGAGTTCCTTCGCGGCACTTTTCAGTGCTCCTTCCTGCTGCACGGTCCCACTGGCTATTCTGCAGCCAGCACTGACAGAACGTCGCAGACCTCCCCAAAGCAGGAGCCAGAAGCCTAGTGGCATGGATGCAACTGGAAGCTTCTCGAATATGTGGGGTGGGCATGTGCATAAGTTTGGCTGGCCACCTTAAAGAACTGAAGGTGACTTGGGAGAGTGGAAGGAGGGGCAGATTTGGAGTCAGCAGACACTGGTTCAAATACCAGCTTTGCTGGTAATGGTTGAAATTCCTCTACCTCTCTGAGTCTCAGTTTCCTAAGCTGGAAAATGGGGATAATAATACGTGCCCTTAAGGGCTGCTGTGAGGATTACATTAAATGAGATGTGAGGGTGTCTGAAAGCGTGTCTGCCTCACAGATGTGCAACTCAGGTAAAAGACATGCTACCATATCTTAAAACAGTCTCAGAATTCTGGAAGCCAGAAAAAGAGATACATAACCTGTAGCTCTTCTCTGAATATGCTATAGGAATGTGGATCGTTCAAGTTGATTACTACCGAAATGTCATTCAAGGCCTGTTTACCTGTTGGCCCTTCTTCTCCGGAGTCCAGTGAGGTGGCCGTGGCCTGACCTCTGGGTGGAAGGGCTCCTCTGTTGACTGTGATTCTCAGGGTAGCCCGGTCCTCCTTGTTCACCCCACACCCACACGAGAATCAGCCTGGCACACTGAATGGAGCTCAGGCTTCAGAGCCAGAGACTGAGATTGGAAGCCCCAGCCTCCCACTGACTCACTGTGATAAAAGGTCTGTTTCTAAGTCCTCTTTATACGTCGGATGCATGTTACTCAAACTTTCAAGTAAGAAACACTTTTTAGGGTGGGTCCCAGAGGACAGGTGAGATCCTACAGAACCGAGGCACTGGAATTTTCTCTACAGACTTGAGTGCTATCCTTTAATTTTCTCAGTTGAGATCGGCACATCTTTCCCTGGTTGCTAAGAGGATACACCAAGGCCCAGGGTCTGAGGACGCCAGAGCGGGAAGAGCCGCTGGGTGTCATACAATCCATCTCTTCCTTTCACTGCTGGAAGCACTGAGGACCAAAAGAGGGATTGGAAGAACTGCTTTGGGTTGATGCTGCCCTGTTCTGGGCCCAAAGACAGCATCATACCAAAACTTGCTCTTGATGACTGACAGGAAGCAGCTAGCCGGGCACTTGACAGACGGGCTGGGCTGGTCAATCCAGATGGATTTACTGCAACTAACAGAAAAATGACTGTGCAGAACAGTGTCACATACCCTTTTGATCATGTCCTGCACTGCCCACTATGATGTCTGCTTCAGGTAGATCTTAAATGAGAACTTAAAAGCTTTCTCCCCTCCTAACTGGAGCCTGCCCAACATGGATCCCCAAAGGCTTAACTGTTTGCAAAGTGCTGGTCACCAGATTAGAACATGAGGGAAGAATTTTTATTAAAAACAGAATTCCCTCCCCAAGTCCAAAAGTCATTGGAAAGGTTGGGCAAGGTAGGGTTCTATTTTGAGGTGTGTGTGTGTGTGTGTGTGTGTGTGTGTGTGTGTATGTGTGTGTGTCTGTGTCTGTGTGTGTGTCTCTGACACCCAGCATGGGGTGTCTCACCCTAAGGTGGGTGACTAAGGTATCTGTTTGGGTCATGGACCCAACATGCTTATCAGACCTTGAATGGTGCAATGAGGAATGCACCACATGGAATGGTCCACGTGGAAGGGATGGCAGGGCAAGGAGGGCCTGAGCCAGGGGGCAGCCTGGCTCAGGGTGTCAGAGCCTGAGGGAGATGAGGAGGATGTTTATGTGAGAGAGTGGAGGTGGTGGGTTGGCATGGGATGTTGGAACTTAAGTAGGATCTAGAAGAATCCATGTGAGAAGGGAGGCAGTGGCAGTGGTCCAGCGCTGGGGTGTTAGAGCCTGAGGTGAGGAAGTAGACAGAGGAGGCCCAACCTCGGATGTCAGAGTCAGGGAGGGCAAGGAGAGCATCTGGGTGGGGATGGAGGCAGGGGCAGCAACAGAAGGGTGGTTCCACACAAATAACCAAATATATTAGGAAAATATAGGCCAGGTTTTTCACTTTTGTAGAAAGTAGTCACAGATATGTAAAGGGAGAAAACTAGAATAATTCCTATGTTGGACTGGAATAGGAACCATTGGTGTGAACCCACGGCCTTCAGTATGGGAAGATGGATACAGAAACAGAGACATAAAGTGCCTATCGTGGGTCTGGGTGTGTTACACATTCCTTGGCTGTATCAACTAGAAGGGCCTAGCATCAGTAATACCAAGTAGGAATGAGTATACCTGGTGCCTAGATCTTGGTTTCTAAGTATCACTCCCTACTAAAAGGAATCAGGACTCACGGAGGAAAGGGCTGACTCCAGATCTGAGACAGGAAATGCACAAGATGAACCTCAGGCAGTTTGGCAGGGTGGAATACGGTCATGTGTTAACAGTCACATAATCACATTGTGGGGTAGGCTACAAGACAACTGGTCTGGACTCTTCAAAAATGTAAATGCCTTGGAAGACCAAAACATAACAAAAAGCAAGAGAGACTATCCTACATGAAACGGTACTAAAGAGACATAACAACCAAAGGCAATGTGTGATCCTCGATTTGAGCCCAAGTACATTAAGCAAGAAAGATGATTAGAAAAGATATTTTGGAGTCAACTGGGAAAACTGTATGTAGATTACAGATTGTCTATTAGGTTGGTGCAAAAGTAACTGCGATTTTTGCTATTAAAAGTGATATTTCCATTACACAATATTATTGTAACAATTTCAAATATCTTGAGAATGATAATGGCTTTATGATTAGGATAGAGAATGTCCTATCTTCTTAGAAAATACAGGCTGAAATACTTAGGAGTGAAGTGTCATAATAACTTACTTTAAAATGGTTCTGCAAAAATAAAGCAAACAAAATGAAAACAAAAACAAAACAAAAGGCACGGTGTGCATATATTTAGAAATACAACGCACATTTGTAAAACATTAATTATCAGTGAACATAGGTGAAGGGTAAATGGGTATTCACTGTACTATTCTTTCAACTTTTCCATAGGTTTGAATTTTTTTAAATGAAAAGTTGAAGGAAAAAGAAAATGTCAAATTTTTATTTTTTAGAGATGCTTACTAATTAATATAACTTAAGGATGAAATGAAGTACTTAAATTGTTCTTAAAATATTCCAGCAAAAAAAGTGAGGAGTGGCAGGTGTGGTGGCTCACACCTATAGTAACAGCACTTTGGGAGGCTGAGGTGGGCGGATCCCTTGAGCCCAGGAAGGAGGTGGGTAGATCCCTTGAGCCCAGGAGTTTGAGACCAGTCTGGGCAACATGAGGAAACCCTGTCCTTACAAAAAATAAAAAATAAAAACCCAAAAATCAGCCAGGCATGGTGGTGCACACCTGTTGTCCCAGCTACTTGGGAGGTGGGAGGATCACCTGAGCCTGGGAGGTTGAGGTTGCAGTGAGCCATGATTGTGCCACTGCACTCCAGCCTGGCAGACAGAGTGAGACCCTGTCTCAATTATATATATATAGATATATATACACACACATACACACACACACACACACACACACACACACACATAAAGGTTGGGGGAGAGTAGGGTAGAAAACAAATGAAACAGATATGACAAAATGTCAATGGTGGTTGAAGCTGTGTGATGGGTACATGGGGGGGTGTGTACTCTGTACTTTTGCGTGTATTTGGGCTGGGGTGGGGAATCCCAGTCCAGAAAGATATATTTGTTACAATTTTATAAGAAGGTTAATACTAAAAAATATAAAAAGAGCTTATGTAAATAAAAATAAGACAACACTGAGAGCCCAGTAGAGAAGTGTCAGGTTCATAATGAAAAAACAAACACCTGGCAAATAAACATGAATAACAGTTCAATGTCACTAGTAATCAAGGAAACGAAAATTAAAACAGAATTCATTTCTCTTTGCCTATTAAATTGGCAAATATAAAAAATAAAAACTCCTAGTTGTAGTCAAGAGTGGCCATCTATGGAATGTTAATAAGAATGGAAAATAGTAGGCCAGGCACAGTGGCTCATGCCTGGAATCCCAGCACTTTGAGAGGCCAAGGTGGGCAGATCACGAGGTCAGGAGATCGAGACTATCCTGGCCAACATGGTGAAATCCCATCTCTACTAAAAATACAAAAATTAGCTGGGCAGTGGTGTGTGCCTGTAATCCCAGCTACTTGGGAGGCTGAGGCAGGAGAATCACTTGAACCCGGGAGGCAGAAGTTGCAGTGAGTTGAGATCACACACCACTGCACTCCAGCCTGGTGACAGAGTGAGACTCTGTCTCAAAAAAAAAAAAAAAAAAAAAAAAAAGAATGGACAATAGTAAAACATTTATGAAATGAAACTTGTCAAGTGTCTCAAGGACCTTAAAAATAATCATATCCTTTAATCCAGAACTGGAATTGCTGGGAATTTAGTTTAAGGAAAAACTCTAAAATTCAATGAATCTTTATGTATAAGGTAAAACCCTGTCTCTACTAAAAATACAAAAAAGTTAGCCAGGCGTGGTGGCGGGCACCTGTAGTCCCAGCTACTTGGGAGGCTGAGGCAGGAGAATGGTGTGAACCTGGGATGTGGAGCTTGCAGTGAGCCGAGATCGCACCACTGCACTCCAGCCTGGGCAACAGAGCAAGACTCCGTCTCAGAAAAAAAAAAAAAAAACCCACAAACCCCCCCCAAAAAAACCCATTCATATCACAACAACAAAAATTTAAACAGGAAGGGAGGGCCGGGCATGGTGGCTCATGCCTGTAATCCCAGCACTCGGGAGGCCAAGGTGGGTGGATCACTTGAGGTCAGGAGTTTGAGACCAGCCTGGCTAACATGGTGAAACCCTGTCTCTGCTAAAAATACAAAAAATTAGCCGAGCATGGTGGTGCGCCTGAATTCCCAGTTATTTGGGAGGCTGAGACAGGAGAATTGCTTGAACCCAGGAGGGGGAGGTTGCAGTCAGCTGAGACCGTACCACTGCATTCCAGCCTGGGCAACAGAGCAAGACCCTGTCTCAAAAAAACAACAACAAAACAAAACAAACAAACAAAAAAAAAACAAGAGGGGCACAGTTAAATAAACTGTGGCACAGTGAGGCAAATTCAAGCAGAGGAATTGCACAACCATTTACAACTGATTATTTACACACAATATCTCATAGTGTGAGGAAAATCCATATAATTGCATGAAAAAGGAAGAAAAATGATATTGACTGAACTCAATTATTTAAAAAGGCATAAAAAACACTTGTAAAGAAAAGTAGCAAAATTGAATGCGGAATGCCTCTGGGTGGTGGAAATGTGAGTGACCTTTCTTTCTCTATGCTTTTCTGTCTTTTCCAAATTTTCTGCATTAAAAATGTTACTTTTATAATCAGAAAAAAATATATATTATTATTTTTTAGGTGTTGTCTCAAGCTGACCCTTTTTTCCTGGCATAAATTTTCATGATTGCTCTTGTTATTACAAGAAGAGAAACTTTCCAAGTGACTGAGTAGCCCTGAGCGGCATTAGGGATTCACCTACACGGGGTAGATTTAAACTGGCACAAAGGACCTTATAAGTAGGAATATTCAAAGGCAATTAGCTGGTAACAATATTATAATAGAAAGGGAGCCAAATAAATGTTTCCTCGACATCATTAATTTAGTTGTAAAATAGACTCAGAGTTACTCTGATAACCCCATATAAAGAAGGCACTCATTATAAAGACAGCCATGTGTTGAACAAGAAAATGTAGATGCAGAGATGGCTTTGCTGTACACAACTAAGATATTCCCACGGAGACAGCAGTTCTCAAAATATCACCCTCAAAAACAAAAGCTTCATCTAGGAAAACAATCCCAGTAAAATGCTAATTGAGTTGGTCCTGCCCACCTACCCCAGAATCCAGCTGTCCTACTCCTCCCTACGCTGGCTCAGCTAAATGCTGTGACCCAGGGCAGGCCACTCCTCAGAACTTTCTTATTTGCAAAGGGGATATAATAATTTATTTTAAAAAATGACTGTCTAGGCATACAGAGAAGACTGGACAAGAGATCCCATGGGAATGGAGCTAGCACAGTACCTGGCAAGTCCTACTGATCCCATCTCCAAAAAAGCTCTTTCCTCTCCATTTCCACTGACACCACAGTCCATGCCACCCCCACCTGTCTAGGTGGTCTAGGTGATCATCACAGGGACCTTCCAATTGTTCTCTGTGCTTTCATAAAGCCATCCTCTGAGCAGCCAGCAGGACTTTTAACAAATATAAAATTAACTGTGTCACACCCATTTTAAAAAGCCCTACACTGGCCTTCCACTGATTTTGAATAAAACCCAAACTCCTTTCTATGGCCTCTAAAACCTTGCATGACATGAACCTGCCTAAATCTCTAACTTCAAGTCAAGCCACTCACCTTGCTTGCTACATCCTGGGCTCCCCCGTTCCCTTCGTTCCCTCCTAGGGGCCGTGTTGCCTCCCTTCTCTGCCTGGAACATTTTCTCCCCTCCACTCAACATGGTTGGCTGATGTCAGCTCCAAGAGGACTTCCCTGACGCACCATCTGAAGGAGAAGCACCAAACTCTGCTCACCTCCTATACAGCGCAGATGGAACTGTAAATGGTACATCGGTCTGTCTCCTTGTTTACTATTGTATTTCCCTACAGTGTAAGCTCCTTGAAGGAGGGGATCATCTGTCTCCAGTCACTATTGTTGGCTGCCCACCCAGCCCTCATTCCCTCCTCTCTCTAGCCTAACAGAACCCCCAATTTGTTCATGCCTCCCTCCTCCTCCATGAGGCTGACTCTTTCAGATCCCATCCCCAGAGCTGGGCTGGGTCCTCACATCTTTTTAAATTTTTTTTTTTTTTTGAGGCAGAGTCTCACCCTGCTGCCCAGGCTGGAATGTGGTAGCACGATCTTGGTTCACCGCAACCTCCACCTGCCAGGTTCAAGTGATCCTTGCATCTCAGCCTCCTGAATAACTAGGATTACAGGCTAATTTTTATATTTTTAGTCAAGAAAGGTTTTTGTCATGTTGGCCAGGCCGGTCTTGAACTCTTGGTCTTAAGTGATTTGCCTGCCTGACCTCCCAAAGTGCTTTGATTACAGATGTGAGCCACCACACCTGGCCTGGGTCCTCATATCTAAGTTAACCTCGTGGCCTCACTTCCTTGCCAGTGATGGGCTGGAGCAGAGGCATGGCATGTGACTCAATTCTGATCAATGGCACTGGAGGAGAAGTCACCAGGAGAGCATCTGGGAAAGCCCTTCTGAATCGTAAGAAATACCCAGGCTGGGCGCGGTGGCTCACACCTGTCATCTCAGCACTTTGGGAGGCTGAGGTGTGTGGATTACTTGAGCCCTGGAGTTTGAAACCAGCCTGGGTGACAAAGTGAGACCTTGTTTCTACAAAAAATTAAAAAATTAGCTGGGTGTGATGGTGCACGCCTGTGGTCCCAATTACATGGGAGGCAGAGGCAGGAGGACTGCCTGAGCTCATGAGGCTGCAGTTTTGACTACCACCGTACTCTAGCCTGGGAAACAGAGCAAGATCCTGTCTCAAAAAAAAAAAAAAAAAAAGGCCACCTGTGGTGGCTTATGCCTGTAATCCCAGCATTTTCAGAGGCTGAGGTGGGTGGATCACCTGAGTTCAGGAGTTCAAGACCAGCCTGGCCAACATGGTGAAACCCTGTCTCTACTAAAAGTACAAAAAAATTAGCCGGGCATGGTGACAGGTGCCTGTAATCTCAGCTACTCGGGAGGCTGAGGCAGGAGAACTGCTGGAACCTGGGAGGTTGCAGTGAGCCGAGATCGTGTCATTGCACTACAGCCTGGCCAACAACAGCGAGACTCCATCTCAACAACAACAAAAATAAATAGGAAAAAAGGTCTTTTTGCTGCCTTTGGAAATTGTGGTGAGGGTGTAAGGCCCACAGGTGAAATAGCAGCCACCCTGAGCTCATGAGCAAAGCCTGCCTGATGGCATGTAGGCTGATGCCTGCAGACTCAAGAATGAAAGGATAGGAAAGTCAGATTTCTTGAGAGTCAGATTTGGATGTGAATCCTGGCTCTGATATTGCGATATAATCAGTGAGTTTCTCAATCAGCCAATCACTGAACTGCCTGCCTCTGACCTTCCAATGATCGATAATCAAGTCCATAATCATTTCAGCCAGATTTCTGTTACCCACAACTGAATGCTTCCTGGTACCTGACTCTGTTCCCACTACCTAAAGTGGTGTCTGGCACGCAGTAGGCATTTAGAAACCCTTGTTCAAATGAATTCATCAGGGTTTAATGTAGATTATTAAGAGAAAAACCTTGCTGTTAGTGTAGGTTCACTTCTATGAGAACAGTGTCTGGTTTTTGTTTCTTTTCCCTCTCACCTTTTTACCGTACAAACTACCTTAAAATAAAAAGGAAGAAAAGAGGGAGAAAGAAGAAATTTCAAACACGGTTCTACCATGTATGACAGGACTGAGCTGCTGGAGTACAGGTTCTTATTGTAAACACAGATCCTCATGCCAAGACACATTACCGAGACCCGGTTCCCCAGATGAAATTTCATCCAGCTCCCCTGTGTGCCCATGCTACGCTTCTGCCTTTAGGGGCCAGTGCACCGGGTAAGTTTAATTTTTACAAATATCTCAGGAATAGGAAGACAATTTTTCTGTTGGTTATCAGGATTCTTGGAGTATTATCACGAAAGGTTTCAAATACATATGCAACACCCATGCTCAAATAAGCCCGTGGGAGGCAGCCTCGTGGTTAAGTGGCTTGAGAGTCCAATTTGGATTTTTATCTTGGCTCTGCCACCCCTATTGTTACAACTTTGGGCAAGTCACTTACCTTCTTTGGGCATCGACTTCCCCATTTGTAAAAAATAAGATTAAGTGAGATACCCATATGACATTTAGCTTGGAGCTTGGTATAGTATCAGTGTTCCAAACAAGCTATAATTACAATAAAATTGTTCATAAGATAATCCTTAAGTTTCATGATTCCTTAAAGAAGGGCCTTCCATGCGGAAGGACAGGGGAGCTGGCTAAATGCCAGTCCACTGAAATCTGGCTTCTCTGTGTCACCAAAGGCTGGCCTCCTTCCTAGAGGAAGTGTGGCCCAATGAAAAGAACACAGGTCTCAGAATCCGTCACAGTGATTCTAAGACTGGGATCAGACTGGGATCTAATCCCAGCCATATACTCACTGGCTGTTACCATGGGTTCCATACTAAATCTCTGCCCTTCAGCTTCCTCATCTGTAACAGGGATGCTACCATCCCCCGACCTATCCCGACCCACTGCCCAGTGAATCTGTGTAAGAAATGACAATGCACGGGAAGTGTCTAGTACACTGCCTGGCACACAGGAGGGACACCACACATGCCGGCTCCCTTCCATTTCTTCTAATATCAGTTCTCCCCAATTACATTCAGGTTAAAACCAGAAGTTCTCAGTACACAATGAATGGGGCCCTCATGGCAGGAGGGCACAGGAATGGTATGGTTGGCTTTAAAAAGATGACTAAATTGCCCAACAATGGCAAATATATATAATAAACCTACCCCACAAATGTTTTATTTGGTTTCAAGGCCCTGCTGAGCCTGCATCCTGCTACCCCCTTGGACATGGGGTCTGTGTTGCTCACTCACACAGGGAAAATTGGCGGAACCCTCTCTCCCACCCAGAGCTGCTTCTTGTGCCCTCTGCCAGAGGATGGCAATGTCACAGGAGCAAGGGAGCTGCACAATGCCCAGAGGTTTATGAAAATACGTATCTGAAAAAGGGAACGCTGTGCAGAGAGTGGTCGTGTGGGCAGGCCTGGTGCATGGGAGCAATTAGAGCTGGTTTGCAACAACTAGTGCTGTTCTATTCAATTGCTTAAAGAATTGCCATAGCAACAGCAGCCACACATATTAAAGTGGCAGCAAGATGGAGCAAACACTTGAAAAAGACCCTCTTTTACTAACCCTCCTCCCTTCCCCAAAATGAATAAAGGGCCATTTTGTTTCTCTGAAATAGTCTTCCAATCAATGTCCATACTTCACACCAAAGTGGGTGACCAGATGCCCATTTTTATTTTCTTCTTCTTCTTGGTGTTAATGATTACAACTGCAGCTCAGCTACCTTTTAATGAGCTCCTACTATGTCCTGGGCTCCGGGCTGATGAAAATATCACTTAATTCCTTCAGCTGACACTGACTGGGAGCATACTATATCTGCATTGGAAACATGAGACGTCCCGGATGCTGTCACAGCCTGCAAGAAGCTTGAAGTCTAGAGAGATGGAGCCACAAGCAGATTTGCTTTTGATAAGTGGCAGCATCTGAGCCAAGTCTTGAACAAACACTTTAAGAGGCCCCACTATGTGCTAGGAATACAGACGTGAATAAGAACTGAGCTCTCTTTTCCTTCCAAAAGCTCACAGTCTAGTGGGGCAGAGAAACATGGAGGTAAAGCATTAATGTGAGGCCACATCTAATTGCTAACATATGGGAGTTAGGAGACCACATTTGGTAACATACTTAACAAACCAAAACAGATTTCAGGAGGGGTAGAGGAGGGAGGGTTAAATGTTTAGAGAGTGTTGCCTCCGATCAGTCCATGGGCTAGGTCTGTTAGCTGTGTTGTGGATGAACAATACTCTAACCCCCTTACGTGTGACAGCAACAGGATGGAGGCCACTTAGGCTAATCCCCAACAGCATGCCATGTGCTCTGCTCAGCACTCCACATTCCTCATCTTGTGGAGGCCTGCCCCAAAAGAACCGTGCGAGGCGGTAACTCTTATTCCATGTGTATAAGAAGATACAGAACCAAAGCTCAAATCGTTGACTTGCTTTTACAGCTACACAGATAATAAGTTACAGAGTTAGAGATCTGAACTCAAGTCATCCCAATTAAGGAACCTGTAGTATTTGTGTGTTAGGCTACAGATTCAGATCAATGGGTCACCAGGTGAAAAAGCTCACAGCTTGTTCTTGGAATATTAGAGTTGAAATTGAAAAACTATACTTTCATACTGTAAAGTTAACCTATTTCTCATGAAAAGGAAAACTAGCCAAAAACTTACAGTGGCAGCTTGTGGAAGAGCAAAGGCCAGGAATGTTGGTGGCTCAGTGCAAAGGGCTCTGCTTCTCCATCTACTTTGACTTGGAAATGAGAATATGATTCCAAGGTCAGGCTTTAGAATCAACTGGCCTGAAAAGTATTCAATGTATGGGCTATATGCAGAAAGCACCTCGGTCTGCTCTTCGAATCAATATTATAGTTGATAAGCATGAAAACTCTTCTAGTCCAGAAGCTTGAGTTTCTATGAGGTGATCATGGGCAGAGGACCTGAAACTCCCTCAACAACTAGAATCTCTCTAACAATTAAGGAAACAAGAGAACAAGCCCTTTTGTGCCTGCTGAAACAGCGTGATGACAGAAGGGATGACTGGAGCATGTGGTATTAGAGAAAAAGAGTGAAGAATCTGCTGGCATGTCAGGGATGAAAAATACACGTAACCCAGGGTGCTGCCTTGGTAGTGAATGCCAGGTCTTTATTATACTTACCCAGGGGGAAACCTTACTTTTTCCTGATGTCTGTGGAGAAGAGGCCACTTGATGGGGCTTCCTCTGGATGCTCAGAGATACTGAGAGTAGGGCATCCTACACTGCACAGAGTAGGCACTCAGTAAATAGTCTTTGGATAATAAACGAATCATGCTGTCAACAATATGCTTCAGCAAACACAATAAAAGGATTCAAAACCTCTTTCAATGATATCTGCGGGTTGGATGGTCGGGCTTACGATAGGAATAAGTCCAGGGTGGATCTAGAAAGAAAGGCTGCAAACACAAAAGCCTTCATGGGTCCACAAGGAATAGAAATGAGTGAAGGGGGCAGGGTGTAAGACAACAGTGAGTGGTGGCCAACACAGATGAGCCATGCCCTGTCTCCAAATATTTAGAAGCATCCAATTAAAAAAAGGTTACAAACACAGCACTTGACAAACAAAACACATTTAAGGGCTGAATTTGCTGAATCTGGCCTGCAGGCTGCCAGTTTGACCTCTGGTAAAGTGGCAGATGAACCAGGGCGGTCTTCCCGACTGGAATCTCTTCAATGACAATGTCTCAGGCTGCCCTCTGATGGAGGCTGGGCAGTAACAGTTGAGGCTGTCTTTCAAGAGGGGGTCACTGTCCCACGTACTCAACATTTGTACCTTTGTGCTCTTTACTGATTGGTGAGCAGACAGTGGTATGTGCTCTTGTTACGGCAACTGGGGAATATAACCAAATGCCTACCTCCAACTTAGCTACCTTGCAGGAGGAGATGGGAAGAATTTCAACCCAGACTGTTTCACACCTGGAAAGCCAGAGAATTGCATTTTAATAACTGAAAAATGAGGGAAGGACAGGGAGTAGACAGGCACTGCATACCTCTTATCGCTAAGGCGTTCCATAGCCCTTGGTTCACTAGCTTCTCTGACTACCTTGGGAAACAGGCATAGTCACTCTACTTGATAGATAAGAATGCTGAGGCTCCGAAAAAGGAGGAGACATGTTCGAGGTCACACTGCAAGTGAGCAGCAGAGCCAAGATCTGAAACCAGGCAAGCTGTCCTTCTAAGCACACCTTCTATTTCTATGGAAAGGCTGCATGGGAACCAGGACCCAGGGAGCAGCCCTCTTCAGAGACAAAGTTCTATGCTAACTTTTAGGGCCTGCTATTAGGTAGATTCTGGCCTGCTGGGTTAAATTTACTCTTGTTGGGGGTAAGTGGGAAGATGACTACAAGGAAGGAACACAGCAAGAATCCCAGCCTCCTTTTTCGAGGGCATCTCTGAAAAACATGCTAACCATCAAAACTCCAAGAGAGAAGACACTGTTTGAGTTAGCCTCAATCACCTGTATACTCGTGTAGGTAGCAGATAAATGCCACAAGCCAGAAGGACAGAGAGAAGACAGCTTTAACCGGATCTGTTTCTCACTGATCAATAACTCACTGAACAATACCGGCTGGCACTATGACCCTGCTCTACAGGAGCTAAAGGGGAAAATAAGAACACACTCCAAACACAGTACAAAACAAGGCAGCTGGTGGAAAGTCCACTTTCTCCTCACAAATGGGTAAATCCCCCAGCATTAGGGCCAAAGAAAACAATAAACTTAGGTTCACCCAGCTAGTGCAGTCTACCATTTTTTTTTTTTTTTTTTTGAGACAGGGTCTCGCTCTGTGACGTAGGCTGGAGTGCAGTGGTGTGATTATGATTCACTGCAGCCTCAACCTCCCAGGCTCCAGTGATTCTCCCACCTCAGCCCCTTAGTCACTGGGACTACAGGTGCACACCACCATACCAGCTAATTAAAAAAAATTTTTTTGTAGAGACAGGGTCTATGTCACCCAGGCTGGTCTCAAACTCCTGGGCTCAAGTGATCCTCCCACATTGGCCTCCCAAAGTGCTGGGATTACAGGTATGAGCTGCTGCACTCAGCCACTCCACCATTCTTTATTCAAACCTTCTCCAGTCTCCCCATACCACTGACCCTTCTCCCTCTATGCCAGTATCACTGCCCAACACATGCACACACATGCACACACCTGCACATGTGCACACACACACACACACATATGCGTACACACACCCCCATGCCTGCTGTTAGATGGAAATTCCCTCTGACTCCTCATCCTTTCCCTGGATCTGGTCTCTTCTGGCTTCCTTTCCCATTGATACTCAAGAGAGCCTGCATTCTCAGTCCCACGGCCAATCCACTCACCTGGCTTCGCCATACCCCTTCCATCCCAGGGCCCTGGTCCTACCGAATACGTTTATCTCCCCAGGTGCTCTCTCATCAGCATTTCCATGTGCTCAAGTCTCTTCCAATGTTAATACAACCAACAAACACTGGAACTCCCATGTCTTCCCTCAGCCCTACATGACCATCTGGTTGTCATCATTTTCCCTCTCCCCCAGCCACAATGCCCCGAGGGCTTGTCTGGACTCTACCTCCGCCACCTCGGCATTGAAACTGGTCTCACCCAAGATCCCCAAGACTTTCTAATGGCTAAAACACACAGGGGACTTTTTGTCTTTATCTGATTAACCTCTCTTTGGTGGCCCTAGACATTCGCATCCCTTGGCGTTGGCATATTATCCTGGATTTATCCTCACCTTTCTGAAGATTCCTTTTCTGACTTCTTTGCCAGCTCCTCTTTCTTTGGTAGTCTCTTAAATATACATTAGCTGTTCTCTGGTTTATGCTCTTTTCTTCTTACTTTGTACCTTTTCTCTAGCTAATTACCATCTATATGTTGATACAACTCAAATCCGTATCTTCATCTCACTCTTCCCCTCTGGTCTCCTAGATTCTCATTCAAAGCTGCCCAAGTGGACATCTCTTGGCTGTCCACTGACATATCAAACTCAACATGAATAAGCTTGAAGTCATCTTCTCTCCCAAACTGGTTCTTCTCCCTTCATCCTAGTGGGTGGGAATAGCCTCACCCAGTTACCTGGGTTGGTCTTGTTTTACTTTTCTCTCTCTTCTCTATTCACTCAAATTCTAAGCCCTGTGGATCCTATCCCTTCTCATTTACCAAGCCCATCCATTTCTCTCCATCCCTACAGTCACTTCCCCAGTCCAGGCCACCATCTTCTTTCTGCTGGATTATGGTGACAGCCTCCTTGGCGGCTTCTTTCTCTGAGCTTGCCTACTGTTAATCATTTCTCTTTTCACACTACTACCATAGCCACCTTAAAAAATTCCTGTGTATTCATATAACTTCCCTCCCTTACAAACTCTTTCTCCACAGCTGTCCAATGACCTAAGGATTCATTTTAAGCTTCTTGATGTAGCTTATAAGGTCCTCTCTGATCTGGTCCAAGACTGCCTTTCAGGTTCATCTCTTGCCACACCCTCCGTTGTGTCTGCTTCTCCTTCTGCCTGGAGGATGTTCCCTCTCACCTATCCCTGGCTACCCCACTCATTTATTCTTCATCTCTCAGCTTGGGTATCACTTCCTCCAGGGCACTTTGCTGAGCCCCAATTCCTAGTTGGGTACCCCCCTTGGATCTCCCGCATCATCTACCACACCCATCTGGAGGACTCATTAAGCCGTATTATAACTGCCTCTATGCTTGTCATTTTCTGCACTGGTCTGACCCATTCCCTGCCATCAACCCAGTGCCCAATGTGGTTACTATACTAACACACAAGAGGAGCTATGTATGATTAAAACAATGAATGGATGAATGAACAAAAATCTCAAAGAAAGATGAATGCTAGAAAAGAGTTTGAATCAGCTTCTAACCTTGATTCTGCAACTAACTTGTGTTGTGCTCTGCGACTGATTGTTTAATGTCTCAGAATCTGTTCCTCATCTGTAAAACTGATGTTGCTATCTATCTCTCAGGTTGCTGTATTAAATGAGATGACATGTGAACGCACCTGCCATCACACATGGCTCATAATAGGCATCAGACATGTTTTAAAAATTAAGTGAAAAAGTCTAATTATTCAAAGAGAACATTTTGGGGAACATGAGAATAGAGCTGGCTAGTAAGACACACATGACCAGCACTCCATCTGCAATGATGAAAGAAAGCTAAAGGCAGGAGTCATGAACTCAATATCAAAGCTATTCTCTGCAAAGGAGCCGATTCCTCCAAAGATATTAAATTAGAGGAACTAAGTTTCGAAACCTTATTCTCATTACTTTCCTAGCAAGCCACTGAGAAAGTGAAGCCATTTTCTTCTTGGGCAGCTTCTCCAGTATACTGTTCTTGGGGGAAACCAATATTCTTTATTTCCTCCAGGACTGGGAGTTGCTTGGCAGAAACTGAGATAAAAGCAGAAATATTTGCCATATATTTATTGCTGGAGGCTTATGGTGTGAAAAAAATCTCCACATGGATCCCTAGCTAGAATTTTAGAAGTTATCCTAGACCATTCCCTTTCCCTCCAGCTGCACATTTTTTGACTGACTGATTCTCTTCAATCTCCCTCAGATGTGTTCTTCTCACTCATTTCCACTGATCAGAGTTTTGAGCTGGTTTTGCTTCCCAGAGCTAATATAATGCCCTTCTCACTGGCCTCTGCCATGCTGTCATCTTCCAACCAGCTTCCTCCCTGCCTCCAGAAAGGGAAATGTTCCCTGTTTTAAACCCTTAAGTGGCTTTACTAACCACAAGGACACCCAAGCTTTTGGGTGGCAGCTGGTAAGGCATTCAAACAATTCCAAACTAGCCCCTCTTAGTGTCGTCTTTCAAAGACACACTTCATAGTCCAGCCACGGAGAACAACTTCGGTTTTTCCTAAATGTTTACCCATGCCATTCCCTCTATTTGAAGTAACTGTTTGCTTTCTGGAAAACTTCTCCTTCAAGACCCATTTCGAGTGAGTATCTCCTCCTCTGCCTTTGACTTACTCTGGCAGAGTTAATCACATCCTCGTTGTGTCACTCCCTTATTTAGCAGCTTCTTTCATTATAGTCTTCATCATATTGCATTGCAACTGTGTTTCATGTTTGTTTTCCTTATAGGCCTGTGAGTTCCCCTGTCAAATAACATATGACCAATGCAATATTTTTTTAAACAAATGAATGAATGACAAAGTAATGTATGTGTCACCCTCACCTTTGGCCATATTGCCCAAGCTGGGTGGTATGAGGACCTAAAAAACGTTACTGAACTATTTGAGACAAGTAATAGATACATTAAAAACAAATGATAAGAAATGTGATTTACAAAGAAACAATCTGTGTGAGCTTAGACCCTTTCTCCCCCGACTGTAGTGATACTCAGCACTCAGCACTCTGTGGGCGCTTAACAAACGTTGAATAACAACAATAGACTTTTTTTATATTTATAGACTAGCATTGTAAACATTTCATCACTTCCCTGTTGCTGAAAAATTCTAAGTTTAACAACATCTGCCCAATAAAATAAAACCAAAATTCTGCTACCGAGAAGAGACAAGTGGTATACAAACAAACCTCAGTAAACAGTCTATTTAGACAGCCAAAAGAACGTGAAAGATGGAAATTCTGCGCATCATAAAAGATAAAAAGGAACTAACGTTTTCTTTCTGAGAAACAAGTTAGAATGAAAATGGAAAAGAGGCCAGATATAACTCTTGACACTTCTCAGGTCTTCTGGCACATGACATCCCGCAGTCTGGGTCTGAAGTCACATTCATCTTCCCAATTCATCCACCGACATGACAGAATAATGCAGTGATGTGAAGCTACTTCACTATGCTAGGGTTTTAACTTTAAGGATGAACTCATGAATTCACAAAGGACAGAATACAGGTCAGGTGTTAGGCAGACATGGATTCAGATCCAGGCTCTACCTCTTACTAGCTATTTTACCTCGGGAAAAATCCAATCTGAAATTTTTCTTGTTTGCTTGTTTTTAATCCAGAAAATTAGGACACTATCACCTATTCTGAAAGATAATACTAAAGAGTTCGCCAGAACAAATAACAGAGAGATCAAGGGTAAAGAAAGATGAAAGAGCAGGTAAGAGCATGGCTAATAAATTGGGAAATGCCGACATGTTTATATAGGAGTTTCCAGAATAAAAAAACAAAAAACTAGCCTTGGCAGAGAAGTAGTATTTGAAGAGATAATGCCTGAGAATATTCTAGAATTGAAGAAAGACATGAGCCCTAGGTATCAAGTATGATAAATAAATCTACTTAGATGCAGCAGGGTAAAATCACAGAATATAAGGTGAAAGAGAACATCTTCAGAGTTCCTGGAGAGAAAAGATGGATTTTTCACAAAAGAATGATGACTGGATTGATAACAGACTGTTTGCCAATAAAAACAGATGAGAGAAGACAAATCTTCAAGGGGCAAAAGGAAAATAATTGTCAATGTACCGTTTCATACCCAGATAAACTATCCTTCAGGCGTCATAGCAAAATAAAGACATTTTAGTTTGTAGACTCTCACTGAAAGAAATATTAAAAGATATAATTCAGCAAGAAGAAAAGTAAACTCATGGGAAAATAATAGTGAACATGGATGTTGACTGTACAACTAACTACTGTCAATATTTTGTTAGTTTTTTTAAAAGTGAAGATAAAATTGCAATAACACTAAGATTTGTACATGTGAGTGTCCAATTAGTAAAGCACAGTAGTCCCCTCTTTATCTGCAGGGGATGTGTTCCATGACCCTCAGTGTATACCTGAAACTGCAGATAGTATCGAACCCTAAACATACTATGTTTTTCCTAAACATACATACCTATGATAAAGTTTAATTTACAAATTAGCCACATTAAGAGATTAACAATAATTAATAAAATAAATAGAACCATTATAACAATATATGGTAATAAAAGATATGTAAATGTGGTCTTTTTCTCTCTTTCCAAATTTCTTATTGTACGTAATATTTTTATGGTTGACCTTGATAACTGAAGTCATGGAAAGTGAAACTGCAGATAAGTGGAGACTACTGTATATCAAAGTCTTTGTATTGTTAGGAAGAGATAAAGATATTAAATACATTTAGAATTGTTAATTTATATGATTTCCATATATGTGGGTCTATTCTGTTTTTTACTATTCTGGGTTAGACTTCCAAAAAAATCTTTCTGGGAAAGCAAAATGTTTCTTTCCCATTTTGTAGCCGTAGTATTCCTATGATATTTTACAAACAGCTTGCATCAAACTAAACTCATGTTCTAATCCACTTCGTAGAAGGTTTGTTTAAGATCCTCTCTCCCACTCTGCTTTCATTATTTTCCCAGCTGAATCATTTTCCCTTTCCTTTTGCCTTCCTTAGTTTTTTACATTTGGACTTCATTTTTAAAAAATCTTTTCCATTCCCTGAGTCTTTTTCTTCCTTTCACCTTTTTATTATGACATAGTTTCAGATTTATGAAAAAGTTGCAAGAATAATAGAAAGAATTACCACCGACCTTTCACCCAGATTACCCAAAATGTTAACAGTTTACCACATTGGCTTTATCCTTCTCTTCCCCCCTCTCTACACACACACACACACACACACACACACACACACACACACAAGGCAATTGTATGTGTTTTACATATAAAATGTCTTCCTAAAACATTTAAGAAAAAATTGCAGACATGATATCCTTTTACCCTCAAATACTTAAGCATTCCTAAAAATCATCACATTTTCACCACACTCAAAAACTTCAGTGACATGCTAGAAATAAGAAACTTAAAAATGGTAGCATACTTTTACACATAGCAAATGGTTAAGAAATATATAAACCTCATAATAAATATGTCATTTTACCTTGAAAAAGATCTACAGTTTGTTTGTGGAAGGGGCAGAGGGTTGCAGCTTGTGAGTATATGGTGAAGTGGCGAGAAGAGGACAGAAAATCATAGCACCAGACATGGGCAGGACAGATGTGGCTCATAACACGTGATGAACGGAGGTAATTGGCAAATACCTGAAGGGTGTGCATGTGTGTTCTGTGCATGTACATCTTGGCTAAGCTGGGGGCAATTTTCTTCATTCACTTAGAATTTTTCATAGGTGAAACCCTATACAATCAAATGAATCAAATGAAATGAAATTCACATTATGCTCAAATTGCTCCCTGACATACTGATGGCATTGGAACAACATTGTGTTGTCAAAACAGGCATTATAACAAACTGACTATATTTCCTAAAATCAAGAATGTCCTCTTACATAACCATAGTGCAATGATCAAAATTAGAAAATTAACATTGATACAATACAAATCTAAAATTTGGACTTGATTCAGAATTCACCAACTGTCCCAATAATGACTTTTTATACCAAAAGAAAATCCTGGATCACACACCACGTTCCGTTGTCCTGTCCTTTAGCCTCCTTTAATCTAGAATAGTTCTTGGGTTGTCCTTTGTTGCAAGACATTAACATTTTGAAGAGTACAGGCCAGCTATGTTGTAGAATGTCCCTCAATTCAGGTCAAACCCTCTAGTCTTACCTCAATCTGTCATTGTTAGTGAAAGCACTGTTAATGACTGAAATCTTCCTGAAAGTGATTCAAGTATGAAGGTAGGCTCTATGTCTTTTATCATAGCACCCCTTTGAAAAATCAAGTGAAATCTACATTGGGAAACCTAGAAAATGGCAGTTACCCAACTGCCCTTAAAATAAAAGTCCCTTCTTTTAAGAGAATTAAAAACTAAAAGATGCACAGAAAACCCATCTGCCACAGAAAGTAAACTGGCTTCCTATAGCCCAAAGTATAGGAAGTACCTATCACTCACCAGACAGTTGTTTTTAGAGGTCTCACTATATCTTCTAAGAGCTGCAATGTGTATTAATCAACAAAAAGAAACTAATAAGGCTGCAGGCCAGAGCTCAGCATGAATCAAAGAAGCTGCATCTTAAACCTGGATAAATAATGCAGATGGTAGCTTCACCCGGAGTTGGCACTCACAAACAACAATCATGCACACAAGTACACATAGGACGTTTTATGTAGGAAATGCAGGGTTACAGCTTAATGTATATCAAAATGAGAAAGAAAGATCTCATTCTGGCTTTCTCTATCTCTGCTGTTGAATTCTCCTGCAAAAGGAAACTCACATTTTCTACAGAATCAAGTCCTATCTCTGAATCCTAATTCTACCACCTACTAGCCACGTGGTCAGAGAGTGCCTAGCTCTGTGCCAAGCACATAGAAGGTGCTCAAGATATGTTTTGGAACACATTTTGAGAATGCTTTTACTCTATTTTCATGGTGGGCTTCTTTCCCCCACCTGGATTTTTATCTTGATTAAAAATAAAAAGGCACAAATTCATTCGCCCACTCTCTTTAGCACAAGAAAAACATGGCTATGGAATCCATGGGACTATTCCAGTATCTTTGGGCATTCTGAGTTTTAGAACAGGAGAGGAAGAAAAGGTACTGCACTCAAGCCTGGCTTTCTCAGAGCCCAGAGCTCACCTGCCATTTGCTGCACATCCATGGACTGCAGAAAGACAGACCTCTTGGATTTTGGAGGTTGGTGTCTGGTGTCTGTGTACTTGTACAATGTCTGAAGCACTGCGAACTGGAGGGAGAGAGTCTTCCAACCAGTCAGGTAGGTGGAGAGTGCTGGATGCTGCCACTACAGAGGGGGACCCATTGGAGATGCTCTGTTGAAAGCTGCAGGAAGGAATTTACTTGTCCAATAGAGTTTCTGAATTCTTTCTAGAAAGGTCAGTAAAGGGTAAGGGCTGTGAGTGGGATTTCCTGTGTTTAGTTACTAAAAATGTGGGAAAGAATGTTTACGTACATTCAAGCTGAACCACTCCCTCTCCTCCACGGCCATTGTGGAAACCCAGAACCTCAATATATGGAGTCAAGTCATATTTCAAGATCCTTGGAAAGTTTGAAATGTGTTACACTAGAGGGGTCTAGACCTCAGAATTTTTGAGCTGGATTTTAAACATGATATTATGAAAGACAAGATTTGGAAATTATTAATACTTCATCTATTTTGTAATTCCATTGAATGTCATTTATCACACAATTTATATGTGAAAGACTATATGGAACTTATATTAAGCAACATAGCATAACACAATGAGCATCTGCGAACCTACCCTCCTAAAGAAACAGACATTTTCGTCTTCCTCACATTGTCTTAAGAGTTTTTCCACTGCCTCCTCTTGCCTCTTCCTGCTGACCCTACTAAGACTTATTCTCAATTCTGTTTCTGAGAATTTCAAAGTTTTACCACACATGTATGTAGCTCAAATAATGTTTAGTTTTGCTTACTGTTGGGCCTTAAAAATCAGTATCATGCTGTATGCTTCTAAGATACATTCATGTTGTTGTTTATAGCTTAAAGTAACTAGTTTTCGTGGCTGTATAATATTTCATTGCATCAATATTATTCATCTACTATCTTTCAACATATATTTGAATTGCTTCCAGTTTTTTGCTGATAAGAACATTTTTTGTGTATGTTTCCTAGCCTAAATGTGCAAGAGTTTCAACTTTATAAGATAATGCCAAATTGTTTTCCAAAATTCTGGTACCAATTTACACTGCTGTCAGCAAAATGAGAGTTCTTGTTGCTCCACACACCTCAGCAATATAAGTATCTGCCTTCCCGATTTTTGCTAATTGAATGTGTGCAAAACAAAACACTGTCTTGGTCTTGTTTCCTTGATTATTAGTTGAGTGTATTTTCCTAAGTTTATAAACCATTCATGTTAACTCTCCTGTGAAATGTCTGATCATATCTTTCCCCTGTTTTAGTCTTCATTGATTTATAGAAATACTTTATATGATCTTGGACGCCAAGCCTTTTTTGTCAGCTAAAGTTGCAAGTATTATCTTCCTGTCTGTGGCTTTTTCCCCCCCTCCACTTGCTTTATAGTGACTATTTAGGACCAAGGTGCTACCTGGCCTTCTCTTAAGATTCAAAAGGACAAAAAGTTGGAGGCAGACCAAGAACCCAGAAGACATCCTTAATTCTTCTCTTTCCCTCATCGAACACATCAGCAAATCCTGTCACCTCTACCCAAATAACACCCCAAATCTGACCACTTCTCACCATTTCCACTGACCACAGTTGTCTCTCCCTAGACCCTTGACTATTACCTGACGTTCACTCTGTTGTCCCTACAGCCCTTTTCCCACACAACAGCCAAAATAAGTGTCTTAAAACTTAAGCTGGATCATTCTACCCTTCTGCTTAAAGTCACTCCAATGGTTTCCACGGTACTTAGATTAAAATCCAGACTCTCACAGCTGGGCATGGTGGTGTGCATCTGTAGTCCCAGGTACTCAGGAGGCCGGGGTGGGAGGATCACTTGAGTCCAGGAGTTTGAGGCTGTGGTGAGCTATGATCGTGCCACTGCACTCCAGCCTGGGTGACACAAGAAACCCTGTCTCTAAAAAAACCCCCAACAATTGAAACTCTTCCCCAGCCCACAAGACCCTTCACAATCTGGCCCCTGCCTCTCTTGGCCTCTGTCTCCTATGTTTCTCTCTGTGTTCACTCTGCTTTAGCCATGCTGCCTTGTTTTCCATCTCTGAAACAGGCCAAACTTGTGTCTACCTCGGGTTTCTGTACTTGCTGTCTGTTCTGCCTAGAATGCTCAGATCCCAGCTATTTGAATGCCGGTGACTTCTCATCACTCAGGTTTCAGCTCAGATACCACCTCTTTGGAGAAGAGTACCAGAAAAACATCTCCCCTGGCTTTGCTACCCCTTTACAGTGGTTTTTCTTCATGGCACGCATCACTATCTGAACTCATCTTCTTCTATTTTTTGTTCATGTTTATTCTCTGTCTTCCTCCACTAGAATGTAAATTCCAAGAGGGCACTTACTACACTCATGAAAGATATTTTACCTTTCCTAGGATTTCTAAGGAAAAATTGGGAAAACAGAAAAGGGGGATTCTGGGAATCTGGCAGTGGTAGCAGCAGTGGTAGTATAGTTGTTCAACCTCTTCAAACCTCCACATAAAAAAGGCAAACTGACTATATAGCAAAACCTCAAATATGTGCAATAGTTACAACAAAACCAGGTGAACAATGAACCCCCAAATGCAAGCAGGCAAGTACAAACCACCACCAAACTGGCTTCATGTTGGTATTTGCACTGACAGACCTCAGCACAAGTAGACCTCAAAACATTGGACAGGCGTAGTAGCTCACATTCCGGCACTTTGGGAGGCCAAGGCAGGTGGCTCACTTGAGGTCAGGGGTTCAAGACCAGCCTGACCAACATTGTGAAACCTCGTCTCTACTAAAAATACAAAAATTAGCCGGGCGTGGTGGCACACGCCTGTAGTCCCAGCTATTCGGGAGGCTGAGGCAGGAGAATTGCTTGAACCCGGGAGGCAGAAGTTGCAGTGAGCTAAGATTATACCACTCCAGCCTGGGCAAAAAGAACAAAACTCCGTCTCCAAAAAAAAAAAAAAAAAGAAAGAAAAAGAAAAGCTGTCACCGACTTGCAGAAAGCTCAGTGAGTCAATCTGAGAACAGCTTCTACAAGTGGAAGTGTTTTGGCCTCTGCAACAGCAGGTCAGTGTGAGGGGCCCATGGTAAGTAGGACTGAAGGAGACTGAGCCGTCCAGCCCCCGCAAACGCTAGGAGTTCCTAGGAACTCCCGAGAAAATGCATAAGGACCTCCTTCCAGGACAGGGGTCCACAATGGGGAGAAACTGCTGGGAATGGAACCAAGATTGAGCAGGACAGATACGAGAGAGAGAGAGGACAGGAAATGGAGGTCTAGATCAAAGTAGGGGAAGGGAACCCACAAAACACCAGAAAGCAGCTGTCACATTATTGACCACCACCAAAAACAACAGAAGAGCTGTTAACTCAGTGAAGTCAGAAAAGCTTTCTGGAACTTCTTCTCATTCTAAAGTCAGGAAACCTAATTTCACATAAAAATGAACAACAACAACAAAACACTGAGATCAAATCCCACATAAGGTTATTATAAGAAAAATAAAAAGAGACAGAATAACAGCCCTGTACACAATGACAGCACGCCTGAGAGGTATGCCCACAAAACAGATTAAAACTACAACCTACTGTGTCAAAATGAGCTAAAGACACTAAGAAAATGGCATAAAGCATGAAAAACCAACATAAATCTGAATTACAAAAACCTAAAAATGAGGGGATAGAACTCAGGAGAATATTAGAAATGAAAACTCTTTTCAGAAATAAGAACTATATAAGAAAAAAAGAACTAGATTATTCTATTCAGAATAAAGGAATATAAGAACAAATCAACTCAACAGACAATGCCTTAATAAAAACAAAAGAAAACCAGAAAACTTCAAAATTCAAAAATACAGCAAAAGGAATAACATCTCAATAATATATTTAAAAAGAAATAAAGAGATAAAAGAGATTTTAAAGAAGGTGAAAAATATTGAAAATAGGCAAAGAAGATTGAATATATGGCTAACTGGAGTGCCTGAAGAAGAAAAAGTAATAATCAGAACCAATGTTAATTCAAGAAAAGTTTCCTGAAATTAAAAAAAAAAGATGTATGAAATTGTATTCCTGGTCTACAGAACCAGAACGACTACCAAAGTCAATCTAATAAAATTGCTGAACTTAAAAACAAAAAAACAAAGAAAAAACTCTTGGGCATGTAGTTTAAAAAAAAAAGTGACTTATTAACAAAAGAAAATTGAGATTATCATTAGACTTTGACAGCAACACTTTGCCAGAAGAAAATGAAGTAACACATTCAAGATACTCAAAATAGAATGTATGAGCCAAGGATCTTCCATCCAGCAAAACTGACTTACATGTTTAAAGGACATAGAAAAGTGATTATCAACTTTTAACAACGGACAGAATATTGTTCCCAGGAACTTTCCTAGGGAATTTACCAGGGAGCAAGTGTCAGGCAATAAAAAAATGACTGCAGAGGCATCACCATTAGGACTGGCGGTAACAGACAGAGTCCCCCGAAGACTGAGAGGGAGAGTGTCTTGCATAATGGCTGCATGCTCTAGCAATGTAAATACAGCGGAACCAGTCAAAAATGGAGGAAAGAACATACCAAAAAATAGTTAAAAGGTTTTCTGTAATTATGCTCATGGTAGTATTTGTATTATTTTTGGAGATTATGAAACTAAATTAGTAATTCTGGAGTATTTTATTATTCCTTCTGCCCTTGAGAATCAGAATTTTCATATGGGAGAGAGGAAATACAAATGTAATAGAGAAGAGGTTAAGTAAAAGCTCTGTAGTCTTGAATTTTAATTGGAAGTATCAATATGAACGACAAGAGATTTACGTACATAAGCATATGTTTCCTAGCTCTGTTCAATGAAAAGGCCTAGAAACAATGGCCAACTCAGTAGCAATGAGTATCCTAAGCCAGGTTTTGGTCTTGAGATATAATTTCTCACTAAAAAGAAACCAGTGCTTCCTGAAGAAATGTCTGATTCCAGGTTTGGGGGTAGGATGTACAAGATAAGCCTGGAACCTCTTGTAATATCAGATAGCAAGAGAGCTATCAAAGACTACTAGGTTCATGTAGAAAAAAAGTACTCAGGTGTCAACCTGAAGTATTTCTCACTGACCAAAGATGGGAGGGTTTGAGTTTAATAAAATAATTATTTTAAAAATTAAAAATTAAAAATTAAAAATAATTAAATAAAAAATGATAATCGCAATGAACCAAAATCCATCAAATATGTTGAAATCCACCAGGCAATTATGTGTGTGTGTGTGTGTGTGTGTGTGTGTGTGTGTGTATGAATCCAAAGGTGACAACTCATATATATATATTATATATATATATATGAATTCATACATATTTATGTATGTATCAATTGTCACCTTTGGAGGATGATAGGGAACCAACAATTCATTATATTAAAAAGTGGTAAATAAAGAGAAAGAGTCAAACATTTATTTTGCTTTGGCTTGTATGAACGCTAACACTGAGTAAATATTAAATGAGAGAAACTGTCTCTTTATAAAAATATACCAACCAATAAATGAAAAACAAAGTATAAATTTAGAATATCACCATTTTTCAACTCCCAGTGAATAAACAGGTATAGATATTAAACACATTGGTTACTAAGATCACTAAAACAGACAAAACAAGACCTGGTATGCCTCCTACAGTCTTGCAAAGGGGACTGAACCTCAGTCTATCCAATCTCTGGATCAACTGTCAATTAGCAGGAAATACAGGGGACAGAGGAACATGGTGAACTGCACCAAGATTATGCCATCAGCAAAACTCACAGAGTGGGAAATCGCCACAGGCTTGAGTTCATACACAAATAAATTGTAAGTAAATGAAAGAGGTGGAGGAGGAACCTATAAGTTGAAAGAGAATTAAAAGTCATATATTTTTAAAACAGAAAAAGTCACCTATAGTTTCCAGGCATAAACATTTGGGTAATAAAACTATTTTTTTTTTAATGCAAGGAAGTGATTACCATGAAATCAAGATAGTGGTTACTTATGGAGAAAAGGAAAGAGTTGGGATGAAAGGGGATTCTAGGGTGGGCAGGAAAGTTCTGTTTCTTGTTTTGGAAAGTGTTGGTCTTATAAAAATTCATGCACTTTGGGAGGCCGAGGTGGGTGGATCACGAGGTCAGGAGAGTGAGACCATCCTGGCTAACACGGTGAAACCCTGTCTCTACTAAAAATACAAAAAATTAGCTGGGCGCGGTGGCGGGCGCCTGTAGTCCCAGCTACTCAGGAGGCTGAGGCAGGAGAACGGCGTGAACCCGGGAGGCAGAGCTTGCAGTGAGCCGAGATCGCGCCACTGCACTCCAGCTTGGGTGAAAAAGTGAGACTCCGTCTCAAAAAAAAAAAAAAAATCATTATATCATCCACTTGATTAAGGCAGTTTTATGTTTTATTTTGTAATAAATAGATTTTTAAAGGTATAGCGGTACCTACCTAGTGGGAAATACACTATAAAGATTGAATGCCAACACTTCTTTGTAAACAGTGTCAGCATGATGAGGATTATTACTGTATTTTCCACTAAAATACATACACTTTGAGAAAGAAAATCTTGTATCTACCCAACTGTTTCCTCATAGGACAAAATGTAAACTCAGCTATAAATTAAATGGTTACTGTGGTATATTTTAAAAACTAATATTAAGCTCTTATGAAGAGCCAGGTACCATGCTGTATTATCTAACTTAATCTTCACACCAATCCTGTGAGGCAGATTACATTTATACTTCCCATTTTACAGATGACAAAACTGAAGCTAAGGAGTTAAGTAGCATGCCCAAAATTACATAAATAGAAAAGTGGTACTTGGAACCCAGGTCTGGCTGACTCCTGTTAAGTAGGTTCCATCTCTTTTCTTCAGTGCCTGCCACTGGGCCTGGTACAGAGGAGGTGGCAGCATTTTTTAAAACAGAATTAGACTGTCTTGCTGAGTCCTAAAGATCAGGAAACAGGTATTAAGATGACATAAGCCACTCCCTGGAGCATCACTTTTTGGAAGAAGAGAAAAAAGAAGTGATGAGTTCCTTTGAGCCCAGCAGTCACAGAGACCCTCCTTTAGGACAGACTGGTCTCCTCAGCACTAGGGCTCGAGTCCAAGCTGGCAAGATGCTTTCTGCATCAAGATTAAATGTGTCTGTGAAACCAGAGAGACGAAAGAAACAGCTACATGCTGCTGACAGCAGGGAGTACGGCAAAAATGTTTTCTGTACCCCAGGAATGCAAAGTCACCACCCTGACACATTGAATTATCAGCTTTAGACTAAGAAGCAAGATGCTAGAGGAGTTCATGTTTCCTCCCTAGATGCTGGAAACCATCACCAAAGAGGATCGGAAGCAGCATGGGACCAGTGGAAAAACCGTGAGTTCTAGAGGCAGACAGACCTGGCTCTAGTCCGACTCCTTCTTCTTGGCACCTACCTCACCCAGGAGCTTTCTCTATCTTCTTCCTTAGCTTTCTTTTTCTGCATAACACTTATTACCATCAGACATATTATATGTTGATTTTCATCTTTGTTTACTCTCTGTGTCTTCCTAAAGTAGAAGAGATTTGAGGACTAGGACTTCATTTTGTTCACTGCTGCAATTCCAAGCATCTAGAATAGTCCCCTGGTTTAGTAGGGTCTTGGTAAATGTTTGAGCAAAGTTGTTGCATTAAGTAATTTCAATTCTCTCTGCTTTATGTTTCTTATTTAGCAAGTTGGGGATAATACTGTGTACATTTAACCAAGAAAATATACATAAAGGGCAAGAAGTAGGAGTTCAGTGAGTACCAGGTTTTTCCCACCCCTACTTCTTTTGCATAAACACTTATCAACCCAGGATAAAACTAATCAACCCGGGATAAAAGTTTCCCTTCAGAGAACAGATAATGACCTTTTAAGCTGGCAGCTGACTTGCTCAAGACAACCTCAAAACCTCCAGACCATTTTATTGTGAAGACGAGAGTGAACATTCCTCGCAGTAGGAATATGAGCAAAGAAAAGTCCCAAGCAACTGGCTTATGAATAATGCCAGTGAGCTGTGACTGATGGAAACAGTGTTGAGTGGAGACCTGCCAGGTCACATCACTAACAGGGACCAGCAAGCCAAACATAAATAATCTCCAGTTAAAGCGTTTCCAAAAATCCTGCCACGCCTCCATGGAATGTGACTGCTGGTGAATTGGGCATTCACTGGATAAAAAGTTTGCTGTGGAGGGCAGGAAAGATGCACAGAGGACGAGTACTTCCCATCTGCCATCGCATTTAATTCTGAAAACAATTTTACGAGGGTGGCATTTTTATCCCCACTTAACAAATGAAAAACCTGCGGTTCAGGGAGGAGGGAGGGCTTCCCAAAGTTTCATAGCTCTGAAAAAGTAGCTCTCCTGGAATCTCAACCTTCTTTAGCCAGTACCAAACTACAGTGCACACACAGTGCCTCTCCAACACTCAAATATTCCATCGAACACTTTGCAAGCTTTCCTCTACCCGTGTGCCTCCAGAAAGAGAATACATTAAGAAATTAGACATCTGTTAGATAATAATTGGTAGCTAATAAAACGTCAGCAAATTCACTGAAGTTTGGGGGGTAGTCAATCAACATATGTGAATTTTTGACATTCCTGTTAGCTCCAGGCTAAGCCCATAAAGTTTTAAATACCTCATTCTTATTTCATTATAAAATAGAAACCAGCCAGACACATGTCAAGGAAGCTCTATGAAGGTATCGTTTAAGTCGAGATTCCCTTACCTATTGTACAGTTGAGGTAATAGGGTTCAGAAAGGTATAGTAACTTGCGTAGAGTCACACAGCTCAGAAAAGGCAGAGTCCAGGTTAGCATCAAGTCTAACTTCAAGTCAAGGGGTCTTTCACTTCATTATGCTATTCATTTGCCTGGGGAAGGGATGAGGGGGAGCGATCACCAAATAGCCTTACTCTCTGGGATCTGGCAGTGCTGGTTCTCAGCCTGCTTGACCTCAGACTCACCCCACTTTTCTGCTCTGCTCTCTACAGACAGGAGGGTGACCTTTGCACACTGAGTTCCCCGGGCTCCCAGATCAGCTGGTTTCCGCTTGGTTTGGCCCATGCAAGGCACCAGCGAGAGATTAGGAGGAGGAAAGTGGAAGGGAAAAGTTTGAGTATCTCTTCACGCTCTCTCTGCTTGGGTGGGCTGTCTAGCAATGGTTCACCTCCTCCCTGACTCACGCACCCACTGCACAGACCCACAGGGACCAGCTGTGGTCAAGTGACCCTGGCCTCTGGCCTCACGAACACCACCTCTGCTGTTACTAATCTCTGGATTGCCTCCTTGTCTTCTTTTGAATTTCAGCTCCTCCATCACTTGTGTAACCACTTCCTTGCATTATTTCCCCTCTGTTGTAAACAACGAAAGCAGTCTCTGTTGTCCTTAGATCCTGACTGACACACTGATTAAGCTGCTGGACCTAGAGGACCAAGTAGAGCAGCCTGCCGTCCTGAGCTGGGAAAGCCGAATGGCGGCTCAGCTCTGCGTCTCAAGACCACCTGTTGGCCCCAAACCTCTGTCTGGCCAGACAAGAAATGCTTTGGAAAAACAATGTGCTTTCCTGTTTTTGAGATTCCCAGTCATGGAACGGGTAAAAATGAACCCAGCTGGTATCCTAATTCCATGGTCTTAGAGCAAGAAAAATTAACCATCAACCATTAGCTCTAGCAGTGCTTCCTAAACTGCTGTGAGGAGTACTAGATGCATGGAATGCTAATATGTATTTTGTGGAAAAGGCCTGAAAAATGCTGGGTTAAACAAAGTGATCCAGATTTCTTTACAGCTGGGCTGCAGTAGTGTACATTGTTAATATATTTAAAAAGTTACAGTAGATGTAAAGTGTAACAATTCCAAATTCTATGGGATCAGAAAATATATCAATATCTTTGGGTCTAATAGTTCAAGGAACAGGGTTCTGGAAATGCTGGCTTATGACATTAGTGCTGAATCCTGTAGAGGCCAACATAGTCTCTTACGGCCTGGAAACTGACCACTCCTCTGCTTCGTCCTCAGCCACGCTCCTTCTGTCCCTGCTCCAGCCACAGGGGCACTCACAGTACCCGACCGTGCCACATGCTGTCAAGGCCGCTTGCCTCTGCATGTGCTACTTCCTGCCCCCTGCTCCTGGGGAGCTCCTATTCCTCCTGTAAGGCCTTATTCCAGACACATCCGTCCCTGGGAAGCTTCCCCGCAGCACCCAATCTGCAGTGATTAGCCCTGTGCTGAAATGTCTCCCAGCTTGCACATTCTACTACAGCAGTTCCCACCCCTTACTGCAACTCTCTGCTTCCTTTCCTTCTCTGCCTCTCACTGTCTTTAACAGTGACCAGGTCTTATTTGTCAGTGTGTGCAAGTCAGTGCCCTGGTCAGGTCTGCGGTGGGGACCACTACTGTAAGATTTCAAATGCTTGTTCCATGTTGTGCTAACAAGGCTTGACTATAATAGACTTCAAATTCACTATAAATCAAAATTCCATTGTTAATACAATCCCTAATAAATAAACCTTATATGAATGTGGCTTTTATCATGATTGTCAATAATTTGCTTTTGTAAAATCCTAACATCAACTGAAAAACAACCAACAAGAAATATGGATTAACACTGCTGTGAGAAAGCTAGCCACTAGGTGTCAGCCCAGGAAAAGAGGAGGAAGGGCTACACTTCCCAGCGTTTTAAGTTTTCATCCAATTATCACTACAAATATCAAATATTTAAACAACAAAATATTAGCCAATTAAAATTATCTATTAAAGGAATGTTTTAAAAAAGATATATAAAATTTTGACATTACCCCTTGCAAAATAGTTTATAAAGGTTGTTAGTTTAACCTGTATTTGTCAAGAAACACTTGTATAGATTAGAGAAATTGACTCCTAAGAGGGAACCAGCTCAGTTTTCTTCTGAAATGCCCTCAAATCACATGTAATATGAACCATATGGTAATCACCATTGTGGAGTGCAGTCAGAGAAAAGAGCATGGTCACCAGAACCAGGCAGATGGAGGGGCCAATCCTGGCTCTGCCACTTCTTAAAAAGTGACAATCTTTCCCAGCCTCAGTTTCTCATCAGTAAAATGGGGCTGTGCATGCTCTCCACAGGGGGGCTGTAAAAAGGGGAATATATATAAAGAGCCTAGCATATAACAAATGCTGTTCTTTTCTTTTCCTTAAGACTTCAGGTCTTAATGATTTATTTAACGAAGCTGTTTTATAGCTCCCAAACAACTAAGGACATTATAAATAAGAACTATGTGCCAGGCGTGGTGGCTCACGCCTGTAATCCCAGCACTTTGGGAAGCCAAGGTGGGCGGATCACCAGGTCAGGAGATCAAGACCATCCTGGCTAACACGGTGAAACCCCGTCTCTACTAAAAACACAAAAAATTAGCCGGTCGTGGTGGCGGGCGCCTGTAGTCCTAGCTACTTGGGAGGCTGAGGCAGGAGAATGGCGTGAACCCGGGAGGTGGAGCTTGCAGTGAGCCGAGATCGCACCACTGTACTCCAGCCTGGGCGACAGAGCAAGACTCCGTCTCAAAAAGAAAAAAAAAAAGAACTATGACAACTTCATTCATTCACATCCTACTGAGCACCTTCTATGTATCAGGCTCTGTGCCAAGGATACATGAGTAAACATGACATTCCACTGTCTTCTGGAGAAGGCTTCAATTTTCTTGTGGAAGGGTAGCCTAAGCCTGAATGTCATGTAGTCATATATTTCAGAGAATGCAACCACACCCCACAGAAAATCAGTGAAGATATATATCCAAGAACTGAGGGTGGGGATGAAATCAACACAACTGTATCCTCTAATCATTACAGATATCATAATGTCCTATACAGAACAAATCCACCATCCCTCCATCGACTGTGTGCTGGGGGCATAGGAATAAGATCTCCTGTCTCCTGTTCTTTTTTTTTTTTTGAGACAGAGTCTCGCTCTGTCGCCCAGGCTGGAGTGCAGTGGCACGATCTCAGCTCACTGCAAGCTCCGCCTCCCGGGTTCACACCATTCTCCTGCCTCAGCCTCCTGAGTAGCTGGGACTACAGGTGCCCGCCACCACACCTGGCTAATTTTTTGTATTTTTAGTAGAGACGGGGTTTCACTGTGTTAGCCAGGATGGTCTTGATCTCCTGACCTCATGATCCGCCCACCTCAGCCTCCCAAAGTGCTGGGATTACAGGTGTGAGACACCACGCCCATTCCCAAGATCTCCTGTTCTTAAGAAGTTCATAGTCTAGCTATGCATATGAAGTCACTTAGCACCATTTCAGGCTGCAAATTGTCAAATGTTATCATTGCTTGAAAATGGATCAGAAAGATTTCCTTTTCAGAGTCTCACTGAAAAAGTGAGAGACCCTAAAGTGAGAACATCTGATTTTAAAACACCAGTAGCAGCAACCGTTTCTCTTTGCCACTGCTTCCACAAAGATAGAGTATTTAAAACTGCCGTGGTGGCTTCAGCTTAATCCATGACTATAGTCCTCTCTTGTGTATTTCTAACTAGAAGAGAATATTTACTGATCATGACAATTCTGCAGGAGATGATCCTCCCTAACTCTAAATGCCTATGGTTAGCCACCATGCAGCTGCTGGGCTGTGCCTTCGCTTTACATTTACACATTCGTGATGTGGTGTTTGTGTGGCTTATTCCTCTCAGGTTCTAAGATGAAGATGCAGCTGATACGTTTTAAAACTAAGTATTGGCCGGGCGAGGTGGCTCACGCCTGTAATCCCAGCACTTTGGGAGGCCAAGGTGGGCAGATCACCAGGTCAGGAGATCAAGACCATCCTGGCTAACACAGTGAAACCCCGTCTCTACTAAAAATACAAAAAAAAAAGTAGCCGGGCGTGGTGGTAGGCGCCTGTAGTCCCAGCTACTTGGGAGGCTGAGGCAGGAGAATGGTGTGAACCTCGGAGGCGGAGCTTGCAGTGAGCCTAGATCGCACCACTGCACTCCAGCCTGGGTGACAGAGCGAGACTCCATCTCAAAAAAAAACAACAACTAAGTATCTCTATTGTGCAACACTGAAATATGACCACCAGCCTTTCTGATGTATAGCATGGGGAAACAGGTATCAGTCATTCATTTGTTCATCCAGTCAGTCAACATTTAATGAGCACCTACTAATACCAGACTATGTGAGGGACATCAATGTGTATAAAACATGGCCCCATGCTTTAAAGGAGCAAAGTAAGAAAGGAGCCAGGATTATTAAATGAGATCAAGTTAAAGCCTAGAATTCCTCCAGGATGGTGCAAGATATACTAGCTATGTTTTATTTTTCAAGTATTTCATATGAATTTCATTTGAACATATGGGAAATTTCATTTTGATCATATTCAGTTATGCTCTTTGAAATCATTCAGTTGAGATTGATCATAGTGTTTAAGTGGATTTCCTGCTAGTTCCCATCTTCTCTCACTTAGAGAGCTACTTTTTACTTGGGCAGTCTACTTCTAGAACAATGGTTCCCAGTTCATTGATCATTTATTGTGTGACTCCGAGGTAACAAGACTCTCAAACTGGGTTCTGAACAACATCAGTGTCCCTGTGACGTGGACAGTGGAGATTTGGTGCCAATATTGAACAATGGTCATTTTTTCTCAATAGGCAACAAATGTTTTGATGAATTAAGCCTCAATTATATTTTCTCATATGCATTTAAAAAACTGACTGTAGGGCCGGGTGTGGTGGCTCACGCCTGTAATCCCAGCACTTTGGGAGGCCAAGGCAGGCAGATCACCTGAGGTTGGGAGTTTGGGACCAGCCTGATCAACAGGGAGAAACCCTGTTTCTACTAAAAATACAAAATTAGCTGGGCATGGTGGTGCATGCCTGTAATCTCAGCTACTCAGGAGGCTGAGGCAGGAGAATCACTTGAACTTGGGAGGCGGAGGTTGTGGTGAGCTGAGATGTCGCCATTGCACTCCAGCCTGGGCAACAAGAGTGAAGCTCTGTCTCAAAACAAAAACAAAACCTGACTGTAATTTTTTAAATGACTCTGATTTTCAACTCTTGGTACCTTCCACCCCTATTTGTCTATAATTGCTGGTGGGCAATAAAATGAATAAATAAATAAATAAATATTAAAGGAAATAATTAAATATGTGATTTATTTCAAATCCTTTATGTATCATTTGAGATAAAAGCCATACTTTCACAATTAGTTCAAAAGAAAGAATTAAATGGGCCAGAATAATTTCAGTGTGTTTTGCATGGCTCCAGGTTCTTGGGCACTTGCTGAACAAGTATGGACACCACTATTCTAGAATGTCGCAGTCTCATCTTTCCCTTCCTCCTTTACTTTGTCACCCAGGGATGGTCACTACCATTTAGTTAACATCTACTATCAGCAAGGCACTATGCTGGTGTATGGTGCATATTATTGCTATTTTTCTCAAGAGTCCTGCTAGCTAGGCATTATTTACATTTTACACATGAGAAAAGTGAGTCTCAGGATGGTGAAGTAACTTCCAGAGTCATCTTCTAGTAGATGACAGAACCAGAATTAAAACCCAGGTGATTCCAAAGGCCATACTCCTTCCACCACATTCGGTGGCCTCCTTAGCCACTTAGAGCCACAGAGCTATAGTGATGGTCCCTGAAGTCCTGGGGCAGAAGCACCTCCCCTTATCCTTGCTTCATTCCCAGGACATGATCTTGACTTCAGATGACCACTAAAATGGGAAAAAATGTTAATTAGCAAGTTACCAGCCCCTTCTGCAGTCCCCTTTACACTCCCCCATCAATGAATCTGCTTAGCTCCGGCCTGTAGGTTTTGGCTATAATTCCTTATCCACTTGCCTAAAATATACCGGAAAATAAAACAAATGTTTCATGAACTTTTCCTACAGATATTCTTGGGTCCATATTCATGCTTCCCACAGACACTGCTACCCACTTAACAAAAGCACGGACTCTGTGAAAAACATTTTGGAGGTTCCTCAAAAAGTTAAACGTAGAATTACCAGATGACCCACAACTGCGCTTTTAGGTATATAGCCAAATGACTTGCAAGCAGGTGTTCAAACTATTAATTATACACACACATTCACAGCAGCACTACTCATAACAGCCAAAACATAGAAACAACCCAGGTGTCCATTAACAAGTGAGTGGATAAACAAAATATGGTATATACAGATAGTGGAATATTATTCAGTCTTAAAGAGGGCTGAAGTTCTGATGCATGCTATAACATGGATGAACCTGGTGAACATGATGCTACCAAAATAAGCCAGGCAAAGGGACAAATATTGAATGATTCCGCTTCTATGAACTATCTAGAATAGGCAAATTCATAGAGACAGAAAGTAGAATAGAGGTTACTACTAAGGGCTGGGGGAAAGGGAAATGAGAAGTTCTTGCTCACTGGATACAGAGGTTCTGTTGGGAGTGATGAAAAATGTTGCAAATAGACAGTAGTGATGGTTGCACATTGCGAATGCCATTCATGCCAATGAACTGTATACTTAACAATGGTTAAAATAGCACATCTTATGTTATATGTATTTTTTACATTTTTTCTCCTTAAAGCATGGGCTCTTTAGACAGACCTGGGTGTGATGGGGTGAGTCCCAGCTCCACCACTCCCAACCTGTGTGGAGGGTCACAGAGCCTCACGCAGACACACAGCTGCACACACACATCAGTCCCTTCCAGGTGTCATGCAGTTTCCTCTTTCTCCCGGTTTCCTTGCTTCCTTATCTCTCATCTTGCTGTACTGTACATAGTGTCTTAAGGTTCCTCAAACCTATTTTCAGCACAAGATGGGGGCACAGACAAATTAGTCACATCCCTTATGTGTGTTCTGGGAATCCTCTGCTTGTCTGTGTGGAGGGCAGGGAGTGCGCACCCTCCCACCCATCAAGGGTTCTTGATTCTTTTTCCATCTTGAGCCACCGCGAGGCTGAGTCAACTGAAATCTGCTTTCTTGCGATGCTGTGACAAGTTGGCCCCCACAGTCAGGCTCCTGCTCACAGACTCAGTTCTTCCACTCAGAAGGCTTTGAAATACAGCATTTCAAAGCTTTATTCACAAAGATGTTTAGTGGAGTATTACTTATAATATCAAAAGACTGGAAATAACCTAAATGTCCAACAAGGGAGGGTGGTTATGGAAATTATGGTAGTTATACTTGATGGAATATTCTGCAGTTATGTAAAAATGCATATGAAATCTTGTTAAATGGGGGCGGGGAACTAACCTTTAACTGAGATTTGCTTGTACCTATGTAAACCCTTTGCATAATGAAAAAATAAAGAGTAAATACAAAAGGCATATGTAGTAAAAATCAGTGGGACTATGGTGCTGTTTTGATTTTACTACTTTAAAAATATTTTTCTGTTTTCCACTATACCAAAAACAAATCAGAAAACAGTTTTTATTGTTTTTTCATAAACAACGTGAGATCAACAGGGTTACTCAATCAGGACACAGATATATGTGGTGTTTTTCCAACCTGCTCCAACACAACCTCGTGCATTCATCCTTGAAAGCCAGGCTATCAATCTGCTTTTATCTCAACTTCTGCGTCCTCAAGGGGTTTTAGGTGGATAAATATGACTCAGCAGAATCACGTGCAAAATCATGGGCTATAAGGTGGATGATAACAGTGTACCCACAGCTGAATCTGGAAGCTGGCCTCTTGGGATGAACTAAGCAAGTGGGACCAGAGTGAGCTGGCTGCTGCCTGTTTAAACAGTTTGCTTACTGCCCCCACCCAGCATTCGCTCCCTGTGGGCAGTAGCTCTGTTCCCTTTATCTTAGGGAAGCCCAGCTAGCAGGTTGGCCCAGAGAGGGCCACACAAGCTAGCTGAATAAACAGCTCCCATAGTGCTCCATCTACACTGGCCTTTCCACAGACACTGGCACAGAAGAGGACGCGTCTTCAAACACCAATACCCATGGGTTTTGCTCTTTAACCTAACATATACCAAGGACCTGCAGTGGGCCAGACATGGGGAGAGGAACCCTCACATGCACCGTCATGCAGCATGGGTTATGAAATAAGAAACTCTAAGCAGAAAAGGGGATGAATTGAAAGCACACAAATCTATCTGCGAAAGTTCTTTAAAACTGAGACCAGCGTGTGTGAAATGTGTTTCGAAGGGGGTGTATTAGCCTTATTCAGATTTCATGATGATATAATTTTAAACAAAGGAGTGAGGTAAAAGATTGTTTAAAAAATTCTTTCGTTCTCTCTAGAAAGGAGGAATATTCAAGGCAAATTTTAGAACCATACTGCTATACATATCCTCCAAAAGTTGCAATCTTCTACCATGCAGAGAAAGAACCCTTGGCCTAGCAATTAAACTCATTTGTCTTTTATCCCCTTCTTGCCAAAAAGGACCCCAGCCCTAACTAGTTAATCCCTAACACACACTGCTACTCCCAGAGTTGCCTGGCAACTGCTAGGAGGCGCGTCAGAGAGCAAGAAAGGCCTAAATAAATGAGCTGGAGCCTGGGCTGCCGCTTGACATGGATAAAGGGGGTTTCTCTGGATGGGGCTGCCTGGCTGCTGGTAGCTCTGTCATTTAAGTCGAGAAGGACAAGTTGGTTTGACTGATATTGTTAAATATCTTGGGCTTTGCATCTGATTTTCTCCAGGTGACTGAAAAATGGGTCACATGCCCTTGTGATTTGCAGACACCCTCCCCTCTATCAGGAAGCAGCAACCTCTGAAGCCCAAAGATAGGACAGGATGCAATGTGTATGCACCAGAGGCCAAGTGGAGCCCCTCTGCCTCAAATGCTTCCCTATTCCCTAATTTCCTTCACCCATTCTCCCGTCTATTATTCCAAAATATATTCACTGATACCTACACACGGTGCCACGACCTGTGCCTGGTACTGGAAATGCAGAGAGTTACTGACACGGAACATGTGGAAACTAGAACAAAGACAGGCGGGAGGATGTGTTGGAGGGAACCTGGGTTTGGAGGCTGTCTGCTGGCTCTGCTGCTTCCTAGGAATCACTGCAGCCTTCATTCCATCCCTTGTGTGTAAAGGGCTAGTGAGGGGCTGGGATGGAGAATTACTGAGAGCATGGATGGGAAGCAACTCGGAGTTGAACTGAGTGCTGACCCTGTGGGAGGCCACTGAGGTGAACTTGGCAGTGACTGGACACCCCTGGCATCTCAGTTTCTGACCCTGAGAGAGTCCTTTGGAATAATTCACCCGGCCCTGAAGACACACATCACCAGGGAGCCAACACTGGCCCTCCCCGCCCTGAGCCGGGCACCCAGCCTCCCCAACAAACCCGCAGAAAGCACAGATGGGGAGGAGAAGCCTAGCTCCTGGCACAGGGCTGGGCCTCAGCAAGCGGCCCCCTTCCTTCTTCCTTCTGGATCTGGTAAAGAAAACAAAGCTCAGGAGTCCCCCAGCCAGCTGCATTCTGAATTTTTTCATTAGGAAAGAAAGAGAGAGAGAGAGAGAGAGAGAGAGAGAGAGAGAGAGAGAGAGATAGAAAGGCCAAGGTGGTAAAAATCTCAAGGGAGCTCTGAGCCAGGGAAAAGGTCTTCAGACGTGACTGCAGAGGAGGAGATGCCCACCTCTGCTTCTCAGGCCAGAGCTCGACCCCTCCTTACAGAGCCAGGCAGGCCACAGACTGGAGCTGTCCCCCAACGGGCTCCAGACTGGCAGGGTCCTCCTCAGAGGGAGGAGGTGGGCGAGGGCAGGGTTCTGCCCATCTTCCCAGGGCCGTCAGGACAGGCATCGTGCTGGGCTTATTTAAGCCTCACTACACTCCTGCAAGGAGGGGATTACACATCCACCTTATGGAAGGGGAACTGAGGATTGGAGAGGTGAATAACTGCTCAGGGTCCAGGGAGGCAGAAGCAGAGCAGACAGGAGCCCGCTTAGGCCCCTCATGTTTCTGTTTCCAACAAAACACAACACTGTGACTGCAATAACCTGACAGCCATGACCCCACCTACACCTGTATGGGCAGTACCCCAGGACCCTGCATGGTGGGCGCTGTTGTGGAAGCACTGTGAAGCAGGGAGCACAGGTGAGCCAGAGGGCTGGTAGCACTGCAGCTGGGCTGCCCTGCGTGGCGTTCACATACCTGGCCTTCTACCCTGCAGGCTCATTCTGCCCCCAGCGACCTACTGTTCTCAGGCCCTGCCCTGGCACCCGCCTCAGGGGCCGTTCCCTGCAGACATCCCCCTGTGTCTGCTCACCAGCTTTCTCTCACACCTTATGTGCCAAAGGCCTTAAATGGACTCACATCCGTTGACCCAGTAAATCCATGTCAAGGAATCCGCCTAAGAAAATAATTCAAACCATGCATGAAGATTTATATAAAGATGTTTAGCACAGTGTGGTTTAAAATCATGAAACATTACTGACAATCAAAAAGACCAGCATGCCGGGCACGGTGGCTCATACCTGTAATCTCAGCACGAGATTTGGGAGTCTGGGGCTGGAGGATCACTCGAGCCCATAGCAAGACCTTATCTCTACAAAAATTAAAAATAAATTAGCTGAGTTCAGTGGCATGCACCTGTAGTCCCAGCTAGCTGGGAGGCTGATGTGGGAGGATCACTTCAGCCTAGGAGGTTGAGGCTGCCATGAGCCATGATCATGCCACTCCAGCCTAGGCAATAGAGCGAGACCCCGTCTCAAAATAATAATCATAATACAACAGTAAAATAATTTTTCTTTTTAAAGACCAGCACTAGGAAAAGATGGTGGGCCTTGGCTCTGATTTCAGATCACAGGAACTTGACAGAAATCTCTGAGGGGGGCCTGGACATTTGCCTTTTTAAAAGCCCCCCCGCTCCTCACCCCCCCCGTGATTCTGATCCGCGGCCAGGGTTGGGAACCACAAGGGTCACCTGATAGGCTCTGCTCAGCCACTGTCAATGATGTCTAAGAAGAGTTTTTATGTGGTGTGGAAAATGCTTACACAAACTAAAAGGCAAAAAAAATATTAATAACTAGGATACTGGATTGCTTTCTCAGGCATATCTCATCTGCCTCGAAGAAAGTTAAAAAACCAAAACCCAAAAATGTAAAAACAAAAGAAACGAAAAATCCTAGAAGCTGGATGGAAACCTGCCACCACTGTATCTCACCTCGCGACCATAGGATTATGGGTGGTGCTTTCTCATTTCTAGTCCTGTTACTTCAAACCTTTTTTTTTTTTTTTTAAGAGTTAGTCTCGCTCTGTCACCAGGCTGGAGTACAGTGGCACAATCTTGGCTCACTGCAACCTCTGCTTCCTGGGTTCAAGTGATTCTCCTGCCTCAGCCTCCTGAGTAGCTGGGACTACAGGTGTGCGCCACCACGCCCAACTAATTTTTGTATTTTTAGTAGAGACAGGATGTCACCACGTTGGCCAGGATGGTCTCAATCTCTTGACCTTGTGATCCACCTCTCTCGGCTCCCCAAAGTGTTGGGATTATAGGCGTGAGCCAATGAAGAGCAGGTGCTATTTTTATAACCAGAGAAACAACAAAAAGACAAGTGGCCTTTGGGAGGGCCTCAGCACTGTGTTGTCTGCACCCTGGCAGGCTCACTCAAGGCACCATCCTCCCCCCGATGCAGCCAACGCCTCCTCCCTATTTCTTGGGCTCATATGTACTTTGCAGTCATTATTTTAAACTAATCCGCTCAACATTTTTAAAAGACAGGGTCTCACCCTGTTGCCCAGGCTGGAATGCAGTGGCACCATCTTGGCCTACTGCAGCCTCAAACTCCTGGGCTGAAGTGGTCCTCCTGTCAGCCTCCCAAGTAGCTGGGACCACAGGCATGTGATACTACATCTAGCTAATTTATTTTTTGTAGAGATGGGGTCTCTCTATGTTGCCCAGGCTGGTCTTAAATGTGCCATCATGCCTGGCTGCCCCAAGCAATCTTACATGGGGAATGTTGTTACATCATATTTTAGAAGAGGAGAATTTGCCAAAATTAAATCTATAGTTTAAAAACCATCTAGGTGACATGGTGATGACCACGGCTTGAAGCTTGGTTGGAAAATTCCAGGCCTTCTGGTTTCCTTCTCCACCTTACGGAAGAAAGCCATTGTGGTTCAGATGAACGGGAGTGAAAGGCTGACAGGTCTGCCATATTTCATTGATTCTAAGATGAAAATTACTTCCCATTGTAACATTTCTGAAATCTGGATGTGTCTTATAATTGGTGGCATCCTTCGATTATAACTGGCACCACTCTTTTCCCTTTCTTAATGGTACATAAACTAATAGTACATCTTATGACTGAACAGCATCTTACATTCAAGGACAAGTGCCATGTCTCCATCTAAATCCATCATGTTATCTCTAAGCTGATAGAATATTACATAGCCATTAAAACTATCATAAGACAGACTTTAATTTATTTCACCAGTTACCTAACATGGATACTCTCCAGTGTTTTACCATTAGAAATGCTGCTACTGTGAACACCTTGGCATTAAGCATTCCCTTTTGCAACTAGGGGTGTCTTCATCCTCTCCTAGGCTCCAAATCTTGGGAGACATTTTGACACTTCTTGCTGTTCATCTCCCATATTTGATCTATTGCGGAGTCTTGCTACTTCCTCCTTCATGGTCCCTGTTCCTGGTGGAGCCACCCGGGGCTCTCTTCTGAGTTCCCATAACACTCCTCTAACTGGTTTCTCTGCCTCCAGCTCTCCTTTTAGTCCATCACTGTACTACTGCTCAAAGGCAACTTCAGTCATGTCACATTTCTGCTCAAAAACTTACACTCCTCACAGGGTAAAGTTCACTCTCTTAGCGTAGCATCCAAGGCTCTGCCAAATTTGGCTCTATCCTCTCCTGCAGCCCCATTTCACCACCCAATTGCTCCAAAGAAAATGGCGCACTCACTGGCTATGAGGGGCCCTGTCTCCAAGCCTTTGCTTCCTCAGTTACCTCCACCCTCACTCTAGGAAGGGATGCTCCCTTCTTTCTTTTCCCAAACCTTACTCATCAGACCCAGTCCAAGTTTCACCTTCCTGATGAAATGTGTTATGGCTCAATTGATCCTCAGGAAGGACAGGCAGGCTTATCCTCATTTCACAGATGAAGAAACTGAAGTTTAAATGGATTAAATGGCTTGCTCAACTTTTAGACAGCTAAGAAGTGCAGAGCCAGGCTTGAAACTCCAGGGCTTCTGTCCTTAAATCCAGTGACTTCCAGCACCTTGTGCAAGTACAACGATAAACTCCTCCCATGGAGGAGCCTGTGCCCAGATCCTGCAGCAGCAATATGCCCCGAACTTCAGCTGCCTTTGGATTCCAGATGCACACAGGCCAACAATGAGATCACTGCAAGAGTGAAAATACTTCAAGTCTGTCCATTCCCAGCAACCCAAGCAAAGGATTGGGCCAGTTGTCCTATTCATTCCCATTTTAAAGGGGGGAAGACAACTGTATTTTCCTTGAATTGTGCCAGCTGTCACTGCTTTGAACCTGATTGGTTTGGCTGGACCCAAGATCGTGACAAGTAATCAGAGCCATGTCACTTTGAGACTAGCAGGACACTATCAAGAACTGGCTTTAAGCTGAAGGGCTTTCGAGAAACCTAAGGGAAATATGTCTCAGGAAGCAAAAAGAGAGTGTATCCCTTCTGCTATGTGAGCACACAGTGACGATGGCACTGCCCAAAGCTCAGGCAGCCTAGAGAGTAAGGCCTAAGTGCTAGATGGATAAAAAGGAGTAGGAGGGTGGGGTTAGGACGCTGCTCCCTGAGCACCCACTGCCCCGGCCACTTCACAGAGAGCAGGTCCTGGGTGATGGGGAAACAAGGTGTTTGCTGTTACTCTTTGTGTTTTACTTGAATACACGACGGAGTCAGAGCAGTAAAGATACTTACCAATGTATAATTGCGGCTTACAAGGAAGCGTGACCCCTGCTCACAATCAGAATTTCTATAAAGAATGCATTGTCTCACATCCCCTCATCTTTTGTGATTTGATCTAATTAAATGCTATAGGTTAAAGTAAAAATAGAAACAAACAGCCCTGGCCTATAGGCAGTGAAGCTAGTGCTGGTCCCTTACACCCAACTCTGATTCTGACTCCGACTAGGCTGGGTGTGACAGCGTCACTCACCCGTTCAAGACGAAAGCAGCCCTGTGCTCCTGGGAGAACAGGCCTGTCAGCAAGGTTTCCCTCCAACATTCTCCCCTCTGCAGGGTGACCCAGGTCCCTAGGCCAGTTCCTGCATTCTCCTCAACCAGAAAGCCAAGAGTAGGCCGAGGAGAGAAACAGCAAAGAAGAACTTCTCTCTGAAGCTAAGAGGACTGCTACTGCCCTTGGTTTCAGAGAAGACCTGCTGTCTTCACATCCTTGCAATCACGAGTCACTTCCTGAGGCAGGCAGGGGACATAGATAAGTCAACGAGGCCCAGAAAGGGGGAAGGGCCAGAGGTGGGCAAGGTCACTTCCCGGTCTTCATTGTGGTCACTTACACCAAAACCACTCTCAGGAGCCATGAGGCGTGAGACCCAGGAGGCTCTGCTTTCTCAAGCATGGAGGAGCGGTCCCGTGAAAGAACAGGGGTGGCGAGGCCCAGTGGGAAAGCAGGGGCTCCGGGGCCATCTGGCTTTTCCGGGCTAAGTTGTTTCTCTTCCCTGAGTCTTGGTTTCCTCATTTGTAAAGTGGAGCTGATCACCGCTACTGCACAGGTGCACTGTGAAGCCCCAGGGAGAGCAGGTGAGTGTGAGGGGCCTGGCGCTGCATCTGACACGCGGTTGGGGCTTACTGTCTAGGGTGGCGCACAGGGCATAACAGCCCCCAGAGCAGTGAGGGCCTCACACATGATAGCACAGCCTCCTTGTGTTGAGAGGTATGGCAAGGGGAGTACACTGTCCCCCACCACAAACACACACAAGCTCTTCTAGATGAATCTGGAAACCAGAAGAATCATGGCATTTCTTGTGGCCCCTGAGGTATGCTTCTCAGCCCTGACCAAACACAGGCTCTGTGACATGCCAAGGCTACTCACCGGCTCGATTTTCAGAGCGTTTCGGTAGCTACCGAAGAAAGCGGCCTGGGCCTTGAGGAACGCTCTGGCCACACCATCCCCAGTGGTTGTGGAGACCTTTTTCAGCCTGTTCTTCAGGGAAGAGATCTGGTGATGGAGAGAAGGAAAACACAGGTTGAGGACAGGGTCAAAGTAGGGTGGCTGACTAAGCCCACTACATATGGAGCCCTGGAAGATCCTACGGATGGCAGGATCCATTTGATACCTCAGTTACTGGGAGGACAAAAACGTGTTCAGGCTGGGTGCAGTGGCACACACCTGTAGTCCCAGCTACTTGGGAAGCTGAGGCACGAGAATCACTGGAACCCGGGAGGCAGAGGCTACAGTGAGCCGAGATTGCGCCATTGCACTCCAGCCTGGGCGACAGAGAGAGACTCAGTCTCAAAAAAAAAAAAAAGTGTTCAGAATTAGGGCATGTTTTTGAAATTTAAATGAGTGTTATTCCTATTAGAACATGTCTAATAAAAACAAAAACAATTTTTAATGACTTACTCCATGCCAGGTAAGCACTTTTGCATACATTTTACAATTTAGTTATTTTAACAATCCGGTGAGGAAGGGATTAATGTTCCCATCTTACAAGGGTAAAACAGCCTCAGGGAGGTTAGGCTACATACCTAGCAACAAACTCAAGACATGGCCACATTCCAATCAAAGTCTTGTAGTCTGGGCCCAAACTCAGACTTTCAGTTCCCATTCTATCCCCTCTTAAAGCTACTTAGAAATGTTAGAATAAAGGCTTATTTATATTTCTCACACATCATACTCTAAAGGAAGTGTGGCAGCTTATACTAATAGACATGTACTCAAGAGGTTAAAACAAAAAACTTGGAAGTGATGGTAATGGGCAAAGAAGCACGTAATACATTTGGTATATAAATGTAAGCCACCAGGTCTTACATGGTGGCTAGAAATGAGCTTAAATTTGACTTAAAAGCCTCCTAGTAGTCAAAGCAAGGAGGGAAAGATGAAGGTTGTGAGACTCCACAGGTCCACGTACTACAAACAAACCCGTTGGCCAAATGGAATAAAGATTTTCCTGAAAAGTGAGACATAAAAAACAATGTAGGAAAGACTGTGTGACATGGTGGCTGTTGCCCTCAACATCAAGCTTCCTGGACTATTTCTAACATGCCCTTCATTCATCTCAAGATGCCACGCTTCAGAGCACACCTTTCATGCTGCGTTCCCCATAAGAGGAATTGTGCGACGTGGTGACCTTGAGTTATCCATTCACTCAGCAAATATTTATTATTTCCTATGTACCGAGGACTATGTTAGGTGTTGAGAATGCAAGGGATACAATGAAACCACACATGGGTCTTGCCCTCATTCAGCTGACATTCTAGTGAGAAAAACAGGAATGCATGTGCCATTGCTACTGTGACGAGCCTGTAACAGAGCTTGTCAAGAAGGTCAAGGAAGGCTTCCTGGAGGGCAACAAGCTTGCACTAAGATCTGAAGGATGGGTGAGGGTGGTTAACTCAGCAAAGAGGGGTGAGCACCACGTGCTAAGTACGGGGAGTGGTGTGCAAAGGCCCTGCAGCGAAGAAGAGTTCAGGGAACAGAAAGAACCCTGGCTTCGGTGGCGAAAATGAGGGGAATATGGCTTGAAATGAGGCTGGAGAGAAAGGCAGGGGCCTGAAGGGATTTTTTTCCTTCATCTTGAGAGAGAAACAGAAAACTAATGATTGGTTTTAAGCATGCAGGTAACATATCAAGAGCACGTTTCACAGAAACTAATTCTGTAAGAGACCAGCTACTGGTATGACATCATTTAAAGACAAAACTTAGGATAAAATAGAAAATTAGATTTAGGTGGTCCACGAATCCTTTACAGATTTTTAGTATGAATGAGTGAAGATTATTTTTCTGGGCGCAGGATCCACAGCTTTCCTCAGATTCCTAAAGGTGCCTGTGACCCTAGAAATATTAAGAATCACTTGCTGAGAAGTCTGGGGAAAAAAATCCGACCTGGGAAGGACTAGATCATACTTTAGAAATGATCCACGCACATTATGTCTTGTTCCCAAGCTTCTGATAAGAAAAACTTTTAATAGCTTATTGAGACATATTTCACATATAAAATTCATTCATTTAAAGTACACAGTTCGGTGGTTTTTAGTGTAGTCACAAGACTGTACAACCATCACTACTAACTCCAGAACATTTTTATTACCCCCGAAAGAAACCTCATACTCATTAGCTGTCACTCCCCATTACCTACCAATTTTACCCCCACACCAGACCCAAGCAACCACTCACCTTCCTTCTGTCTCTACAGGTTGGCCTACTCTGGACATTTCATATAAATGGAATTAACAATAGGTAGTCTTTTGCCATCAGATTTCCCTTAGCACAGTGCTTTTATGAACAAGGTTCGTCCATGTTGTAGCATGTGTCAAGACTTCATACTTTTTATGGCTAAATAATATTCCACTGTATGGATAGACCACATTTTATCAATCTGTTCATCTGCAGATGGACATTTGGGCTGTTTCTACTTCTTGGCTGTTATGAATAATGCTGCTACGAAGATTCATGTGCAAGCTTTTGTGTGGAGACAACGGAAATTTTGAGGTGACAATCTGAAAAGCAAAAATCCTCTGCCAGACCTTATGCAATGAAGACAAGCTGGAAGGATACATGAAGTCACCAAGCACAGTGCTCAGTGCCTAGGAAGCCATTCATAAATGTGAACTGTGTACAGGAAATCCTTTGCTGTTGATAAAGGGTGTGCCTCATGTTTGGACACTAAACTGAGTGAAGATGGGACTGATACCCTCCTCTGATAAGTTAGAAGCCATGGGGACGTGCCCAGCGCTTTGGGAAGCTGAGGCAGGAGGATCGTTTGAGGCCAGGAGTTCAAAACCAGCCTGGGCAACACAGTGAGATCCCATCTCTATAAAAAATATAAAAAGATTTAGCCAGCCATGGTGGCACCTACCTGTAGTCTCAGCTACTTAGAAGGCTGAGGTGGGAGGACTGCTTGAGCCCAGGAGTTTGAGGTTGCAATGAGCTATGATTGGACCGTGGCACTCCAGCCTGGGTGACAGAGTGAGACCCTGTCTCAAAAAAAAAAAAAAAAGGAAAAGTAAAAAGCCCTGGGAACATACACCGAGGAGGTAGTTATCCCACCTCTACTCCAAGAGGGGACCATAGAAAACAATTTCTTTGGAAGCAGTTTGAAGTCTATCTCAACATCTGGGTATCTATAACTGGTTTATTATGACCTCCCCTTATCAAGGACACATGAGCCCCAGCCCCACAGTGATGAGAGCCCCTGAGGAGCAATGTAGGCCACTCAGCACCCAGGCTGACTCTGCCATGGACTTCCACCTACAAAGAGAAGTATGAAAAAGCAGCATGCTCTATTAACATGCTAAAAATACTACCCACTCCCTGTCCCTGCCCCCAAAATAAAAATAAAAATCCTGCCCCTCCCAGGGACTACAGTGACATTTCCATCCTTTGAAATGGTGCAAGCCACTGTCGCTCTCCTTCTGGCTCCTCAAGGGCCTTGGGCCACCTGTGCCGCAGATTATTCCTCACTTAACCTTCCCTGGCCTTTCTCTTTCATTCGGGAGGTGTTTAATTACCTTGGATTCACAACGCTGCACTTCAGGTGAGCCTCTCCTAATGGCCTCATTACCATTTTACACAAAGAAGGAGTCGTTGATTGTAACTGAGCAAATACGAGTGTGTTCCTTCCTGCCTGCCCCAGCTGGTCTGAAACTAGCCAAGTGGTCCTGGGCTCTTGATGCCCCTGTGACCACTTAGGCCAGGACTTCTGAAGACCTCTTGTCACCCTGAAACATGGAGAAGCTTTTGTCTTGACCTGCCAGCACCTCAAACTTTGAAACTGCAAGTATCTGTGCATCTGATCGCTGGGGAGTAGCATTTGTCCTTTAAATAAAAGTGAGGGAAGACAATTTCAGGTTTAAACAACACAGAGTCATATATCTAAAGCTGAACTTGCCCTCAGTACCCCGAGGGGTGCTGGTCAAATCATTAACATCGGGATTCATCGGGGGTAATTTGGGTGTGTTGTAAGTGCTGGTGAGGATGGCTTCCTCCCTTAATCGGGTGTTATAGGAGGAAGACAAGGCATAGGAAAGAGGGGGCAAAACTGAACTTGCCAGCTTCTGTCTAAGGCGCCCTTTCCCCTCTGTGTGCCATCTTGGTTACCGCAGCACCATCCGGCCAGTCTCCTGGGCCAGGCGTCAGATGTCAGATTCCCTACTTCTCCCTCCTTCCCACAAACATTCTCCACATCTCCTCAACACCAACCCAGATATGCCCTGAATCCATCCTCTCCTCTCAGTGCCCATGACATTGGCCCTGCAAATTCAGCTCCATCACCCTCTCTGGCCCAGACTAGTGGAGCAGTTTCCTCAGTGGGCCTTCTTCTGCCTTCAGTTTCTCCTCAATGCCATTCACCCATATCTGTCCTAGTAATCTTGGAAAAATCCAAATCCAATCACTTTGATCCTCCATCAAAACCCTTCGGTGCCCCCGCCCTTCACCATCATCACCTTCAGAAAAACATCCAAACTTCCACGAGCAGACTGTGCAGGCTGTCCTCCATCAGCCTCACTTCCACCTGCCCCACTTAATGTTAAACTTGGATGTCCAGAAGCACAGGCTACTCTTCAGCCCATTTCCATGTCAGTAGCTCAGTCCTGGCTGTCTCTTGTCCCTTCCTGTCCTGCTTGTGAACATCTATTCAACCTCTGAGAGACCATCCAAGTCTCCATCAATGGGGGCCTCTGAAATACATTATCCCGCATCCTCACCAGGAAATATCACATAGCTGCTAAAAAGGACATGGCGGTACTCTATGAACTGACACAAAAAGATGTCTGTCAAATACTGTCGAGTGAGGAAAAACATGCAGGTTGCAGAGTAACATGTACAGCATGAACCATTTAAAAATTATATATAAATATATATGCAGTAAAAATCTAAAATGCTACATTACCAAACTTTAACCATGCAAGGATGCTTTCACTTTCTATTTTACACACTTGATTGTTTTGATTATCCTTTATAAAAAAGCATATGTTACTTTTATAATAAAGAATTAAAATGAGGTATTTTTCTTTAATAGTCAAATTACCCATTGCCTTGGGTTAAGGGAAAGAGGGAATCCAGATGTCCCCCCATCTGTGAAGCCTGCCCTGACCACTAAGTCTGGGCCTCCTTGGACTGGGCAGGTGGTTCCATGGTGAGCTGCAGTTTCTACCTCCTTTCCTGATGGACTGAGTTCCCCGCAGGGCCAGCAGCCAGCACAGTTCTTGACTCAGTGTACTCATGCAGTACTTTCTGCCAAATGAAAGAACGAATGAGCAAGTGCTTGACATTGTGAAAGGCATTTTCAGTGGCTGAGCCTCTCTGCTTGGAGGAAAGTCTAGGATCACATTCTTTAGTGACGGATCATTAGAAGAAACTGGTCTCTGTTGGAAAGGATGGGAAGAGAAAGTGATATTCATTCCTCTTCTGTAGAATGCCATTGCTAAGACACAACCACAATGGCAGGAGAAATGAACATCTATCTGCATGCTGAATGAGTCAGAGGGAACAAGGAGACTGGTCTTATACAACCACAAACTTACCACATCCAGTAACACACAGTATTGCCCCGGCCCCGCCTTCACCCGACCGTGTACCCCTGTTCCTCCTTTCACTGGTCACTGTTCTCAACCTCTCAGGTCCCCTGGCTTCATCTACTCCTCTGTCCCCACTGCACTCCTCAGGCAGTAAAGCATAGAGTTTGAATCACAGAAGCCTAGGTCTAAGATTGGCTTCACTGGACCTGGCTTCCCTACTTTCTTAACCTTTCTGAGCTTTAGTTCTTTGGCTGTAAAATGAAGTATGTACAACATGTATACATTGTGAGGAGTAAAATATAATGGATATAAAATGAAGAATGGATGTAGTAGAGTGCCTGGCTTTTTTTAGTTTAGATTCATCTTTTACCAGTACTATTACAACAGTCTTTGAGCTCGTATCTCTTCCTCTATTCTCTTCCTAGTCTAATTCATCCTTTGCACTGAATTACCTTCCTAAAACAAGAGGTTATATCACGTCATTCCCTCTAAAATTTTTAGTGGCTCCCTACTGTGAATATAATAAAGTCTAAATTCCTTAGCACAATATTTAAGGCCTGTTATGGGCTTGGCTCAAGCTCCATTTGCACCTTTGTCTTCTACTTGATTTCAAAGGCCTCAAAACCCATTCGCAAACCTGGGATATTCTTTATCGTATTCTCTAACAAACTTTTTATTAAAAAATACAAGCCTCCAACTTTCTGTCAGAACAAATAGCTCTTTCTCAGGGCATGATGGCCTATTCCTTTCTTGATTCCTAATCTTTGCAGGTCCCATGCTGGAGATGTGCTGGAAACGGAACTGCAGAGGAGGGAGGGCCTGTCTCCCAAGGACTTCCAGTTTAGCCCCTACAAATCGGCTACAAGTTAGCTTACTGCTACTTCAGAAGGGGTTCTCATGTTGTATAAACCATCATCCTATTCTTTAGCCCTTTATATACCAGCAGTTTACATGTCTTTCTCCCCAGGAGAATGAAAATACCCTTTTAATACACATTAGTGCTCAACAAGTAGAGTGTTTTTCCTTTATCACTTGGTTGCAACTTCTGGGGCCTGGGAGTGGATGGCAGACTATTGAGTGTTCACCTCTAAGACAATCCTATCTATCTCTTTCCATCAATGCTGGCACCTTAAGATTTCTCAGCTCTTCTCCACTGCTCTGGAGAAAAAGACTAAAGCCCTAGCCTGGCCTGCAAGCCCCGTTTGATTTGGCCAGTCTCTGAGATGAGAGGCTCTTGCGTCCTCCTTTGTGGCTTTAGCCACCCACGCTGGGCTCCAGTCCCACTGGCCTCCCCCTTACCCCAGGACCTTTGCATAGGTTATTTCCGGTGTGGAGTGCTCTCACCCACCATTGCCCCCCTGCCTAGAATTCTGCATTGTCCAACAGAACTTTCTGCAGTGATGGAAATAATCTATCTTCTATCCAATGCCATCCAATATGCTAGCTACTACTGAGCACTTGAAATGTGGCTGGTGTGACTGAGAAGCTGAAACTTTTATTCTATTTCATTTCAATCCATTTAAATTTAAATAGCCATATGTGAATAGTGGCTACCATACTGGACAACACAGGGCCCTAGGTTGACTACTATTCATCCTTCAGGTCTCAGTTCAAATATCACTTCCTCAGTTGAACTGCTGAGGCTAGACGAAGGTTCCCCTATTATACATTCTCACTGTGTCTTTCGTTTAGGGACACACAACAATGTATAATGATGCATTCTGCAAGAATCCAATTAATGTCTGTCCCTTCTTTTTTTTTTTTTTTTTTTCAGATGGAGTCTCACTTACTCTGTTGCCCAGGCTGGAGTGCAGTGGCACCATCTTGGCTCACTGCAACCTCCGCTTCCTGGGTTCAAGCAATTCTCCTGCCTCAGCCTCCCGAGTAGCTGGGATTACAGGCATGTGCCACCACGCCCAGCTAATTTTTGTATTTTTAGTGGAGATGGAGTTTCACCATGTTGGCCAGGCTGGTCTCAAACTCCTGACCTGAAGTGATCCACCCCCATTGGCCTCCCAAAGTGCTGGGATTACAGGCGTGAGCCACCGCACCCGGCCTAATGTCTGTCTCTTCTATTAGACTGACCAGTCTAGGAAGGCAGGAACCATGTCCACCCTCAGTGCTGGCGCACCTCATTGAGAGGTACAGTTCTAAAAGCCCGGCTCAAGTTAGTCTGTGCAGGTACCGCTTCTCTTTCCTGGGAGTTGCATTAACTGCTGGGTGTCACAGTTGGAGTTGAAAGATTTTTTATTATTATTATTACAAATTAGACACACAGCAGCAGGTGTGGAGGGGCAACAGAGTCACATTTTCCTCCCCTCTTTAAGGACTAAGGCAAGTTGATTAATTCTTCCTTACCTGGATAAAGTAGGCATCAAGGCTTTTTTCTAAAATCCCATAGGGAATGTGTGCGTCTGGAGAGGCGAGAAAGGATTAGTGACTTGTTTTCCCATCCTCAGGGGCACAAAAACATTGGCTCCCTCTGCCACTTTCACACTGGCAATGAGAAATGGCAAATTGTCACTTCCATTACATAAGCATATCTACCTATGCCTTCCTTAGTTCTTGCCTCAAATTCAAAACAAAAAGTCTTAATATGTCAAAGCAATAACACCCTAGTCTCTTTCCCAGGAATAGTTTCTGTAAGAACAAGAAATTTATCAGGAGAAAGGAACAGAAACCAGTATTTATCAAGCACCCTACTAGTTCCCAAATGACAATGACAAGTATTTTCATATCCAGTATTGTATTAAAATTTCAGAACAAATGGCCTAGGTAGGCACAGCTATCCCCACTACACAGATGAGGAAAGTGAGACCCAGTTCCACGTCACACTGACAGTAAGGCAAGGGTGGAAGCCAAAGTCAAGTCCAAGTCTGTCTTACTCCAGAGTCTGTGCTAGTCCATTGATTCTCACTGCTGCCAGGGTTTCTTAGACCACCAAATTAGATATGTCCATGACACTGGTTTATTTTTTCCCTGATTTAATATATCTCCATTATTGTTTCCTCTCATTCCTTGCTTTTCTGCTTCTTTCTTGAGAACATGGTTGTACCTTGACCTCAGATGGCTTTAATTGCTTCTTCTGCATCCCATTTTCCCCTCAAAGATCCTGGTTCTCCATGGGGGAGTGAGGGCTGTGCTATTTATGTGGAGTTCCATGCTGGAGCTGGCTATGACCCTACGAGCCCGGGTCTCTGCTCCCTCCCTCTCCCCTGACAACTTGTGGGCTGTGTATACCTCAGAAAGTTAGTGGCAAGAGTTAGAATTCCAGGCAGCTTTTTGTCAGACAAAAGCATCAATTATCATTATGTGAATGGCTACTTCGTTATGTGCTATAGTGGCTCTGCTGAGCATCCCATGAATAAGCTATCAAATCCTTAGAATGACATCCTTGGAGTAAAAAAGTGCAATTTTAAAACAAAACCAAAAAAGGCCTGTTTCCACTATCTGCCAAATAAAGCTCAGGAGGAGTCTTGCCCACACATATACACTCCTGCCCTCTCCCCATGAGATTAATCTGAGTATCTCACCATTTGAAACTGAAACACACAGTAGTGAAGACTTTTGTGTTTTTCTATTTGTAAACCTTACCTTCCTCCAAATACTTTTTTTTGTTGGCCCAGAGTAAGTGAAATTATCTTTGTTTTCCTTATACAACAATTTAGCTTTAACACACTACACACACACACACACACACACACACACACACACACAATTAATGTAGCTAGAAAATCCTACCCAAGCTACAGGAGACTACAAGATCTGAGCTCAAAGTAAATGTGTATTTATATTATTAGGTGGTCATTCCATAAAAAGATTGCTTCTAACCAAATATGTGCATGCATGTATGCATACACATACACACACATATATTTATCCGGGGAGTGTTTTCAAAGAAGGGTTTTCTCCCCATACTTCTGGCAGTTCAGGTTTAAAGGTCAGATTTAAACTATCACCATGTTTCACAATGCAATCTGTGCAGTGCCGCGTAATGAAATGGTTCAGTAAAGGTGCTCATGGAAATTCTTTTAATTAGGTCTAAGGCTTTCAGTTGTCAACATGAATAAACCAAGAAGCATTCTCTTGCAAACACAACACACAAAATTAAAGTGTAAGTTACCTTTGAAAAAACTGATATGCACTTGCAAAAGGAAACTTATATGTTTTTTACAACACAACATCCACCAATTTTTTTTTTAAAAAAGTGGACCAATATCTTTCAAGAACAAAATGGACTGCAAACCAAAAATAAAAGGATTGCTCTATTTCTAATGAACCAGAACATTAATGCCTTTTCTAATGGAAAGTATTTGGAGGAAGACTAAAGTTAATCATAATTAAAAATGTTTATCAAGAGACTAACGACTTTCTTCATGAGCAAAAGCCACCTTTCCATTTAACTATAATTAATTCTACAGATCAGCAGTATCTCAGTCAGACATGTGAATGTCTCACAATGACTCTGGCAAATTGAATGACATATATTAAAAATGAACCAAAATGCACTTCTGCCCTCAGAGCCACTATCTGAGGCCCAAAAGATGAGCATATCACAGCAGGAATGCCCCCAAGATGCCTGCTTCCCTAAAGCCGTGTTAACAAACTAAACCATAGAGGTTTAGCAATTTTAACCATCAGTTCACAGCTAGAAATTGAAATTCACAAAACTCTAAGAAAACAGTAGGTTGCTTGGGGCACTTGGGTTGTATTTGCACTGAGCTTTGAGAGAAAAGCAAAACTAAAACTATTCCAGTCACCACCAGGAGTTCAGATTTAGATGAGTACAAAGGTGTTCACAAATGCCAACCAAACTTCAGACCTGACATGGAATGAGACAACTCAGATGGAGCAATGGCAGCATGTCATAAACATGTATAATAAATCAATGTCTTGATTGATCAATGGATGAATATATTCTAGTGAACTCTAGGCATGAGGGGACCACACTTTACAGTATATGGATTTACTCTGGGCTCAGACAGACCTGAGTTCAAATTCTGGTTTTCCTCCTGGCTATTATCTGGATGCCTCTAGGCAAGTTACTTGGCCCCTTTTCTTCATCTATAAAAAGGGGATAAAGTACCCTCCCCTTCTTTTTTTTGCAGGATTCTTATGTAGATTAAATGTCAAGATTTTCAAATCCCCTAGTACAGTGCCTGGCACACAGTAGGGGCCTAATCGATGGTGACTATTCTTCTGCGCTAGCTCAACTCCAAAGCCAAAACTACCCAAGCCTTTATTTTAGCATCGAAAAGAATCATGGGTTCACAATTAACATATTCTAGGGCATCAATTACTGAAATGTCACTCATTATGCTGAGCCTAGTGGATTTATTTAGTGACCCAAACTTGGTGTGTATTTGGGAGTTAATGAAGAGCTTGGTGTTTACAAAGATAAAAGTGGGGTTTGTCTCAGCCACAATCCTGGGCTGAATGGATATAGATTTCCCTGCTTAGGGATGTGGCCAGGCCGGATTCATGGTGGATCACATGGATACATCCACACAGAGCGAGATATCTCCCAAGGGGATCCGGGCATCTCCACCTCCTCAGGGGAGGAAAAAAAAAAACAAAACAGGAAGGGGGGTGGGAAGTGTGTATAATAGATGTGTTTCACAGTGTCCCCGCTGTGATGAACAACTTGATCCACTTACAGTTCCAAACACATGATGCATAAAAGAGCTGACAGAAATTCAATTCTTGCAAAGAAAAGCATCTGCTCTCTAGTGGGAACGGCCAAATATTAAGCAGTTTTAAGGCAGGGCAAAGACCTAGAGGAGCACACTTCATTATCTAGATAGCTAGAGTAAAGAAATGCAGAGGATTACAAACGAACGAAAAAGTAGCCAAGATTCCAAGCATTAATTACCCGGGGTAAAATGATTCAAGTTAAATCTTTGTTACGACAAATATTAAACCCAGCTGTGTTTATGTAGCAGTTGTGAAAAAGAAGAAAAAAAGAAATCCGTGTACAATATCTGTGAGCTCTGCCAGTTAATTGAATTCGCTGGCAGCACTTCCTCCACCACGAGCCAAACATCCTCAAAGATAAAATGTAGCTTTTAAACAGACCTGGGAAAAACAGAATCAAGAAATTTCAACCAATAAAACACAACTCTTTACTGGTATGAAAGTAAAGTAAAATTCAGTAATGAAAGGAAGGAAGTCTCTTAAACATTTACTGCATTCCAAAGCTTGGAATTGTGGTTTATTGCTGAGGTCTCTTCTGATGTCCCACAGTGCTCCTGCTCCAGCATCTTTAATGAAGTCCCATAAACTCCCATAAAATCCTCGATCGTTGACAAATCATACACACACGCTTAGGGCAAGGCTCACTGGATCACGATGCTCCCTTCCTGAATGAATGAAATTTACAAGTCACAGCATGGACAGTGTCGCCAAGTGGCCCAAGACAGAACAGGGATGGACAAACAACTCCTGAAAAGCACAAGGGATGAATGACTGGATGCTGGTCACAGGTGATACTAAGAATTCTCTCTAGCACACTGTCCCCTGACCCCAAGTCCAATATCAGTAGACGTGGGGTGGGGGAAAGCTTTGGTCAGATTCTAGCAACCAGCAAAGCAGCAAGAGGTGGGATCCAACACTCGACCCTTAGTCTGGGACTCCTGGTAGCATGAATTTTATCACATCATTCCCTGGCTTAATCACCTTAGTAGATGCCCCACTGCCCCAAACTTGAAGTCCAAACTTGTTTTTGTGACCATTCCCAATCTGGTCCCTCCTGTCTATTTGGGTCTCATCTTCTGTCCCTCCCAACCACACACCCTATGTTCTAGCCGTAATAAACTGTTAATTCCTGGTTCACACCTCCAACCTCCATGCATTCAATTCTCATCCCCCAGTGTGCTCATCACTCCTTTCCAGGAAGGATGACTGTTTCTCAAGTGTTTCCATGTCCCCATGGCTCAATACACTGAGCATACACCCAAAAAACTTTGGCTAAATGAATAATGAACAAATAATCTCCACACCTGAAGTGGCTATAGATCTGCCCATCTGGAAGACTCTGAACTAGAAACATCCAGAATCTCCTGTGTATGGAAGCAAAGCTGTCAGTAAAAAGTATAAATGGGTAGAAGAGCAATGGCAAGAGATGAGGTAGGAGAGATGGGCAGAAAGTGGATTACAAAGGCCCATATTATGGAGCCTGAATTTCACCAAGAGAAAAATGAGGCGCCACTAAAGGTTTTCAGTTGGGGAGTGGTCTCCATGTTCTGTAATACGCCTTTGTTTATAGCCTGGAGGATGGATGGGGACTGGAGAAGTGGGGGCAAGACTGGCAGTCCAGCCTGCATTAGCTTTTCTACTAACCAGCCTGGGACCTCACTGAGAATAAAGGTTATGTCTTAATCACCTCCATACTCATTATACCCAATATAAAGCCTAGCACATAGTAGGTGCTCAGGAAATGCCTGCTGAATGAATAAACACTCTATCAGAAAATACTAACAAAAATGCATTAACAGGGTAGAAGTATCAAGTCCATAAAAAGGCCTAGTCCCTCGCTTCTGGATTCAAATGCATTGTTAACTCACAGGGAAAGATCACACACCAGTTCCTACAAGCCCTGTAGAGTATCTCGAGAGTCTGAGAGTTCTGGGCCTTTGAAGAAATATGGCGTGGAGAAGGCCAGGGCTTGAGATAAACATGAAGCCGGTAAACAGGCCTTTAGATCTAAAAGAAGGAGTATTCTTGCCATATTTTTCCTCCAAAATCCATAGCTAGGGAACAATGCAATATTGTCAGTGAAAACACTACTTTGGCAACTTTCATGGAACATAGCAAGGTATAAGGCATTAACCTTGCCAACCTCATTTTTTTTTTTTAGGGTAAAAAAAAGCTAACTCAGACAAGATTATACATTTGAGACTAAATTGTCTAGGCATCTAGCACAAAGCCAAGCCATCCTGCCTCCAAAGTAACCCTTTGCTCATGTACATAAATCATCTAAAAATCAGCAGAGTTGTTCTGAAAGCTACTTAATATTGGAACTCCACCTTTAAAATTAATTTCCAAGGCTTCTACTTTTAAAAATTAACTAAGTCATAACTGATATATAATAGAATGCATACACTTAAAAAGCACAGTCCAGTGAGTTTTGACCAATGTCTACACGTGTGTAACCACCTCCACAATCAAGAAACAGAACAGTTCCTTCACCACAAAAGGTTGGTTGGTGCCCCTTGGCAGTCAGGCCCTGCCTCCTCCATCCCAGCCCAAGGCAACCACTGATCTGCTTTCAGCCACTATAGACTAGCTTTTTCTCTTCTGTTTTTACATACATGAAATCCTACAGTGCTGTGTGTCTGGTTTCTTTTGCTCAGTGTGAATTAAGATTCATTCATGTTGCTTGGTGAATCAAACGTTTGTTACTACAGAATACTGAGTAAATACATAAACATAAGGGATATAATACATTGTTTATTTATCCATCTACCACTTGATAGACATTTCGGTTACTTTCAGTTATTGTTCTCTATGAATACAGCTGCCATAAACATTCATGTACAAGCCTGTTTGGATATAGTTTCATTTCTCTTGGGTGAATAGCCAGGTGTGGGATTGTTGGGTTGTGTGGTAGGCGTAAGTTTAACTTCATGAGATATTGACAAACTGTTTTCCAAAGTGGTTGTACCGTATTATACTCCCATCAGCCGTGATGAAAGCTCCACATAAATGCTTCCACATCTTTGACAATACTTGGTGTTGCCAGTGTTTAAATAATTTTAAAGTCAGGTTTATTGAGGTAGGATTTACATACCTTAAGATTCACCATCTTTAGTGAATAGTTCTAAGAATTTTGAAAGATACATGCAGTCATATATCTATCACCACAATCAAGATACAGACGATCCATCATCCCCCAAATTTCCCTTGTTCCACTTTTAGTCCTGGCAACCACTCAGCTGTTTCTAGCTTTATAGTTTTGCCTGTTCCAGAATATAAAATAAATGGATTCTGTCACTTCTAATGTATTTGAGATTCATCCATTTTGTGGAACAGATCAGTGGTTAGTTTCTTCTTCCTGATTTTGGAGTAGCCTTCTATTTTATGGGTATACCACTGATTGTTTTTATATTAACCAGTTGGGGGACGTCTGTATTGTTTCTGGTTTGGGTTGCTAAAAACATACACATACATACATTTTCCTTTTCTTGGGCAAATACCTAGGTGTGGGATCGCCTGGTCATACAGTAAACATATGTTTAAAATATACATCTATAAGAAATTCAGCCTTTTTATTTTAGCTGTACCAGTGGGTATGCAGTAGAACCTTGTTGTGACATTAATTTGTACCCTCATGACTAACGATGCGGAGTATCTTTTCATGTGCGTATTGGCTATTTTAATATCTTTTTGTGATGTGTTTCTTCAAATATTTTACCCATTTTAATTGAGCTATCTTCTTGCTATTGAGTTTCGGAATTTTTAAATATATTTTGGATAAAAGTCCTTTTTTAGGTATAAGTGTTAAGAATATTTTATCTCATTTTGTCTGTGGCTTGCCTCTTCATTTTTTAAATGATGCTTTTGGGGAGCATAAGTTTTTACCTTTCATGACGTCCAATTTATCACTTTTTTATTTATGATGTGTGCTTTTTATGTCCTAAGAAATTTTTGCCTACCCCCAATTCATGAGGATTCCCTCTCATATTTTTTTTCTAGTCATTTGATTGTTTTTGCTTCTATTTTTAGGTCTATAATCTATTTTGAGCTAATATTTGCATGAGGTAAAAGTCAAGGCTTCTTTTTTTTCCATATAGATATCCAGTTGTTCCAGCACATTTGTTGGAAAAAAAGATCCCTCTTCTTTCCCTTTTGAATTACTTTGGCATATTTGTTGAAAAATCAATTGACCACTTATGTGTAGGTCTAATTCTGGACTCTTAATTTGGTTCTATTGATTTATATGTCTTTCTACACTGTCTTGATTACTGTAACTTTATAGTGAGTCTTGCAAACAGGTAATATAAGTCCTACAACTTTGTTCTTCTCTTTCAACATTGTTTTGGCTATTCTAGATCTCTTGCATATTCATATACATTTTAGAATCAGCTTGTGAAGTTTACCAAAAAGAAAGCCATCTGGAATTTGGGTTGGGATTATATTGAATCTATAGATCAATTTAGGGAAAATTAACATCTTAAAAATATTGAGTAAAAAAATATTGAGTCTTCCAATCCAAAACATGGAATAGCTCTCCATTTATTTAGGTCTTTTAAATTTTTTTTCAGAAATGTTTCATAGCTTTCAGGATACAAATTTTCAACATATTTTCTTAAATTTATTCCTAAGTATTTTGTGTTTTGTATGCTATTTTAAATGGTACTTTAAAAAATCTCATTTTCAATTGCTTGTTACTAGTATATAGAAATACATTTGATTTTTGTATACTGACTTTATCCTGCACCCTTGCTAAATTCATTTATGAGACTCCTTAGAATTTTCCATATACGCGATCAAGTTGTCTGAATAAAGAGAATTTCACTTCTTTCTAATCATTAAGGCTTTACCTCTTTTCCCTGTCTTAGTGAACTGGTGGGAACCTCCAGTACAATGTTGAATAGAAATAAGAAGAGCAGATACCTTTTTTTCATTCTCAGGGGGAAAGAAATCAGTCTTTCCCCATTAAGTATGATGTGAGCTGTAGGTCTTTTCTAGATGCTCTCTATCACAGTGAGAATACTTCATTTTCTAGGAGTTCTTATCATGAATACTGCCGAACTTTTCCTAAAATTTTTTTTCATATATCTTGTTATTATTTTCCTTTTCAGTTTACTGATATAATAGATTACATGGTTTTTCAAATATTTAGCCAACCTGTATTCACATCTTTTAAAAAGGTTATTATCCTTTTTTATATATTGCTGGATTCAATTTGATAATATATTGTTAAAGATTTTTGCATCTATATTGGTCTGTAGTTTCCTTTTTTTTGTAAATTATTTATCTGGTTTTCAAGTTGGGGTAAAGCTGACCTCATAAAATAAGATGAGACATCTTCCTTTTACTTCTGTTTTTTGAAAAAGTTGGTGATAAGATTGTATTAGTTCTTCTTAAATATATGATAGAATTCACCAGGGAGGCTTTCTGGGCCTAGGGTTTTCTTTGTGGGAAAGTTTTACAGATTTAATTCTTTAATAGAAATAGTGCCATTTTTCTATTTCTTCTTGAGTCACTTTCTGTAATTCAAGGAATTTGTTCATTTTACCTAATTTGTCAAAATTGTAGACATAAAGTTATTCATAATACTCCCTTCTTTTTCTAAAATGAACTTTCATTTTGAAATATTTTTAGATTTACAGAAAAGTTACAAAGATAGTACAAAGAGGACCCATATTCTCCTTACCCAGTTTCAGTTTCCCCTAAACAGGGGTGTTGAAGGGAGAGAATGCAGTCATGGGTTCTTAGTTTGTTTCTGGTTGGGCCGGCAAGGCCTCTTCCTCATCCCTCTTTTCCACTTATCACTAGAGAGAGAAACTAAAAGCTATGGCTTTGGGCTGCTAAAAGCCTAAAACAAAACAGAACAGCCACAACAACAAAGTGGGGTGGGTTGGACAAGCTTGCATATCTTAGATTACCACCACACATTTGTCAAAACTAAGAAACTAACAATAGCACATTAGTATTAACTAAACTCCAGACTTTATTGTGATTTCATCAGTTTTCCATTCATGCCATTTTTCTATCCCAAGATCCAATCCAGGATCCCACATTGCATTTAGTTGTCACGTCTCCTTAGTCTCCTCTGGTTTAGAACAGTTTGTCTTTCCTTTGTTATGACCTTGACAGTTGTGAGAAATGCTGGTAAGATATTTTGTAGAACAGCAGTCCCACAACCTTTTTGGCACCAGGGACCAGTTTCATGGAAGACAATCTTTTCATGGACTGCTGGGGGTGGTGGAGAGGTGCAAGGGAGGATGGTTTTGGGATGAAACTCTTCCACCTCAGATCATCAGGCATTAGATTCTCATAAGGAGCACACAACCTACATCCCTTGCATACAAAGTTCACAACAGGGTTCACGGTCCTTTGAGAATCCAATGCCGCTGCTGATCTGACAGGAGGTAGAGTGCTCAGGTGGTCATGCTCACTCGCTGCTCACCTCCTACTGTATGGCTGGGTTCTGAACAGGCCATGAACTGGCACCAATCCACAGCCCAGGGGTTGGAGACCCCTGTTGCAGAATGTTCCCAAATTTGAATTTCTCAGAAGTCTCTGCATGATTAGAGTGGATTTTTGGAAAGAATACCACAGAAGTGAAATATCCTCATTATATCACATCAGTGGTTATATGATATCCACATGACATCACTGGTGATGTTAAAATTGATCGTTTGGTTAAGGTAGTGTCTGCCAGTTTCTCCACTAAAGTTACTCTTTTTCTCTTTACACACACAGTTTTTTAGGAATAAATACATTCTAGCCCACACCCAAGTAGGGGCAAGGAGCGATTAAGCCCCTTCTGGACAGGACAGTATTTACAAATATTATTTGGTATACTTGTATAAGGATGATTTGTTTCTCTGCCCAACTCTCTTTTGATCAGCATTTGGCTGGTATATCTTTTTTATCCTTTTACTTTTCATCTATTTGACTCTTCATATTTAAAGTAGAATTCTTACAGAAATTATACAATTGGGTCTTGCTTTTTTATATAATAACCTCCGTAAATTGGAGTGTCTAGACAATGTATGTTTAATGTAAAAACCAACATAGTTGAATAAATCTATCATCTTGCTAACTTTTCTATTTGTTCCATCTGTTGTCATGTTTACTCTTTCCCCACAAAATGTTTTGGACCTTCAATACTGGCTTATTAGCTATATATCTCTGTCTTATTTTTTCCTCCCTTAGTGGCCCTTGTAAAGTTTACAACATAAATCTCTAACTTAATACAGTCTACCTTCAAATAATATTATGCCAGTTTTTGTATACAGGTAACATAACAACCTTTAAACAGAATACTTCTATTCTCCACCCCCTACTGGTATTATTATCAGCAGAATACCTCCACTGGTATTATTTTTACTTGAAATACTCAATTAACTTTTTTAGAAATTACAAATGAGAAAGTAAATTTCTTACATGTATCCATATATTTACTATCTGTGGTTCTCTCTTCACTTCCTTACAATTCAGATTTCCCTATAATATCATTTTTCCCCACTGAAGAACTTCTTTTGTAGTGCAGGTCTGCTGACAATGATTTCTCCAATTTTGTATCTGTTTTAAAAAGTCCTAGTTTTGCCTTTTTTTTTTTTTGAGATGGATACTAGCTCTGTTTCCCAGGCTGGAGTGCAGTGGGGCAGCCTCGGCTCACTGAAACCTCTGCCTCCTGGGTTCAAGCGATTCTGCCACCTCAGCCTCCTGAGTAGCTGGGATTACAGGCACCCGCCATCATGACTGGCTAATTTTTGTAGAGACGGGGTTTCACCATGTTGGCCAGGCTGGTCTTGAACTCCTGACCTCAGGTGATCCACCTGCCTCAGTGCTTTCATTTTTGAAGGATATTTTCACTGGATATAGAATTCTGGGTTGATAAAAATTATCTTTCATTACTTTGAAAATGTCATTCCATTGTCTTCTGCCTTAAATGGTCTCTGGCAATAAGTCTGCTAGAATTACTTCTCATACCTTTTTCTCTCTGGCTAATTTAAGCTTTTCTTGGTTTTGAGCAATTAATCAAAATGTATCTTTGTGTGGTTTTGTTTGGGTCCATTGTGTTTCAGGTTTATTGAGCTTGGAGCTCTGAGTATAATTTCATCAAAATTGAAAAAAAAATCAGCTATAATCTTTTAAAATATTTTTTCTGTCTTTCCTCACCTTCCTTACCTTCTGGGACTCCAGTTGCAAGTATGTTAGCCCTCTTGATATTATGCTATAGGATCACTGAGTTTTGTTAACTTTTTCCAGTCTTTTTTCTTTCTTGGCTTCATATTGAGGAGTTTTTATTGCTATATCTTCAAATTCACTGATGTTTTATTCAGTGGTATCTCATATCCTCTTAATCCCATAAGTGATTTTTTTTTCATTCTAGGTGTATTTTTTGCTTATAGATGTTCCCTTTCATTTTTAAATATCTTCCATTTCTCCCTTCATTTAATCAGGTCTTCCTTTAAATTCATGAACATATTTATAGTCTTCATAAAATCTACTTTAAAGTCTTTATCTGCTAGTTCTATCATATCTGTCACTTCTGAGTCTGTTTCTATTGACTAATTTTCCTCTTGTTAGGGGTGACATTTTCCTCATTCTCAACATGTCTTGCACTTTTAAAATAAGATGTTAGATACTGTGAATGTTATGTTATCGAATATTGGATTGTGTTGCCTTCTTTTAAAGAGGGTTGAAGTTTATTTTGACACAAGGTTAGATTTCTTGCACATCAGATTGATCTTTTAAAGACTTCTTTAAAAAGAAATAGGCTTGTTTAAAACTTTTTATCGAAGTTTAACATATACACATAAAAATGCACACACCATTGGTGCTCAGCTTGACGAATTCACCCCCATGTAACTGGCACTCAGATTAAAATCCAGCACATTTTAGGACCCCTAAAGCCCTCTCTTGTGCCTCTCAAAGCTTAATTTTAAGCTCTTTCAGGGCAGGGCTAAAATGATCTTTATAGCTAATTTAGATGTACTATCAAGTCATGCCCTACTGGTGTCTCTTATCATTGTCCTGAATGACCAACAAGATCTCTGACTCTGGTTGGTCAGAACCTGCAGGATTCCTAGACTTGTGTGAGCTCTGAGAACTGTTCATCTTATAGTTTCCTGTCAGGAGTTTTACCCTACATATGGGCAGATTAGTCTTCAGCAGGTTTGTCAATTCAGGTTTCTGGAGCTCTTCAGCTGAGTAGCTCCCTCCTATCTGATACTCTCACTTGCAAATGTAAACCATCTCCCCTTCAAACTGTTCTTTAATCTTTCAGCTCCCCAAGACTGTTGTGCTTTGCTGGGGATTCCCCTTCTAGTACCAATATCCAGAAAATGCCTCAAGGCAGAAAGCCAGTGGGATAGTAGGCCTCACCTCACTGGCTTCCTTTCACTCAGGGATAACAATCTTGTCTTGTCTGTTGTCCAACATGTGAAAACAGCTGTTTTCATATTTGTCCAGAGTTTTAAATTGTGGGAGGATTAATCCAGTTCCAATTATTCTATCATGGCTGGAGAGCAGTGGCACAATCACAGCTCACTGCAAACTTGAATTCTTGGCCTCAAGCAATTCTTCTGCCTCAGACTCCCAAAATGCTGGGATTATAGGCATGAGCCACCATGTCTGGCCCCAAGCCTCTTTTAATAAAGTTTCCAGCATAGATGCCATGTTTTACAAGATTTCATCTACCATAATAACCCAATCCATATGTGCCTTCCATCCTTCCATCTATCTATTCAGTGGCTGCTAGATTCTTGGAAAACAAAGATGAATAAAACTCAATTACTGCTACCCCAAAAAACTGACAAGTAAAAGGGAAATGGGCAATAAATCAGTACAATTACACAAGGTACACAAGGGGCTGTGGGGACATAGAGAAAGATATGGTCAAATCTACATGAAGGTCAGAAAAGATTCTGTGTGTGTGTGTGTGTGTGTGTGTGTGTGTGTGCATGTGTTTGCGTGTGTGTGTGATTAAATACTTGAGAGCAGGTCTTGAAGAATGAGTGAGAGATTAATAGATGAGGTAAGACACTGGGACAAAAGAAATGCTGCATACAAAGTATGAAGTTATGAAACAACATGTAAATTTGGGACAACCATTAACAGTTCTAAAAACCTACAGTACAGAGTTTAAAGCAGGGAGGAGAGAGAACTACAGCTATGGAGAAACAAAAACAGGGGGGTATCATGAAGGAGGGCTGAATGCCCTGTGGATCATAATTCACATCCATAATTCATCATCATCAGCTACTGTCGATTGTGCTGATAGGATATGTGTTTTAAATATATTATATATATTACATTTAATTCTCAAACAACCTTATGTGGAAATTAAGTCTTAGAGAGCTTAAGTAATTTTGCCCAAGATCACACGGACATGAAGTGAGGAAGCCAGGATGTGAAAACAGGTCTGTTTGATTTCAAAGCCAACAAAGGGAAGTTGCCTTGAATCTCTAGGTAATGGGAAGTTATAGGAGAATTTTTTTGTCCTTAAATGTTTTTTTGAAAAATTACATTCACTGATGGAATAGTTTTAGTTAGGTGGGACATAGAGTTTATGTTTTTAGAAAGGTCACTCTGGGGCATGAGGCGGAAAGATTGGAGGGATGAGGCTGGAGTCAGATGAGCCAGTTTTGAGTCTGCTGGTAATAATGCAGGAGGAAAATAAAAGCTTAGATTAGGTGGTGTTTAGGAGGGATGAGGAAGAGGATGTGGATTTACCAAATGTTTAAGAAGCAGAATCTGTCAGAGTAAACACACAACTTTGGCCAAAGGGGAGATTTTAAGGTCAACGATGGATAGGCTGATACACTAAAATTACCAGGTCCTATGCCAAATGCAGGGGACACAAAGACAGGCAGGGCACGATTTCTCCTCTTGATAGCTCATGTAGCATCACAGAATCAAAGCTGTGAATTCCATTGAAATACAATAAATACCTTACAGACCACATCTCCCCCCATTACAATCTTCAGAATCCTTAATGAGTATAGAGGCCCAAGCTGGAAACCACTGCTGTAGAACATTCTCAACCCTGTTACAAACCAGCTTGCATATAGGAGGTCCCATTTGTGCACGCTGAGACTGTCAGGACATAGAGGTTATTAACTGTCCTCCAATCTTGCCTATAATTATATCAGCAACAATTTTATTAAAAACAAATGCAGGTACCATTTCTTGAATGCTGACAACATGCAAGCACTGTGCCAAGCATTTGATAATCATTACCATAGCTGTTCGCCATAATAATCCTCAGAGCAAGCCTGGTACTCCTCTTTAATGTGGAAAACTGAGGCTCAAAGAGGGAAAATAACTCACCCAAGTTACCTTGGTTCCCTGAGGCTACCTCATTTTGTCATTTAAAAGGCATCTTGGAATTTGCCATCTTCAGAAAGACTCCATTATCCTCCCCAAAATTTTGTTACTCTCTCTCTCCTGGGCCCTTCTGTGCCCGACTCCTATTTCCCCGTGGTCTCTATTATGCTATACTGTAATAGATATGTAATTGACATATCTGTTTCCTTTACTGACATACAATCTTTGAAGATCTGCTTTCTCTTTGCTGCTCAGTGCCAGCACAGGGTCAGAGCAGTGCAGGTGGGACCAGTCAGTCCACTCCAAGGTTTCTGAGCTGCCAGTCACTCATCTCATGCTGCCCCAGGGCCCTTGGCCATTTCCTGCACCTAACAGACCTCAGGTTCACTTCCCACATTCACTAGGCATTTGCCTGGTCCACGCCTGAGATATCCATGGCTTCAAGAGGTGCTTGTCCACTGAAAGGAAACAGGGATGGGAGCCTCAGATTCCTTGGACCAAAAGAACTCAAATTATAGCTAGTAGGCCCTAAGGTACCAACCATGTACTACCCTGTCCTGACATGATTCTCACACCTCACAGGTCCTCACGCCTGTCTGACACTTTAAATTTTCCTAAGTTCTGTCATCTCTTGCTGCCTCAGAGGGAGGCGGGATACACAGAGTAGAAGCAGCACAGACTGGGGGTCCAATCTCAGCTGTGCCCCTAATCACTTACAGGATTTCAGGCAAGGCACGTGCTCTCTGAGGTTCTCTCCTCTCTGTAGGAAGGAGAGATCACCTGTTCCAAAGGGCTACAACACTAACTGTCATTCAGGATGAATGACATCCTAAACGCAGAAGACACCTAGTAGGGCAGAGGGGCCATGTGGGCTCTGCAGACCCACGGGGTTGAGTTCATGCCTTGGCTCCTCCTCTCTCTAGCTCTGTGGGTCAAGCGGGAGTAAGGAAAAGACCATCCTCAGAGTGGCATGAAGAGTAAATGAGAGGTCAATGACGGGAGCTCAGTGCAGTGAGCCAGTGAATGGCAGCCATCGTTGAATTATAAGTGGAGCACTGCCGTAGGGCACAAATGACTCCCCCAAAATCTCACAGTGAGTTAGGTGGAGAGAAGTTTGAAATCCTGTTACGGCTGGGCACAGTGGCTCATGCTTGTAATCCCAGCACTTAGGGAGGCTGAGATGGGCAGATTGCTTGAGCCCAGGAGTATGAGACCAGTCTGGGCAACACAGCAAGACTCCATCTCTACAAAACGTAGCTGGGTGTGGTGGCATGTGCCTACAGTCCCAGCCACTTGGGAGGCTGAGGTAGGAGGATCAGTTGAGCCCAGGAGGCAGAGGCTGCAGTGAGCTAAGATAGTGCCACTGCACTCCAGCCTGCGTGACAGAGCCAGACACTGTTTCAAAAAAAAAAAAGAAAGAAATTCTCCTGCAAGACTTCATCAACTAACAGCAATCCTTTCAGAACAGCTACCCACAGGGTGCCACTGGGCCTTCTGGCAGTGATGGTGCACCAATGCCCACCAGGTAAAACACTTTCCCGACCAGGACACATACGAGCACCACATAGCCAGGAACAACAACCTGTTTCACTCTGGAAGTCAGGATAACTCTATAGATCTTCTTGCAGGCAGAGCTACGGAGGCCAAAGCAGAAACAGCAAAACCACACTTGCCGGTGAGGCCCAATCCTCACTGGCATGGACAAGGGGAGAATGGGTCTACCTCACACAGCTGCCTACAGGGCAGCTCCAAGTAGCAACAGAAGACAGGTGTATAGGCAGATGTTAGCATGGCAAATGTGGCAGCCAGCTACTTTTTGCTCAATAGAACCCACATTCTGTGTAGACCTGAGGCAACAAAGTGCGATGCGGAGGGTGCACAGCCACACTGACAGCACTGCCACCCGATACTCTACCATGTTCTAGATGGTCTAGGAAAAAAATGTAGGTTTGAAGTACCCCAAATTGTTCACACTGAAAACCCCGCCAGCTGCCTTCTGTGGTGTTACTTGGAGGGAGCTGCCCTGATCTCTAGAGGTGGCAACGTGCTGGGGAGAGGGGCGAGACCCTCAGACTCCCACAGGAAGAGGAGAGGTCTGGACACTAAGGTCACTTCACAGTCTTTCTGATGAAAGTTCAAGTCAAAATAGACTCAAGAAATAAACCATCTTCTTTCTTTTTTTTTTTTTTTTTTGAGATGGAGTCTTGCTCTGTCACCCAGACTGGAGTGCAGTGGCACGATCTCAGCTCACTGCAACCTCTGCCTCCTGGGTTCAAGCAATTCTCCTGCCTCAGTCTCCTGAGTGGCTGGGACTACAGGCACATGCCACCACGCTCAGTTAATTTTTTGTATTTTTAGTAGAGACTGTGTTTCACCATGTTAGCCAGGATGGTCTCACTTTCCTGACCTCATGATCTGCCCGCCTTGGCCTCCCAAAGTGCTGGGATTACAGGTGTGAGCCACTGTGCCCGGCCATTTCTTTTTTATTTTTTTGAGATGGAGTCTCGCTCTGTCACCCAGGCTGGAGTGCAGTGGCGCAATCTCAGCTCAATGCAACCTCCACCTCCTGGGTTCAAGTGATTCTCCTGCCTCAGCTCCCGAGTAGCTGGGATTACAGGCATGTACCACCATGCCTGGCTAATTTTTGTATTTTTAGTAGAAACAGGGTTTCACCATGTTGCCCAGGCTGGTCTCGAACTCCTGACCTCAGGTGATCCACCCGCCTCGGCCTCCCAAAGTGCTGGGATTACAGGTGTGAGCCACCATGCCTGGCCACCTTCCAACTTTCTACACTGAGACAAAGGTTTCAATGGAGAAACAAACTGCAGTTCTCAGGTCACAGGAAAACCCTCGCTATTTCCCCTCCTTCCCCATTCCCCAAAGTCACGTTCATTTCCTTTGCAGGAGCTCACAGAAGTGAGATCCTCGCGAGCTCATTACCTACCACGTCGTTTGGGAGGCTCTGGAGGTCATCGAAGGGGGTTTCCAGGGTGTTGGTGTCCACATTCAGGATCACGACATCATCCAGGGCCATGTTTCTGACTTTCTGCAAGGAGAAAAAAATCCACAAGAGAAGGTCATTGAGGTGCCATCAAGACACACTTCCCCTGCCTTCTGTGGGGAAGAGGCATAGAGAAGAAAAGTGACATTTGACAAAGTCTTACTCTGCAGCAGGCCCAATGGTAGGAGGTTCACATTTGTTAGCTCACTGAACTCTCATAAAATCTCTGTGAGCTTGCATGATTATCCCCAAGTCCCAGGAGTGAAAAGGGTTCACAGAGGCTCAGTAACATGCCCCAGGTCACACAGCCAGAAAGTAAGAGGAATCATTACACCCCATCATCATTTTTCCCCTATATATTTAACAGACGCTGAGGTCAAAGCTCTGGCCCCAGGAATGCTGATATACGGCTATGTTCTTATGATATCCCCATTCAATCCAACCCCCTAATTTAACAAAGGCTACTTGCCCATCTCTCTTTTGGATCCTGTCATTCTTGGGTATGGAATATTGTGTGTGGCCTACTGTTAACACTTCCCTTAAACGCCAAGTAGGAAGGTCACACTTTCAATTTGGTTCCATTTTCCACAGATATCCAGCTAGTAATGGCTCAGAAGCTCTGGCCATAAGCCATTATTCTACTGGCACAGTAATAGAAAAGATGAGGGAAACTCATGCCTACAAGGTTTTCATGCTTGGTGACAGGAGAAGGGATGAACGGACAATATGGAGAAAAAAAGAATCCTGCCCCCAATCTGGCAGCAATTCCCCATAGCCTATGTGAGTCCAAGACAGGGTGTAGCCTGAGTTTTAAATTTTTAATCACACTATTTATCCGCTACTAAGATCCATCTTTGTGTTTCTCCTGCCTACTCTCCACTCCAGGTCCCATTCAATCCTCCTTCCCCATCACATATCAAGCGTATTCCTTTTGAGTCAGAGGCATTAGAACTATTGTCTTTATTTTATTTTGCGTAGAAAGAGCCTATCATTTGCTGTCTAAACTGGGATACATTTGGATGTGAAAGACCTCATCTTACACCAGGGCAACAGGCACACGATGGGACCTGTGGTCACTGCATATAAAGGATCAATTCCATTACTGGTCAACCTCTGAGCATGCTGCATGTGGCTGCGCAGATATGCATTCCTCAGATGCCAACCACCTAAGCTAGGACTGAAATCTGCCAACTCACGTGCCTGCCGAGTGGCACTAGTCGGGGAATGGGGGCAGATGCCTTTTCCTAATTCACCCCAGAGCATGGTGTAGGCTGGCAACAGAGGCAGACATCCAATGGCTGCTCAAGCTCCAGTTTCCAATGCCCTGGAAATGGACAAGTAGCATATACTAGAAGCTTCCTAGCTCTTGCTCTGTGCTTTACTCACCTTATTTCATTTAATTCTTATCAACCCCTGTGAAGTGGATGTTATTGCCCTCAATGTTTGAAACTTGAGGAAGATGAGGTTCAGAGCACTGAGATAAGAGGCAGAGGCAACCACAGGCCTGGCTGCCTCCCCAGGCCATGCTCTGTGCACTGCACCATCCACCTCCTCATTGTCAGACACCCGCAGGGAGACTGACCTCCGCACAGCCCTTGTCACTCTGAGCCCCAGCACCTCTCTGCCTGCCTGCCTCCCCTGCTGGGGTGTGGGCTCCTTCAGGGGCTCATCTGTGGCTCACCACTGCAAAATAACCAGCCCCTGACAACATGACTGGCACCTGGTAAGTGCACACTAATACTGGTTGACATTCACTCTCTTAAACCACAGCCTCTAGGGCAGAACTGGTACCTAAGTAAATATTTCAAGATTCTTCCCAGCAGGAGGGTGGAGCCACACTGGTCACAAGCCTCGTAGGGATGAAGAAACACTCCCAGGCAGCAGAATCCCAGAACCTTTCCACTTAACACCATCAGAGCCTCCAACTCCTTCTGCTATCCACTAACTTCTCCACGCCTCTGGGGCTCATCCATAAACCTATCCATCAATTCCTAAACATAGTTTACTAAGTGCTTACTATGGGCTGAGAACCACAGAGGAGGGACACAATTGCCAATGTAGGAGTTTATTCTTTCCTCCAAACCCCAACACCCATTATTACCTGCTGCCTTATTTATAGGGTAAAAAGATATCAGCGAATGTACAACTTTGATTATATTAGGTTAGTGCAAAAGTAATTGCAGTTTTTACCAAAGTAATGGCAAAGAATGTACTTTTGCACCAACCTAATGATACAAAAAACGAGTTCGTATTTTACAGCGCTTTTGTTATATGAAGCACAATCTCCATTTTACACATGAGAATGCTGAGATTCACAGGGGATTGTCCAGGACTCTCTAGCTGCCTCACTCTGCAACCCAACAGGTTAAATGCCCAGCAGTGTGCTAGCAAGAAGGTACAAAAACAGCATCAATGGCCCTCTTTTTCACTGATGTCACACTTCAGGCTCACACAGCACTGCCACACAGATGCTTTCATTCCATCAATGGGGCTGGAGGTGAGATACCATTATCCCCATTTCAGAGATGAGTAACTGAGGCTCCAAGAAGTAGCTTGCCCAAGGTTATGTGTCTATTAAGTGGCTGCGTCTGTAAAATTAAAATGCTAACTGTGGCCACCCTGCTTCTCTCACTTCCCCTAGGGCTGCTGTGATGAGAGCAAACACACCCACAATGCTGGCCACACAGTAGGATGTAATAAATCGTGGCTATTATTACTACTTTTTAATACACACAATAGCCACAGCCAGTCTGGAAGGCTGCAGTGGCAATGGCCCGAGGGCAAAAATCCTTGGGGCCCCTTCTTGCTTGGTCTCTCACTTCAAAGGCTATGCACAGTCACAGGAAACAGAATCAGAGAAGGACTCACAACATCCTGGAGGACGTGATGCCTCCAGGACACAGCAGAGGACCGTGCACCCCAGAATCAACTACTTTGCCTCATCTGACCTTCCAAATAGTCCCAAACAGAAGGGAGCAGGAGATGATGGCCATTGGAGAGAAGCCTCCAGGGCTGAATGGCCCCATGAATGGGATGTTGATTCTGGACCAGAATCAGGCCTTGTTTCTGTGCTCCCATTGGGCCCCAGTGGCACAGACCAGCCCTTGTAGGCTCTCCACGGCTGGGCTGGAATAGGCTTTTGATTTCTTCCCACTCCTGGCTAGAGGACTTGCCGGTTAAGCTCTGTGGAGTGTTTACTTTTTCAACAATGGCAGCAGGCTGAAGAATAGGAAAAAACCTGGCCCCTTTTTCTAACTTAGCAGGCCAGGGTCCCCTTAGTAACCAAAATGCCCCAAGCACCAGGCTCCAGGCAGGAGCTGGGACGGCACAGTTTCCTCTTGAAGGACAATGCTGCCCTCCTGGTGGCAAGGCCTCTTCCAAAAGGGCTGGCGTGGACTCAAGGGCCTTCCTGAAGCTCACTGTTCCCAAGGAAAGAATTGGAGCCCAGCTCGCTGGACAGTGCCCGGTCCCCCAAAGGATCAAGGCAACTAGGGGAATGAAGAAAGGCAAGAAAAACTCAAACTGGGGGTGGGGACAGGAAGCGTGGATGAGAAGAAAGCCAGACCGTCGCCAGGTGCCAGTGCCTCTCATCTTAACCATGCCATCAGTCAGGGACACTAGCATCTCCGCATGGGAACAAAGTGGGGGCGCAGAGAGGTCAAACAAGCTGCCGAAAGTCAGAGCTAGGAAGCAGCAGTCAACTTTTGAACACAGTCTTATTGCGGGATCTGGCCAGCAGCCCGCAATGCAACGGGGCTCTCTCTTTGTTCCCAGGTGGATCGGCAGGTTGAGAAATAATAGACACACACGAGATAGTGAAAGCTGGGTCCAGGGGGGTCACCACCTTCTGGTCCTGCGGTGCCAACAATGCACTGGATATACCAGCATTTATTATTAAGTTTAGTGAAGGCGGGGGTAGGTTAGTGAGGGATTTAGGGTCATTTGATTATGAGGTGAGATGGTCACATGGGGATGAAGTAATTCTTTAACATAGCATTTGTATGTAGAAGTACAGAGCATAACTGAGTGGCTCAGTATATAGAGTTCACAGAGATAAGAATTTACAATATAGTGTGTGCATCAGTAATTTCTAACAGAGCCTTAAAACAGAAACACAATCTTTCCATAACCTATGATTAGCAAAATATTAATCAGCAGTAACAATTGCAACAAAAGCTGGTTACAAACAATCCATGGAAACAGGACGTGAAGCTAGACAACCAGTTAGACCAGAAATTCTCAGAAGGGAGTATGCCCTAACCCTAAAGAGGCCTAGAAGAGCCATGGCAAGATGAGGGCATTTATAGCCCTAACTTATCCATATGGACAGGCGTCCCCCCATGCATCCGTTTATAGGCTCTCCACAAGGGTCGTATTCCATTCCCAGAGCTATGAACATCTTGGTGATGTGAAACCTCCCTGACTGCACGTCCATTCACAGATTCTCTGCAGGGGGAAGCACATCACACACTGTTGGCTCATTTTGGCAGTCCAACCTGGCATTGTCTTTACACAATCCTGCATGCAATTTTGTATTTACAATAATCAGGAGCATTTCATCTTTTATTCTGTAGCAATAGTTTCAGGGGGTCTCCCTAAACAGTCTGACCCCAGAGCTGACTTTCTTCTGAAGATACCCCTAATCCGATCGCTCAGACATCAGAATGAGTACCTAACTGTTCAGGACACACGGTTATATCAACATGCTCAGAGTCTTGCTTTCTCTTACATAAAATACTACTTTCCTTTTTATCATAAAAAATAGGATGGGCATGGTGGCTCACACCTGTAATCCCAGCACTTTGGGAGGCCGAGGTGAGCGGATCACCAGAGGTCAGGAGTTCGAGACCAGCCTGACCAATGGAGAAACCCCATCTCTACTAAAAATACAAAATTAGCCGGGCATGGTGTTACATTCCTGTAATCCCAGCTACTCGGGAGGCTGAGGCAGGAGAATTACTTGAACCTGGGAGGTGGAGGTTGCAGTGAGCCGAGATTCAGCCATTGCACTCCAGCACTCCAGCTTGGACAACAAGAGTGAAACTCTGTCTCAAAAAAAAAAAAAAAAATTATAAATGCCTACTATTAAAAAATGGGAAAGGCCGGCCACGATGGCTCACGTTTGTAATCTCAGCACTTTGGGAGGCTGAGGCGGGTGGATCACCTGAGGTCAGGAGTTCGAGACCAGCCTGGACAACATGGCGAAACCCTGTCTCTACTAAAAATACAAAAAATTAGCCGGGTGTGGTGGCGGGTGCCTGTAATCCCAGCTACTTGGGAGGCTGAGGAAGGAGAATTGCTTGGACCTGGGAGGCGGAGGTTGCAGAGAGCTGAGATTGCACCATTGCACTCCAGCCTGGGTGACAAGAGTGAAACTCCATCTCAAAAAAAAAAAGGGGGGGGAAAGAAAAAAGTTTAAAGAAGAAAATTACAGTTATCCCAGTCCCTTCATTTGGAGACAATGTTTTGGTCTATTTCCTTCCATATTCTCCCTTCCTACGTGTTAAAGCAAAGTTGAAATAATTCTTTTTTTTTTTTTTGAGATGGAGTCTCGCTCTGTTGCCAGGCTGGAGTGCAGTGGCGTGATCTTGGCTCACTGCAACCTCTGCCTCCTGGGTTCAAGCTATTCTTATGCCTCCGCCTCCTGAGTAGCTGGGATTACAGGCGCACGCCACCATACCCAGCTAATTTTTTTATTTTTACTAGAGATGGGGTTTCACCATGTTGGCCAAAGTGGTCTTGATCTCCTGATCTCGTGATCCACCCACCTCGGCCTCCCAAAGTGCTGGGATGACAGGTGTGAGCCACTGCGTTTGGCCAGTTGAAATAATTCTTAACACTTCTGATTTTCTCACTGATTCTGATATAAGCAGTGATCCACTTAATTAAGAACTTTGTGTGGATCATTACTAACTGTGACAGAGTGCCCTACTACATGGAAACAAACTCAACCAAGCCCCTTTTGTGGGATGTTATTTCCAGTTTTGAAGAAATTACTGTATATAATATCGTCATGAAATCTGTAGGCATAAAGCTTTGTGCTTTAGGATGCATTCCTAGAAGTGGAATTTAGTTTCCACTTCTTAAAAAGTGTCCCTCTCAAATTCGACTTTGAGAGAGATATCTTTACTTCCAATTATTTTAAAGTCATTTTATCCACAGCTTGTGTTTCCTACTATAAGTGAAGAAAAATCAGCAAAGACACGAGCAGATGTCAAAATAGTCCTCCAAAAACCCTACCCAATTAAAACACTTACTAGTACTGCGGCACACCGAGACAGCTCTCCGGTAGCTTGTCCCACCAACACATTCCCTCTCTTTTTAGTTACAGCATATGCCAAAGCTCCTGCCAGCTGCAAACCCTTCCCCCCACCAGACTCTATAGGCTTTTTCTCAGAATGAAAAAAAAAACAAAAAAACTGACATGCACACTGGCTTTCCAAATGGCATTTCTTACATAGAGAAACACACACACAAAATGGCACTTTCCCATATATATTGTTAATGAAGAATGTCTTCCTCTTTCTGCTTTGTCACAGACAGTCTGAACTTGACCCCTGCCTTTCAGGCCAGGGAAGGGAAAACCCGTAGTATGGGGAGTGGTCAGGGGCAGGTGAGAGGACACCAGCTCTAGTATTTCACCTCTGGCTTGTCCCCGACCAGGGGGCTTACTGTAGGCAACTGACTTGACTGCATAAATCCTCCAGGTTTTCATCTGTAGAATGGAGATCATAACACCACCTATCTCACAGAGAGGCTTTGATAAGCTAATGTATGTAAAAGATTCAGCATAATTCCCAGAATAGCCCTAACAGGCACTCATCAGTTCTCTTGCTTGCCCATCCCCTCTCCTTGGATGGTTCCTAGACCTCAGCCATGCCTGGCTAGAGAGACTGAGGCAGCGGCAAGCCTCCCGTGACCTGTGCTCCCCTACGGTTTATCTGCACAATTAGAATAACATGTTGACTGTGACTTACTTAGGTAGGTATCTGATTCCTTCCCTAGTCTACGGGCTTTTGGGGGTTGGGAATCAGATTTCTCTACTCTCAGCTCCTAGTCCAATATTTGACCAAGAGCAGACAATTCGTGAATGAATGAATGAGAGGCAGCAGAGCCCAGAGGTGAAGAACATAGATCCAAAGCCAGTCTGGGTTCTAATTAATCTCTACCATCCACCAGCTGTGCCAACTTGGGTATGTCACTTAATCTTTCTGTGCCTCAGTTTCCTCCTTGATAAATGGGGGATGATAACCGTACCTACCTCACAGATTTGTGAAGATTCAATGGGTTAATATTTTAAAGTACTTGGAGTAGTGCCTGGCACATGGGAAGTGCAAGATAAGTGTTTGTTAAATAAAAACAAATGATCTTTTGTGGGTGATGAAAATATTCTGTATCTTTATTGTGGTGGTTTCATGATCGTATAAAACTGTCAAAATGCATTGAACCATATACTTTAAATGGATGGGTTGTGATAAATATACCCCAATGAAGGTATTCATTGAACCATATACTTTAAGTGGATGGGTTGTGATCAGTTATACCTCAATGAAGTTGATAAACACATTAGCACTCTCTCCAGAACACAGAATAAAATCATAGCGAACCATACAAGGTAAGAGTGTGCGAACAATGGTGAATGAATGCCACGCTACAAGGCGACTCTCCCCAGGGCCACCACCCAGTGTACATTCTGATCTGTGGCTGTGTTTGGCTCCCTGTCCCCTAACTTTTTCATCTAGTCCAGGATTTTTAACTTTTTCAATTCAAGCCCTCTTAGGATAAACATAAAAAGCCAATGTCCCTAGAGATTCTGATAGACTTCCCTATACAAAGGAGGGGGTCTGTTTGATAAACACTCTGTCTTTGGTGTCTTTTCTGTAGCCAAGATGGTATTCAGCCTTACTTTCTAGAGTTGGTTGTATGAAAACAATGGGATTTCCTCCCTAAAATATAAAATAAAATAATATCAGCTACACTAATTAAAACCACACCAGCTGCCCACACAGATTGGTGCGGGGGAGTGTCCTACCTGTCCAAGGAGGGAATTGGGCAGCTAGTGACAAAAGGTAGTACTTAAAAGCAAGCCACAAGATGAAAGGCAAGGGTGTGCACTGGCAATGTCAGCCGGGGGATCTGAAGAGTGGCCAGGAGCATGCAGCACTCAGCCGGGTTGGGAGCGTGGGGCTGGACATTGAGGAGCAGGGGCTCAGTTCTGCCTCTGCTCCTCCAACAGCTGTGCAGCAAGACAGGACACCCTCTCTAGGATGGAGGTTGTGTGGTTCAGGGAGGTGACATGCATAGAGTAAACAGGCCAGCACTGAGTGAATCTTTTCTGCTGTCCTTAGACCAGGACCATCTCCAGGGCAGAGCTGTGTCTTATTTGTCTCCAGTGTCCAGCACAGTGCCTGACACAAGGCAAGTGCTCATTAACTGGGGAATGAGAAACGACTGTGGCTAGATCCACTCTACTGGGAGGTCTGCCTGGCAGCAGATGTCAATGTAAGCCCGAATGGACAATGTCAGCTCAACGAAAGCAAATCGGAGTCTGCTCAAGGAAGTGCAATGGGAATAATAATAATAATGATGGCAATGATAACAATCATGTAAAATTAGCATGATTAATTCGTGTAGAATTAATTCACAGTGGACACAGAAAGCCAGATAGGAGTTAACATAGCGATTAAGACTGTGGGTCTGGAACAAGACAGCCAGATTCAAGCCCTGCTTCTGTACTGTGTAAACATCAGCAAGTTCTTTACTTCTGAGCCTCAGTGTTCTTATCAATAAAATAGGGATAATACTGCACAGCTGTGTTGCGAGGATTTAGTGAGATACTAGGTATGAAGATTTTAACACAATGTCTGATTGCAATTAGTGATCAATAAATGTGGGGCTATTAAAGGCAAGTTTCTATCCTTGCAATTTGCAAGTTATGTCAATAAAATGGATTAGAGTTCTAAGACTAAGGAATTAAACAGCTGATTTTCAGAACAAAGGAAAATGCGAATAAGTCTCTACTATTATACTCTCATGCTATTAAAAATTAAACTACCACCAAGCGATTGTTCTTTTCTTGGCTATGTCTCATATAAAAGTGCATTCTCTGGAGCCAGACTGCCTGAGTCTGAATCCTAACTCTGCCAATTAAAACTGTGCTACCTTGGGCAAATTATTTAGACTTCCTGTGCCTCAGTTTCCCTATCTGTATAATGAGATAAAAACAGCACTGACATCCAGGACAGTGGTCATCCTTGGGCTGGGGGGAAACTGACTAGAATAGGGTACAAGAGGAGTTTCTGGGGGGCTGGTAATATTTTGTTTCAATATCTGGGTGGTGGTTACATGTATATGTCCACCTTGTAAAAACTCAACTAGCTGTACATTTAGTGGGTTTCTGTGTTGGTTTGGATTTATTTTATTTTATTTTGAGAGATGAGGTCTTGCTATGTTGCCCAGGCTGGACTTGAACTCCTGGGCTCACGTGATCCTCCCGCCTCAGCCTCCTGAGCAGCTGGCACTACAGGTGCATGCCACTGTGCCCAGCTTTAACTGTACACTTAGGATGGGTGCATCTTTCCCTCACACTTCAAGAAAATGTTTACCACACACACACAAAAAAATACGGACTTCACCAGATTATTTTGGCAATTAAATGAGTTAATATATGTGTAATACCTAGGATAGTGTCTGGTGTATCAGAAGCACTAGGTATTAGTTATTATTATAAAAAATCAAGATAGCAATAATTCTATAATAGAAATGACTCAATTGAGATTCTATTTCACTGTTAGAAAATGTGTTTGTGAAGGCAGACAGCTCCAGGACACACACTGCTTCTCAGTCTGCATTGCCTCCCTCCAGGGAAGGGCAAAGCTGCAACATTGTTGGGGTCCTTCTGAGACGTCTTTGCAGTCCTGAGGAGGAGCAGGAGTCAGGTAGATTGGGCTTGGGATTTTATCTTCCTCAATTCCTAGTTACAGGACCCAGGGTAAATGATTTAATCCTAGCTGAACCTCAATTTCTTTATCCATAAAATGGGTCTATAACAACTTGTTACATAGGGTTGTGAGAGGATTAAGTAAAAAATTCTCTTCTGGGTGACGCCCAAAGCCAGTAAGCATCATCTACTCTCATGGCCAGGACAGCACCCAAGGCAGCACCTCTGAGAGCAGTAATGGGACCTCCAAGCAAAGGGGAAGGGTCTAGGCTGGCTTCCTGCAAAGACACTTTGCTCTGAGAGGGCACAGTGTCATGTGTTATTATCATGCCCACAACATGCTTTGCATTTGTTCAAACTAAGTCTAAGTTGATCCCTCTGTGAGAGGGGCACACTTGATGTGGCTCCTGACATTATACTATATGTCCCCTGTAAGTATGACTTCTTGGGAGCTTTTCTTTTTCTTTTTTTTAAAGGGAGAGAATATGGCTAAAATTAAACCAAAAATTACATCTTAGTAGCTTGTTAATCAAAATTTTATTCTAAATGACTGTTGCTGGGTTCCAAGCAGGTGCCTTGATACAGTGTGGCTCTGTGTTCCCACCCAGATCTCACGCCCTCTTGTAATTCCCAGTGTTGGAGGAGGGGCCTGGTGGGAGGTGACTGGATCGTGGGGGCTGATTTCCCCCTTGCTGTTCTTGTGATGGTGAGTGAGTTCTCCCAAGATCTGGTTGTTTGAAAGTGTGTAGCATTCCCTTCTCTCTCTCTTTCTCCTGCTGGCCATGTGGGATGTGCCAGCTTCCCCCATCGCCTTCTACCATGATTGCAAGTTTCCTGGGGCCTCCCCAGCCATGCTTCCTGTACAGCCTGCAGAACCCTGAGCCAATTAAACCTCTTTATAAATTGCCCAGTCTCAAGTAGTTCTTTATAGTCGTGTGAGAATGGACTAATACATGCCTCTCTTCTCCAACTGCACTCCTATGGCTACGTATCAGTCCAAGCCACAGCCAATGTTACAGAGGCCTGTGTGTATCAGGAACTGTGTGACATGCTCTGCATCCATCATCTTACTGACACACACAACAACAAAATTACAGCCACTAGCTGTTGTGTTTCTCCCACAGCCCAACTCCTTACAAGTATCATTTAATGTAATTCCCATGAAGTCCCTGTGGAGAGAGATGGAAACTGAGGGTCAGAGAGGTAAAATAACTCGTCGGAAGTCACATGGCTAAGAAACACTGGCTGTAGGCATTGAGATGAACAGCAATACCTTTATTCTACCCCAAGGCATGGCATTATTTGCTCTGACACATTGTTTCAATCAACAAACATACTGAGCAACTAATATAACGGACCTTTGTTAGGCATACCAGATTAATCAAGCCCTTAAGTATTTTGATGCCTGGCCCAGACTCCACTAAAATTCCCAGGGAGGGGAGACTTTCCTACAGAATCATACCCATTTGACGGATGAGGAAACAATGCTAGAGATTAAATAATTTGCCCGTGTTCTTACAACTGGATGCATCAGAGAAAGGATTTGAATCTGGGTTCCATGAGCCAGTGTTCCTTCCACTACACAGCATGCACAAAATGTGCCCAAATGCATGCGCATATATATGAGTACATAACAAAGAACAGCATGGGAAGCTGGTGGCCTCCTAGGAGGAAAGGAAAGAGAAATAAGAGGGAAAGTGGATAGGACAGTAAAGGAAAGGCAAACATTCAGGTATTCTAAACTCTTTATTCCCTCCTGAAATCTCAGATACACACAGAGGGAAGAGTGACATTTTCCTTCCCTTCCTCAGGCCCCAAAGGTCACCAAGCTGCCAAGCAGTTGATGAACGCAGTGGCTTTTCTTTGGAGCCAAGAGTCGCTGATTTGCTCCTTCCTGCTCCACAAAATTAAAAATCTAAGCCTGACAGTTCAGAGGAGCCCTGAAAACACCGCTGGAATTTCCCAGTGTGCTTTAAACAGAAACAGAAGCTTGGCAGAGGAGGGAAGTGGTGTAAGCACCTCCCAGGTCAGGCCAAATCCACCCCTCACAAGGTAACAGGCACTGACTCTCATTAACAAGTCCAGGGATTCTCAAGCCAGGTCAGCAAAGGGGCTCTTCCTCTAATGGCCCCTTTCCTGGCCATGGATCCACTGGGTGTTCATTCACTCACTCATTTGGTACATCACGTATGGAGCCGTCATTCATGTCAACTTTACGCTAGGTCTTAGGGACACAGAGACGATTAAACCATGATCTCTGAACTCAAGGGGCTCCCCGCCTCTCCTTGTGGATGGGCTGTGGGTAGATCTGAGAAAGGGCACAGTAGTATGCAGCAGACCAGTGGACCATTCCCACTCACCCACCAGCCCCATTCTCTCCCGGACATGGTCCTGGGCCCAGGGCCAGAAAGTCTCCAGGCTGGGGTCCTGGCCTTTTCACTTACCAGCTAGGCAGCTTCAGGCAAGGCACTCAGCCTTCTCTAGCACCAGTTTCCCTTGCTGTGAGCCGAGGTCATGCTCCTTACCTTCAGGGTTGTTGAAAAGATTGGGGGAGACACTGGGAACACATGTTTCATACAGAGTCCACCATCAAGCAGACGCTCGGTCAGTGCCAGCTGGCCCCCCTCTGGGAGCTGGGTTCTGCCAGTCCTCCTAGCAATCCACTCTAGAAATCCACCACAACACAGAACCTCCATCCAGCCTGGCCTCCACTCCGCCATCCAGAACAGAGTGGGGAGCCTACTCACACTCTGACTCTGCTGGTGTTTTGTCTCAAACTGAAGCAGGCTTCCCACTGCTGCAGACTCAGTTTCCTCATGTGTAAAAAGAGGACAAGAAAGGTGTCAACACCTTTCCCCACAGCTGCAAAGCACAAACATGCGATGATATGGCAGAGCACTCCATAAGATGAGAAGCATGGCCCAGAGATAGCTCGCCACGTTACTGCCACGCACCAGATCCTGCTCTTCTAGAAAACCCTCCTGACTACTCCTATCCCCGCCTCAGGTTGTCATCTCTAAACCCCATGCCAAGCACAGTGAACAACAGATTCTTTGGCCTGCAGTTAAAACTTGTTTAGTGATGTTTCCTGTGCGCTATCACTTTCCCCTTAAAATAACTGCTTTAAACCTTACGCTATTCACATACACTGCGGTAATGTTTACCACTGGTACCTGTAAAGCAGTGTTGAATTTTTGAACATATCATATTTTATATTTACCTATATTTTAGAATATATTATTTTAAAATATCCTCAAAGCAACCTCTTGAAATGAGCTTTATTATTCACATTTTACAGAAGAACAACCTGAAGCTCCAAGAGGTACAGTAATTTGCCCCAGATCATAGAGTATCAGAGTTAAGATTTGAGCTTGGGACTGCCTGACCCCAAAGCCTGGTGCCTTTCTCCTCGCTGTGCAGCCTCCTCCACTTTCCAGGCACAGAGCTGGTGCTAAGCAAATACTGAGGACAGTGGCCACTTCCACACGTCTCTTGTGACCTCCATGTATAGACTTACCAGAGTGCTGAAACACAGTGGCAAGCAAGCCCTAAAAGTAGGGCCAGTATAATAGTTTTCTTTTGTACACACTAAACTGCTTCATGCAATGAAATAACTGTGTTTGAATCCTGCTCCTCCTAATTATGTGTGTGACTTTGGACAAGTTACTTAACCTCTCTGTGCCTATATTTCATCATCTGTAAAATAGGGGCCCCACTACCACAGCACAGATGCATTATGAAAATTAAATAATGAGCATAACGTGTCTGGCAGTAGTTCAAAATAGCATCCATCCAAAGTGAAACAATAGAACTTGAATTTAAGAGTTTCACTGGGAGTGTGGGGGATATTGATTCCCTAGTCCCCAAATGGTTTGTGGTCACCCTATCATAAAATAGGACCTCATTCCTCCCACACAACTGCCACTTGCCATCATTCATTCATCACTAAGCACCACAAAGCCCGACTCCCATCTCCACCTGCCTTTTATTTGAAATGTCAATTTTTAAAGAGTGGAGAGGTTGGAAACCCAATTTAACAAGCACGCTGAAACATTGTTTATTGCCCCCATAAACATGGCTTAGTGAGAATTACGGACTTAATCATAGTGAACTTATCTTGCGGTGAAAAGGAACACTTTAAATTTCAGAAATGGCACCTTCACTGTGAAAATCTCTTAACTTTTCAAACAAACTACAGGGGGTCTTAAACATATGGGCAATAAAGGGGCAGCCATTACTTTGATTTGTCCTACCCAAGAGCCTAGGAGCCCTCACAGTCCTTAACAACTTTAAGATCTAGGAAAAATACTTGGAAAATCATATTCAGGAGACATGTCTCTAAAAGCACCCAAAAGGTCTGCAGAGTGAGAAGTGAGACCTGTATAGCTGCTCTTGGGGTTATTCAAAAGGATGGGCCCTAGGTCATTAGAACAGGGGCTATTTAATAAGCAGCAGCAGTGAGAAAGTGCACCCCTCCTCCTAAGATTAAACATTTAGCAATAGGTAATATTTTGCTGACCTGCTTTTCAGAAGAGAGGTGCTACACAAATCTAAAAGGCTGCTAAATGGTTTGTGTGGGTCTTCTTTATTTATAAACCCCCTCCCTCCTGCCGAGGATGAGGTCCTATGAACCCCAACTTCCCAATCTGAGGCTTCATTAATGCTACTCAGATCATTCCAGGGAAGGTTTTCATAAAGACGCCCCCATCTTGCAGACAACGTATCAGCCTGGCTGCCAGAGGCAGGAAAGGCAATAGATATAAAATTTTATTATTTCAATGCCCCAGTAGCAGCCAGGAGGACTTAATGAAATCGCCAAGATTTACAATCTGAAATAGCTATTGCACAGACAGATACGGTTAAGGGAGCTGAGCCCTCTGACCTTTCAACCCTTTGATCTTCACTCGGCAGGTGGCCTGGAGCCCCCTCCTGGGCATCTTCCCTCTCTTCCGACACTGCCAAACCTTGATGTGCAATAAGCCTGACCCTACACAGGTGACTCTCCCGGTGCTTATCACCAGCAGCTGCTGCTAATGGCACGGCCAAAATCACTCCGAGGCAGGGAAGGGGAATATGCTGTGCAGTGTCCAAATGGTGCTGAAACAAGGCTCAATAACTCAGCCCCAAGTCCAGTTGTGCAGCAGTGCATAATGATGTCATTACCCAAAAGTGTCCTTAGAAAATGGAACTCTGATCTCCCCTGATTTACACTTTGAGGTTGGGGGAGGGGGGAAAATCACCTTTTAAAACTCAATCACAAATCTCAAAAAAAAAAAAAAAAAATCAACCCCAAAGTCCCAAATGCATCTCTCAGAACTTCCCCAAAACCATGTGCAGCAAATTTATACCAGCGAAAATCTAAACAATTTTTGGAAACCTAAAATTGACTGTTTTCAGTTCCATGAAATTTCATTTAAAAAACCCCATATGCCAAAATGTCCAAATTCTCTTATTTTTAAAAATTGGGATGACATCCAAAAATCATAGCTATCTTTTTCTTTCTTTCTTTTTTTTTCCCCCTTCTTCTAAAGCTAGGGATGGGTAGTGTGCATATGTACTTATCAAGCTTCATAATTTAACCCATTCGGTCAGTACAAAATATTTGCAGTTAAATGCTGAAGAGGGAGGATATAAATTTATTACCACTGGATCTTTGGAAACAACGGACTCCTAGGCACCAAGGTTTAGCAGACATTATATTTGGCTAAGGAAGTGTCCAGGAGTCTAGGCACAGCTCCAATCTGCACCTTTTAGCTTTTGTCAATATTTGGGTTTATGGAGGGAAGGATTTTAGACAAGACACATAAACCACTCTCAGGGATGTTGATAACTTCCAACCACAAAACAAAACTTCAGTGCCACTGTTCATCATACTTCAGAAAAGCCCCCAGTCAATGCCTTTGTTTCTAAACAAACATAGAATGGTGGTCCCAAGCTTTACCTGCAAAGGCCTGAACTTAGATCATAAATGTTTGAATCCAATAGCCAAAGAAAAAACCTACTTCTTTTGTAGCCTAAACGGCATATCTCTTAAGTATCCAACTTTAAGTTCATCTTGAAATCAGCTGAGAATCAAACAATATGTAAAGAGAGATCTATAGACTCCATTTTAAATCACACTTTTCTCTCTGGATGTTTAACTTTAGTACAGAGAGTAGTGTGTGGAGAAATTAGTTTAGCAGGGGGGAAAAAAGGCATGGTTACTACATCACAGTTTGACCTCTTTGTATAAAACGACTGTTGAGCTATCTTCTTGAGATGCCTATTGGAAATATTTTATTCATAATAATAGCTACCAGAGGGTGATGGCCTAGTAATGTTCATGGCACTTCGGTCATATTATTTCTAATTGTCATCACTTTATGGCAGGTGTCCTCATTTTGCTGATGGGGATATTAAGGCACACACCCACAGAAGCTCAGCGACTTGCCCAAATTACAGATAGATAAATGGCAGAGCTGGGATTCAAACTCAGGTTCACTGACTGCTCAAAAAGCCCATGGTCCAGCCACATTTTCCCCAACAAAAGCAAAACACGAACAAACAGAACAAGAACATGCATTAATTTGTGCAGAAAATGCCGGATTTCGGCTTGCTTACACATTGCCCTGGCCCATTTAACGGCCTTCCAAATCAATTATTTTAGGTCATTAAGAGGAAGTTTAATTTGGTTGACAAACACCCCTACTGTGGTGACCTCACATATCAACAACAAATGCCTGATGGTCACAAACCCATACCATGAGTCGGCTGAGCATGGTGTTAAACAAAACCACATGCGCCCAGATTTCAAGTGGGATTTGTCTAGGCCAAGGGTACGGCTCTTCAATCATCACACTGCTGGTCTCTGAGCTCCCACAATGGCCCCGCCCCTAATCACTTGCAAGGAGTTTATGAAGTCAACAGTCCCATGTGGCCAGGCTCAGTTAAAAAGTAAGTTTAAGTTAATGTCAGTTTAGAAAAAGTCACTCATTAGAAAAATAAAAACAGGTTGAAAAAGGAGGGCAGAGTCAATCTTAGGTAGATAAGTCTTTTAGTTTCTTTGTAAGGGAAGGATATCAATTCTACACCTAAATAATATTGATAATCACTTCCATTTATTTGGCACTCACCATGTGTCAGACACCAATCTGAGTGTTTTCATGTACCTTCTTATTTACTCCTCATTGAAAACTCCTATGAAATGGGGCAACTACCTATTTTACCAGTGAGGAGTCTGGGGCTCAAAGAGGCACCTTAACGTACCCATCTGCAAAACAGGGGCACCTCTCTCAGAGTGGTGGCAGTTAGAAATTACACGGCCAAAGTGGCATGCACATTAGTAGACCCTCATTCAATGGTCAAGATTATTATGTATAGGTATTTCCAACAGGAATCTTTTAAGAGGATAGCAAAAGAATAGTTTTGTGCAAAGTGGTCAAACTGTGTGATGTAGTAACCATACCCTTTTCCTCTGTGAAACTGATTTCTGATTTAAACAAAGGAGTTTGCTTAGGCCGGGTGTGGTGGTGCACACCTGTAGTCCCAGCTACTTGGGACGCTGAGGCAGGAGAATCGCTTGAACCCAGGAGGCGGAGGATGCAGTGAGCTGAGATGGCACCACTGCACTCTAGCCTGGGCAACAAAGCAAGACTCCATCATAAAAAAAAAAGGTGCTTGTTTAAAGTGATCTAGTAGTGGTGAAACTAGAATATGAACTCAGATCCATATGACTCCAGTGCCCACGAGCTCTCTGTTACACAGTCCCCCTGCTCACTGCCCACTGCTCCTTACCTCAATCTGGCAGGAATTTGACTCATTCAAGCTTCTCTTGGTAACAATTTATAAACTTTTAAGTTTTCTCTGAAGTCAGTTTTAACATTGCTAAATGCAACCTATATATAATGACATAAATGATGATAGGAAAATATGAAAACAAAAGCATCAATGATGGTTTCACATTTTTTACTGGGATTCTCCTCATCATTACTGAGTTTTTCTCATCTGTAACAGAGGGCTATTCCATCTCACGTGAGAATGTTTCCATCATGACTAGTTAGACTGAAAACGTACTGACTGCAAGAGATACTTAACTCAGCCAGAAGTACTTGTTCCCTTTGATTACATAAATTACTACTAGAGCTTTAAATTGTTTTATATTAAGTAATTCCAACATTAGGATAAGTGGCATTTGAGATTCATATTCATTTTAAAAGCAAATGCTTACTGTGAAGAGGAGACAGCTTCTAAGGGAAATCTATCCACTCAATCCAGGGCCTTCCTCGAGGCCTAAGGTGAGCAGAGCCTGCTGCGTTTGCAGTAGGAAGCTTCTGGATGGTACGAGACTCATAAGTGATGACTGTGCATGAGAACACATAGCACGCTAAGGAAATTCCAGGGCCAAGCCACCGTTCAATTACCTTTTTCTTTACAAAATAAAGCAATCTCCATCCAGGGTTTCACTGGTATAAACTGTGCCTCTTATTTTTATACTACTAACTAGAAAGATGAATGTTTGGCATAGTATTTTTAAAAAGCTCTTCATATTTGATTTAATTGAATAACTATATCAGTTAATTCTCACAAGTCTTTTATATGGATAATATCAATTTAATTTTACAGATAAGAGTGGACCAGATAAGAGTGGACCAGATAAGTTAACCAGGTCCCAGTCAAAGTATACTCAGAGCTTGTCTCTGGAGGAATATGGGGCCACCAGCTGTAAGCCCTCCTTTCCCCTCCTCACCACAATCCCCAGCACACAGCACTGAGAAGGAAAAGCCCAGGACAGGTGGGGACTCTGCCCAGGACTGGGGTGGCACAGGCATAATCCACATGGCCTGATGGGAGGGTACGCAGATCAGAGGCTCTGATAAACCCCTTGCAGCTGAAGGCCTGAGTACAAATTACAGTCATCTCTCAGTATCTGAGGGGGATTGGTTCCAGGGCCCCTGTGGATACCAACATCTGCAGATGCTCAAGTCTCTGATACCAAAGGGTATAATGTTTGCATATAAACAATGCGCATACTCCTGTATGCTTTAAATTGTCTCTAGATTACTTACAATACCTAATACAATGTAAATGTTAAATAGCTGTGATACTGTATATAACAACTATTATACAACAATTATACAAATATTATACAAAAATAGCCAATACCATATTGGCTTTTTAATTTATATTCTTTCATATATTTTTTTCCAAATATTTTTGATCTGTGGTTGGATGAATCTGTGGACATGGAACCTGTGGATGCAGAGCGCCAATTGTATGTTACCTCTCAGAGCCTCAGCTTCCCTATCTGCAAGTGTGAATATCTCCTACTTCGCAGAGAGTGTCTGAGGAACGCTCAAACATGAAAACAGGTTAAGTCCTCAGCACAGTGGTTGGCAAGTACTCAAAAGATGTTAAAGTCTCCTCCAACCCTTTCCCTTTCTTGCCATGAGCCTATGAATGAAACTATCAGGTGAGATTTTTCATGCAAATATCACTTTTTATTTCATTTTATTTTGAGACAGGGTCTTTGTCACCCAGGCTGGAGCGCGGTGGCACAATTATGGCTCACTGCAGCCTCGAACTCCTGGGCTTGGCTTGAGTGATCCTCTTGCCTCAGCCTTCTGAGTAGCTGGAACTATAGCTGTGTGTCACCACACCTGGCTAGTTTTGTTGTTGTTGTTGTTGTTGTTGTTTTTAATTTTACGTAGAGATGAGGTCTCACTGTGTTGCCCAGGCTGTTTTTTAATAAAGCAAGAATAGGATCACTTGGCACTAATAAATGTCACATGGAACATCTCTGTTCTTGTGAGGACACATATACAAGTCACCACTTATACCTGGATGTAACTATGGCTCAGAATTTTGCATCAATTGCAGCATTAACAAATGTGAACTACATCTTACTTCTGTCTACATGTGGAGTCATACAAAGAAGCAAAATGGTACAATGGTAAACAAGAAACACTCTTCTTTACTCTGTTTAAAAATAAATATCAAAAAAAGAGAAAGGAACAAAGCATGAAAGACTTTCTATGCCAGGGGAAAAATGAAAAGAAAAAACTAGTTAAAATAGTGCCAACTCAATTGACAGAAATTCCAGTTCTTTGAAATGCAAAGGAAAAAAAACCCCATTACTTTCCCCTTGCCTGTAAATAAATGAATCCTATATTATTTTGTGTAAAAGCTCCATAGTTAAATTGGGAACCTTGTTGTAGACATAGACAAATGTGGCCTCTGGATCCCGAGACCAAGATGAGCTTTGATTTGGCACCTGGATGCTGTCCTCTGAATGGAGGCTCAGTGCTGTTTTAAGCACTTGTATATTTGCAAAACCAGGCTTCTAGGGACCCATGGCTAAGCATTCCTAGGTAAAAGATGGTGAAAGCAGCAGAATGCCAGGAGCTCCCCATGCACCCATCACACATCTCTTGAAATTGCATTAGAGGGGAGAAGCAGCTGGGGGCCCCCCAACTGGTCCCTGGGTCTCACTCCCCCTGCTCCTACTGCCTTGAACTACCACATAGTACATAAAATACACTCATACCCTTAAACTGAGGTGTAGAAAAAATAACTAATTCATAAAAAGTACTTGAAAACAGAGAAGAAAAGACACAATCTAGTAAAAGTGGTGCTAATACTTTGAAGAAAGCCATCACTACAAACACCTCTGTCACAGCTTGGTAGCAAAGAAGCTCAGGTTTGGGACACTGAACCATCTGAATTTTATGTACATGTTTTTGATGTGTAATTTCCTAAAGAATTACCTTGATCTTTGCAAATATCAATTTACTTTATTAACATGGTTAAGTGGTTTCCAAGCATTTTATACGGAAGGACTGTGTTTCTAATGGCCCAGAAGGAGAAGGCCTGACCATGTCCCTCCTCTATTTACACCCTTCAATGGCTCTCCATTGCCCTATAAAGTTCAAACTCTTTACTGCAGCCTCCAAGGCCCTGGATGGGCTGGGCCTGGCCTGCTTACCTCAGCTCATGCTCCTATCGGAGGCTGAACTACTCATATCTCCTGGAAAGCCCCCTTTGCCTACACCTAAGTCTTTGCAGATGCTGCTCTCTGCTCCCTGGTTTACCTAATTCTTATATTTATCTGCTAGGTTTCAGTGTGGGCATTCTCTTCCTCTGAGAAGCATTATTCTCAAGGCTAGGGTCAGCATCTCTCCTCCCAGAGCCTACATCATCCCAAATTCACTACAATTACTTTATATTTTTCTGCATCTGGTCTACACACAACCCTGTGAAGGTGGATATTATATCACATTTGCCATTTTTATACAGAGCCCCTAGTATAAACATGGTGCCTCGTACACAGAAAGCTCTCAAAACTCTGTTGCAGAAAGGAATGTATATTGTGTCCCCACCACATGCCAGACACTGGGATATGCTGTCCATATACAGGACTCAGCTCTTAGGAAGAAAGCAAGATACAGAAAGATGAAGTATCATGGCTGGAGTTAGCACAGCAGGGAAGTGGTCAAGCAGGGGTTTGGAAGTACATTTGTCAAATTCTACAGAAGTGTCACTCCCAAGCCTGGTACCGTGCCTCTGCATTGCAGACCAGGAGAAAACGAGGCAGGCACAAACCAATTGTGTTGAAACTGTCTTTCCCTAGGACATGAGGATGATGATCCTGGGAACCCAAGAGCTCCTAAAACACAGTTTCAAAGCCATCAGCTTAAAAATGGAAACGGCTTGAAGGCCACTAAAGAAGTAAAACCAGCTCTTTATGTGCAGGCACTGTGCTGGGCATCTCATAGGCATTATCTCACTGGATCCTCCCAGTGATCCCATAAGCGAGACACAGCCATTATCCTCAGTTTACAGGTGAGAAAATAGAGACTCAGAGGTCAATTACCTTGCCCACGATCAAGTAAGCAGGAAGTAGAGGTGTCACATTCTAACTGCTCTACTTCACTGCCCCTGTGTATGGGTGGAACTTCATTTACAAGCCACCTGAGCCTCTGTCTGGAACTGTCATTGCTGTCACCTTTCCCTTCTCCTTCCTGACCATCCCACCACCAAGGAGGATAGAAAATACCTTCTGGATGCATCCCTCATGTCACTCTGAGGTCTGTACACAAAGCATTGTTTGTGAGGCTTGAGGAGGAAGGTCTTCATTTATCAAACAGGAGAAGCACCATCGACCAGACATGACCTGGCACCTGCTACCAGAGATGGCACAGAAGAGGGGCTGCATAAATGTCTCTTGAACTAAATTGAGATCGCTTGAATGAAAGGACAGTCACTGTGGAATCTGGCCGTGTTTTGGGATTTCCTAGCTGCCAGCTAACATGATCATTCTCTCCAAGAAGAAACGAGGTCTATGCCAATACCCTTGGCTATTCTGCTAACATGCCACTAGCCTCAGATTGCTTAAATGAGAGAGAAACTATAAACAGGCAGAAGGAGAGAGAAGAATGGCGATCAGGTATACACTTGTCACTTTGGGAGGAAGGCGGACTCTGTAAGGTGACTAGGTTATCATTTAATGGCATCTTGTAAGAGCATGAACCAGAATTAGGTCTTTCCCCAAAATAACCTTTTTAAAAATAACAATGCAAGTTTGTAATTTATATTTCTTTTTGTGCAACAAATTTGAGTGTCATAAAAATGGTTAAAAAGTCTTCCTATGGTAGCTTTTTCTAAACTTTTATGAACATCTGCCACATTCATTTGAAGTTTAAAAAATTCTGGCACATATGCAAAGGCATAATAAGGTGCCTATAGCTTTCAAGAAAAAATAACAAGACAGTCAAAAATAAGCCTTTTGCTGAATTGCCAGTAAGAAAACTAGTGTAGCGAGAGGAGATGGGCCTTCCTGAGCACCTTCCGTAAACAGCTTTCCTTTGGCCCCAGGTCTGAGCTACAGGTTCCTGCAGGAAACCGCAGAAGGAGCATCCCTTTCACCTGAAGGGTACAATCGAACTAGATAAACCCCATCAGAAGGCACAACTAGAGCACTCGGAATCTGAGCTGAAATTCCAGGGAGGAGGTCAGGAGACTGAATTCTAAGATTCAGTAGTTCACGGCTGCCCTACACACTCAGGAAACACTTCTTTGTTCAGAAAGTGTCTTGGCTGGTTTCAAGAGTGGGACAACTCCCATTTTTGTTTTTATTTTTGTGCTGACTACACAGGAGTTCAGCACAGCAAACTCCTCCCCAGCCTCCGTCAATCAGCAGGGCTAAGATCTATCTGGGCCAGTGCTTCCTAAGCCTTCTCCCTTAACGCCCTTCGAAGGCTGAGCAGAAGAGACCTGCACCCATTCATGTAAGTGCAAAACTCTGTCTCAAGTTTCAGCTGCAAAATGTACGCATATTTTACATTGCATGTTTTACTACAAAAGGCCTTATTTTAAATTACTTACAATTATATAAAAAGTAAAAAATTCACTTCCCGCACCTGTAAGTAAAATTATGGCATTGGGTTGCCTGAAAACAGTGATGCCTATTAGAGGGTTTCTAAATGTGCTCCCAATTACAGCTTTCCAAGCATTCACTCAACGCTTCTTTTCACAAAGCATTTGCTCAGAGAATATCACCTGTGTGGCATCCTGTTAGGTTCTGAGGACACCACAGTGAATGGGAACAGTCCTTGTTCCCAAAGAAGTCATGCTCCAGGGGATGATGGAGAGGAACAAGGAAGCAAACAGCTATTATTCAGAGCAAGAGGCACCATAAGGGAAAGAAGAAAACAGAGCAGGAGGACTTCTTGGAAGAGGTGGAGAAGGGCAGGGCTGATGCTTGCAGAGGGGTGGGAATGTGGATATGTTTAGGGATCAGCAGGAGCACAAGCTAACATGGGTCAGTGACCAGCCAGAAGGCTTGACAGTAGTGGAGAGATTGTGCAGAACCCAGGGACTGTGTAGGGGAGGCTGGAAGGCTCCTCCTCGAGCATTATGTAGCCCATGGTTATCAAGTGACCAGCTGGAGGGCAACCCATGCAATGTTGTGACTATGCACTGAACTTTATATTCATCTCCATACCTCCAGGACCTAGCAAAATGCTTGGAACATAAGAGGCCCTCATGTTGTTTATCAAATGAATAAGGCTTTTGCAAGAATCCAAGAAAGCAAAGAAAAGTGTCAATGAAGGCAGTGAGGAAAGAACAGGGCGAGAGACGTTTTAGAGCTCTGTGAGTATTTAGAGAGGATGAGGAAGAAGAGCATTCAGCCATGATCAGTGTGTCCCACTTAGGTGCCATTGAAGGCAGTAGTGCCATTCACAGGGACCAGGAACAGTGGAAGGGGAGTGGAGTGGCTTAGAGAGAGAGAGAGCGACACAGACACACACACACACACACAGAGAGAGTGTGTGTGCGTGTGTGTGTGTGTGTGCAGATAATAAATTGTTTGGGGAAGACTGGGGGAGACATCCGTAGTACATCCAGGTGAAATCCAATTGGCACTTTAAACTTTGGACCTGAAGTTCAGAGAGAGGCAGACCAGCGTTAGAATCCCAGCTGAGTCATTGACATTGACCTGGTAGCTGAAGCAAAAGGCCTTAAACAAGGTGACTAGAGGGCACATAGAAAAGAAGAGAAAGACAAAACTAGAAACTTGGAGAATGCTGAGGCGCTGGGACATAAAAAGGAATCTGAAAAAGCCTGTGCTGGAGCAGTCTGGAAGGCAGGAGGAGAGGCAGGCGGGAGGGAACTGTGGACTCCGATAGACCAAATAGTCGTTATATTAGTGTTTCAAACTCTACAGCAATTGGCACTAACGGTCCATTGGTAAGTATTTACTTTGAATTTCAATTTTTCATAAGGGAGCTTTGAATAGACCCCCAAACTTGACAAACAAAGGTAAAACACAGAAGAAATCTCTTCAATCTGATCTAAATACATCATCCCAGATAGTCCATAAACTGTGTACTGTATGTGCTTAGGGCTGGGTGATGACAAGGAGGAACTGTTAACAGAATGTAGGAGCCACATGGCCGGCCTGTCAAATTAGAAATTTGAGCAGATTTCTGTGGTCTATTTTGATCAAGATTCTCAATGTCAAACAAACAGGTTTTTCGATAACCAACTTCTTTCATTTTCGTAAGCACAATAGCACAGTGTGCAACAGTTAGTGAAGCAGGTGGTCCTCGTCGACGTGAAATGAAGGGAACAGAAGAAGAGAAGTAGCACTTCCTTCAAGACATGCAAAGCACCACCGCAGACGGACATGGCTGTAGATTTTCCCTCTGAGAGCTTATCTCCTGTGCAACACAGGCAAGCACCCTCCCCACGCCTCATTTTGCTCTAGTACAAATTAAAACTCTCTCCTGAGGAGGAAAGGGCTTAGGGTCCATGTCTACAAACTAATGACACTTACAAAAGCACAGAAAAGTCCTTTAAAAGAATTGCTATCTAATTGGTACAGCCATACAGAAAGCAATCTGGCATCCGATGCATAGCTTTGACCAAGCATTTCTACTTTAGGGGTTCTATGCTAGGGAAATGAGGCAAAATGCAGATAAAGCCTTATGCATAAAGATGTTCACTGAAATGCTATTTATAATAGTGAAAAATTATAAACAACCTCAGTGTCCAACAGTAGGAAAACAGTTACGTTGTGGTATATCCAAATAGTGGGAATGATAGGTGGCAAATTAAAAATTATTACTGAGAGTAGATAAAAACATGTAGAGATTCCAAAGCCATGTTAATTAAAATAAAGACACAAAATTATAAAGTATATCAATTATGCATATTTATACAAAACATATATTTAGAGACTAAAGACCAAGAGGGAGATTAGTAAAATGCTAACAATGGTTCAATCTGGAATAATGGCATTGTGCATAATTTTAATTTCCTTCTTCATGATTCTATATACATTTTATATCACATTTACTACAATGAAGAATGCAATATTGCTATAGCGATTAGAACAAACATTTTGAAAAGCAAATCATTTCCCTTCCCTCGTTCAAACCCTTAAAGAACCCTTTCCTCCTGCCTCCTTGACTCTCACTCCCTCAACCCATGAAAATCCACAGTCTCTCGGCAAAGTGGGAAAACCCTGAAAACAGAGCCCAGTGCACAGCGTCCAAACCGAACGCTCAGCTCTGTACGCTGGGAGGTGCTGCTTCAGCATGCTCCCACGTGCAGAGCTGTGACTGCTGAGACTGGGTCTCTCCACCGCCACACAATGAAACAAAGCCCCAGGTAGAGCCATCTGGGGAGGAAAGAAGCCAACTTACCTCCATTAAACTTAAATGGATTCCTATGAGGTAGGGCATGGGAGCACTGTGAAGAGAAACAGAGACACACAGCTGCTTTAATGTCTGTTGCTTCTGACAGAAAATTACAGATGGTTCACTATTTGGAGAAAAACTGTTTTAATAAACGTATGCATAGTTACATTTCCTTTCACAACAAAAATCCTAATATGACATTTTGTTCCCAAGCCTAGAAACTTCAGAAGAATTTCAAAACGTGGGCAGCATTGGAAACAGCATGGGTATCAACCTTGATATTAGCCCCTAAAGAGCGGCTCTGCAACTGCACAGCCTCAGTTGCCTTATCTTTAAAATGGAATCCTGGATTCCAGCCAGCACGTTGTTACTAGAATCAAAGAAAATATACGTTAAATGATCAGCAGAGTTCTAATACAGATGGGAACGATTATTGCCATGATTACAACAGAAAAAGCAGTTAAGGTTGGATGAAGGGCATAATGTGTTTCGAAGAAGAATATTTTGTATTTGCTGCTTCCTCTGTCATCAAGAGATGTGATCTAACTGTCCACTCTGATTGGACAAAGTACTTGGAGAGCTGCCAGCAAGCATCTCCTCCCCAGTTGCACACATGCCATCCCATGACACTATAATTCAGAAAGCCTCTGCCAACTGCTTCATTCACGGAGCCATGGGTTGCCTAAGTCAGTGACTGAGCAAAGGCATGAGAACTAAACTCCAATGGGCTTAAAACCTGGGCATTTTGGATACACCGGTCCTGCCGTTGATTTCAGGGGTCGGTGTGTATGTGTGTGTGTGTATACATTATCATTTATGTTACCTACCAATAACAAATGTGCTAGACATTATATGAGGAACTTTAAATTCATCTATTCTAATCCACATAACAACTTTGCAATACCCATAGATACAATACCCATTTTACAGAGAAGGGACTAGGCCTAAAGAGGTTAAATCACTTACCTAATACCACAAAACAAAGTCAGTGGTAGACCTGGGATTTGATTCCCAAGTATGCATTTCTCCCTTTGTGCCACACTGACTTTGTGATATAGAACCTGAAATCCCCCAGCTCACTCCCCATGCAATGCTTTCCTTTGGGTTAGGGGAAGGAGGTCAAGGGATAGCGAGGAAGGGTGTGATGGGCAACTTTTCCATCTGTCTCTGTAGTATGGGATATATTCTATGAAATGTGCAGAAGGTATTTTGTGAACCTAGAGAAAAGACACCTGACTCAGACTGGGGTGACCAGGTACTTTTCTTCTGGGGCAGCTGGTAGAGTAGAGGTGGATGGACAAGGATGGCTCTTTGGGGACAAAGTTGGAGAAACAAGGAGTGGTAAGTAATGAGACAGGAGAGGTTTGCTTCCAACTGAATACTAAGGAGTTTAGGCTTTATCCTGAAAGCAATGGATAGGCAAGGGAGGTTTCCAAACATCACATATATATTTTTAAATTGCTCAAACATTTAAAAATAAGAAAGGACACAATTCCCTCATTACCATTCAACAAATAAAATTCAAGCAAAAATCCTTTCTTTCCCCAGAATATAAAATGTCCTCCTTACTACAGATCTCAGCAGTAATATAATATGTCTTGGGAACATGTAAAACACACTTGAATATTAGCAGCTCAGTTTGCTAACTATTCTAGGAGACTTTTGTATTTGATAATAGCTAAAGAAAGAACTATACACACAATTGCAGTGAAAGTGGAGTTGTCTTTTCTTCTTCTTTTTTTTTTTTTTTTAGGTATCTGCTGTGTGTATTCAGCTTCTCTTTGCTTCTAGGGGCAAGGAAATGCCCTGTGATATTTTTTTTCCCCTTAAACTGTAAACCATTAGTTTAGCTGCCAGCTACACAAATGCTCAAACTTCCCAGTGTGCCTGGCTCTGCTGTCCAAGCTTTTTCCAGTGTACACTGAAATGAATGTGTTTCTAATTAAGTAGCTTCAGGAACACGACAGCTTCAATGTCAAAAATACAAAGTCTGAACCCTGGCAGGAAGTCTTAAGACTGCAAATGTCTCATCTAGTGGAACCTTGCCTAATGTAATGAAAGGAAGCAGGAAGAGTACAAATTCCAGAAAAATGGCCACTTATTAATGTGACCAGAAGCACAGCCTAACACATAGAAGGGAGAAAGCACAAATCCATAATATTTAACTAAATCTTATCACCCTTCCCATCTCCTACATTTAATCATGCAATTGACCAGTGACCATGGGTTTTAACCAGAATTGTAGAACTGAAATTCCAACAAATGAGTTAATATACAGAAAAAGACATTCAAACGGCTGAAAACAAATATGTATAGCAAAACCCCTCTGTATAACTTAACCATAGGATCTTATGTATGTAGACTTTAATGCTACGCCCTTTTGTCCTACAATAAAAATCAATGATACCCTGAAAGGAAAAAGGGACCTCATGGAAGAGACTGAAGAGGCAAGAAAGGGCAAAATGGAACTCACTCTTCAAGTATCTTTAGATAGGCATTTTTTAAAGCCCAATAATTATCCAAAGAGTAATTACAGCCTATCGCAGAAATGTAGTTTTCTTAGCCAAGTATTGTTAGAACTGCAACAGCTCTGTATTTAGAAAATATTTAAAACACATTTATTCTGAAATCATAGCAGCTCCATGTTTTGTATGAATGCAAATTTGGACAAATACCTTTTACATTGTCATCATTTACGTATCAAGCCTCAGATACTTCCCTGAATCTACTGCATGTTTACTCTGCAAATATATAATTATGAATTCCAAGGGGTGAGAGGGAGAGGGAAGAAAAAGAAACCCAGAATTTCCTGAACATCTCAATGTGGTACTTATCCAATTGGGTAATTCTAGGTACAGTCTGAAAACAATTTCTATTCTCACTATATCTCAATAATTATTGTAGCTACTGACTCAGTTCCTTGGAACCTCTTCTTTGTCTTTTTATTTTTAAAAGAAATGTTTGGGGAGAAAAACACCTACCCATGATTATATTATCCTAACACAATTACTTTTTCTTTTGCATTCCTTTCTAATACTGGCTCAAATTAACGGCTTTATATCTTTGAGATTATAAAGTGCATACATTGTTTTATTTTCTCATTGGCTACATGAACATTTCCCAGATTGTTCTATAATTTTTGTGATTATTAAAGACTGCATAATATTCCACCAAATACGGATGTATCATAATTTATCGAATGCTATCCCTAGAGTAGACATTAAGTTGCTTCCAATTTTCTATAAGTATCACTGTGATAAAAATGAACACCTTCATGTTGCATGAACTCCTAGACACCGAATTACTAAAAATTAAAGGACAGGGCTGTTTCTTATCTTTTGTTATATCCTAGCAAAGCATTTTCCAATAAGGCAGTACCTGGCCTAGTAGAAATCTTTCAGGATTGTTGTAGAGATTAGAGACAACCTCTGACGTACCTGGCACAGCAGCAGCACATGGTAGGGTTTTCTCTGAGCCCCTGGCATGGCTGGCACCATTGGACCCACTCTCCTATTACCCACAGAATGGTTTCTAGTTCCAGCTCTGGTTCTGTAGGATACCCGCTCTAGGGTACCTGGTAAACTGCTGGTAAGAATGGTCAAGATGCCATGAAGAATGGGAGGTGCTTGACAGGCACACACCATCTCTACGCATGGATTTCTGACTCCTAAGCACACTCTTGTCTCCCGGGTACTCCACTGAGTTCAGGAGGGTTGCTCATCACTCTCGTCAGGAGGGTGCCTTTCCTTTCTAATGTACCACCAATAACGGAAAAACTATCAATGAAACAATGGTTCATGACTTTCTGATCACTTGGACACATTTTTAAAAACCTCTTATCACTCTTGAGCATACACTAAAAATAAAACATAGCAAAATAAATTGGGTAAGCTATTTAAAAAAAAAACTTCTTCATATTCAGAATCCAACACATCTGAATCCTTTTCTAATTCAGAGGCATAAAAGTCCATGTTTTTCCAAGGGTATCTCAGTTACAAAACCAAACCAAAATCCATCTACTAGAAGTGATCTTCCTGTTTAGGTTCAAGAAAGAACTTATTTGTTGCTGTTCTAGAAAACGTGAATGGAAATATCTGCATCAGTAATAGCAAATGTATATACTCTGCTTCTCTTCTCCAGAGCCTTTTAGCATTCACAGTGACTTTACCTTTCAATATTGAATCATACTGCAATTTTGAAGACATTTTAAATGGCAATTAAACAACATGTGCAGAACCAACAATACACATAATTAAATTAAAGTGGTGATAATATTAACAGTTATAACCAAACTTATGCATAGGCAGGTCATGACAACCATGTCACAACTGCTGTATGACTGACAGTGATTGTAGGATGCTATTGTACATCCTGGAATAGCAGAATGGGGCATATATGTATGAAGCTTTTGTTCTCTGGGAATTACTGCACTATCTGATTTCATCAGTTACAAACGGGAGAGTAAAAGTGACTCTTTTTTTCCTTCTCCCCTGAAAAGGAAAAGGGCTCTGTTGCTGGTGTTGAGGCAGACACAACAGAATAACCTTTACCTGGAAGATATCTTTAGTTTGAATCCTCTTAAGAGGAAAAGGAACTTTTATTGAGCTACTATAATTCAGTCACTTTTACGCATTACACACATAATGCTCAAGGGAACTCTGCAAGGTGGTGCTATCATCCATATTTTCAGGTTAGGAAACAGGCTCAGAAAGATAAAATTTGCCAAGATCGCACAGCTGGTCAGTGGTGAAGCCGTACTTCAGACGCAAGGCTGCTGAACAGACAGCCCAAGCTCTGCACATGAGGTCACACAGCACATACTCAGTACTTAAGCTGAAAGGAAAAGAGCGCTGGGGTACCAAAAGGGCTATTCGCCAGTCCTCTTGGTTCCAGGCCTGTGATGCCGAGCGCTTCTCTGACAGGTAAGTCCTATGGCATGAGCTTATTCCCAGCAAGGAAGAAGCAAGAATATGGAAACTGCAGACTTACTAACGATCCTGTAGTCCTTGTTCATTATTACCGCACTTTCACAATTTGTTTAATTCCTTTCCCCCAGATAACCAGGACTCTGTTAATCATGTTCCCCTGAGGTGAGCAGCTACTAATTGGAAATGAGTCCAGTGAAATAAAGGAACACTGGCTGCTTAAAAAAAAAAAAAAAAAAAAAAAATACAGCTTCCCAAGACAAAGTGGGAGGGGAGAGGAAACAAGGGAGAGGCGGTCCCTCCACCTCCAGGTGGGCAACACCTCTGCTATCATGAAGGAACACAGCTTAGGGCAGCCCAGGGATTTGGAAAGATCACTGTTTACACATAGGTATCCACGTTACAATATACACATCACAGTGTCACCTTACCTCTCAGAGGCCCACCACCTTCTTAATTAAATACCCTGATCAGGCAAAGGGGATCCCACAGTCAGAAAGAAAAACTCTGAAGGAGGTCTTATGTGAGCTTTTCTTTCTTTTTTTGTAAAAGACACAAACGTGTAAACACAGATTGTCTTGTGGTTTTAAATTCTGCTCGAAATAATGAGCCTGGCTTTATTAGAGAGGTTAAAGGACAAGAGAACGGGAAAAAGAAAAAGAACAGACACCAGAGAACATATCTTGCTGGAGAATGCGAATGATCATGGTTTTGGGCTTACTGAGAGCGATGAGACAGCTGCTCTTCAGGCTAATGTAACTGCCAGTGTAGGAGAGGAAGCCAGTAAGAGCAGCCACCACTGACTGCAAATTTGCCAAGAGCCAGCATAGGCTAAGGCATTTTCCTCATTAGATTCTCACCATAGCAGCATAAGGAGGGTACTATCAGAACTACCATTTCACAGATGGAAAAACTAAGATTGGAAAAGCTAAATCATTCATCTGACATCACACAGCTAGTAAGTGGCAGAACTCGGACTAGAACCCAAGCCCATGATACGGGGATAAAGCAAGCTTCTTATTTCCTGGAGACCAGCATTCCCACAGCCTGCAGAGGAAGGAGGTTAGGTGGTTTTCTCTAACCTGCTCCCTAAGGGCTGGCCTGCAGCTGTGAAAAGACCTAGAAGCTTCTACACTCTGTCTGAGCTCCTCCTCCCCTGCTACCTTTTCCATCACAGGAAGCTTCTGGTCCCTGAAGTGCCTCTGAGCTCATCTCAATCACATGGTGGCCCCACAGGCCTCAGCTTCACTATTCCTTCAAGTCCTACTGAAGCCATGCTGCCTGCCTCTCAGATTGCCCAGTGGTGGCTAACACCTCTCTTGGTAGGGGCTTTTGTCCGGGTTACCCATTTGGCATAAAGCATGTGCTGATTTGAAGGGTGACTCTAGATTGTCAGTCACAAAAGCACAGAATCCTGTTTCCCAGAGCCTCCCATGGTGCCATGTGCAGAGCAGGAAGGGTAAAACAGTCGAGCTATTTACTGAGCACACACCACATTTCAAGGGCTGCATGGGAGGCTCCAGCCACCTTATCTCATTTAATCCTCAAATAACCCAATTTACACCATCCATTTTATAGCTTTTTTTTGAGACAGAGTCTTGCTCTGTTGCCCAGGCTCGAGTGCAGTGGTGCGATCTTGGCCCACTGCAACCTCTGTCTCCTGGGTTCAAGTGATTCTCCTGCCTCAGTCCCTCGAGTTGCTGGGATTACAGGTGCGTACTACCACGCCTGGCTGGTTTTTGTATTTTTAGTGGAGACAGGGTTTCACCATGTTGCCCAGCTTGGTCTCGAACTCCTGACCTCAGGTGATCCACCTGCCTCGGCCTTCCAAAGTACTGGGATTATGGGCGTGAGCCACTGTGCCTGGCCATTTTATAGACTTAAAAAGGTATTCTCAAAAACGTGCCTATGGGATCACCCAGTTAATGGTGATCCCAGCCCAAATCCTTCTACTTCCAAGTCTCTTACGCTACTCTTACTTGCTAGTGACTTCTCTTAACCATTATGCTACTGTCGACAAAAAATGGTTACTGGAGGCCGGACGCGGTGGCTCACGCCTGTAATCCCAGCACTTTGGGAGGCCGAGGCGGGTGGATTACAAGGTCAGGAGATCGAGACCATCCTGGCTAACACGGTGAAACCCCATCTCTACTAAAAATACAAAAAATAAGCCGGGCATGGTGGCGGGTGCCTGTAGTCCCAGCTACTCGGGAGGCTGAGGCAGGAGAATGGCGTGAACCTGGGAGGCGGAGCTTGCAGTGAGCTGAGATCGCGCCACTGTACTCCAGCCTGGGCGACAGAGCAAGACTCCGTCTCAAAAAAAAAAAAAAAAAATGGTTACTGGATAATTATAGCTAAAAAAGTAAAATAGCTAGTGGGTTCATAGTCAGAATAAAACTATATTTGCCTTACTAGCTGGAATTGACTGATACTCTTTTCTGTTCTAAGCGGGATTTAAGGCAATTTATATGAATATTTGCAACATAGCAACAAAAGTATGAAAAGAAATAGGAGCTAAGGGGGAAAAAAAGGAAGCTGTGGCAAGGTTAGTGTTTCTATTTCATGCTGGGACACCTGCTGGGATGGTCACAGGTTTGGCTCTGAGCACTCTGGCCACCAACCCAAAAGGGAAACAAGACTGTGAGGTGTTTTGTGGTGTCCACAGGAGAAAAATAAACCAGCCACCCAGGAGCTTGAATTTTCAAAAGGCTCCTGGGGAGGGAAAAGTGTTTTCCACAGGCCGGTTAGTCAGTCAGTCAACAGGTATCACTAATATCAGGCACCATGCTGGCCTGGGGCAAGAGGATAGAATAGATCTGGTCCCCATGTGAAGCTCACAGTTAATGGCAGATCAAATAAGCGCATTATTGCATATGCGCAAACCGCTACAAGGAGATGCACAGGTTGTTGTCGGGTACACAACGGAAGGGCCTGGGATGACCTCATTTCATCTCGCAGCAATCTTGAAAGGTGGGTCTCCATAATTCACAGAGGAACCCATGGCTCAAAGAGGTTAAGTGACTCGACAAAGGTCACAGCTGGTGAGAAGTAGAAAGTATGGGGTAACTGCCATGAGGTAGGCAAGCTTTTTTCTTTTTAGGGGAAAAAGTATTTAATGTCTTTCCTGGTGTCCAACCCAGCCCTCTCCGATTTATGAGCAACAACAGAGGATGACGATTCATGAGGAGACCAGGAATAATTCTGGATTAGGAGAGAAGGCAGAGATGGCCTAGTTTCCATTTGTGGTTTCGACAGCAAGAGCACGGGGCCCTGTGACAGCAGAGGTGAGCTCAGTGTGCACTGATGTCCAGTGGGCACTGGAGATGGTTTGCTAATGCAAGACACGTGTATCACTGGAGCTGATCAGTGACTGGGAAAGGGAGGACAATGCCCTTCTGAGTGTGGCTTTGTGGCTTCCTGGGGTAACCTATGCAGGTGGGGGTGGCGGAGATGCCTTCTACAGCCCCAAGCCACTGGACCCAACAGAAATGAACACATGAGTTACAAAGATAACACCTGGACAAAATTCTGGAGAGGTCAACATCAAAGCCTGGGGTAGCCCACCCTTTTGAGCCTCCTTGGCCTACCGGAAGGCGACAGACTCGGAAAACATCAGGAAGGGCTCCGTGGCTAAGACCACTGCGGCAGGAGAAGTTAATCACAGAGCAAAGGTCAGGAGACAGGGCTCTCTGCTGCCACAGAGAATTCAATGAGAACCGTAACAGCTAAAGCCAGACACAGAAAGGACGTCTCAAGTTGTGAGCCACAAGCAGCCCATGAGAGCCTGTGGAAACACATGAATGAATGAGCCACAAAATAAATAAGAGAAAAAGAGAAAGAGGCTTATGGAGAAATAAATGAAGAGAAAGTAACAGAAAAAAAAGGATAAAAAATAGCGCAACTGATAATAAAAGGAGATTTTCTCTTGCTGTTTTTCCAGGACTCATCCCATGTGCCAAGATGCATAGCATCCAATTACCTTTGCAGCCTCGCCTTTCCATTCATCACGTTTTAAAGGGAAGACGAACCCGCACTTGCTGAGAGGTCACTCAGAGCCTATCACTATGCTGGTGCTGCACATACTGTCCCTGGTGCCAGCACCTGAAAGAGGCAGGCACACTATCTCCAGAAGCCCTGCCATGAGATCACTTGCTGCACTGCTGAAACTTCCTGTGACCCTGATGTTACTTGGTCTGTGGCCTCTGCCTTATGGGTGAACTATGGCTCCCAGGAACATATCTAGAGTGTCGTTGCTATAGAGCCCCCTATACTGTGCCCCAGAATGTCCAGAGTTTTCTAAGTGTTGGGTTCAAGCCAGGCTCCAAATCAGGGAGGAGTGAGGAATGTGTCACTCACATACAGAATGTGTCATGAGAAATGGAAAACCAGGCCAATGCTCAGGCAGGTAGGCAGGAGTCGGGGCCAGCAACGTTGCATGGAGGCCAGCAGAAACTAGGGCAGGGGAGGCGGGCTGTTGCCCCTCCTGATATCAGGCAGCAGGAGGGGGCTGGGGAAGGTGGGAGCGGCAGGGCAGGTCCAGAGGCTCAGAGGCAGATACAGTAGCCAGGAGGTGGTTAGGCTGTGGTCCAGACAGCTCCCCAAAGGGTGGGTGGCTGAGCCAACAAGCACCATTCCCCTATCTGGGAAGGTCACTCCTGTGTTAAAGGGACACCTTGTCTTCTTTAACCCTGAAAGTCTCAGTAACGCTGGGAGTGACACTGCTGAGGCCAGTGAGAGCTGTCCCGCTATACTCCTGACACCGGTGCCTTCCGGGGTGCCTCTAGAGGGACAGGGCTAAAGGCTGAATGGCAACCATCTACACAGACTAACCCATTTTTACAGACCTTTTGCTTTTTGCTATATGTACTTTAAAAGGCTAAAAAAGTTTTTTATTTATTATTATTATTTTTGAGACAGAGTCTCGTTCTGTCACCCAGGCTGGAGTGCAGTGACGCGATCTCAGCTCACTGCAACCTCCGCCTCTCAGGTTCAAGTGATTCTCCTGCCTCAGCCTCAGAGTAGCTGGGATTACAGGCACACGCCACCACGCCCAGCTAATTTTTGCATTTTTAGTAGAGACGGGGTCTCACCATGTTAGCCAAGCTGGTCTTGAACTCCTGATCTCAGGTGATCCACCCACCTGGGCCTCCCAAAGCGCTGGGATTACAGGCATGAGCCACCGCACCCAGCCTAAAAAAGTTTTTTATAATAAGAATGTATTACTTTACTAACAATATAGACTGTATTAAAAATCGAATGTGTCTGGAATTAGTGGTGGTGATATATCTATTAGATGGATAGTGGATTAGATAGTTGGAATAGAATTAGATAGTTGGAATAGACTACAAACCACTGATCTGTATACATACATTGATTGATTGATTGATTGATTGAGACAGAGTCTCACTCTCCTCGACCAGGTTGGAGTGCAATGGCGTGATCACAGCTTGTTGCAGCCTCAACTTTCCACGTTCAGGTGATTCTTCTACTTCAGCCTCACGGAGAGCTGGGACTACAGGTACACACCATCACACCTGGCTAATTTTTGTATTTGTTTTACAGGGACATGATTTTGCCATGTTGCCCAGGATTGGTCTCGAACTCCTGGGCTCAAGCAATCTGCCCACCTCCCAAAGTGCTGGCATTACAGATGTGAGCCACTGCAGTTCGGGCCAGAACTGTATACTTTTAAAAGGGTGAATTTTGTGGTATGTGGATTAAATTTCAACTTAAAAAATGTAGCAGAGAAATTGAAAAGACAGTTTTCCTATAGAGTCTTCAGTATAGAGATCAGCACAGAATCTGTAACATAGATAATACAAAGGGCCTCTTCTTTACCTAATTTTTCCACCTGGAAAACAGTTCACATTGAAATTGTCCAGTCTGGGCATGGTGGCTTACACCTGTAATCACAGCACTTTGGGAGGCCAAGGTGGGCGGATCATTTGAGGTCAGGAGTTTGAGACCAGCCTGACCAACATAGTGAAGCCCCTTCTCTACTAAAAATACAAAAAATTAGCTGGGTGTGGTGGCGCACACCTGTAATCTCAGCTACTTGGGAGGCTGAGGCAGAAGAATTGCTTGAACCCAGGAGGCGAAGGTTGCAGTGAGCTGAGATCGCACCACTGCACTCCAGCCTGGGTGAGAGAGTAAGACTCCATCTCAAAAAAAAAAAAAAAGAAAAAGAAAAAAGAAAAGAAAAAGAAAAAAAGGAAAAAAGAAATCATCCAAAGCTTCCCCACAAGGCTCTTGGCACATTCAGTCTTGGGTGCTGCTCAAGGAAATGAAGGTGCATCTCAGTGTAGGGCTCAGTGACTGTTATCACCTCAAAACATTTTTCCAGCTGCCTACTTGGTGCCAGGCTCCTCATGTACAGCAATGTTTTCAGCTATCTCCCTGGCAATGACTTAGCAAAAGACACTGAGGCCCAGGCAGGAGATGTGACTCACTCAAAGTCACATCTTTAGTAGGACCAGAGTCTAGGATTTGGACCCAAGACTTTGACTTCCAAATCTGAACTGTTTTCTCTCACTTGGCCTCTCTGTTCAAGCCTCAGGGTCAAGTTTAGCCAAATCTCAGTTGAGGAATTACCTAACTAGTAATCTATGATTTCTGATCATTAAACCAACACACATTTGTGTATGTGTGTGTGCATTTCCTAACCATCAGTCCCACCACAGCCCAGCTTCCCTTCCTCTTCTGTCTGAAACTAAATTCCTGGTCCTTATCCCCTCCCACCCCTCCCAGATGAGCTCTGTCACAGTGGCACCATTCCACTCTTGGTGTCTTGCTGCTTCTTAGCTTAAAAAAAAAAAATCTCTATTCTCCATATCTTGACTGGATGCTTGAGTTCTTTGGTGAAGTAGTGTTTCCTCAGATCCAGAACCATCTATGTCCACCTATCTTCCTATGCCCACTGCCAGGAATATAGTAAGTATTCATAAGCACTTGCTGCAAAATGGCAATGACATACAACTTTTGCTTACTTACTGGAACCCAATCTTTAACAAAAGCTAGAAAGCCCAGAGTTTGGCATATATAAGAGAATTTTGGCCACAACTATCCATCTAATCCACTTCCATTCTGTGTGTTAAGTCTATATATTTAGTTGATGCAAAAAAAAAATTCAGTTGAAATTCTTTTTTTTTTTTTTTTTTTTCCAAGACAGGGTCTTGCTCTACTGCCCAGGCTGGAGTGCAGTGGCACGATCTTGGCTCACTGTAACCATCATCCCCCAGGTTCAAGCAATTCTCGTGCTTCAGCCTCCTGAGTAGCTGGGATTACAGGCATGTACCACCATGCCTAGCTAATTTTTTCTATTTTTTGTAGAGATGGGGTTTCACTATGTTGCCCAGGCTGGTCTTGAACTCTTGGCCCCAAGTGATCCACCCCCTTGGCCTCCCAAAGTGCTGGGATTATAGGTGTGAGCCACCATACCTGGCCTCAGTTGAAATTCTTAGCACCAGAGATACATTAATATATATTGACTATATATACAGCTATATAGCTATGAATAACACAAAGATAGTATTTACTATTTACAGAGCACCTGCTTTGTGTCAGTAGTAATCACTATTCACCTCCACCTGAAAACATTGGCTCAGTTACCTCCAATCTAGTAAATGGGGAAGCCAGGTGAGGGCCAGACATTTCTGCTTCCGCCGCACCACACTTTCATTTGAGTTCTGTCCCTGCCATCAAGAATATCAACAATTCCACTTAATCTAGCATTGATCTATTTCCTATGCAAAATTTCATGGCATCGATGAAGACAGTGATTGGAATCGGCGCAGATCTGATTAACTGGATGTTACTTCAGAATTGTGTCCAGATTGATGCCCCATCACCTATGTGGACTGTGCATCTTTTGTTGAAAATCCTACATGGAATATGTGATGCACCATGTGGGGGCTGATTCAGAACCCTACATACAGCACACAAAGGGCCTGAAGCTAGCATCTCTCAGAGAGATCTGAGCATCCCCACTCTGAGAGGAAGAACGGCTTCCAGAGTCATCTGGAAATGCCAAGAAATATGAGGCATTTTACAAAGTCAAATGCAAAATCGAAACCTTCACTGTACATATCCTATTTGACTTCTCAGTTCAACAATGCCCTCAAAAAGCATCAGGAGCTAGCTACTAACTTGGCTTTTGACCTGACTGTCCTTTGGGGGAAAAGCATGAGCTTGTCTTGATCTGCTTTGAAAATATTTTATCACAAATGTGTGTTAATAAGTTGGGAATTGATTTGTGGTCCCTATTTAGGACTACTTCTGAAGGAGGAAGGGGGAAAAAGAAATTTACATGGGAAATACCATATGGTTTCTACTGGGACCTTTTATTAGCAAAATTTAATTAGCATAGTGCCTGGTACATAATAAGTGCTCTATAAATATTTGCTGAATAAATGCATAATTAATGAATGACAACATACGTCTACAATTAGCAAGTCATCAAGAAGCCGACATGAAGAATTTTTTCATAAAATCTCGGTGATGGGTACAATTTATTCTCTAACACTTCAGAGGATATTAGTAAGGAAAGCTTTAATATCAGATGGCCTTGGATTTCAAGTGCAGGCTCCACTATTTCTTGGCTGTGTGACAGTAGGTAAGTTATTAAACCTCTCTGAGCTTCAATTTCCTAATATATACAATGGAGCTATATTTACCTTGCAGCTTGATTTTGAAGATTTGCAATAATGTTTATAAAGAGCTTGTCACACACACAGTACTCAATAGATGGTGATTATTATGAAAGGGAATGCTGATTCTCATTAGCAAGTTAATGCTTTTCTCCCAGAAACAGGAAGGCTTTCCCAACACTGGCCAAGGTCAAGGCCACCATCAGCTAAGGTAGGGAACATTCTCGTTTTCACTTTCAAAGTCAAAGGAATGGCACAGATCTAAAGTAGAAAGGAACCAGCAGCACATGTTTTTAAATATTCATAAAGGCTGGAAATGTCTTACTCCTTTCGTTTTCTCTGCCATCTGCTTTTGTTTCTTTTCTTTTCATTCTTATGCCACAGCTGCAAATGAAAACAACCATACAATAACTCAAGTTAAATAAAAAAAAAAATCAAAATAAAAACAATCTGAGGGATAAAAAGAGAAGATGAATTATAAAGTTTTCCCCTGAGCTCTCAAGGCAACAGAAGTAAGAATAATGTTTAATGTGAGTTAAACCTTCTGGAAACCAAAATCCATGTCCCATGTTTATAATAATGGTGAAAAAAGCAATCATCATTTACTAATGGCCCCTAGGTGCCACTTGACTAATAACTCTAATTGCTATAGCCACTTTTCAAAGTAGGTAAGTTATACCCATTTTACAGAAAGATATTGCAGATCAGAGAGTTAAAACAGATTTTTAATGGTTACAGAGTTAATAAGAGATAAGACTAAGATTTGAATCCAGGTCTGCCTGAATCCAAAACCTAGGCACTTTCCACACTATTGTCCACTCCAAAAATAGGAAGGGACACACAAAAAAATAATTTGAGAAATATTTAGGGCAGCCCATTTGTACTAAACTGATTTTTTCCAGATAATTAAAATCTGTGATTATAGCTCTAATTAAAGTTAACTCAGATGATTGTATGTTGTATTTGTGAATGTGCAATTGGTCCTCCACATAATGGTAGGGTTTTCAGTATCCTACTTTTCATTTATTAACTGCATGCAAACTAGAGCTTTGCTGTCATGGCCTCTGGTCTACAAAAAGCTGCAATACAGCTTTTGGGGTTTCTGGACTCAATGACTGTGACCTGTGATACCAACAGCAGGGTCTGGGCTCAGCTCCATTTAACATGTCTTTGTCCAGAAGTCAATGAAGACTTCATCTTCAGGCGCCATGTAAAAAGCTCTTATGGCCTACACTGTTGTCCTGAAAACTCCTAGCAGCATGTACCTGAAGAAAAACTGGCAGCAGTGGTCCTCATGTGTTAATTACACTTGTGAAGTCTATTATGCATAGAAAGGGCACCTGCTGGCAGTGAAAATGACTAGAATCCGCCCTTCCTGTGCAGTGAGTAAATTGAGAGTTCATTTCTACAGGAGATAATAGTTTTCAGATTCCATTTTGTGTATCCCCTGCATGGGGACATACTTAACATTTAAATCATCTGCAGAGTAGCAAACCTCCTTCAAATTTACATGTTTCAGGCTCCTAGCACTTTACTTAAAATGCTAGTTATCCCTGCTGGCTCTTACCACCAAGGATTAAACTCAATGGTGGTGAAAGTTGCTGGGCATAATAGAATGAAGTTATTAGCATTGACTCAAATTTCATGACATTTGTAGTCTCTGACAAAAGCAGTGGTAGTGGCTGAAGGTGGTCAAATCAACCCTTCATTATGGAAGCTGTGTTTTTTCTCTTGGAGTCTTTCATTTCATCATTCTTACATCTTACAGTTAACAAACAGACACCAATCCCCACCGGCCTGTAATCATCCTTTGGTCATATGTCAGAAAGTTCTTTCACGGAAACAAGAGACCAGGAGAAAGACTGCTATTACAGAAACAAACTTCCAAGATGGTGCCTCCTCTCAAAACTCACTCAGGCACCAGTAAATACAAAACTCAACCTTAATTTTCTGGAGTGGAAATTTAGGATGACAAGGACTTAGCAGCCTTCCTTGCCAAGTCTTCTCTTCTAAGTTAGACCTTCCAACATCAATGCCCTTGGTCAGGCTGGTAACAGTTTTTCAGAGTGCTAGAGTTAGAGAAGGTTGAAAAAACGATCTTGGATCAACTTTCACAGGAAAATAAAACATCTAATGTATCTCCAAGAAAACATGAAAGGAGAAATGAATGGCAGCTGGAAAGAACAATTGGCTAGAAAAAACACTGATTTGTGAAAATAAAGCTTTTAATTATAAAAACCATACTTTTTCATTGTAGAAATATTGGAAAATATGGAAAATAAAAAGCATGCAGAAATCCTCTCCCGCCTCCCCATCACGGGTCTCTGTTAAACATTTTGGTGTATTTCTTTCCAGATTTCTGCCTCTCCATATGTATACATATATACATCCGATTTTTTGTGTATTATGTGTCCATATAATTCTCTTAATAAAAATTTGATCATAGAGTATAATACATAACATCTATATCAGGAAAAGTTACTAAAGCTCTTGGGGCCTTCGTCTACCAATCATCTGCGAAATGGGGTTAATAGTATCTGCCTTGCAGGGTTGTTGGAAGAATTCAACGCCATCACAGATGTAAAGGAGATGGACCAGTGTTCAACAATGGCAGCTGTCTTCATCACTTATGTTACTGACAGAGCATTTCCCCCTCCACAGTTCCAGGAATGTAAGCTGCCTGTTTTAAACTAGCTAACAATTTAGCAACCAAAACTTTTCAAATAATAGAAAGCTGAAGTTGGGCCACACATGGTAGCTCATGCCTGTAATCCCAGTACTTTGGGAGGCTGAGGCAGGTGGATCACCTGAAGTCAGGAGTTAGAGACCAGCCTGGCCAACATGGCGAAACCCTGTCTCTACTAAAAATACAAAAATTAGCCAGGCATGGTGGTATGCACCTGTGATTCCAGCTACTAGGGAGGCAGAGGCAGGAGAATCGCTTGAACCCAGGAGGCTGAGGGTGCAGTGAGCCAAGATCGTGCCACTGCATTCCAGCCTGGGTGACAAAGCAAGACCTTGTCTCATAAAATAAAATAAGATAAATATTTAAAAAATAAAATTATACTACCACTTGGCAGAGGAACTATATTGATTTTTCCAGCTCTACCAATCCCTGCAGAAGCCCCGGATATTCCTCCCTGAAGCACGGCATGAAAACCCACTGGTGAATCTCTTCCAGGGGGAACCGTGCGACAGGGTCTCATCCTGTCACCCAGACTGGAGGGCAGTGGCTCAATTGCGGCTCACTGTAGCCTTGACCTCCTGGGCTCAAGCAATCCTCCCACCTCAACCTCCTGCGTAGCTGGGACTACAGTTGTGTGCCACTATGGCTGGGTTTTTGTTTTGTTTTGTTTTGTTTTGTTTTCTGTGGAGATGGGGATCTCACAATTTGCCCAGGCTGGTCTCAAACTCCTAGGCTCAAGTGATCCTCCTGCCTTGGCCTCCCAAAGTGCTGAGATTACAGGCATAAGCTACCGCATTTGACCTGAGGCTACCTTTTAGAGCACACATCTGGCGTGTGGTGTGTATGGGCGGGGGGTGTCTCTCCCTGTGGAAGACCCTGAGACATGTCTATGGGGAAAGGACCTATGTCTATGAAGGTGGGCGCGTCTGTGTGGGGTCTATTCCTGTGAGCGTACTGTGTGTCTGGGGGGAGAGGGGATGGCAGCAGGTTCTACATGCTAAGGGGGCTGGATGTCACTCCAGGACTCTGTCTCGGGTGATGTGTGTCTCCTTTCTACCTTCTCCTGCTTTTTCTCACTCTCTCTCTCCCTTCCGTCTTCCTTGGGTGTGTGTTTTGTTCCTTCTCCTCCCCTCTAGTTCCCCTCATCTCCTTCCTCCTCTCTGAGTGTCAAGTGTCTGCCTCTGCCCAGCCCTCAAGCTTTCATTTGAACAACAACAAACACTACTGGATAGTAAACAGGGTCCTTTTGGTCCTTTCCTTGGAGATATATGGCAGTGAGAAGAAACCAAGAGAGTTGGCTCAGAAGCTCAAGCACAGGGAGTTTAAGGAAAGGTTGAATCTGAGGAATGGGGCACCTAAGCACATGTGCAGGAGAGGCGGGAGGCAGCAGAAAGGGGTGTTTAATGATACCCAAGAAAACAGAGTTCTAGATGGGTCCCAGAGAACCCTCAGGAGACAGCACCCAGGCCCAGGTGAAGTCAATGGCTTTGGACAGACTGCTCTTCCTCCCTCAGGAATGGCAGGAGAGGAAGAGGCAGACAGGCAGCAATTAACCAGCACCAGCCTTGGGTGAGAAGGAGGGCAGTTGTGGGAACACAGACCCTATGTCCCCCTCTTCTTGCCAGATGTGACAATGCATCCCCATCCCTGAGCCTGCGCATGGTGGGGAGAGTGAGGGCTCAGGGGTGACTGCAGAGAAGGAGGGCAAGCCAAGGTTAGGCAGCACCACTCTCTAGCAGGTCCTCTCTGCAAAGGCTCTCAGACTTTCACCAGCAGTATCTTCCAGACAAGGAGCAGATAAGAAAATGGTAGGGGTGCCCAGGGTCAGTGGCAAGGCCAGGGAAGCAACAGCCTGCAGGGAACTGGTGAAAAACCCAGGAGCAGTTCTGGCCTGTCTATGGGCCTGTGTCTTCGACACCCAATTGTTTGAGTTCCTTCTGCTGGAAATTGACTCTCATCCCTGTCTTCCCAGCACTTAGTGCAGTGCCTAAGATATGGCCAGCATCGGGAAACATCTGCTCTACTGAAAAAGCTCACAACAACAGGCACGGTGGCTCACGTCTGTAATCGCAGCCCTTCGGGAGGCCGAGGCGGGTGGATCATGAAGTCAGGAGATTGAGACCATCCTGGCTAACAAGGGAAACTCCGTCTCTACTAAAATTACAAATAATTAGCCAAGTGTGATGGTGCGTGCCTGTAATCCCAGCTACTCAGGAGGCTGAGGCAGGAGAATCGCTTGAACCTGGGAGGCAGAGGTTGCAGTGAGCCCAGATTGTGCCACTGCACTCCAGGCTGGGCAACAGAGCAAAACTCTGTCTCAAAAAAAAAAAAAAAAAAGAGAGAGAGAGAGAGCGAGCGAGCGAGAGAGAGAGAGAGAGAGAGAGCAAGCTCACAAAGACTTGAAGCAAGGAGGCCAGCAGGAAACCAGAGGGGGCTGAGTGAGCTTCAGACGGTTAATGACACAGGTGTCACCCTGCTGGGTGGCTGATAGCGCTTTTCGGTCTATAAAGTGCATTAGCACATACGTTATTTTATTTCATCCTAGAAACAGTTTAAAGAACAGGTTGCAGTATTTTCAGCCCTCAACAGAGAAGAGATTCAGAGAGGCAAAGGCACTTGCTCTAAGCTACACAGCCAGGCAGTAATGGAGCGGAGACAGGGACTCAGGCGTCCTCCTCTTAGCCCCGTCCTATCCTTGTGTGTGCTACTCCATGGCCTCTCTGAGGGAGTGAAGTAATCTCACTATAGATGACAAAACAGTGCAAATGTGAGCTCAGTGGGAATAAGGGGAGGCCAGTAGTGTGGATTCTGAAGCCACTGAAGACAGCAGGGAATAAGATGGGAAGGAGATGTGGACATCTCAACAAACAGGTGATGAAGATCCCAGAGACAAGCAGATGACAGTGACATGGGAGGGAGGAAGGTTCCTAGGGGCTGTGCTAGAAGCCAGATGACAGGGTAGAGCTCACACCAGACCATGACAGCGGGGACAGGAGTCTAACAATCTTCCCTTTGAAGTCTGGGAGCAGAAGGAGCAGCCTCACTAGGGCAGAGTCCAGCATTCCCTAGAGTCTCCAATGGAAGGAGAGAGGCTGGAGACCTGGGTACAGGTGAGGGGTCTGGGATGGGCCCAGGGGTTTGAAAACACTCCCTGAGGAACACAGCAAACGCTAACATTTAACGTCACATGGTGAATTTGTTATAAGGGGTTTACATCCTTATCCTTTCCTATCTGCAAACATTACTTTATCTCCTACCCACTCAAGAAGGGATGAACACCAAAATCTAGACCAGCAGTACCTGGACGTCACCATTAACTGAAAATAGTTTCCAAAATAAACCAAAGTATGAAGAGACACAGTGAAAAAAATGTGGGGTTCAGCCATTGATGAATCAAGAAGAAATTCAAAATTAGCCAGGATTCTATACTCCACATGGTAGAAAACATATTGCCCCTTAATCTCATAAGAGGTGGGAGAAAGGCACAAATAAGATAACTCACCTTGATAAGAAAGACATATAATAAAGAGAGAATCAGGCCCATTCACTTACTGCTATGCATGAGAGAGGGCCACTGATTTTCACATGATGGCCCTGAGTTACGTCCTTGTTATCTCCATGGCTTCTTGGGAAGAGGGTGAGCCCAGCACGTTCCAATTAGGAGTGACTGTGGAATGCCTTCAAGCTCCTTGGACAATCTGGCTACTTGGGTGGACCTTTCCAGTGAGATGATTGCAAAATGGGATGGAGATCCCAGCAAAAGTATGACTGACCTGGACTCAATCACTCCGAACCAGTGGTCAGTGTCCCGTGTCATCTGTCCTTAAGCAACAGGGCTATGACCCTCAAATGGCTTCCCTTCTCCTGAAGCTCTCAATATCCGGCACGCAGTTAGTGCCTTTCCCTGTCTGTGTACCATGCTCCCTTACGGACTTCTGTTGACTTGAACTGTTTGGAGACAATGTCTTTAACTGCATTACACTAGAGAAAGAAATTATTCATGAGGAAAAGGGATCCAAATCGGTCACAAAGACAGTCTGTTTTGGTAATCTATTGAAGACAGATAGTGAGGACGATGATGTGTCTGCGGAAACATTTTCCGAGCTACCACGAGCCAGCTTTTCTACATGGGGTCCTTTCATATGTTATCTTGTTTCATCTTTGTATGATTATGTATTGAACAACTTCCTTTTACAGATGAGTAAACAAAGTCTTAAAGCCAAGTGACTTGCCCAAGATGGTAGGGCTGTCGCCAAAACCTTTGTTTCTTCCTTCTACTAAAGTCTGTTTCACTGAACAGTGAAATTCTCCTCAAAGAACTTCAGACAGTTTAGCGCTGCCTGGCTTGTGCTCCCAAACCACAGTGAGCACAAGTCTTAAGGAATGTGCCAGGGCATGGCTGAAACTTGAAGACCTTGGAGATCTCAATTGTTTTTGTCCCCAGTTTACAATTTGTCTTAGGAAAAAACAAACAAACAAACACGCAACCTTTTGGTGCATTGCTTCCCCCAAACTGAGAAATGTGAAAAGTTACTACCTATTCTCTTGTACTCTTCAGAGTGTCATGACATATAAGAAAACTGGAAATGAAAGGGCCGTGCAATCAGGTGGTCTTAAATCCATGCCACTTAGAAGTTAGTATTTTTATTATTATTATTATTATTATTATTGAGACGAGTCTCACTCTGTTGCCCCGGATGGAGTGCAGTGGCACAATTATAGCTCACTATAGCCTCAACCTCTCTGGCTCAAATGATCCCACCAACTCAGCCTCCTGAGTAGCTGGGACTACACGTATGTGCCACCATGACTGGCTTTTTTTTTTTTTTTTTTTTGTACAGATGGATTCTCACTATTTTGTCCAGGCTGGATGAAGTTAATATTTTTAATGTAGAGTCACCAACTGCATTAACAAGTGACACACCTAACACGCCCAGTCAGATCAGGGCAAAGGAGAAGCAGAGGACAGGGCCAGCCACCTTACCAGCAGTAGTCCAGCAGATGCGGCGGCAGCACGGGGATGTACACGTGCTGCCAGTACATGGGGTAGAGCATCGCCGCAGACCCGTGGATGCAGGCAGTCAGCTGGAACAGAGCAAAGCAGAGATCAATGAACAAATCCAAGGGAGGAGACACCGCCATTTGATTTCAGCAATACAATTCTATAATTCTTCAACATGTTTACATGATAAGCTGAAAAACCTGGAGAAATCATTCTAAGTTAACTCAATCACCCTAATTCAAATTTAGTAAGAGCTTTCTTTTCAAAAAATCTTTTTTTCTGATGATAAAGCTAATATACGAAATAGAAAATTTTTAAAATGGTGAAAGGGATTAAAATAAATGCCACCACCATCAGAAGATTTAACATTGTAGGTTATTACACACACAAGCACATATATTCCCCTTTTAAATACAATTAGGATGACTATACAGTATTCTTTTGTGTTTCTTAAAAGTGAACATTATTTGATGCCATTTTCCTTTAAATATTCTTAGAAAAAGATATCTCTTAATGATGCTTTAAAGGCACAAATCCAGAATATTCTTTAAATATTCTTAGAAAAAATATCTTTTAATGATACTCGATGAATTTCCCATGCTATTAATATATTTAACTACTCTACTACCATTAAGTAATATCATCATACAGGTCAATAATTTGTATCTATAGTTCCTAAATGTAGAATTCAGAGACAAAGGTTATAAACATTTGAAGGCACTTAATAAATACATATCTCATAAATATGTTAGTAGAATGAATAGATGAAGGATGGAGGCTCTTTACACCCCCGACCCCCAGCCATACACCATGATTCTGGCCTCCCTGCCCCTCACCAGCACTACTCCTTGTAGTCAAGTTAGTACGTTTATTTTTATTCTGATCAGGACTAAGGTTGAACATTTTGTCATATGTTTCTTCACTATATTTATATAATAGACAAATGGTCTATTCATATTCTTAGCCCACTTTAAAAATGAGTATTAGTAATTTTTACTGGTTTATAAGCAATCACTGATGAAATGCAAAGAATACCCAGCCTTTGTAATGTTTTGAAAATAATTTATCCTTAATTTTCTTTGAATTTCTGGGCAAAGAGAAGGTCTAAATAATTACGTAGACAAATATTTTCTTCCATGATGGTTTCTACTGCTTTTATCCCAAGAAAGTCCTCCAAATTTTCCCCTAGCATTTAACTCTTCAGTCCATCTGGAATTACTTTAGGTTTAAGGACTGAGGTGAGAATTTATTTTTTCCACATAGGTAATCAATTGCTCTGGCACTGTTTACTGACTAATCCTTCCTCTCCACAGTCTTTTGACTTGCCCCTATTTTGTATTCCTTTTGTTTCTTGAGAGCTAGAGACATCATACAATCAGTATTTGATGCAATTAAAAATTTAGGAAACAAAGATACTACAAAGGGATACAATTGCTACAAAATTCAATATAGTGAAAAGAAAGGGAAAAAAACAACTTTTGGAGATATAGCTATGAAGTGACAAAAGCCAACAACACATATTTCTTTCTGTCTTTTTTTCTTTAATGTTTCTTTGGTTTCAGGGAAGCCTGTTCCCATGAGGACTTTGCTTCTTTTGGAAGCTGTTAACTGGCCTTTGCTGACAGAAGGACATTTACGTGGCGAAAGAGTGACGTGCCAAGGCCCAGTTAAAAGAATCCCAGAGGTTAGTGTAACATGAACAGCTTTAAATTGGATATTCTGCTGATGTTTCACAGTTGTGAGAGCTGTGTGTTAAAGCCAGGGCTGCTACTCCCCACCCCCACCTGCCCTGACTCTTTCCTCCAGGCCCTGTTCTTGAAGCCAGGTCCATGCCATGAACTGGATCTGATTCAGCAGGCACCCAAGAACAGTTCCCAGTGACCCCGTCAAGGCTCGCAGGTTTAACCCATCCCTTCACATTCTATTTCCATAGGTACCCATATAAAGGAGGGTGATATAGATATATATATCTCACATATAAAAATATACATATATAAAACTAATCCCTTCAGGGCTTCTTAGAGATGAAAAGTCCTTGCTGGTGTTGAGTGAGTGGAGAATGAACCAACTCTGACCTGATTCCACCCTGAAGTCAGGCTGGAGGGTTCCACTGGCCCTGGGTCTCAGCTCTTTCTGCTCATCTTTAACTAGCTGCCAGAGCGCTCCTCCTCAAGTGCAGGTTCCGGCCCATCACTTCCTACTCAGAAGTCTTTGGGGACAAGCCTGGCCCGGATGGCTCCACCAGCCCACGGTCTAGCTTTACAGCAGCCATCTGTAGCCACACTCTGTACCATCTTCTCCAAGTCTGTCCTTGGAATACATCACTTAGATAGAGTCATGTACTCCTTTTCCTCCCATCCCTTTCCACCCGTCCCCCAAACTGGCCTGGATTTGTGCCTCTAGCAAACTCCTCCCTCAGGTCTCTGTGTAAGTACTTCCTCTTCAAAGTCTTCCCTGGTTCCCTGTGCATAGGCACCTATTATTATAATAATATTATTATTATTATTATTATTGAGACAGGGTCTCACTCTGTCACCCAGGCTGGAGTGCAGTGGCACGATCTCGGCTCACTACAACGTCCGCCTCCCAGGTTCAAGCAATTCTCCTGCCTCAGCCTTCTGAGTAGCTGGGACTACAGGTGTGTGCCACCATGCCCGGCTAATTTTTGTATATTTTGTAGAGACGGGGTTTCGCCATGTTGGCCAGGCTGGTCTCGAACTCCTGACCTCAAGTGACCCACCCACCTCGGCCTCCCAAAGTCTTGGGATTACAGGCATGAGCCACTGCGCCCAGCCCATAGGCACCCATTATTAACTGGACCATAACTGGCTGCATGTTTGTCTCCTGACTGTAAAGTACAGGAAGATCCTGTCCTCACCTCCATGTTCTCAGTGGCCCAGAACACACAACACACACACGTGCACTAGTTAATGGGATGTGTCCTGAATAAATAAAATATGATTTTTACTTAGAATATACTCACAGTACAAAGACAGTTTAGTAACTTGGCTTTTAACAGAAGTGTATCAACATTCCCATGAGTCTCACAGAGTAAGGTACATGACTCAAAGTCTAAAACAGATTGGGTGCGGTGGCTCACACCTGTGATCCCAGCTCTTTGGGAGGCTGAGGTGGGCGGATCACTTGAGATCAGGAGTTCAAGACCAGCCTGGCCAACATGGCAAAACCCCATCTCTACTAAAAATACAGAAAAATAGCCAGGCATGGTGGCACATGCCTGTAGTCCCAGCTACTCGGGAGGCTGAGGCAGGAGAATTGCTTGAACCCAGGAGGCAGAGGTTGCAGTGGGCTGAGATCACACCACTACACTCCAGCCTAGGCAACAGAGCAAGACTCTGTCCCCCCAAAAAAGAAAGAAAGGAAAAAATGTCTAAAACAAAAACAGCAAGCTTAGACACACAAGCACGGCACTTTTGGAAAACCAAGTCATTCATTCATCCATTCGCTCATTCATTCAATCATATGCCTACTCTCTAACTCCACAACATATAAATAAATAAATAAAAGCACTTCAAAATCTACAAGGTCCCATACAAATGAAGGTAACATCATCGCATGAATTAATTTGTGATTTTCTTTGAAAAAGTCATTTAATAGAACGAACCTGGTTAAGACAGAACTTGATTATGTGACTCTTTTTAGGTTAAACTGGTTTGGGTCAAAAGCCTATTTAAACATAAAGTAGCAGAGATCTCATCTTCAGATAATGTTCTTTTCATGTCTTTTTAACCTCAAAAGCAAACCCACCAACCTCAATGCCAAGATTTTAAAATTACTTATCCTTCACAAAAAAACAAAAAATCAAGCTTTTAAGGTGTTTGCCCATTTCATTAGTGGGTTTTCTAAGGGCCAAATTTCTGCAATCGGGGTAAAACGCATTACTCATTTGATTAAGAAAACAAACAAACAAAACAGGGAATTATTTGGCTCTTTTCCAAATTACTAAATGACATAAACTATGTGCATCATTACTTAAAGACAGTCAGTTGATTACAAGACTTACTATATATCTATACTCAATCAGAAATAATGCACTCTGTTCTATAAAGTATCACTTGCCACTAATTTTTAAAATAACTCTAAACTCTGTTTCTAAAAATAAAAGTCCTAAAGGCCTATGTTCATTCCTTACAGAATACAAACTTTAAAAGTAATGAAAGTATGTAATTTGGAGTGTAGACAACAAAGGGATATTGTAAATATATAACTGAAGTGCAAGTTGAAGGAAATGATTCTATCAAAATCTCACTCAGTGAGAGAATGGAAAGATAGTATGTGTAAAATTTGCCCAAAGTCATTAGTCACAATGAATATTCATCAGAAGCCAATTATCAATCTCATTTAATGACACCCCAAAAGATTTTGCCCTGAAGCAGCTGAACAGCCTAAGACTCCAGACAAAACTAGACAAATTATACAGCCAACAGCCAGTCTAGCCAGGACACAGACTGTACAGTAAACCACTGGTGGATTTTTGGATGCACTTTAGCAAATTCTGTCCTCAATTAAAGGTGCACAAGGTCATTTATATCTCAGAGCTTTCTCTATGGCTCCATTAGTTTTCTCTGAGGCAAAGGGAGACAAGGAGAAGGCAGTGGGAGTAGGACATGAACGGAGAGTGATCAATGACGGAGTGGGAAAAATCACAAGACACATTTTTTTTTTCAGTCATTTCTCAGAGATAAAGCCCAGATTGTCACAATCTTAGATTCCAATGCCTCCACTGAATCCTAATAGTAGCTCTGCAACTTGACGTGAAATAAAAATAAGAACGCCCCCTCCAAAGACAAAACCACAATATGCGTAGGTACCATGTTGGGGTTTAGACCCTTGCAAAGTATTGTTTTAAAGGAAAGTATGCGTGTGTGTTGATACACATATACACTCATCACCACATTTCACAGATAAGGAAACAGTTTCAGAGGTGAAATAACTTGCCCAAGGCCACATCGACAGTAAGTGACAGAACTGGGACTCACATCCAGGTCTGTCAGAATATAACGGCCACTGTGTTTCCACAATGCATAATAAACTCAAAAAGTATTCAAGTGTATACCCTGTGCCATCCACAGGGTGGAGGACTCTGAAATAGATGAGGTAACAATACCTGCTGACATTGTTAAATGACACAGATATGCATTTGCCTTGCTGCTAGATGTCCAAATGTCTCGGACAAAATACCAATGACAGAAAATAATCATTTTTAAAACAAACACAGATCTGATCATTTCCTGGGGATTAGTTACATTTAACTAAGGTGTTGTAGTGTCTTTAACCCACAGGAAATTCTAGACAATGAAGTAATTATTATTAGTCAAAGAGAAAGGTTTACATTCCATTTTGAGTACATACATCTGACAGGCTGGCTTGAAAGTGTTGGAAAGTCTTGCTTTTTGTCATGTTCCCTTTCACATACTTGCTCCGAGTCTTCTGCTAACTTTTTGACCTGGGCAAGCCACTTCCTTTCCTAGGTCTCAATTTGTCCTGTATGTAAAACAAGAGACTAGGCTACAAGATTTCTGTGTTCCTTTCCAGCTTTGACAACTCACAATTCTAGAGGAATTGCTATCCTTTGAAGTGAAGAAGGCTCCTCCTCTGCCCCAGTTTACCTTCTTCACCTGTACTAAGCCGAAGCAAATCAGGGTCTGTCTTTAAGCTGGTCTTGCTTTCTCAGCTCTGCAGCTCCAGGGCCCAGCTGGAATTCATGAGCTATGTAGGAACCACCACTTTTAGGTCACCCCATCTCCATCACCTGACCAGGGCACAGCCGTCTTCCTTACTTGGCCCCTGATACTCTGAAGAACTCAGATGTAGATGACCCCAGGTGACCAGGAACATGACGGCTATGGATTTGAGCTGTTCAAGGACCAAGACCACATCGGATTCCTCTTTTTTTTTTTTTTTGAGATGGAGTCTCGCTCTGTCACCCAGACTGGAGTGCAGTGGTGGGACCTCAGCTCACTGCAACCTCTGCCTCCCACGTTCAAGTGATTCTCCTGCCTCAGCCTCCTGAATAGCTGGGATTACAGGCACCTGCTACCACACCCAGTTAATGTTTGTATTTTTAGCAAAGACAGGGTTTCGCCAAATTGGCCAGGCTGGTCTCGAACTCCTGACCTCAGGTGATCCACCCTCCTCGGCCTCCCAAATATTCCTCTTCTTACCTCCTACTATGTTTGACACAGAGTCGGTGCTGAGTAAATGTTTGGGGAATGGAGAATGCCTCCAGATTCACACCATGAGGAAGAATAGGCAAGATTACCAGATTTTTTTTTTTTTTTTTTTTTTTGAGACAGAGTTTCACTCTTGTTGCCCAGGCTGGAGTGCAATGGCGCAATCTCAGCTCACCACAACCTCTGCCTGCCAGGTTCAACTCTCCTGCCTCAGCCTCCCGAGTCGCTGGGATTACAGGCATGCGCCACCATGCCCAGCTAATTTTGTATTTTTAATAGAGATGGGGTTTCTCCATGTTGGTCAGGCTGGTCTCGAACTCCTGACCTCACGTGATCCGCCCGCCTCCCAAAGTGCCTGGATTATAGGCGTGAGCCACTGCGCCCGGCCCCAGACATTTAACAAATTGCAATTGCCTAATAGATCACAACTAGAGGCTGTACAGTTTTGAAAAAGTATTAAGATTCCAAGCTCTAAAAGCTGGCAGAGGAAGACAATCAGATGGTCACAGTCATTCTTTCCATCCTAGAATTCAGAATGTTAAATAATCAAACCAACACCTGCTTCACAGGGTTAGAGGCATTTGGATTTCCCCTCTGAACATAAACGCAAAGAAATGAATAAAATGATAAATACAGAAAGGATACCAGATTACTGACTTTAAAGGGAGGTCATTCTTAAGTTTGTTCATTTTGACCAGGGATCATCTTATTTAGAGCAGCTGTAGAAAATGCTGTGTGTCTTGGGAAGTTGTTCCCTTTCTCAGTTTGAGAACTTGATTCCTTTATTTAATTATAAACCATCTTCGTAGTATCATGGTGCCATGATTCAAACACTGCTGTGGTTTTTGTTTGTTTTGATTATAATTTATTCTTAAATGACAAATCCTCTCTAAAATCATCAAAACGTTTTAAGCAAAATCTGCAGGGACTCTGTGAAGTTAACCTATTTCAACCCTTCCATGGGTGTGAGAAAAACCTTTAATTATAAAGGGTTCAGCTATGTTCAAATTGTAGTTACTGTATTTAGTGGGGGAAGAATAGGCTTTCAAGAAACTATCAAAGATACTCTAGCAGAAAGGCAACTTAGAACATCTCAGAAATCAAAGAACCTTCAGCTAGTCTAGACAGATGCCGGACATGTGAGTAGAAGGAAAGAGCAAACAGTGTCTTGCTTTTCTTAGCAGCTGAAATGCAGGGCTGCTTTTCAGGGGGTAATGGCAACAATCGTTCTTCCAGTAGTTTCATTTTCAGCTGGGTGGAACTCATCTTACTTTTTCCTTCTCCATTATCTTTTGGGAAAGGGAAGGAATAAACACACACACACACCAAAAAAACCCACCCAACAAGGAGTGAAGGAAAGCGTCTTCCCCCAAAAGCAATATCACCTAGTCAGGAGGAAACTTACACAGGCAATCAACCGCCTGCTTAATCACTTCTCTCCATTTTTTTTTTTTAAAGCTATCTACTAGAGTAATTAGAGTAAGTTATTAACCAGGGCAACAAGCTTTCATGCCAAGATTTGACACTTTAAAACATCAAAGCAACTAAAACTGCCAGAGAAAAGCTTTAGCTACCAAAGCAGAAGCAGAAAACGATGGTGTGGTAAACCACACTGTAAATAAGCCCACAGCACCATGAGTGAGGAAAGAGCTTTCTTTCCTCTTTAAGATGAAAAAGAAAAAGGCAAGGTTACATGGGGGACTGATAACAATGTATTCAATACAGGGACAGCCAATGTGCCACCACTCCTCCAAGCCATATCTGTGACAGACATTACTAACTGATCACAGAGTCGGGATGTGGCCCACAATCCTTCCTCACATGCACTTTTTTGTTGTTGTTGTTGTTATACAGAATCTCGTTCTGCCACCCAGGCTGGCGTTGCAGTGGTGCAATCTCGGCTCACTGCAACCTCTGCCTCCTGGATTGAAGTGATTCTCCTGCCTCAGCCTCCCGAGTAGCTGGGTGAATGCCACCACGCCCAGCTAATTTTTGTGTTTTTAGTAGAGACGGAGTTTCACCATGTTGGCCAGGCTGGTCTCGATCTCCTGACCTCACACTTGAGGTCACCTCAGCCTCCCACAGTGCTGAGATTACAGGTGTGAGCTACCATGCCCAGCCTCACATGCACCTTTGATCAACGGATCAAAGTGGGCACTCAAGAAGACATCGATTTGCCACCTCAAATCTAGTCTAAGTGGATATTTCTATTTCTTTGACAATATAAACCATAATTTATGTTTAGCTAATGGATCTATACTATTGCTTTAATAAAGAATCATACTTTTAAAAAGAAAGCATAACTGAACATGGAATTGTGAGTACCTATCTGTCAGGTACCCACACATGAAGAAACTAAGGAACCTTCAGGTGGTGAGTTACTAAATTTGCATGAGTAGTAAAAAAAAAAAAAAAAAAAAAGAAAAAGAAAAAGAAAAAGGACTGTTCCCTGTAGTTTTCTTTGGCAAATTTAACCTTAGAAAGTGACTGTAGGCCGCAGGTGGTAGCTCATGCCTGTAATCCCAGCACTTTGGGAGGCCAAGGCGGGTGGATCACTTCAGGTCAGGAGTTCGAGACCAGCCTGGCCAACAGAGTGAAACCTTTTCTCTACCAAAAAATACAAAAATTAGCTGGGTGTGGTGACAGGCGCCTGTAGTCCCAGCTACTTGGGAGGCTGAGGCACGAGTATCAGTTGAACCCGAGAGGCAGATGTTGCAGTGAGCAAAGATAACCCCACTATACTCCAGCCTGGGCAACAGAATGAGCCTCCGTATCCCCCCCACCCCCCACCAAAAAAAAAAAAAACCTCAGAAGAAAGATTCAAGCTATAAAACAGCCACACTCATGCCTGTAATCCCCAGCACTTTGGGAGGCTGAGGCGGGCGGATCACCTGAGGTTGGGAGTTCAAGACTAGCCTGACCAACATGGAAAAACCCCGTCTCTACTAAAAATACAAAATTAGCCAGGCGTGGTGGCACATGCCTGTAATCTCGGCTACTAGGGAGGCTGAGGCAGAAGAATCACTTGAACCCGGGAGGTAGAGGTTGTGGTGAGCCAAGATCTCGCCACTGCACTCCAGCCTGGGCAACAAGAACAAAACTCCATCTCGAAAAACAAAAACAAAAACAAAAAACAGCCACCACCATGACCACTGAATTCACATTACTATCTGCCAATCACTGAGAACAGTGCTTCACATATATTTAACTCACTTAATTTTCACAACAGCCCTATAAGGTAGGTAGCATTATTGTCCCCATTTTATAGATGAGGAAACTGAGGCTCCTGGGTGTTGAGGAACCTGTATAAGGTCACAGCTATTGGCAGAACTAGGATATGAACCTAGGGAAGTTGAGCTCTGGATTCTGTGCTCTTAGCCCCCATGAAACTGCTTCTGTGCTCTGATCTATATTAATCCCACAATTACTGAGTATCCACTATGTGCACACGCCATGCCCTCAAGCAATTTAAAATAGAGAGAGAAAGATCAAAATGCAAACAATCAACTTCCACACAAAAGCATTATGAAAGAGATGCTATAATAGAGGTTCAAGTGTGTTAGCATATAAAGAAAGAATCATTAATTCTGCCTGGGGCAAGAATCAGGCCTGCTTCACAGAGACAGAGACATCAGAGCCCTGAAGGTTGAAGACAGAGAAGCTGCTAGTCCTCCTCCCAGCTACAGGCCAGTCAGGGGGTAAGGGTGGGTCAAGAGAACACAGCAGCTTCTTAGGCCACTCAAGCTCTGTGAGGACTTGAATGAGAAATGACCATTTATTCAATGACTAAATGACTAGGGAGAAGTGGTCCGTACGCAAAACCTCATGGGAGTTGCCGTGACTATTCTGTTTTGCTTGGATTCACTCCCTATCTGCTATTACGGCGATCCTAATATTCAGAAGTCTCCTAGGATCTTTATCGCTCTCCTTGTTTCTGAGAGTCAAATCGGGGTTTATGGCCTGCAAGGATGAGATTCAGCCTCAGGTAACATTTACAGAGTGAATAGTGCGCCCAGAGCTGGGCTCTGTGCTTTCATATCTGGATGGTCACTGGATCTTTTTAACCACCTTGAGGTAGGTGTGAATACTATCCCCATTTTCACAGAAAAGGACAGAGGGACTCCAAGAGGTCAAGTAACTTGCCCAAGGCCATATGGCTAGAAAGTGGCACATGGTGGATTAAGAACAAGGCGGAGGCAGAAGTGGAACAAAGCCATCCTGACTTGCAGTCTGATACTCTCTCCTCCACTCCTGCTGTCTTTTTTCTTGGGAAAAGATACCTCCAGCAGGGCTGTCTGACACATCCAGCTGGTAGACTCTGAAGCTATCAAGGTAGCAGAAAAGAACAAATGTGAACGTGCTCCGTGTCTGCACTTACCCATGATTTCATGGTCTAACCTCATATCACACTACCTTGGTTCACCAAAGTGACCACACTTTCAGTCTGCAGAAACAACACAGGAAATTATGAGTCCTTGCTCCCAGTGTCATAAGCACCTAGTAGGCGCTCAAAATTTCTTTTATGACAGCCATGTCTGCCAAAGTGGGTGCCATTTAGGGCTTTTTAAGTAGATTAAGATGCCAATGACTTAAATATTATCCTTTAAAATTCTGATTCATAAGAGTCATATGAGAAGCTATCAGTCCTGCAATCTAAGGAAGACACAGTTTATTTCATGACTTGACCACATTACTAAAATAATAAAATTTTCTGCCATGGCAGAAATCGGATGAATTTAATGAAATGGCAAAAAAAAAAAAAAAAAAAAAAAAAAAAAGAACATCACCTGTTTACACACATGCACCCCAAATTACACCGGTGGACTGCACTGGTATTCCGTAAAATTACTGAGAGCCTGAGCAGATTATACTCAGCTATGGCCCTTTTCTAGGCTAGCCAAGGCCCCAATCAAAGCTCTCCCAAAGAGAATATGGAAACAAAGAGCTTTTTAAGTGCCAGTCGGTACGCATAAACATCTTCTAAATGAACTTGATCAGTCTCTATTATGTCGTCTCAACATGAAAATGAGTCTAACGATGCAAAATAACAGCCACCAAAGAATAAATATTGTTTTTGTCTTAGAGAACTGTCTATTCACTGGTTCCAAATCAGGCTGTGTATCAATCATCCGGGGAACCTCAAAAAATACACATTCCATGGTTCCATACTAGACTTTGTGAACCAGAATGTCTGGAGATGGTGCCCAAGAACCTGCATTTTAACAAGTTTTCTGGGTGGTTCTAACATAATGCTAATCCATGGATCAGAACTGGGGAATCACTGACAATCTGAATCCTGTGCCTCATCCAAAGTGCTTGATGTTTGTTGAAGCAATGGGAGAAGAGGCAGGAGAGGAAGGTAAGAGCTAGCAGAGAGACCATGGCTGGTTGAAGTCACATCAAAGTGTCACAAATTAACCTGTTGATACTCTGTATTACAGAGTCTCTATGGTATCTCAAGGTTCTTCATTCCAATTAGAGTTTAACATGAATAAGAGAAAACCAATTCACACATAATTAAATGAAGAATATAGTTCAACAAGCAATTAATTATCTATACATTTTAAAGCCAGAGAATGCCCGTATAAGTAAAACCCACCAATCTTCTCTCCTACTTTCTGTCCATGGAAGTTCCTTTATTTTTTAACAGTTTTAAATATTCTCTGGACCACAATAAAATTGTATATAACGGAGATTAGAGAGGCTGTGTTGCTTGGAAGTTTGGCTGCAAAGCCTCTATTCCATGCCACTTCATTATAATTTCTTAAGGATTTCCCTCTTCACCAAAAGGATTAGTTTTCTTCTCACTTCTTTGAATACTCTTCTCAGGTTGTTAGTGTGAACTAGGTTACTCTCTCTCCTTTTTAACATATAAAAGATAAACACAATGTTCGATTTATTTTATTTTTTAAATAGAACACTAAATTTAGTCTTAAAATTCTCTGTTTGGTAAGTTTCCAGTTACAAGGTCTTGGCTTCCCTTGAGCACAGTTTGAAACAAAATAATGCAGTTTGTTCCTACGGCTGGAACATGCAGAGTGGAGTGTGCAGGCAAAGAGGCCTTGGCTCTGCTCCAGGATTTCAAACCTCCTTCAACTGCCACTCTCATCTCTGCTTCAAGGGCGGCAGATAAGCAAACAGGATTAGTGTTTTCTAGTCCAGAAGAGCTAGGAAAGCTTTGCACACATCATTCAGGTGCTCAGCTCATCACACAGGCTGGCATCAACATGACAAGGTGGCGTTCGTCAGGAAAGTAGCAAAAACGAAGCCAAATCTGAAAAGCTGCCCAGTCCACAAACTGGCCCTTTCTTAGGGCTCAAGACCAGATGGTACTCAGACAATGGATGCTGTCGGTGGGAGTGGTGGAACAGGACTGGGGCAAGGCTGGAAAAGTCTCCATGTTCCACTCGAATACTGAAACATCTCCTAAGGACCAGACTGTGTGCTGGTGGGGAGATGGAAGTATCCCCCACCACTCCTCAGGCCACAGGGTACCCGGTCCTGCCCAGCTCCCACATGCCTGGGGACTAATTTTTGTTGACGCAGTTAGGAAGAAACTGACAGAGAGAGGGTGCCAGTTTATTTTTTTTGTCTTCCTTCAATGAGATACCATCAGAAAAGTAATAATGGTTTTCGGTTATGGGTGTAGAGGCTAATTAGGTCGTGGTCTTGCCACCATACAATATTTCCTTCTGAAAAGCATCCACTGGGTAAAACAAATAGATGTTTCTCAGGAAAGTAAATATGCCTTTGTCATTATTTAACTGGATATTCTTAGTTGTCCAAATTTCTTTCAGTATCCCTAAATTAGAAAGGGGGTGATTAGGACCAAGATACACTGCTCGAAGGAACTGCAACATATGAACCCTGGAAGGTTCTTTATTCTTTATTATATAGGACAAAGATACATAGCTGCAATATATGAACCCTGAAGCCACAGTGAGTTACAGAAGATACGCCCCACGGCTCCACCAAGACCGCACTCATGGTAGGAGTAGGGTGCAGGAGCTGCTGGGAGACAGCCAAGTCTAAGAAGGCATAGGCAGACGGAATGGAATCTGAAGTGTTTAAGGAAATGGAGCTGTGGCTAACAGACTGGGTGTGTCAATGGGAATTCACAGATCTGCCTCCTGTTTCTTGGTGCCTAGAGTAGTGTCAGGCGCACAGACAGGGCTTGCCGAATCTGAAGTAAAAAGCTTAGGTTTGCGTTCAAAGGTGATGACGACCAGGCAGAGGTTCTTTATATTATTTTAGATCCATGGCCAACAGGGTCATGCTAAGAATATTTCTCTAAGTACAAGTGTCACAGGGAATTCATGACAATGGAGAGTTACCAAGAAGGTAGTATGAGGCAGCAAGGATGCTGGCCTGGTTTTAATTCCATCTCTGCTGCTCATCTTAGACAAGGCACATCAACTTTTGGGGGTGCTAACATTCCCATCTGCAAAGGGAGAAGAAAACCCACAAGCTCTTAGGGTTGCTGCAAGAACGAATGAAAAAAATGATCACATACATGATTAGCATAGTGCCTGTCACATAGGAAGTGGATGGCTCAAAAGGTTAACTTAAAAGAACTTTAAAAGGGTGGGGGAGAACGGGGGGGGGGCTCCCATATAAAGTACTGAGGATGAATCTACTTAAGGATATTCTTACACATTTATTCTGTGAATGCTCTTTGGTGGTCTTGGAGCTTTACAAGCTACAAAAAAAAAAAAAACAAACCTCTAAGTACTATACAATCAGGTCTTATTTTTCACCCAAACCAATAGCACCTAGCTCCACTAGTTACCTTATCCACCAGATTTGGCTCAGGGTATCTTTTTGGCTCTTTACAAGAATTTTCAAATTCCTTTAGTGGGGTGGCTATTCCTAACAACATGCCTCTGGCTCCTGTGACAGTTCCCGCACAAGGGACTGGAAAATGGTGTAAGTAATGGCACCCAATAGACATAACCTGGTTCCCAGGCATGCACTTCGAAGGGGCTACGATTAGTTTGTGTGTAATCCCTGGATGTTTCTCCCTTTCCAGAAGCCAAAGCCTCCTTCCCCTGACACTGCATCATAATGACCTATATTCATGGCCACCTCTCCTATTGACTAGGACATGACCTTGGGCAAGTTATTCCGCCTTTCCAAATGGACTGGCTGTTCTGTAAAATGGGAATAATATCTATCTTCTAGGAATGCTGATGGAATCGTATTATCTCTATTAAGATATTTGACCTACTTGCTCTCCATGGAGTTCCAAAAAGCACTATGAATTAAACTCAGATATGAAAATATGGAAGAAAAATGGGGCCTTTGTGCTACAGGGAATCACACTGAAGTATTTACATTAGAGAACAAGATTTAGTTAAGCCTTCCCTATTTATCATTTATAAAGGAAAACAATCAATATACATTAACTGAGCAAAGAGAACAAAAACTTACATTTTTCTTATACAGAATATCACAATGTTATTGACCGAGAAACCCTGAAATGCATATTACCTGCCTCTGAACTAAATATTGTTGAGTTTGTCTCTATTGACACAGCCATTTTTATAGAAGACAGCACTCGAGTGCTCGACAGCTTTTATCTTTCACGTGCTTGGTGGCTCTGAGGAGCATTAAGCCTCCATCTTATCAAACACAATTGAGAAAAATGTGGTTTGTCAAGTATTGCAGGCCACATCAGGATCTGTCAAGAGAGGTTCCTCAAAAAATCTCAGGCTGAGATGGCCTTTGCATATCCCCCTCCGCACCAGCCCCCATCTAAAAGATAATAAAAAGCCACTCTTAAGGAAATAAAAGGCAACAATTGGGAAACTTTCAAATTCTGAATTTGAAGAGGCCCAAAGGTGTGAATACAACAGAAGTCTGCTCAGCTACGTCATCCCCAAACTCCGCAGAACCTCTCAGGATGCTGCCAACTGCACGTGACATACAAGGAGAACCCCACCTCCCCCAGAGAGGCTTCTACCAGCAATCCATGAAACTTTGAACCCAGTTAAGAATCAACTCTTTGTTAAGAAAAGCCTTTTAAAAGTCAAAGTAATACATATTCATAGATTTCAAAACAAAAGAGAAAGTAGTCAAGGCTTATCATGAAAAGGAACAGTCCACTTCACCATTCTTCTTACACCCTTCACTCGAAGTAATCACATTCAACACAGGATTTATCTCCTTATTTCTAAATCACGAATTCTTGGTTTCACATTTTCCACATTAAGACTTGGATTCTGCCTTCCCTTTGCAAATGAACTGTTATCCTCTCAGAGGCCAGTCACCCCGCTTATCCGGTTGTCTTCATTCCACAAATATTTATCGTGGTGTTACCACAGGCACTGGGGGCACAGCAGTGAACGAAACGGGCAACAAACCCTGTCTTCATGACGTTTACATTCCTGCAGGGTAGGCCCTTAATAAACTGGACAATAAAATTTGATTTCCCATTACAGAATTTATTAATTTATTATAAACGTCTGCAAAAGCTACGTACCAGGCTGTGTTCTGAGAGCTATGCAAGTATTAACTCATTTTAATTTTACTTCAAAGGAGGTCACTGGTGACTGGAAAAAGACACTAAAACAAGTCCACCTGTTTTAGTGGACAGGTGGGGACTGAATCCTAATGGAAGACTGAGGAGAGAATGAGACAAGAGGAATTAGTAAATAGGTAACTCTCTTGAGGAATTCTGTTCTGAAAGGGAGACTAGAAATGGGATAAAGGGGATATGGGTCAAGAAAGTTTTGTTTTGAAGTCTGGGAGCTTCTATAGCATGTTGGCATGCTCATAAGAATGTGCCAGGAGAGAAGAGAAAATAATAATAGATGCAGGAGAGAAGAGCTTGCTTACTGCTGGAGTAATTTCCTTCAAGGAAACCACAGTGTCGCCTTCCCTGTTGGCATTCTGAGGCCATCTACCTAAAACTGCAATCCCTGCCACTCTCCACTCCCCATCCGCTCTCTTCGGCTTTATTTTACTCCTTAGTACTTTCCATTTCCTACTGTACGAGATATTTAACTCCTCTGACTTATCGAGGGCCTATGATACTAGAATGCAAGCTTCATGAGGACAGGGATTGTTGCCTGTTTTGTTCACTGCCGTAATCCCCAGGGCCTATGGAAATGTCACGATAAATATTTGCAGAATGAAGTAAGTTGGACAAGCAGAGTGACTGGCCTCAGAGAGGACAGATGGTTCATCCACAAAGGGAAGGCAGAGTCCAGGAGTACAGGCCCAGGAAGCTGAGCAAAGTGGTGTGGGATCTTGGCACTCTCTCCTGAGGGCTTCCATTAGATGGGTATAGAATTCTAGGTTAGAAATCATTTTCCCTTAGAAGGTCAAGACACTGCTTCACTGTCTTCTGGTTTCCAGAACTGCCACTGCCAAATCTCAGGCAATGTTGATTCTTAATCTTTGTATAAGAACTGCTTTGTCTCTATCCCTGATATTCTAAAATCTCACGATGAAGGAGCTCTGTACCTTCTTTTTAGGCCTCTAAAAAATTTTGAAATATATTAAGTATGTATGTCATATAAACAACTTTCAAAGAAAAAAAAATGTAAGAACCCCAAACCTACCACTTTGGCTCAGGGGTCAGCAAACTACAGTGAAAAGGCTAAGCCTGGCCTGCTGCCTGTATTTGGCAATAAAGCTTTGTTGGCACACAATCATACACTTAGTTTACCTCTGTTCGATTACAAGGTTGGAGCCCAGCAGTGGCAACAAGGACCATATGACCTGCAAAGGCGTATTTATTATTTGACCCTTTATAGCAAAATGTGTTAGTTCCTCACATGGCTTAAGACAGAAAGCAAAACTTTTGATGTCCCTTATATGACTCTTCCCAAACCAGTCTTTTCTCTCCCTGTGAGGAAACCATTACCTAAATTTTGTGTTAATTATTTCTTTTTACCTTTGTAGTTTGTGTGAATCCCTAAACAAGATACCATTTAGTTTTTCTAGCTTGAACTTTATATTAATGAAATCATACTGAACAGTATATCCTTGTGCAACCCAGTTCCTCACTCAGCTTCTACATTAGAGACATAATCATATTGATAGTGCAGTTCATTTTCATTGATCCGATCGATATTCTACTGTGTGACTACACCACAGCCTATCAGTTCTCTGTTGGTAGTCATGAGAACTATTTCCAGGATTTAAATAAAACCTAAAAAAAAGCCACTGTGAACATTTTTATACATGTATCCTACCATACATGACCAAGGGGTGTGTGTATACACACAAAATTCCACCTAGGAGTAGAATTGCTGAGTGATGGGCATACGTAAATAGTTTTGTAGCACATACCCTTCAAATAGTAGTAAATGACATTCTCTAATACATGTCCAATATAACACCTGGCTTTGTCAGCCATGAAATTTTTTGTAAACCTAGTGTTTCACTGCTGGTTTTGTTTTTTTTTAGAGACAAGGTCTCACTCTGTTGTCCATGCTGGAGTGAAGTGGTATGATCATAGCTTACTGCAAAGCCATGATCCTGGGCTCAAGTGATCTTCCCGCCTCAGCATCCCAAGGAGCTAGGAGTACAGGAGCTAGGAGCGTTCTACCACGCTCATTTTTTAATTTTCTTTGTAGAGACAGGGCTCTCAGTGTGTTGCCCAGGCTGTTCTTGAACTCCTGGCCTTAAGCAATCCTCCCACTTTGGCCTCCCAAATGTTGGGATTATAGGTGTAAGTCATTGTGCCCAGCCATAATCACTGTAGTTTTAACGTGCTTTTTGATTATTACTAATGTGGTTGAGTATCTTTCCATACAGATGTTGGCCATTTGTATTTCTTCTGTGAAATGCTAATTCATGCCTTTTGCCAATTTTTCCATCGACAGGCTTGTCTTCTTTTTAATTGTCATAGTTCTGTACTTATTTCCGATACTAATTTTCTGTCAGTTTTTTTATATGGCAAATCTCAGCTTGTGACTTTTCAGTCAGAGAAAAGTATCTTTTAATGAATAAAAGTTCATGATTTTAATATTTTCTTTTATACAATGTATATTTTGGACCACCTTTAAATAAGCCTTTCTCTACTCCAAAGATCATCAACTATTATTCTATTTTGTCTTCTAAATGTTTTTAAATTTTGCCTTTCACATTTAAGTTCTTGATCCATTTGGAATTTATTTTTGTGTGTGTACGATAGAAACGGTCTTCCTTTTTTTTTCCTATGTGGACAGCCAATTATTGAAAAGTCCATTGATTCCCCAGAGATGCTACAATGCCACCTTTTATAAAATAAAGAGCCCATATACATGTGATCTGTTTTTGGGCTCTCTATTCTGTTCCATCAGCCCATATGTGTATCCTCATCCCACTACTAGCATCGTAATTACTACAGCTTTATAGAAAGTTTTGATATCTGGTAAAGCAAGCTTCCGCAACCCATTCTTTTTTGTCAAGTAAGTTGTGGCTCTTTCTCTGGCTTTTCCATATTAATTTTAGAATTAGCTTGTCAGGTACTACGTAAAACCCTATGGGGGTTTTGAATATAATTGTATACAATCTATACATCATTTTGAAATGAAATAACATCTTCAAGATATCAAATCTTCTTATTCATAAACATGGTAGTGCTTTCCATCCCTCTATTGAGGACCATAAAAGTTTTCCCATTTAATATGTCAATATGTAAGTTATATTAATAGATTTTCTAGTATCATCAATCATTTGCTTCCTAATTGAGGATTTTTACCCCTACCTTAATGAGTGACACTGGCTGCTAATTTTTCTTTCTTGTGCAGTCTTTGTGTTGAATGTCAAGGTTATACAAGTGTCGCAGGAAAAGTTGGGTTTCATTTCCTCTTGTTCTAGACTCTTAAGGAGTTTGTCTAAGATTGAAATAATCTTTTCCTTGAGATGTTTGATAAAACACACTTGTGAAACCCCCTGGGATGAGTGTTTTATCTGGAAAAATATGTAAAGATATTGATTCAATTTCTGTAAGTTAAATAACCTATTTAATTTTTCTATTTCTTCTGGAGTCAACTTTGCTAAGCTATTTTCTTCTATTTTGCCTTAGTTTTCAAATGCTGGCATAAAGTTGCTAACAGTATTTTCTTACTATTTTAAAAATTCCTGCTGCATCTGTTCTTTGTGTTTGTAGATTTATTCCTTTATTTCATTTTAGTTTTGGGAGGAAGCAGAAATAATTTTGTGTGTTTAATCCACCACATTTATGAGAGCAAAATCACACAGAAGGTTCATTCTTCCTTATCTATAAGATGGAAGTAATTACAGAACCCACTAAGGCTGTCGTAGTAAGGATTAAATGAGTTCATACATGAAAAGTGCTTAGGACAGTGCATGGCACACAGTAAGGGATCAAAAACATCATGATTAAATGATAAGGAATTCATTTCCACTGAGACGATGTCATGTTTTTGTTGACTGAAATTTAATAATCTAAAGCAACAGTAACTGGTTATGGACTAGAGTCTTTCAAAGAGGTGATGGTAGATGTGGTTGACAATATTCTCATTCTGAAACTCAGTCTGGGTGTTCGTGCCCTGAAATTATGAACTGCACGTATGGTGTAAAATAAAATGTAAAACAAAGCAAGAGGTCTACTATAGGCTATTCTTAACACATACTAGGCAATTAAAAAAAAACTGAGTTCTTGATGAGCAATCAATAACCAAAGAAATAATAAAATAATGAAGGTATAATAAAAACTGTAAGGAAAACTCTAGTAGTCTCAGAGAGTTTTCATTATTAGGTGCCTTTTATTCATAAGTAAACACATAACTTGATTTTATCCATAGGCCCTTCATTAGGGAACTCTCCACTTATAAAAATATTTTTCTACTCTCTCTAACAGAGGGATGCCTATTAGGCATTCTACTCCCAGTCAATTTCTGTATATAAGTTTTGTCTACAAACAAAAACAACAACAAACTCAGCAAACGGATATTGAATTATTTAGGGGAAAGTAAAGTGACGCCTGTGATTTACTTTGAAATGCATAAAAAATAAGATGGATCACCTGTAATCCCAGCATTTTGGGAGGCTGAGGTGGGTGGATCACTTGAGGTCAAGAGTTCGAGACCAGCCTGGTCAACATGGCAAAACCCCATCTCTACTAAAAATAAAAAAATTAGCTGGGTGTGGTAGTGTGTGCCTGTAACCCCAACTACTTGGGTGACTGAGGCAAGAGAATTACTTGTACCTGGGAGGTGGAGGTTGCAGTGAGCCGAGATAGCGCCACTGAACTCCAGCCTGGGTGACAGAGTAAGACTCTGTCTCAAAAAAAAAAAAAAAAGATGGATTAATGGATGCTATGGATGATAAATAGTTGAATAAATACATGATAAAGCAACTGATACAATGTCACTAGTAGAATTTTGATGGAAGTATATCAGCATTCACTGTAAAATTATTTCAGCTTTCTATAATGGCTTAAGAATTTTCATAAAAAATATTGGGGAAAATGTGAACTCTTATACTTAGCAAGTGAAAAACTAAAATAAAAGGAATATAAAAATATTTATATTATACACACAGCAAAAGTTATATAGAAAGTTCATTATAATTAATAAAAAATCAAGACACCTATAAAATAAATGTGAAAGGATATTAACAAAATACAAATAAAAAAAAAACCCATGGAAAATATTCAGTTACCTCTAACCAAAGAGGTAATTTTAAAATTAAAGCAAGCCTGAAATACCATAGCACATCTACTTTCTTAGCAGAATTAAAACACCTGAGCACACGCACGTACACACGTGCGCACATGCACGCACACACACTCTCTCTCTTTCCTGGCAAAGCTGCGGTGAAAATGGTGCACTCATCTACAGCTGGCAGCCTTCACTGTAAACAAGCACCGCCTGTTTGCAAAGCAATTTGGCAGTCCCTAAGTCATAGTGCTTATCAAGCCCTTTGACCTAGTGTCCCACTCCTTAGAATATAACTGTAACAGTCAAAAGAAGCCAAAAGATGTTCATTGCAGTATTATCTACTAAAAGGATTAAATCATAATGAACAACCTAAATGGCCATCAAGAGAAGGATTTAGTAAATAATGACACACCCGTATCATGAAATATGGTGTAGACATTAAAAAATGACAATTGAAGCTCATGTAGAAACCTGCAAAATGTTCATAACACACAATCAAATGGAAAGCTATTTATAATTGACTGCGCAACTACAGGAATAAATGAAATGTGCATTGGCACTGTAAAAAAAAAAAAGAACAATTAATGAAAATGACATGCTGCCATATAAAGGGACTGTAGCTGACTCCTTTTTCTAAAATTTTCTTTCATCTTGCTGATGTATCTTTCAATTAAAATTAGATCATTAAAAAGCCAGTCTTAAGACTGTCTACTCACAGTGCTGAGTTTGCTGCAAATGATGAGTATCCGGCGTTCGTACAGCATACTGGCGTACAGATGCAACATGTTGTTAACATCCACAGCCACAAAATATTCTGTCAGATTTCTCTAGGAGAAAGAAGAAGGCACGGTTTGTGGCTGATTTTCTTTGTTCTTATTATAACTGTATCTAATAAGAGCATAAGAAACATAAAATAATCAGAAAGTATACTCTGTTCTTTCCCTGTCCTTTTCTTTCTACCTGGGAGGCCAAATCCCCCACATGTGTAAAATCATGAAGGGTAAAGTTGGAAGACACCTTACAGAGGAAGGAGCCTGAGCAATTACATCTTTGTGTGGTGATTACAACATGAGGTCGCATCCAGCACTTAGGTCAGTTCCTAAAGGTGAGCAGAACAGGAATTCTACATATCTTACAAATGAGGAAACCAAGACTCAAAGAGATTCTCCAAGATGGAACAGTCTAATAAGCAAGGAAGACAGGACTGCGGCTCAAATCTTTGGGCCCCAGATCCTAGAACCTTCCCGATGTGCTGTGCCATACGCCTAAGCAAAAGAAAGTACCCAGGGACCAAAATGCTTCTGGCACTGAGCCCGTTTCTGTGCAGGAGATGCCACCCACGAAGGCCAGGCGAGCTCCTCTCCCGTCATCACTGCTGGTATCCCCTCCTTCACAGTTTACATTTGCTAAAACGGCTCAGCTGGAATTAAGGCAATTTCGAACATTTACAATTTCCAGGTATTTCACTCAAAAGGGGAAAAAAAATTGAAGACAAACAGCAGCAAGTTGTGACAAAGCAGTGTTTTAACTAGCTTTTTTCCACCCCTGTAGCCTGGGCTTCAGTCTTTTAATTAGTACTATAGATTGCTACTCTTCAGATTTCAGAAAAAAAATGGAATGTGTTTCATTTATACAACGCTTTCTATACCCACCTGACTTTAATAATACACATGAATATGCTAATTTCTTCAATGTTACAGGTTTTCAATGCCATACAATATAATCCTCTGAAAATGAAAGGGGTTTGGGAGGGAAGGAATGCTATTGCCAGGCGTTGCAGTTTATAATGATTAAAGATCTATAACCCATAAATTGAAGTAAACCACGTGGATTTTACATGCAAAATAGCACAAAGTGCTTTTCAACAATATTATGGGCTGGGAGTAAAAATGGGCACTTATCTTATAATTTATTATTGTTTGACTGAAGTACCAAGTTAACCATCAACCTTTATAAATACAGAGCAAGTGAATTAACAGCTCTATATACTAACTACCTATCAAGTGCCAGCCACTGTACCAGACACTGTGGATGTGTAATTGTGCAGTCTTCACAAAAATCCAGTGAGGCGTTATTCTTTCCAATATAAAGTCTGGGAGAGGTCAGCAACTGGCGAAGTCAGATCTGACTCATACGCTTTCCCGTACACCACACTGTCCCTCTTATGCACATCTATTGTTTGAAAGATTCACATCTATTATTAAACATGTCACTTAATCTTCAAACTGTTCCTTGAACTAAGTATTATTATCCCTCTACGAAGATGAGAAAACAGTGGCACAGAGAAGTTGTGTAATTTGACAAAGGTCACGCAGTAAGTGGATGTGACATGATTCAGTCCTGAGTGGGTCTGTCTCTAAATCCGTGCTCTTTTTATTCCGCACAAAATTGTAGGTAAAACTCATATTTGGAAAAAGAAACGAAACAAGATCAAGTATGCCTAAAGAAAGGAAAATGCTTCTGTTAAAAATTACTGTTACCCCATTCACGGAGTGATCTGTATGTGGCAGGCAACAGGTGCTTTTCCTGTGTTCTTTCCAATCTTCCCAACAAGCTTGAGACAGGCATTATCATCTCCATTATATAGATGAGAAAAAAAACAAAAAACAAAAAAACTGGAGGCTCAGGAAGTCTCAGTAGACTTCTAAAGGTCACCCAGCTAGAAAGGGGAGAGCCATGTTTCAAAACTAGATCTCCTCAATCCAAAACTCATACCCTAACCACCACACCAACTTGCCTCTTAACAAACTCAGTGAAAAACAAAACAGCAAACACCAAAGGCAGTCGGAAGGAGTCAACCAGTGTATCTTGGTTCCTCCACTGGACGGAGGAACACAGAGCTAATGATGTAAGGGTGGGGTTTGCTCTGAAGACGGTGACATGGCACAGCTCTCCTCACAAACAAAAATACGAGGCCCTTCACTGAGCATTTCAGTAAAAAGCTTAACTGCTGATGAATTACATGAATTTTTCTTTTAGGAGAGGATGGAAGTAAAAAGAAAATAGAAATGAGGAGCTTAAAGAAGGCCAGAAAGCCCATTAGCACTTTTGACAGATCCAAAGATAACTCTGAAGCCACCAAAACGTGGCCTCAAGAGTCTGCCAAGAAGCTTCACGCTGGGGAGAAATATGTTACACAGCTTGCCGTCCAAATAGGGAGACACAGCGTCAGAGACAAATCCTGCGCCTTATTTTGGTGGGAGAAAAAAAAAAAATCACAAGGATACTTTTGTGGATGGGAAGGGAACATTTCTGAAATAAAAACACCATTTGATTGAGGCATGTCCCCCATCTCCAATCAGATTCTGAGGGACTCAGGTGCTTGTTCCAAAAACTCTACACAGGTATGTTAAAAATACGTAACATTTAGCCAAATTCTCTCTAAACTGTCATGTACTTTTTTTGGTATTTCTCATCCCATCTGTGCTGATTACCAAGATATTTGTGTCTAAACAGAAGCTGTCTTTCTTATCTGCTTCCTCCCCTGCCTCTTTCCTTCTGGGATGCCACCCGCCTGAGCGGGTGGGAGTGGGTGGGAGTGCCAACAGCCCTGGGAACCTCGCTCAGCCGTGGGAGCACCTGTGGGGCAGAGCGGGGCCCCAGGAGCAGCTGCAGGGAGCACTCGCAGTTCCCATCAAGCCTCAGTTCAGAAGCACGCCCCATGGAGTCAGGAATCTCCCTCCCCCAGCCACACCAATCCTTACTCTCTCAGGCCTGCCATGTCCTGAGAGACAATTGAGTGAAATACCTGGAAATTGTAATTACTTCTGCTGTGTCCTCTGCCTCGAATGCCCCACTCTTCCTTGAGGACACCCGCTTACTTTTCAAGGCCCAGCTCCATTGTCACCTCCTCCCGGGAGACTTCCTCAATTCATTTGTCAAGTTCTCCTGTATGCTTCCATTGTCCCCATCTTACAGTAACTCAGTTTTAAGTATGTTTTTGCCACAAGACGGGGTCCTGTTAGGTGAAGCTGCTTCTCCCATCATCCAGCAGTTTGATGACAGCAAGCTCGGTGCACGGAGGAAGCAATGGCTGAGGGTGCTGGTCCCTCACTCAGGCGAGAACAGTGCAGTGAGGAATGCACCAGCCCAGAAGATGGACCAGGTGGGACATTAGGAAGAACGTAGCATGTGACTCCAGAAAACCTGGCTCTGAGCCGGATGAAGCAATTGATTACTCAGTAATGGTGAAGAACCCGCAGAAAAAGAACTGCCACTGGAAGCTACACAAAGACCGGTAAGTAACTGGGGATGGCGGAGGGAGGGAGGGGTGACTTTTCATGGTAGCTGTGGCTACATGTATTAAAAATGTAAATAAATTAGTGGTTTATCAGGTAACTGGGGTGAGGGCTGTACACAGAAGCATGTGTTCATTTCACAGCCAGGCCAAGCATATTTCTCCGATGGGTAAGATCAGAGGATAGAAGGGAGGGCTTCCGCGGCAGGCTGTCCTCAGTCAAGACTACAGCCAGAACACATTATGAGCCTCTGCTGATAAAAGACACAAGATAAGCCACTCTCCCAGCACTTTGCTTCTCCTGTGGACTAAATCCTCATCCTCTCATTTCTATCTCCTATAATCAGGCAATCGACACACACTTATTTAACTCCTACTATGTGCCTAGCACCCTCCTGGGAGCTAGGCCTGCAGAGATAAACTAACTGTGATCTCCATCTTCCTGCTTACTCTGGGGTGGGAGGGACATTAGACTCAGAAATCCAGTATGCAACATACTGTGGTTGAGGCTACACTCCAGGCATGGCTGAGAAGCCTCACTCCCCTTGACGGATATGCAGGGGAAGGCTGGAGAAAGTGTGACAGAGAAGACATTTGGTCTGGGCCTCCAAACAGGGGTTCACTCAGTGGACGAGGGAAGAAGCATATTCCAGGCAGAGGCAAAGACAGGGTGGGGAGAGGAGCGCACATGCAGGGAAGAGAGTGAGAGGCAGGGCGGGGAGGGAGAGCAGGGGGCAGGGGAGCTAGGGACAGGGCAGTGCTGAAGGATCCTGACATGACCCTATTTGTGTTTCAGAAAAATCTTCCTAGAGACTCTGTGGAGGACAGATAAGAGGGCAAACAGGAGGCAGGACAGTCAACTAACAGGCTGCTGCCATATTCTGGGAAAGAAATGATTAAAATATACATTAAAAAACCAATTCAGACAAAAGCTTTGGGTGTAGATGTCAGGGATATCCATAAAGTAGAATCACAGGACTTGACGATGAATTAGACTTGGGGAGGGAAGGAGAAAAAAATCTCAAGTGACCCCTGGACTACTAGATTACTATGCATCATACTAGTCTACTTGCCCAAATAGGTTTTTAAAGGGAGAGTCCATTCTTTTAATAAAGGATAAATCCTCCTTCTAAAGCACCATAATTCCTGTCAAACATGGTGTCCCTGGCCACCTCTTCCTAGGCTTAGTGTCCTGGGCTGTAACGCCACCATGGCTGAGCCTAAGTAACCACTTTCTTCATTCTCTGCCAATTACTTCTCTGTGTGACTCACCTACTTGGAAAGGAAAACCTTGCTTCAAGGACTAGTTCCCAGTTTCTGTGCTCAAAAGGTCTCGGTTTTCTTAGTGCCAGTAAGTTTTTAGGCTTGAGGATATTCCTTTCCTACTCATGGAGTTTAAACATTATTTCAGTTACACATACATTTATGTCCCCATGAGCATGTGCCTCTCCACCTAGCATCTCTTCTGGCCACACTCTCTAGGGCTGGGTAGCACAGCTACAAAGCTATCCCCCACCCAGGCTGGAAAGGGCTCAAATCTGAGGAAGGTCTCTGGACAGAGCAGCCTGCAAGGTGCACTTCAGAAGAAGCCTGCAACGCACAAGCTCCTTAGACTCTTGGCTCCCACTTCTCATCTCTGCAAAGAAACGTTGGTAAGCATCAGGTCAAGTGCGAACCCCCTGTGGCTCTAAATCCAGACAAAGAGAAAGGGAATGGCACCTGGCAAAACCCCCATCCTCCCAGGAGAAGCCTTATAATGGCTGCTCCCTTCTAGCTGTCCCTGCTGGCTCCTGCACCAATCCAGGTGGCTGGGGACTTGAGGCTCACTGTGATCCATGCCTGAGGTTACGAAGCAGGTGGGGGTGGTGGTGATGGGGGGAGTTGGAGTCGGGTGGGGATGGGAGGGGATATAGTGGGGCTTAGAGAGAAAGCGTCTTAGGTTCAATACCTTAGGGAAATGAGATAATCCTCAAACCAAAGAACTGACTCTAAGCTGGGTACTCCTTGGAGCCTTCGAAACAGATGCTAGTCTGCCCCACTGTCTGTCATTTTATTAGTCTTTGTGACTTTCCACTTCATACATGGTACACATGATAAAGATCTACTGTCTTGTGTCTGAAGGCAGCTTCCAAGGCAAGAGGCTTGGTTTTGTCAGTGGGTCTTGTTTACTGAAATAACTCCTATTCAAATTATTTTACCATAATAAAAATTTTTAAAACCCTCAACTGATTTTTTTTTTTTTTTTAAGAATTTAGGTAACCTTAGTTGGGAGGGATTCTTTAAAGGGAATTATAAATTTGGATTCTAAAACAATCTGCTTAAAAAAGAATCCCAGAAATTCACATAAGCAATCAAATCAGAGAAGAGTATTCTAAAAAGGAAAGCAGAGTTTACTCAGAGGTCAACTTTCATCCCTCCATGTGAATAGAAAAACCATTAGAATAAACAATTACCTGACAACTCTTAAGAGCAACAATGGAATTCTCTATAATCGCAGTTCTTGATAATAGGTCTTCCACTACCACTTCAACTTTGTTTATGTTTGAAAGTCATCATGAGTTCATAAATCTTTTCTATATCATGGCGCATCTTTTGACAAAGTGGAGTCTGGGCAATGTTATATGTAACTGTCCATTCTAACTGCTTTCCTCGCATCATTAACCACTTGGTATGACACCAACGAGATAATTAAGACAGGTTTGTTTAATATTCCAAATGAAGGTCTATATGATTATCCATTAATCAAAAGTAAACTTCAAAACCTGGACACTAAAAAAAAATCCTTTATACAGCTGGTTTACAATGTAATTATTACTACATAACTGTTCATGATCTGTGACTTTTTTTAAAATGCAGGTCAACTGTTTAAAATTTATAAAGATTTATGCTCATTTAATTATTGCCTGCATAAAATTCACTCCTACATGTGTTATCTTGATAGACAGAGAAAACCCTGATGAGCAATTACAGAGTGATAGTTTTTCAGTGAAAAGAAAGAAAATATTTTTACAAAGAAATTGTAGAAATAATGAGAATTAACTTCAATGGGGATCTGAAAGGGAAAAGAATTAATTTTTTACGTTTGCTTTTCATTAATGTCTTGCAGACAAATTGGCCCAAAGGCCAACTGAAAGGAATTGTTCTTTTTTCTTCTCCTGGGGGTGGCTACATGTTCATTCATTCATTCAGTCATTCGTTCAGTCAATAAATACATATTGGGCATCTATTCTGTTCTGGGTACAGTGCTACAGTGAAAAAAAATACTGATCCCTGTCCTTAGAGAAGGAGAGAGGACATTTTACCAAACGTTCATTCAATTAATTATATAACTTACACGTATGATGAGCAATTTCTTAGATGGGCAGAGGGAACCACGGAGCCAGGGCCCAGACCAAGCAGCATCTCAATGCTCAGATCATACCCAATGAAGTGTGAATCCTGGTTTTAGCACTTCCTGGTTTGGCAAGTTACCTCACTTCTCTGGGCTTCATTTCCTCTCCAGAACAGAGATAACAACCATACTATAAGGCTGTTGTGAAGATTTCATAACATAACAAACAGTGCCCGATCTGATCCACAGTGGATGCTCAATAAATACCAGCTCCTTCCTCTCTTTTTTCACACTAACACTTCTCTGAAGCTGTCCAGGAGAACAGGATTATCTGGTGATAGAACATTATTAAGTTCCACATCCCAAAGCCTATTTATCCTTTTTGTTGCTTATGTTCCTTAGAGGAGATAATCAATAAATATTTACAAACCATCTATATTACAGGCAGCGGAGCCCTGGGCTCCATCTGCCACACTAGTTCCAAGCTTCAGACATTCTGGTGTGAAAAGGGCCTGCTAAGACACTTTCAAGGCCCCATGAAATATATGCCCCATAAAAGGAAAAGAATTAATCTCCATAACCATGAATATGAGAAAAATCTAGAAAAGATGTGCTCCAAGAATAATGTTCTTCAGCCCTCAGCCACAACTCAGATCTCAAGGGAGGTTAAGACTAGAATTCTGGGAGACCCAAGAAAAGGAGAAAAAGAAACAGACCATTGAAAGCAGCATCTCCATCAAACCAGACATTGTCCTTGGAACGCTACATTTAATACTTCATGAGTTTCTCACATTTTCCTTTTGTAGATAAGGACCTAGAGGCTCCAAGAGTATAAGTACATTGCCCCAAAGTCCCAGGGTAGCAAAGCCCAGAGTCTGGTTGTCTCTAAAATTCATGGTCTTTCCACTACACCAGATCATAAAGGATTAACAACCCCACAGTTACTGCTTGTTTCAATTTGCAATGCAGCAATTTAGTAATTTTAAATTAATCCTTGAAAAATCATCAAGAGATTAATATGCAAATTTCAACACTGCTAGAGCTCAATAGTGATTCTGTGTCAAAAACCACATAAATCGGTCCTACAAAAGTTCAGATTCTCCTTAGAGGAAAGGCTTTCCTGCTTCATTTTGTAATTTGCTATATATTTAAAAAAACATTTCTTTTCTTTTTTTCCTCATGAATAGAACACATCAATTCCAGGGAGGCAGTGGGGTACAACAGGAACAAAAGCTTACAAACCTGGGTCGCTACACTGTGCTTACGAGCAGACCTTGCCACCTCAGCTCTGTGAGCTCTGGGCTCCCTGTCTAAAACGGGGCTCAGGTCTACCCCTTTCGGAGTAGCTCTAAGGATTAAAGTGGAATCATGTACAGTAGGAGTCTGGCAGATTGGTATTACCATTCCGCTTAGAAACAAACAACGCTAGCCTTTTACTGGTTTGCAAAGGAGGATTTAGGGACAATGGGTCATGCACAGGGAATTGGTTCATTAGTAGCAAAACCAGCAGAAGGAATGTAAATTTTTAAAATAGTGGGGGCAGGAGAGGTAGCATACCATGCAGACAGGCTTTGGAGGTAAGGCTATGAGAAGACTTAAAAAAAAAAACTTCCTAATCTCAATTGTGGTTTTGAAAAATTAGAAATGATCAGAATTTCCAAGTACCTTAAAATGAAGTTCTTAAGAAATTATTTATTCTTAAAAGAAAAAAAAATTTTTTTAATGAACCTAACCTAGGCAATCATTTTTATCATAACATTATTTATAGTAGAAAATGTAAATGTCTATTAGTAGGAAAAGCACAGTTAAAACAGTTAAATACAGTGAATTAAACATACATTTATCTTTTCTCTCTCCTGATACCAGCCTCCCAGAAAAAGTCAAAGTAAAAGAATTTTAAAAGGCACAAACGCCAAAAAACAGGAGAAGAATTAGTAATGGAAGAAAGAGATCAAATTTTTGAAAGCCAAAAAGCAGATGTGACTAAAGAAGTGGTTTTCAAGCTGGGGCCATTAGTCCCCCAGGGGATATTTGGCAATGCCTGGGGACATTTTTGGTTGTCACAGCTGGAGGGGAATGTGCTACCATCATATAGTGAGTAGAGCCCAGAGATGCTTGCTAAATATCCTACGATGTATAAAACAGCCCCATTCAACAAAGAATGACCTGGCCCAAGCTGACAAGCATGCGACTGAGGTTGAGAAGAAAAGCTTAAAGCTACGGATAAGGTGGGCAGGCACAGCACCGAGCATTCAGCCCAACTCATAGCACAAAAAGAATTCCAAAAAGGAACTGGAGACACCCAGAATCTCTGAAGGCTAGGAGAGGGGGTGCAAATAAAAATAGGAGTAATTCAATCCCAAGGATCTCCTCTCCCAGCTCAATGAGCTACTTAACAGACTTTCCCACACCTCTCCAGAGGAATATGTGTTTACTTTCTAGAAGAACTGAACCAGAAAGGCCTGGGGACACCAGGTATAGTTGAGGACGGGCAATAAAGCCTTTGACAGGCAATAAAGGCTTACACTGAAAATGAGTACTAAACGAAGGTATAGATATTAGATGCTGACATGTCATAACCTACCATTCCTACTCAGCTTCCAGAACACTGATAATAAAGCATACACTACCTAGGCAAAGAAAACAGACCAAATCCAAAGAAAAAGATTCTGATACTGATATTTGAGAGGCCACTGCCCCCAAAATAGCCACACTAGTTCCAAGCTCCAGAAATGACTGACAGAGCATTCAGCCAGCTTTTTAGTGCCTCACTCTTATATGTGACGGGGCAGCCATTTGAGGAAAGGCTCTACAGTGAAAGTTAAGGAATAAAACCAACAGAAGATAGGAATGTTGAGCAGGAAAATAATACAAGGAGAAGAACACTTTTTAAAATCTATAAATAACAGTCTCACAGATGAGTGAAAATATTAATATAATGGCAGAAGTAAATTTCCAAAGATGGAAAGATTTGCTGAAGAAAGTAGAGAGAAAACGAAAAGAGAGAGATGGAAAATAGGAGAGAAAAAACAAGAAAATTAGAGGATTAACATTCTATCATAGAGGCCCCAGAGAAAGAAAGAAAAATGAAGAATATTTTTTCAAAGAAATAATGTAAGAAAAGTTCTCAGCTCTAAAGGACATGAGTTTCCATATTAAATGGAACCACCAAGTGCCCAGCACAATAGATGAAAACAGGCCCCTAACAAGGCGCATCACTGCAATTTCAGGATACCAGGAGAGACCACCAAAGGATGGTTACAATAAGTAAATCACAGGAATCGGAATGGCTGAGACTTCTTACTTGCAACAGCAAAGCTAGAAGTCAGTGGAGAAACATCTTCAAAGTTGGGAAGATAGAGTAATTTCCAACCTAGAGTTCTATACCCAGTCAAACTATCAAAAGAAGAATAAAGAGGCTGGACTCACACTTGTAATTCCAGCACTTTGGGAGGCCAAGGCAGGTGGATCAATTGAGGTCAGGAGTTCAAGACCAGCCTGGCCAACATGGTGAAACCCCATCTGTACTAAAATATACAAAAATTAGCCAGGTGTGGTGGTGTGTACCTGTAGCCACAACTATTTGGGAGGCTGAGACAGGACAATCGCTTGAGCCCAGGAGGTGGAGTTTGCAGTGAGCCAAGATTGTGCCACTGCACTCCAGCCTGAACGACAGAGCGAGACTGTCTCAAAAAAAGAAGAAGAGAGTTATTTTTAGTCATGCTAGGTCTAAAAATGTTGCCTCTAACAAGCACTTTCTCAAGAAAACTACTGGCGCATGTCTCACCAAAATGAGGGAGTGAAATCAAGAATGAGGAAGATGTGAAACCCAAGAATGCTTATGTGACAAAAAGTTGTATAAGAAAGGAAAGGTAACCTACTAACTACTTCAGTATGCTCATTAAAATGTAAACATTAACTTCTGATTTAATGTAAAAATTTTCTAAAGGTATAGAAAGAATGGGAGAGGGGAAATATGTGACTGAGAGAACGTTATTCTGTGTGTTTCGGGGTGGGGAGTGTTATAGGTGGTAAAAGACCAAAACTCTCATCTTCTATAGGAAAATCAATAAGTGATATCTGTAACAGAAAAAAATAAGATTTAGCAATATGAATAAGTTACTCAAAAATACAGAGGGAAACACAGCTGCTAAAAACTTGAAAGTAGCTGGGCAACTTGAAAATTGCTGGTTTTCATCAACAACTGTGTAGTACTACATGTTTTTAAGCTATTAATATGCATTACTTTCATAAGACTAAAAATACCACTAAATAAGTATGTCATTAAAAAGGAAGAAGTAGGTAGATATGAACACTTTTTAGCATACATTAAACTAAAAAATGAGTTGCTAAACAAGTATGAATAGCATCATATTTATGTTTAAAAACCATCTACAACACACACAGGCCACATCCCTAAGGTACTTGTTTAGTGTCCTCATTGTCATTAATTTCTAAATAATAACTAATTTCAATTTGTATCATCTTTGATCCTACTGCTATTTCAAATAGATGAATATTTTTAAACCATTAATTAATTTATTATTATAGTTTTTGTTCACCGCCATAAAAGAGTGACCTGTGAGAGTTTAGTATGCTCTATTCTGAAATTTTTGGTGTGATTTAGTACATGATCAATTCTTATAAATGTCCCATGGCATTTTAAAATAATCCTTCAGTAGCCTCCTTCATAGCTACACATAACACTAAATTCCTAGAGAAAGGTTTCATCAAACACTGGAGGGAGAGTGGGATTGGGGTTGGAGGGAGAGTGGGATTGGGGTTGGAGGGGATGGTGGTAATGGGGGCCTTTCATTTTTTTCTCTATGTATCAGTATTAATCTTTTACAACAAAATATTTGTAAAGAATTTTTAATGACACAGGTAAATGTTCATGGTACATTGTTACAAGAAAAACAGATATAAAGTGTGTACATTTTGTGTGCTTTTAAAAATGTAAGTTTTGAAACTTAACAAAAAAAAAAAAAACCAAAAGAATACTTCTGTCTCAAACAAAGTATTACTCAAACCCCAGTGTAAGCAGTGGAAATTAACCTGCTCTGAATAAAATAGGAGCAGGGATCCAGTGCTCTGATCAGTTAGCCATCTACCTCTGTGAGGCCTTCCAGGGCTCCCAAAGCAACACTGGGGTTCCCGGTTGCACACTTTGAAAACTACATGTCATAAAAAGGAAGGATGAAAAAACTCAGAAACAGATCTCTGAGATGGGAGATTATGCCTGATTTTTCTTTTGCTGTTGTGTGATACACATACACACATACCTTTCCTATGATTTGGTACTGTTTAAGTAATAATTATCTGTTCCTGAAACACCTTAACCACCTAAACCTGATAGATTTTTTTGAAGGATGGAGATTGAAATAGAGCTTTATTAATCTTTTCAAGTTATAATTCTATATTCATATTGCCTATTTCTCAGGCCAACTATCATTTGTCTTTTTCTAGAAAATTTTCTCTTTTCACAATCTTTAAATTTATCGAATAAGTTTAAAATTTTATTCTTTTCACAAATTCAGTTTTTAAAAACTACTATTTTTCAATTTTACTTAAACAATATTCCCTAATAAATTAAATTATAATTTCTTTTTCTAGTTTTGGTTATTTTTTATTACTATTCTTTTTTTTTAGCTTCTTGAAAGTCAAGTTCATTGTTTTCTAATTTTTTTTATTTATATAAAAGCATTCAAAGCTATGAATTTTCCCCAGAGTGTGGTTTTGGCCACATCCCTAAGGCACTTGTTTAGTGTCCTCATTGTCATTAATTTCTAAATAATAACTAATTTCAATTTGTATCATCTTTGATCCAACTGCTATTTCAAATAGATGAATATTTTTAAACCTTTAATTTATTATTATAGTTTTTGTTCACCACCATAAAAGACAGTGACCTGTGAGAGTTTAGTATGCTCTATTTTGAAATTTTTGGTGTGATTTAGTACATGATCAATTCTTATAAATGTCCCATGGCATTTTAAAATAATCCTTCAGTAGCCTCCTTCATAGGCAGAGTATGCCTCTGCTTCTGCTCTTCCTGCATTACTTTCCCACTTCTTTTTGGATTTCTCCACTGTCTATACTGAATTGACTGCAACTATCAGTAATCATCTCCTTTATATTATGTAAATTCCCAAACTTTCTGGCTCATGGTAGCTTCCTCTGTCATTAGGGAAATATTTTTCTCCTTTCGTTCATCATTTCAATGGAATTTTCTGAGAGATGAAAGGTAAAAATCACAGGCTCAAAGTATAGCACGTTTTGTAAGAGCTCAGTCTCAAGAATCCAGAAAGACCAATATTTCAATTCTGATTTTACCATTTATTTCCTGTAGGATATTGAATATGTGACTTAAATTTTCAGGGCTTCTGTTTCCTTATATTAAATAATTATGGTAGTTACCATGTAAGCTTGTTGAGAGAGCTAAATGAGAAAATGGAGAAAAGCACCAAATATATAATATTTCGAGTAGTAGTACTCAATCAACATTAGCTATTGTTGTTGAAATGGGAACTCTGGTCTGAATTTTTTATTAGTTAATGTCAAACAAAAAGGATGCAACATTTTCTACCACAGTCTGATCATACAGATAATATACTACATGGATATGCTTGATAATCCCAACTTATCAAGACTGTTATCTAATCACAATACTACAGCCTAACTTCATTCATTACATTTGATCACCTGACATTTGTAACCTGTTCTATAGAAGACACTTGGAAAAATTTCCTTTCTGTGAATCTACAATAGTTATGAAAAGGTATACCACATATTCCAGTACTTTTCTTATCAAGTATTCAAGTATATCCCCAAAAGAATTGAAAGCAGAGACTCAAACAGGCATTTGTACGCCAATGTTCAAAGCAGTAATACTGATAATAGCCAAAGGGTAAAAACAATATCTATTGATCTCAGCATCTATCGCTGGATGAACAGATACGCAAAATGTGGTCTACACCTACAATGGAATATCATTCAGCCTCAAAAAGGCAGGCAATTGTGACACATGCTTCAACGCAGATGAACTTTGAAGGTATTATGCTAAGTGAAATAACTCAGAACAAAAGGACAAATATTGTATGATTTCACTTATGTGAAGTACTATATGGAGAGTAGTCAAATTCACAGAGACAGAAAGCAGATTGATGGTTGCCAGGGGTTGCGGAGACAGGGTAATGGGGAATTGCTTAATGAGTACAGAGTTTCAGTTTTGTAAGATACAAAAAGTTCTGGACATTGACTGTACAAAATATGAATGCATTCAAAACCACTGAGCTGTACACTTAAAAATGATTAACATGGTAAATTTTATGTTATGTATTTGTTACCACAATTTTAAAAAAGTAATCAAGTGTCTAAGTGGTAGACATTCTTTATCTGATTCTACACAGTACTATTTATAATCATAGTAAAACATTTTGAAAACATGTCATGCAGCTAGACTAGATATGTCATTCAGCTTGTTCAGAAGGCAAACATCAACCTTCTGCTCTCTCACACTCTAGTTCACTGCTCCTACGTCCTTTGGAGGTAGGGATGGAGGCCCTCATGCTTCACCCACAAATACTTTATTTTATTCTCTGAAAGGTAAATATACAAAGGTAAAAAGTAGAAGAGTAATTCTGCTTGAGTAGATCTACCCTAATAAACCTCTATTTGGAAAATTCTTTATATGGAAACATTTCACTTATAATAGCAGAAATGAGAAACAATCTAAATGTTCTACAGTGAGAGAATGGCTAAACTACAGAGTAAATGGAATATTAGATAGTTGACAAAAATAAGTCATATGAATGAAACTGGAAAAGATGTTTTTATAATAGGTGATTTAACTATGTAAAAATACATTCTAAAAAGAGGGAATCAAATATCATATTAATACATAATTACCTTTGAGAAATAGGAATAACAATCCTTCCTTGTCTTTATACTTTCTATACTTTGCAAATATTCTCTATTTGTTTTTGTTTTTATAATACACTTCAGTTCTTATACTTTTGTTTTTATAATGTGTTTTTTAAAAACCATAATTTTTATAATGATACTTTAAATCACATCCTTTATTTATTCAAACAAATAGGCAGAAAACAGAGAAGAATAAAAATTTAATTTTTTCTTCTTCCCAAGTACTTACATTCTCAGGTATGCTGGGAAGTTCTCTGGTATCAGGCACAGTAAAATAAGAATGCTAGAAAAGACAAGCAAAAGTGATTTATTTCTGCTAAAATGTGTAACAATTGCATTACTCAGAATTCAGGTAAATGATTGGAAAATATTTCCTTACTCAGAAAAGGAAACGGTTTCACTCAGAAGAAACACCCATGGAATATTTTCTTTGGATAATGTCAGATTGAACCAGATGCATTAAATCATCACTTTGGTAGATGGAGTTCTTTTCTATCAGAGGAGAACTTCTTTGGGAGATATAAATGAAGAGTTCAGGCCAGGAGTGTTGGCTCACACCTGTAATCTCAGCATTTCGGGAGGCCAAGGCAGGTGGATCACATGAGGTCAGGAGTTCGAGACCAGCCTGGCCAACATGGTGAAACCCCGTTTATACTGAAAATACAAAAAAATTAGCCAGGTGTGGTGGCGGGCACCTGTAATCCCAGACACTCAGGAAGCTAAAGCAGGAGAATCGTTTGAACCCGGGAGGTGGAGGTTGCAGTGAGCTGAGATTGTGCCACTGCACTCCAGCCTGGGCGACAAGAATGAAACTCTGTCTCTAAATAAATAAATAAATAGTTCAAAGAAGTTAAATGGCTAAACACATGAAAAAGGCGTTGGTTTCATAGTTTATTGTTCACTGAGGCAAGTGTATTCTAGGAACAAAATATCACCAGATTCACTCAGTGATTATTTTTACCAACCAAACCTGTCATCTCATTTCAGCATCTGAGATTATATTCATCTACAAAATGTGGCCAAAATCTGCCCCAAAGGCCTAAGTGATGTTAGGAAGAGTTCCAGTTGCTGGAGCACTGGAGCTGAGACCATTGCAGATGACTAAGAGTGGAGAAATTCTGCCCCCGAAGCCCACTCCACCATAAGCCTCCTGACTGGAGACTCAGCGGAGTTGAAAAATTGACCTCTTCAAAGAACGTCCAATGAGGCATCTCCATATGCAACAAGCATGCATCCCTGAGTTCAATGACAACAGGCTGAACTGATGGCACCTCCTTTGCTGCTATTAAAGACTCAGAAGACAATGGCAAGCAGGAACGGAAAGAGCTTGGTGCCGGCCAATTAAAGATGGGATTGTGCAAAGGCCAGGAAAGGTCACATGCAGAGAAGGTCAGCGTAGCCATGGCCTAAGTTCAAACCTGGACCCCCAAGTGACATTTCAGGAAGTTGTCCACCCCAACCCCCAATCTTGGGTGATTGCAAAATAGGTAGGTGTGTAGAAGAATGAGTTGTATAGGCTTTCTGAAATGAAAGGCCTTGGGGACAATCATAATGATGATGGTGACAACAATAATAGTATAAGGTACTTGTCTAATAATCAACAGATATTTGTTGAATACCTGCTACATGAAAGGCATTATGTCTAGTACTCTGTAAATGTTATCTCTAATTCCCACAACAAATTTTGAGATAGATATTATCTCCATATTACAAATGGGTAAATTAATGCTCACAGAGGTCAAGTAGTCAGTCAAAGGTCACACAGCTAGTACATGGCAGAATATGGACCAAAACTAAATCTGTGTAACTAGAGCTGTGCTCTTTCCACCATGACAGACTGTTATACCTGTGCTTTTTATGGCAAATGACAGCTAAAGGGGCTTGAACAAATAAAAAAGTAAAAAATAAAAAGTATAAAAAAGATAACTTAAAAAAGCCTTCTTTGATGCATTATTCCAAAATCTGTGTGTATATCAAAATACTACCTATGAAGTATTACAGTAGAGACGGTGTAGCATGGGAACTAGTGATTAATTCAACAATGAGGATTAAAACAGGAAAAGTAATATGCAAGGTTCCGGTATGACTCCATGAGATACCAACTTCTATACCAAAGGGCTAGAAGTTTAGTTGAGTAACAAATGGCCATGTGGTGATTATGTAGCTCAGCAAATTCACTTAATAGCACAGAACCTGTTTTTGAATCTATAAATGGGAATCATATTATCTACTTCAAAACTGTTATGAAGAATAAATGTTATATATATGAAATGCTTACCATTCAATAAATGGTATTTTAATATAAAATTATTATTGCTGTGAACTGCTAGTTCATATTACTATTTTTATCATCACTCATATCAGACACACAGAAACATACTCTTGCAGAGAGTGACTAGAGACAAAAAGTCCAGGATTACCATTTTATCAACATTTCAGGATGTATAACCTAGATGAGAGTAGCCCTTCACAATCAGAAATGCAATATGGAGAGAGGAATTCCCAGTGAAAAGGAAAGAAAAAAAAATCTGCCTTTACAGATGCAATTGATAGTAAATAGTGAGCCAACACAATTCCAAAACCAAGTAGTCCCCAGGCTGTCCTTTGAGATTCTGTCTTGCTCCATTGCCCATGAAATGCTGGGGACCAGGGGAGGTCAGAAACATTCCTAGAAACCACTGGCATGAAACAGCTGCGCCACCCCAGCAGTTCCTGCTGCCCCTGAGATGGCTTGTCCTTGAGGCCTAGCATGCATGCTGCCTGAGCAGCCATTTGAAGGAAGGAGTGGACCTTCCTCCCTAGCAGCTGGTGACCCAGCCAGGCTACTCCACAGCTACCTGTCGGATGTCATTACGGACTGAAGTGGTGAGATCAAGCTGCTTAGGAAAAAGGACAGAGACAAAGGCAGGGTTGCTTAGCTATACAGCAAGGACTGGGGCAGGTTTAAAGCTCATTTTTTCATCTTTTCCAGATGGTATCCCCTGCTGTATGAGAATTTTTGTAACAAGGTTTCTTTCTTTCTTTCCTATGCTCTATTAAAATGGGCAAAAGTCTCTGTAAATTCATTTTTTTCTTCCTTCCTTCCTTCTCTCCCTCTCCTTCCACACGAATGGCACAGTGGAAAGACCATAGGCTTCAAGTTAGCCCTGGCTTTGAAAACTCAAGTCTTATCTCTTATTAACTACACGACCTTGGAAGGGCAGGTATCTTTTCCTCTTGAAACCTCATCCATGAAATGGGAATGTTAATATCTATTTTGTAAACCTGTTTTGAATATTAGAGATACATATTTAGTATAAATTAGGAACTTATTAAAATAGTAGATCTATTATTAATTACTGGTAGTAACACTGCTTTCAATTTTATCATCATTCTGAAAAAACCTACAAGGAATATTAATTTTCTTTAGGAGGGGAGATACCTTTCTACCACTGAATACCAACACTGTACTTGGTTCTAATGAAGATGAAAGACAAAACTCTTAAAATTTTCAGGCCCCATGACATAAGGGAAATAGCTCCTGGATAATAATCAATACTTGGTCAAAGTATGTCCATCTGAGAATTCTGATGAAGGTGGTGACAAGGGCTTGAGGGTTTGACCTAGGGAATTAGAGAATTCCTGGAACCAAAATATGGAAAATATCTCCTACACCTCTTCTGATGCCTTATCTGACAGATGAGGAAATTGAAGCCCACGAGGTTAAAGGTCCTGATTAAGATCACTCAGGTCATTGGCAAGACAATGACTAGGATGGAAATCTCCCAATTGGTATTTCGGAGCACAGTGCAGAACATGTAATAGCAGTATATATTTATAGGCATTCAAAGAAACTATTACTATAGGCCAGGAACAACATTAAGCACTCTCCTGCTCTGTCCTCAAGGGACACACAGTCCAGTGAGGGGGACAGGAAAAGGAATCATTCCAATAGGGTGTAACTAAGTACCACAAAGTGTGCAAGATGCTTGGAGCAAAGGAGGTAATCTTAGCAAAACCTACGAGGTATCAAGGGAGGATTTCTCTGGAAATAAAATCAGAGTTGAGTTCTGAAGGAAGAATATGTGTTACCCTGGCAAACAGGGGAGAGGCAATGTTGAAAGCTGAGGGTGCAGGATGGGCTTCAGCAAAGGGACATGCACAGCAGTGCTGGGGGACGAGGGTGATACAGGCAGGCTGGGACAGGGAGTGAAGAAGCAGGCGGAGCCAGCTGTCCTATTTCAGCCCAGCATCTGTGATCCAAGAGATGCTGGTGATGGGATGATGGCCACAGAGGAGGGTGGGGACATTCAGGACATGTCTGTTTCTTATAGAATCTCAGAGAAAGGAAGAAATTCTACTCCCTGGCCTATCTGGAACTCAGAGGTCTCAGAGTATTTGGGGGTAGGGTTAGGGGAGGTATGGGTGACAAAATACAATCCTGTTCAGCTAGCTCCCTCTTACTGTCAATAATGAAATGGGTTCTCAGTGATGGCTAATACTCTGCCCCACTTACCACGCTGAGATGGACAGACACTCCTGGGTCAGGGATGGGAAGTTTGTGCAGAGTTTCAAGAAGCTCATTCCACTGATTTTCCTGAAAGAAATAAAAGGCCTAAGTAACAAAAGCAAGGCTGAGCCCTTAGTAAGATACCTGCAGGGAGGTCTGGGCACACATGACTGAGGGGGCTGGGGAGATGCTGGTCCCAGTACAGAAATAGGTTTGATATTCATGTAGGGTTTGACAAAAGACACCACGTATGCCTCAAACATAAAGAGCCAAATAGATCCTCCTACACCAAGTTTGACATTTTCTACTCAGTGAGACACCTACCATGACCGCCTTTTATGGATCATATACCATAAGCTCTCAGCAAATCTATCCCCTAAACTCCATAGCAACAACTTTTAGATGCAAACAATCCTAGCTTACAGGGCGGGGGTGGTTAGGAGAAATAACGATGACACTATAGATCTTGTCTTCATCATCATTACCCTCAATTAATTTTATTGAGTGTTCACCGGATACACATGGCAGCCTCCAATTATGGAAAGTTAGAAATGAACTAAGTACAACAGCATGCAATATAGGATGGTGGCTATACATTCTAATTTGTGAAATTGAGCAACATGATGACATACAAAGCAATACAAATTATTTGATTGAAAATGGATTCACCTCTAAAATGCTCAAAAGAACACTGCTCACAGAATTATCCAAATGCTATTTCTCCCACCATGTGGAATTCTTTGTGCTAATACTGGTAAGTGTATATTTGTATCTATTCACCCTCTATTTGATCCTCTCAACTACCCACTTCAACAATGTGAAAACTGAGGCTCCAAAAGGTGAAGCAACTTGTCTCAAATCAGCCCTTTAGTAAGTTGCACAGCTAAGGGGTGAAATGCAAGCTCCAGAGCCCTCCTGGCTTCACTACAGCTGTCTTTAAGTAGTGAATTTAAGGAGAGGAAAAAGAAGATGCACCCAGACTACAAGCTTGTTTCAATCTGAGCTCTGACAAATCAAACAAGCTTCTCAGAGAGGAGAGAGATGAACTTGTGGGTGTGTGTGCATGTGTTTAGTTTTGCTCTGAAACAATCTCAAACTTACTGAACAGTTGTAGAAATTGTTAAAAAAAAAAAGTTTTTATTATTTCCTGACCTATTTGAGAATGAGCTGCCAAGATTATGCCCCATCATCCATAGATACAAAAAAGGACATTCTCCTAAATCACCACAATTAATTATTGCTGTGGTTTAAATGTTCCCCCCAAAAGTTCATGTGTTGACAATTTAAATATCATTGTAACAGTATTAAGAGGCAGGATCTTTAAGAGTGAGTACATCATGAATTAATGCCATTATTGTGAGAGTGGGCTTCTGATAAAGGATAAATTTGGCCCCTAACTTGTGTCTCTTGTCTTGAGTACTGCATGGTATGACCCAGCAAGAAGGTCCTCACCAGATGCCAGCACCAGGCTCTTGGACTTCCCAGCCTCCAGAACTGTGAGCCAAATACATCTTTTTTCTTTATAAATTACCCAGTCTGTGGTATTCTGTTATAGCAGCAGAAAACAAACTAAGAGAATCATAATAATCTGGAAATTAACACTGATGCAGAATTACCACCTTATCCTCAAGTTTTGCCAACTGTGCCAATAATATCCTTGGCAGCAAACAATGCACTTCAGAATCACATGTTGCAGTTAGTAGTTATAACCCTCTACTCATCCTCAGTCTGGAACAGCTCCTCAGTCTTTTCTAGATTTGTACGGCCTTGACGATGAGACCACCCATTTTGTAGAATAACTTTCAATTGTCTAACGTTTTGTCTAATGTTGATGTCAATGTCCCTTCACTCATGTTTGCTTTCATCAATTGATTAATTCACTTGATATCTCTACAGTAACATTATTCTTTCTCTTTGCAGTAAATAACCGTTTTGTGGATTCACACTTTGTGTAAATATCCCATTCCTCAAACTTTCAATGTATTCATTTACTTATTTATTTTACCATGGGTCCATAGTTTCCTGTTTTATTCAGTGTGATATAATCCTTTAATATCCTAATTTGTTTTGATGCTCAAATTGTTCCAGATATGACTAGAGGGAGCACTCTTACTGCTTTTGTGTCCTTCTGACATGTTCCCATCATGATCATGTTTTTAGCAATTCCTTACTTTTTGGCACAAAAGATATTTCAGGTTCATCTTATACTTTCCCTGCCTCAGCCCCAGAATCAGGTTATTTCTTCAATGAGTCTGGGTTCCTTTTAGTGGGCAATGGTATTTAGAAACCAAGATCTGGGCACCATGTGTGCTCACTGCTCCTTAGTATTGCTCATGCCAGGCCCTTTCAGTCAATTGAGCCAGGGAATATATAACACACACATGGAATCACAATAGGCACTTCACATCTCTATTTATTTCTATATTCATCTTCCCATATTGAAAACCATGGGTTCACACCAATGGCTCCTATTCCAATCCAATATAGAAATTATTCTAGTTTTCTCCCTCTACATATCTGTGACTTCATCCTACGAAAGTGAAAAACCTTGCCTGTATTTTCTTTTTATATTTGGTTATTTGTATGGAACCACTCTTCTATTGCCATCCCTGCAAAGGGACATCCTTCCCTGTCCAGATGCCCTCCCTTCCCTCCCCAACACTGACATCCAGGGCTGGGCCTCTACTGCCCAACCCCTCACACAAATGCCTTCCTTACCTCAGGATCCAACACACCAGCACTGGGCCACAGCTGCTGCCTCCCTTCTCACATGGATTCTTCTAGATCCTATTTGAGTTCTGACAACCCATGCTGAGCCTCTACCACCATGCTCCCACATAAACATCCTTCTCTCCCTCAGGCTCCGACACCCTGAGGCAGGCTGCTCCCTGGCTCAGATGCTTGCCTTGCCCTGCCATCCCTTCCACAAGGGTGCCCATTCAAGGTCTGATGAGCATGATGGGTCCGTGGCCCAAACAGATATCCCAGTTACTCACACCTTGGTCTCCCACACCCCATGCTTAGCCATCACAATCTCTCTGTCTCTGTCTCTCTCTCTCTGTCTCACACACACACACACACACACACACACACACACACACACACACACACACACACAATAGAAGCCTATCTTGCTTCCCAACCTTCCCAATGACTTTTGGATGAGAGAAGGTTTCAGCCCTGGGGCAGGAGGTAGATTCTGTTTCTTTAAATAAAAAATCTCTTCCTGTTCTAATCTGGTGACTAAAACCTTGCAAACAATTAAGCCAATTATAGGCAGATTTCCTATCATCTGTGTCATAATTCTTTTAACCAAAGGGGGAAGAAAAGAGTACTGAATTCAAGAGAAACAGATTCCAACTAAAACATGTTACTGATCTCAGTCCGACATCCCAAGAGGCAGAGTCCTGCTGAAGCAATCGCCCAGAGGAAAGGTTCACCAGTTTTACACGGTAATAATCCAATCTCCCATATGTGTAGGTTGTACCTACCCTTTTATAATCTTTCCCAAATCACATGTTTTAAAAAGTGTCCTAAGTTCTTTGTTTTGCTGAGTTTTTTTCTCTTTTTTTTGGACTGGAACATATGGAGGGAAAAAAATGTGAGTCAATCTCCAATTCAAACCTGTTAAGAGCCTACATATTATACAATTCTGTTTATTAAAGACACCTTTCAAATATGAGTGAAAACCTGAATGTTTGACTAAAGGTAACTGTGAATCAGAAATAGATGAACAGACCCAAGGTGACTTCCTAACTCATTCATCAAAGAGTAATCCACTTCTTTTACGACAGAATCCCCTGACATCTAAGCTTCTTTTCACAGTGAGTGTAGTGATCAAGGAAGCCGTTTCTATTAGTTATTCCTTCCATTTACTGTGACCTCTGGAATACATTTGCCAGTGAGTAAATCTATCTCTAAAAAAATGATTTAGTCATTATACACACAATTTCCCCCTTTCCTCCAAAACAGCATTTCCCAAAGTGTGTTCCAGGAAACACTGCTATCTCAGAATGCTAAGATTTATCACAGAATTAAAGGGGTTTGGGGCAAAACAAGATGGGAAGCACAGGCGACCCAGGTTTCTCCAATGCAAGACTTCGTAGAGCTTACATTAAATGAATCTTAAGGAGATGAAAATGAAACACAGCTTTCCCTCCCCTGGACCCCAGTGTGACTGAACTGGCACCCTTTTCATGGACCATTTCTCAGAACTAACACTCAAATTGCTCAAAACGTTCAACAGAAAAAAATTAAGGGAAATTTTTCCTTAACATTTAATAATAATGGATCAGTTTAATTAAAAATCTTAGGCCATTAACAAAAAGAAAAATATAAGACATTATATATGTAGACAAATATCCAACTCATTAATAATCAAAGAAATGCAATTAAAACAATGAGACTTTTTTACTTGTCAAACAACAAATTCAACAAATGATCCTGATGAGAGTATCGTGACCCAGGCACTCTCTTACATTGCTGGTAAAGGGTATCCTTTAAGAAAACAGCAGAATTATTTTGGAAAGCAGTTTGACAAATGTTTTAAAAATGTTTTAAAAATGTTTATGTCCACTGATCTTACAGTGGCCCATCTGGGATTCTCCTTTTAAGGAAACAATCCAAAATGAAGAAAATGCTTTACCCTCACAGATGCGAATGGTTACACTTCTCATAACAGTAGAAAAATCCCAAACAATTAACAATTTCCAATAATAGGAAAATGCTTTGGTAAATCAAGGTACATGACAAAATGCTATGCAGCCATGAAAAATATTTATAACATTTTTAATAGTGTGGGAGGCATGCTCATTATAATGGTATCTGAAAACGTGGGCTACAAAAATCTACATAAAGGTCCAATTGGCCTTTGACATCCATGGAAGACACCTTACCTTACCACTTCTTCCAAAAGTACAGCAAGGTACAGACGAATTTTTAACGTAATTTTCAGACCCCTACAAAAGTTACTGTAAAAGCAGCACAAAGCTTTATTGAAATGGGAACTCAGGACAGCTGGGTAGGTCACTTGCCGGTTAAGTGTTTTACTTGCAAACCCCAGATCTGCAGCATGACATGAGCAATTCAAACATGTGCCTCAGCAAAATTATAATTTAATACACGTCACAAACTTTCCGGGCTGCTTGGGAATATTAGAAATTGAACATTAACTCTGTGAACGTTAAGGGTCTATTTATCATTTCTTTAATGCAAAGAAAAACTTAAAAAAGAAAACAACCCAAAATGCTAGGAATATTTATTTTAGGGAAGGGAGTGGGGCAAATTAAAAGTGATTTTCTTTTCCTTCCTATTATTTTCTGAATTTCCCAAACTTTCTATAATGGGCATGCATCACTTTTTTGGTAAAATATAAGGCATGTTTTACTTTTTCATCATAAAAATTAAAGCTTATTTGTTTAAAAGAATTATTTTAAAAAGGTAAATACCTGTCTTTTTGTCGTGTAATCTGCCAGGATGTTAAGCAGCTTATAAAATACCTCGAACCAGGGGAGATAGCTGGAGGAAGAAGAGGAAACACATGAAATATTAGTATGCAGGTCAAAAACTTTAACCAGGTTCTAATTCAAGACTGATACATTTCAGTTTTGCTCTACATCCTGAAGAGTCTTCCTGTCACAGACTGGTGGAAACACAAACTGGCGAAATGCTAATTATTTCTGAGAGTTTAAAAAATTGCCTGTGCAAGGCAGAGGATTAAATGTCCATTATAAATTATTCCCATGCCTCAGAGCTAGAACAGTTCACAGAGAAGAAATTCAAAGCTGACTCCACAATCAGGCACCATCTCTGAGAAGTCCCCTGGCCTCTCCCAGCACACCCACCCTTTCCAGGAAAGCTTCTATTCAGTTTCTCATGATGGGACAGACACAGACACACACACACTGACACACACACAGCATTCCCACTGCAGGCATGTGCAAAGGGTCCCAATGCCCCCATGAGCCCAAAGCCATCCATGTTGCTGCAACAGACATTCTACCCATCACACACCATCTCTCTATCTACTTCAAGATGAGTTCCACTTCCCCATCCCCACTGCCCTCCACCAGGTCCTGGCCATTGCTCCCCTTCACTCAGAGCAGACTGGCTGCTGACCTCAGTCCTGTGGTCCACTCTGTGTGGCTTGTTTTTTGTTTGTTTGTTTGTTTTTTTGAGATGGAGTCTCACTCTGTCACCCAGGCCGGAGTGCAGTGGCATGATCTCGGCTCACTGCAACCCCTGCCTCCCTGGTTCAAATGATTCTCCTGCCTCAGCCTTCTGAGTAGCTGGGACTACAGGTGTGCGCCACCATGCCTGGCTAATTTTTGTATTTTTAATAGAGACGGGGTTTCACCATACTGGCCAGGCTGGTCTCGAACTCCTGAACTCAGGTGATCTGCCTGCCTCGGCCTCCCAAACTGCTGGGATTATAGGCGTGAGCCACCTGGCCACGGCTCTTAGAATGGTTTTTCTAAAATGCAAATCTCCATCGCACATTGTACTTAATTGCTGCAATGATGCCCGTCACTCCAGGATCCAGTCCACATTTGTTAGGATGGACTTCTGGGGCTCTTTACTGCCAGGCCCTTGCCCACTTTTCTGGTTGTCCTCTGTCTACTTCCCCATAGATATGCTCCCCTCACTCCTCTCACTCCGCAACGTCCTGGTATCTTTGAGCCTGCCTGGGCTTACATACACTGGGCCCTTTTCTCCCCGACCTCTGTGGGTCTAGTCTAGCTGATTTCTACTCATCCTCCTAACTGTCCCTCACCCCCTCCCCACCCCCACTTCATGTGCCCTAATTCTCTCTTTTCTGTGCTGCCCTGGTCATGAGAATGCTGCTCTCAGAACATTCCCCACATGATGCAGTCCTCAATGGCATGTCTGTTTTCTCAACAGACCACATGCAAACAGAGAGGAAGGGGCCTATCTTTCTTCACTTTGTCTTTCCGGTGCCAAGAATGGCACCTGGCACACCGTCAGTGCTCAGCGTTTACTGAGCAAATAAAACCAGACAAAGACTGACGGCAAGGGTGCACGCATCCTATGGAATTGTTGAAAAGTATCCACACCCCCAAGCAGTTTTGCCACTTACTTTCAATGGCTTTGTTCTCTAGAAGGAAATTTTCCAAAGCTACATCTAACAGCAACCGAGAAGAAGGTTGTACCAAGCGCTTGCCGGCCTGGTCATGTCTGCCCTGCTGCGCTAACAGAGTCCAATACCGACAGATATGGACACGAGGTAGCGCACAGATGTGATATCCTGCCAGGGAGAGGGGAATCAGCACCCTGTACAGATTACCGGCTGCGCCACTGAGGGTAATAAATGAAGTGAGAGGCAACAAAGAGAACAGATAAAGTGCACAGTCCTCTGTCATTAACGTCTGTCTAAAGCCAGCACATGCTACTGTAAAATTTAAGTAGCTTATCAAAATACACTGATAAGCAACTTAACTTTTCACTTCTATGACAGTATTATCACTTATGTTAATATGTTTCAATCAGCCCTGGCAGCTGCATATTGACTATTACATAGCAAATGACTGCTGCCACTTTGCACAGCATTTACTTTGGCAGAGTAATGTAAACATTCAAGAGGGATTAGGGAGCAGATAAGTTTCTCCTTTCCTATTCTGTTAAATAAACCTCGGCCGAGTTAAAAGCCATTATAGTATGAACGAGAAATCCCCTCAGAAGAAAACTCTTGCACACATTAGACGACTCAGTAAACAAATTTGACCAAGGATTACAAATTTTTTTTTCCTGAAAGCAAAATACCACTAGTTAAATCCAGCCACTGAAAGTCAGGAGGCATTGGGGAAAAAGCAAGAAGGGGAAATAGAATCTTGCAAGAAAACTGTGACTTCAAGTAAACAAGAGAAAAACGGAATCATTTTAGAAATATTTGGTGAAGTGATATGGGGCAGGCTGGGTGCTCTGACAGTTTAGGACTACAGAATCCATTGAAGTAGTTTCGGATGACTAGGTTCAACTGACCAATGTGGCTTGGGCACAGAAGCTCCAGCCTCCGCGTTGTCACCTGCTGTGAGGATGAAGGAGGTGACGTGGGAAGGAGCTCCTAGCCTACTATAGACGGCACCCTGGTTCTCACACTCAGCCTCAGCCTCAGCCTCACCAAGTCAATTCTTTTTGGCTGTGCTAAGCAGAACCACTGGCCACAAGAAGTTTTGCAGTTACCCTGGAAATCAGCCATTTCTTTCTCCCTTTGGCCTGACCGGACACAACTGTTCCCCACATGTTGTCCCCTGTACACTCACAGATGAATATCTAGTGATGGCAGTGTTAAGGTTTTGAAACCGAAACCCAGCTGTCTTCTTCTTCAAAGGGCCCCTGTTTTCCCCTGTTGGGAGGCCAGGGTTCACAGCGGAGCTCTATCCAGCGGCGTTTCCTGTCCTGCTTCATTAGAGCCGCCACAACAGCTTGCGCGGCCTGCTAGGCTGCAGGTGAGGCTGCATGGACCCTGCACTCCATTCTGCGTGTGTCTGTCATCATTGAATAAACAATCCTTCCCAGCCCAAAGACAGAAACAAACACTCTAGTACACTGCACCACCTTGGCCATCTAACGGGGTGCGACCATCCGTGGTCCGCCTCTGCCTGCTGCCTTTGTGTGACGGCTTGAGTCCCCACTGCGGAGTACCACAGTTGGGACTATGGTGGGCTCTGTCCAAGGCTGTGGCACAAAGGGTCCTCCTGCACTCAAGAAAGCTATGGTCCTCATCAGAAAGAGACACACCCACAACAGAGTAACAGTTTGGGTGGAAGGAGCTGGAAGTCCTTCCCAAGTGCTTTATTTAGTTTAGGCTTTTGGACTGATGTAGAAGATGATCATGGAGCATCATCATGACCCAATCAGAAGACAGAGAAAAGCGAAAAGGAACAGCCTGCTCCCCAGGCACCTGCCTGGATCCAGACTTCTCTCCCTTCTCACCCACTGTGGCTCAGGTAACTCTGTCCCAGGCTGTGCCCTCACTCCCAGGCCTGAGAGTCAAATGGAGAGACTTGTGTTTCATAGGAGGTAATAAGTTTTAAACTTGAGAAGTTTCCTCCACCCACTGCCTTCCCGATCCGGGGTCCCACCGGCCCTTGTAAGGAGGGCAAGGGCAGGTTCTAAAGACAGCACTTATGGCAGCAACAGCCCATAGTCAAAATCACCCTGAAAAAGCCCTTAAATTACCTCGAAATATGGCGGACATGGTCTGTGTAAACACAAAGTAGTTAACCTGAGTTGTGGGGTCAGGCTGAATGACAGCATCCTGCATCTAAATCTGTCGACCGGGTGAGCTGCTGGCTCTTGAGCTGAACTGAGAGCAGAGGACTCCCTTTTCTAATCTCACTCCACTTGGGATGATGATCACTCCAACTGGTGAGTTTGTGTACACGTGGATGACTGGCCTTGTGTAAGTTCAGCATGAATATAAAGGGATTCCACTTTTTTAAGTATTAAAACAGAAAACCATTAAAAAATGTTAAGAGCTCTCTGACACCTCTTTCTACTAGTTCAGTTCAAAGCTATGAGATGGGACCAGGCAAGGTAGGTATGGAAGAGAGCAGGGGGCAGGGATGGTGGGAGAGGCTGACCAAGTCGAGGAAGGCAGCAACCACCTGGGAGAATGCTGGTCCACAGCAGGACATCAGACTCAGGTGAGGAGAGGAGGCTGTCCTCCCGAAGGGGCAACCTGGTGTTAGAGTCCAAGTGGGAGGAGAAGGGTGTCCCACTGAGGGGTCATCGGGCATAGTGTGCTGGGGCCCAAGCAGAGTGAGGGGCCTAGTAAGGGAAAGTCAGCGTCTGAGCAGGATGAGGAGGGAGTCTCATGGGGGAGGCCTGACTTGGAGTTTCATGACTCAAGGGGGCAAGGAGGGGTTAGACCTGGCATGGGATAAAGACAGCATCTATGTGGAGTGGAGGACCTGACCAGCAATGGTATTAGAACCCAGAAGAGTACAAAGAACATCTGGAAGGCAGTTCAATGTGGGATGTCAGAGCCTGAGGGGTGGGACGGCTTCCACCAAAGTGGGGGTCGGGGGAGGGGAGGGAGGCGAGGCAGAGTCCATGTGGTTGAGAATGCTGTCCATGATAGGAAGGGGCAGCAGCAGCTCTGCCTAAGGTGCCACAGTTCAAACAGTAGCACATGCTACTGTAAAAACAGGGTGAGGAGGGTGGCGCTGTGTAGGAAGGGGGCTGCAGCAGAGGGCCACTGGTTACAAACAAGGAACAGATCAAGACTGACCAAGCTGGTAAATATATAATGGGAACCAGGTGTCTTACTATCAGAAGAGAGTTACAAATCCAGTTAGGGAAAGAATGAGAATGAACCCCACGGTGTCAAACTGGAACTGAATGTAACTGTGGGGCATCATGATGTTCAGTAGATAGGTAGGAAAGTAGAGAGAGATAAAATAAATAGAAATACAAATCTATGTACATATATACCTTCTCTAGTTTTAGTCACTGAGAAGGCCTGGGAGCAGAGATATCCCAATTATAATGAGCACACTTAGTGCCCAGATATTGGTTTCTAAATACTATTCTCCAGTAATAGGAACCTGGGCTCCTTGAAAAAAAAAGTCTGATTCCAGGGCTGGGGCTGGGAAATGCTGTGTTGGGTTAGGAAAAAAAAAAAAAAAAATAGCAGTGCTCAACACATGATCAGGACATATCAACAGGACACGAAAGCCAGTGAGGAGGGGCTTCCACTGACAAAATCTGCATGACAGGCAGAAGAAAGCGCATGAGCGATGGCTTTAGAACCAGGTGGGAAGTAATTCTTTCCCCTCATCTTGACCTCAGCAGAGCCCAGTGGATTTCAGCCTTATCAGAACCAGCATCTACTTTGCTATCCTAAAAACAAAATCTTAATGTAATCTAGTCATTCACAAAACCAAAATAATGCTCTGGCTCTCCTATAAAAGAGAAATAAAAATAAAAGTAATTTGCAATAAAATTTTAGGATTTAACACTCAGGCACCATTAGAATAGATGATACAATGAAGCAGTGCCTCCCGGGGGAAGACTTGCGGCAGAGCTGCTTGTGTTCATGTCGGGACTGATGAGTTTAAAAGTAACATGACACAGGGTCTTTCAGTTGCTTTTGGTGACTTGCTACTGTCTGAGGAGCTCCTGACATTCCATGTTGAATACCTGAGGAGAGGTATCCCTTTCTTTCTGTCAGCAGATTTTGCCAACGTGTTTCCAATGGCAAAGCATCCCTTGGTTAAGACCATTCAGCACTCAATATTTAAAGCCTTCCTATTAAAACAAAACAAAACAAAACAAAAAAACCTCCTCCCCAATGTTAAAAAGCAGAGCAGCATGGCACATGCTGGGGAGAACACTGGCTTGAGTCTGGTAACCCCGAGTTTGAATCTTAGTTCTGCTCCTTTCTAGATGTGACACCTCGAGAAAGCAGTCTTCCCAAAACTCAGTTTCCTCCTCTATGAAAAGATATACACCACCTGCTAATGCACCTGATGGACATGACAGCCACCAATCCAGAACACGCTTCCTGTCCCCCTTGGCAATCTCAGCTTTGGGAATCTCTCTTTGATTCCTGGTGTCTGGGTCAGAGGCTCCTCCAGAATTCTACAGAAATTCCTCATACCATGTGGTCAACCAGAATGGGCAGGAAAACAGAAGCTCTTATAAGAGGAAAATACTCACCAACAATGTGACTGCTTCAAACAACATGACCCTTCTCCACCCTTCCAGTTTCCAGACAATACGTCCCCTATCCACCCTTTCAGTTTCACCTAGCATCTATCCCTGCTCCTCTGTCTGTATCTCAGCCAAACATCTATAATAAAATGCAAATTTGCCATAAAGTAAAACTACAACTCTTGCAAAGGAGACTGGATTTTATGAAGCCCATGTTGGACATGCTGGATACCTGCTCAGAGTTGAGGCAAAGTCACTGACAAATGAAGACCTGGCTGTATTAGACCACTTAACAAGACATGAAGAGAAAAATCAAGAAAAACAAGGATAGTAACACAACAGTCACATCAAAAGAAAATGATTTCAATATGAAAGGATAAAAGAGACCTTTGGGAAACTGAAGTCCTCAAATACTTTTGGAAAAAAATGACTCCTTTTATGATTATGCTGTGAAAGTCAACTATGAACTGTTATTAAGTCAGAAAAATTATAACCTCCTCTCCCCACAATACTTGATGCGTTATTCTTTCTAAGAATTACTGCATTGTTGGAATTAAGAGACAGAGTTTGTTGAGGTAAATTTATACTTTTTTATACTTTTTCTAGATAAAATCCTAACCTTTTCCTCATTTTTACTATGAGCTTTTGGTTCCCATTTAAATTGATGCATTTTATCCCCAGAATATGAAGACCTCCTGGGCTTACTAGACATTAAAACTCCCCATCGTTTATAATACATGCTTGTTTGCCTGTCTTCTCCATTGGTGTCAACTCCATGAGATCAAGGACGGTGACTGTGTATTGACTATTTAACCCCTAATTATTCCTGGCACATGTGAGACATTCAATAAATCATAGCTTCCCTTGACAGACGTAACTCATCTCTATAGGTTCTATTAAGGCCATTAATTACCACTAGAGCTACAGAGTAACAGTCAACCAACTCTAGTCGGGATGTGGGGATCCAAATTTAGCAGGCAGCATTTGGGTTTGGAAAATGACCTGGTTTTTAAAAAACAATTCCTGCAAATGTCCTGCTGGAGTCTGGGATAAATAACGAGTATAGAGCAAATGATTATTCAAAGTAGATCAACGAATACTTACAAACAAGATTTCTTGCCCTTTGCCCATCTCCTCAACACAAGTAAACCCCACCATCTACTCTTTTTGTTCCCATTTCAATTGCTATGGAAAAAGTTCACAAAACCAGGCTGATTACAATCATCTGAAAACCTAATTTTTCAAGCACACGTGAACCCTTAAAATTGTTCAAGAATCCTCTAATCTGTAGTGCAACAGGCCTCCTGTTGCCCACCCCCTCCAGTCTGCTCCAAACATTTTTCCTCTTCTGTCCCTCTCTTCAGAAGACACTCTTCTCTCCAAACTCACCAAAGAGAAAAGCTTTCACATGAGCTCTTCCACTCCTATACTTCTCATTCCTTTCCCTCTCCCTCCTAACTCGAGGTGAGAAGGAGGAAAGACCCCAGAGCCCAACTGCACTGCCTTCTGTAAGACACATCTTCTCCCCTATTATACTCAGCCAGCAAGCATTCCCACCTTTAAGCACAACAGAAATCACTCATGTGTGCTGGTCTATGATTCTCAAACCACAACCTTAGCACCAAGGTTATATGTGGTTCCTCCCTAAGGGAAAAGCACACCTCATCTTCCTGAGATAAACACATTTAGCTTCAATGAACATTTTTACAGAATTTAAAACTGAGATGTTTCCAGTCCAAACATCACACATTTCTAGATGATTCATTTTTCAAATGTTCCATCAATGGCATCTACCCACATATTTTCCCATGCTTATTAAGACCCACCAGTATATGCCTGGCCCTCTGCTAGGTACATGGGGGAATAAGGCCCATGTCTCAGTATCTGGGGAGCTCACAGTCTAAAGAGGGAAGCAGACACACTGGCAGATGTCAGCAGCACTGGGTCAGTGCTTTGATAGAGGTTCACAAAGGGAACACAGAAGAGATTCTGGAAAGTCTTCCAAGAGGAAGTGACACCTCACTGATCAGCTTGACACTGACTGCAAAGTCAGGAGACCCACCTGGGTTTGAGTACCAGCTCTGTTACTTACTGGCTGTGGCCTGAGCCATGCTCTTCCTTCCCTACATGTGAAATGGGGATATAATATCTACCCTCACATGGTTCTTTTGAGGCTGAAACATATGTAAATGCACCTATCACAGTGCCTGAAACTGAGTACAATTTGTTTCACCCTGATAATACCGTACTCTCTGATAACATCAAAAGTCAAAGGAACCTCAATAAGAGAAAAACACAATCCTCTTTGGGAGCTCTAAGCCAGTCTCACCCAGTCTGGGCATTCTGCTTTGCTCACAGCTGCTAATCTCAAACTGTAAATTGATTACGATATTTAGTTAAGCTCAAGAATCTCTGATTTATGTCCATAATTAATGTCTCATTGTGATACCTATTATATCTATGCAGGAAAATATATGTACTGAATGAGTAGAAATATTAATTTGCATTATAAAGAAACACCAAAAACTCCCATAAAACATCTGTGCTTATATAAATCTACCCAAACATACACTTGGATTTGATTTTGGAAACAAGGCTCTTTTCTTTCTTGATGGGCATTCAATAATTGTTGCTTTTAGAGAGTGGCTTTGTCATCTTCTTTTCTATGAGAGTATTACTTTGATTGAAGGAGATTGCTCAGGAGGAAAGCACAGAGGCACTTTTCTGTTATCACCGGTGAAGTGTTGGTAACATGAGATCTTTGGAATAATGGCACCTGCACTGACAATTCAGTGTAATTCTCAATATTTTCCATTGAGCCCAGGCAGGGTGAGCACATAGGCCTTTCATCATTTTCCTAGGAGAGTTTATGATGCTGCCTACTCCTGTATTCACACACCTGCAAGACTTCCCCATTCAGAGTATCTTATTTTATGGTTTAAATTACTACTGTAATATAATGTAATGGGTTAGTGAGGTTCTAACTAAGGCCCACCCTACTGGAGCTTTCATAGCCTAGGAAATACACTGTCTCTACTAGAAAAAAAAAAAAAATACAACAAAAGGAAGAAATGGCTACACGAGGAGCCCTGTCCTACTTGCAGTAATAGACAAAAAAATCAATGATCCCAGTCAGATGCCATTTGATATTAACCTCATTTCAGGGCTAGAGAGTAGAAGCTAATGCAGTAAGGGGGTAAACTATGTATCAAGTGTTAGGTGCTTTGAAATATTACTCTTCATAACTCTGTGAGATGAATTATCCCATTTTACAGATGAGAAAATTGAGTCGTAGAGAAGTGAAGTAATTTCCCTAAGATGACACAGCTACTAAAACCACAGATCAGACACAAAACCAGTCCAGCATGATTTCTAAGTCTGACCTGCTCTAAACAGTACAATAGTAGTATGATCACATACAATGATAAATCCTGAGATTAGGATATAAAATCCTTACCTTGTGGTTCTCACTGTAGTGCTTGATAAGATAAAGGAAAGCTTGCCTCCAAAAGCCCCTCGGCTCCAAGTGTTCTGAGCAATCTAACTCTGGCTGCCTCCCAACAATTCAGCGTGTTTTCTTACTTTGCCAGCTCCAGGGACACTAGTCATGTGTCAGCTCTTTATTGCTTCAGGAATTAGTGTACATGTTATATTCAGAAACACAAATATAAATAGCTCAATTTAAAATGTTTTAATCAAACACAGCAGAAGAGTATTTTAAGTTTCCAGTGTTTTGTGTCAAGACCCAGTGCCTCTGCTATACCCTAAATGCATATTTTTAAGAACTTTTTCTAGAAAAACTATGGCCTATGTCTTAGATTCTTAAACAGACTGTGTTGCCTTTTTTAATTTAAAGTATAAAGCTTTAAATGTATGCTTATGGTGACAATTAAGGAAATGCTAGATTAGACAGGGCATCAGCTTTCCACAAATAGTACTCATTTAAGTTCATTTCCACCCCAGATCTCTGCTTGAATGTTATATCATTCAATCGCAAATCTCTCTATAAAAGTGTCTGGCTGTCTCTTAAACCCATTTACGCTCTATGCTTCAATGCCTTTCCTTGGCAACTTTTTCCATATGCTTAACTTCTTTCAGGGAAGCAGTTCTGTCTCAATTCACAGAACAGCACACCAATCAACACAAGCAGGCAGGCAGGTAAAGAAAGGAAGAAGGAGAGACGGGCACATAGAGAAAGTAGGATATGAATGAAGCTAGTCCAATAAAAGTAATGTTTTAGGAGGCAGAGTTTTAGCCCAAAATAAAATGAACCTCGCACCTACCCCCAAGCAATCAGAGAGCTCTGAACTTGAATTTATAACCCAAACACTCTGTACCATATGCAACTTGAGACACACAACTGGTGGCACTACTGGGGATTTATGACTTATGACTTGTTCATATTTAATTTGTAACCAAACACTTCCCCTTCCTCTTAGCTACTTTAGAACTCTTGATTAACTCTTGTTTCCACAGGTCAGAGGTTAAATAAAGGAAGGGAAGCATTCTGGGGTGAGATTGCCCAGAGCACCACATCCAAGAATGACCCTGTGCAAGGAACATTAAAATAAGCGATAAGGCCAGAGATTGTTCCAGACAGCTGATGTTCAAAGCCTCCTTCGGGTACGAAGCAGAACCTTTCAACTAGAGAGCTGGCAACAAAGACAGACGGGAAACTGGTCTGCTCTCAAGTTACCTTTAGTGACGAAGCAACTCTTTCACCGAGAAGTTTTTCCCAAAATGTTTCTGAAAATGAAACCGAGGGGTTTTTAGAGAGAGTAAAGCAAGAATTTGTGCAAGGCAAGCAGCCCTTCTTCTTGCTTCACTCTGCCATGGGTTTCTGTCTGGCCCACCAGATTCTCCTACTCTGAGGAAAAGCTTCACGGCTAATTTTGCAGCAGACCTGGGTCAGGCTGAGGGAAGCAAAATTATCTGTACACAATTAATTACATGGAAGCCCAGCAATCCTGAAGAGGACTGAATCTATTCAACTACAACTACAAGATCCACCTAGGTGCAAGCACATTGACTGCTGTGCACCAAACCGATCAAAGTATTAGAAGTAGACTGGTAAATATTTTAATAGTAGTGGAGACCATTTATTCAGGAATTTACCAAATGCCAGGAGCATTACATGCCTTTGCTTATTTACTCATTGTAATTCTAGATAGGGTACCATTATATCCCCAGATACTGAATGGCAAAACTGACACCCAGAAAAGCTAACTTGCTCACAGTCACACAGCCACAAAGTAGATGAGGGTCGAATCCAGTTCTGTGTGACTTCCTATACTGGTAAGTACTTTTCTGGAAAAAAATCCCTGGGAATGGTTTCAGTAAAGTGTATGTTACACAGTGATTATAGTTTACATTTGATTAGGTGTTGTCAAAATGAGATAATAATTAAGCTCATTTGTGTTATAGACAGCATTCATTCACTCATTCATTGCCTAATATATATAAGTCAGGCACTGAGTAGAGAGTGGAACATGGCATAACTTCCACTAAAGTTGGTCCCTGGTTTAGATTTGTGCGAGAAGTCATCATGGCATCAGGAATGATCTGATAGAGGCAACAGGCGCAGAGCTTGGAAAATGTGGTAAGTAATGGTTGGGCCGCCCTGAAAAGAGGTATGATGCGCATTCCTTCTGTACCCAAACCACCCAGCAGCCACAGCATGAAATAGGCAGGTTTCTCAAATGAACCTTTCAACAGAACAGAGGGCCCCAAACACGAGGAGGCTGAAGAGCTGGGAATCCACGACAAGGCACCCAAAGCTACAACATAAAATGCCACTGGTCACTCTCTGTTGCGACCCTGATGGAACTCTTACCCTCAGCCACTCCCGATTTTTAAAATAACCTTTGTACAGATGGCACTGCTTTATTATAAGCCATGAAAAGCAGTCCATAATGTTACAAAACCCTAATTTGTTGTTAAAAAAAACTCCCTCAAATTAAGGCTGTATTTATAATTTTCAAAACAGAAACCCTAAAAACTAAATTTTAGAGAAAAGATGCTCAGTCAGCAAACCTCCTGGCAGAAATACGTTTCTCTGATGTAAATTCTTTTTTATTTTTTCCGAGACAGAGTCTTGCTCTGTCGCCTAGGCTGGAGTGCAGTGGCGTGATCTCGGCTCACTGCAACCTCCACCTTCCAGCTTCAAGCGATCCTCCCACCTCAGCCTCCCAAGTAGCTGGGATTACAGGTGCATGCCACCATGCCCAGCTAAATTGCGTATTTTTAGTAAAGACGGGGTTTCATCATATTGGCCAGGCTGGTCTCGAACTTTTGACCTCAAGTGATCCACCTGCCTTGGCCTCCCAAAGTACTGAGATTAAAGGTGTGAGCCACTGCACCTGGCCTCTGATGTAAATTCATAAACTCATATAGGATTGAATGAATGCAGGAAAGTTGCCTTTTAATGAGTTACTACAAAAAGTAGAAAATTAAAACGAAGGGCAGAAAAATGTACGCATGAATCATTTTTACTATGTTTTTACCGGCATTAAATATTGTGACAATTTTTTTGGTAATATATTTTAAATGATAGTTCTTTTATTACTTATAACAGCACAACACACACATGCACACACACACTTCTCTAAACATGTGCTAAGAGAATGGCTAGAGAGATTACAGCAAATCCAGGCAACAGAAAATTATATTTTAGATTATTTTTAATCATATGGGAAAATGTCCATAAAATAATAGTGGTTGAAAAGAATGGCCAGGTGTGGTGGCTCACGCCTATAAACCCAGCACTTTCAGAGGCCAAGGCGGGTGGGTCACTTGAGCCCAGGAATTCAAGACCAGCCTGGGCAACATGGGGAAACCCTGTCTCTACAAAAAAATACAAAAGTTAGCTGGGTGTGGTGGCGCCTGCCTGTAGTCACTGTAATCCTGTATGCCTTAGCTACTCAGGAGGCTGAGGTGGGAAGATGGCTTGAGTCCAAGAGTTGGAGGTTCCAGTGAGCCAAGATCGCGCCACTGTACTCCAGCCTGAGTGACACAGCAAGAGTCTGCACCAAAAAGGAAAAGGGAAAGGGAAAGGAGGGAAGGAGGGAGGGAAGAAAAGGAGGGAAGAAGGAAAGGAGGGAGGGAGGGAGGGAAGAAGGAAAGGAGGGAGGGAGGGAGGGAGGGAGGAAGAAAAAGGAGGGAGGGGGAAGAAGAAAAGGAGGGAGGGAGGGAGGGAGGAAGGAGGAGGGAAAACAAGGGGTATACACCACTATGTGTCACATGCAATCATATATGCTCCTAGAAAGACCAGAAGAAAAGACAAACTAATAGTGGTTTTTCTAGATTATGGGATTGTAGATAATCTTTTTCTTCTGCATTCTTTTCTGTGTCTTCTACAGCTTATGTATTGAGCATGCAGTGCCTTAAAATTTAAGAAAAAAATGTTGCCTGTTAAGTACTGTTATTCATAATTGAAAATACTTGAAAGCAACCTAAATGTACAATAATAGAATGATTACAATATATTATGAACTATCAAAATGATGGAATATTATATATTCATTAAAATCAGACTATAGAAGAATACTTAACATGGAAAAACATTTACAATATATTTAGATATAAAAGCAGGCTCTATAATATATATGAATGATTTTTTCATTTTAATTTTTGTGTTTTCCTATATTCTCCAAACTTTCTACAGTCTACATGTATTATTTTATTAACTGTTAATAAAATATCCCCCCTCCTTTTCTTTCTTTAAAAAACAAACAAACAGCCACAGGTATGATTCCCCACTGGCTACCAACTTCCAAGTGGTCTTGCCGAAGGGCTAGGGAGGTGGATTGGTCAGGGAGAATAGAATGAAGAGGCAACAGCCTTCCTGCTTCTGTGAGTGAGCTTAGTAACTGTGATGACCCAGTTCCAAAATGGGCTTTCTGGATGAAGCGGAAGTTTGTACTCTCTAACAAACTGGTCACACCAGAGCCTCATGCTCTTCCTCCTGCGCCATGCTTATCATGGATCTCAGTTCAGGGCAAGGATGGTGAGCTAATAAGGTTTTCAGTGACCTTTCCTTAATGTGGGTACAGTCAGCCTCAATAAACCCTGGCAGGCTCAGGAAGACAGCAACCCTCCCTTATCTAAGGTCACTCTTAGTTGAGAGGGAATAAATGGGGGATCAGAAGCTATTTTTTCCCTGTTAGATTTTCAGGCCAAATCTGCAAGGCTGGATCATTCATACAAACATTTAGTAAGCATAAATGTGTGCCAGCCCTGTCCTAGACAGCTAGGATAAATAAATGAACAAGACACAGTGCTGTCTGTCCTCAAGGAACTATTAAGTCTCTTGGGGAAGAGACCTGCAAAGGATGGATCACAATGCTACGTGATGATGCTGCAACACAGGTGGGCAAAGGGCCGTGGCAGCACCGAGGAAGGGCATCTCCACTAGACTGCAGTATCAGCTAAGTGAGGAAGAGGAACTGGATGAAACGGAAGTGCATTCTGTCTGGAGGAAACCAAAAATTACAGAGGCAAAGAAACAAAGAATTACAAATGGCTCGGGGTTACTGGATCCCAGAGTAAGGGTAGAGCGGGGTGTCTCTTTGTGTGATTTTTTTTTTTTTTTTTTTTTTTGGAGGGTGGGGATGGGTGGAGAGAGGATCTTTGGCAGTAGTAGAGATGAAACTAGAGCAGTCCAAAGAGCCCAGCTTGTAAGAAATTTACATGCTGGGCCATGGAGTTTAACTCTTTTCCTGAAATCAAAGAAGGGTTTCAAGCAGTGGACAGATCTGATGGGTTTTGTCTTTGTAAAAAGACTGCTTTAGAAGGAGAATAGTCTGGAATCAGATAAACTCAACAATTTTAAGACCAATGTGGCTGGTGAAAGTCCTCAAGGAAGAAGGAGTTTCCAAAAATGAGGGCCTCCGTCAGTGCTCTTTTACTTACTGAATAAAATTTTAAAAACAGATTTGACTCTGGGAGAAGAGAGCTAACAAAGGAGCTCCTGTCATGTAGAAGATTGACCTGAATTTGTTAGGCAGAGGGTTGCCTGCTTCCTTCAGAAGCAGTGTCCATTGTGAGACATGGCAGGAGAGGAGGGGAGCTGGACCATCCAGAGCAGCAGGTGCGGTCCTCCCATTGACAAGCAGGCTCCCCCAAGAGCTGTTCCTTCATCTCTCCGAGGCTACTTTCCTCTGCAAAAGGGCAACACTTCCTGTTTACCTAACAAAGTGGTGGTATGGAACAAATTAAGCAAAATAACACAAAGTACCTATCACAGTTCACAAAACAAACCAGAGACTCAAAAATAGGTAGCTTCTGTTATGACTGTTAGGTAGATGTCTACTCTCTTAGGAGAAAGAATGGTTCTCAATCACATTTTGAATGATTTTTAAATGTTGGGTGCCACAAGCACACAGATATTCTTTCCAGTTACTTTTAAGATTGCGTCAATCACAAAAGAGTGGGCTGGGCCAATAGGGATTTCTAAAATTAATATTTATTCCCCTAACCCAAGATAAAGATTTCATTTCAAAGACAGAATGAAAGCAAATTAAAAAAAGATGGGGATTATAAATGGGTCACTAGTACTTTTTCAATCATTCCTCAATGAATGACTCTTTCCGAGCTAACACTACAAGTAATTCCCTGTGCTTTCCTGACTGAAGGAACAGCGTATATTATTCTTAGTTAACTAATTAAATATGACTTAACCCTAGAAGATTTAGCATGCTATAGTGATATAAAAGATAGCAAAGCTAATAAGATTCTAAGAGCTACTATTAAACAAACATATGGATGGTAACATTTTTACCTTTCACAAATGTTTGAACTTAACTTTTATTATGACTCTAAAATAGGGCAGCTTCAGTTAATTTAAAGACCAGTTCTGTGCTCTGGGCCATTTTTGGGATGAAAATGAAAATATCTGGTACCTTAGCTCCATCAGGCATTATTTCTATTCCTCACCTCAACTATGTGAGATGGGTATTTTTAGCTATAATGTAGAGATGAGGAAAGTGAGGCTCAGAGACATGAAGTGACTTGCTCAAGATCACCAAGCAAGTAAAGAAATGGTCAAGATTTGAAGTATGGTCTCTGGTTCCAAAGCTCATGATCCTTTTTCTTTTTTAAAAATCAACTTTGAATTTTAATTTATATCAAATAAACTCCACCCATTCTATGTGTATATATAGATGAATTTTGGCAACTGCATACAGCTATGTAACCACCACCCGCAATGAATCCATACAACATTTCCAGGACCCCTATATGTTTGCTTGTGCGCCATCCAACAGAATCTCCCTCACTGTCTATTTATGTGTCATAGCTCTTAGCACACAGCACTGAGATCATCTGTTTTCCACCTGTCCTTCCCACCATCTCTCTTTTAAAAATTCACTTCTTTTAAACATGCAGTAAAAGTCACTCTTTTGACAAATGCCCACATTGGTGTAACAACCACAGACAATCAAGATATAGAACACTTCCATCACACCCCGTCCAGCCTGCTTGTGTTGCTCCTTTGTGGCCAACCTTGCCTCCCCAAATCTCAGCCCTGGCAACCACTGATCTCTTTCCTATTCCTATAATTTCGCTTTTTTTTCAGAACAGCATAGAAATGGAATAATACAGTACATAGCCTTTTAAGTCTGGCTTCTATCATGATCTTTTAAGCTACACTGTATATTTTAGCTTTTTTCCCAACTGCTGACCAATGAAGGACAAGTTTTCATGGCAATAGAGTTCCATGGACATGCCCATGTATCACAACCCCATGGTGCTAGCTGCCACTCCACCTCAAGTGAAGGGGTAGTATAGGAATGTCTTCAGTCCACCTAATGTATTAAAACAGTATATCATCCACAAGTTTCACTAGCTATATTATTATTATTATCATTATTAATTATTATTATTTTGAGACAGAATCTCTCTCTTTCACCAGGCTGGAGTGCAGTGGCGCAATCTCAGCTCACTGCAACATCTGACTCCCAGGTTCCAGCAATCCTCCTGCCTTAGCCTCCCGAGTAGTTGGGACTTCAGGCGTGTGCCACCGCACCCGGCTAATTTTTGTATATTTTTTTTTTTTTAGTAGAGACAGGGTTTCACCATGTTGGCCAGGATGGTCTCGATCTCTTGACCTTGTGATATGCCTGCCTTGGCCTCCCAAAGTGCTGCGATTACAGGCGTGAGCCACTGCACCTGGCCTAGCTATATTATTTAACACTAACAAATTATTTGTGAAACATCTCACAAGTGAGTGAAATAAACCAAGTCTGTCTATGTATGCTGGGGTTGAGAACCTCCTTATTATACCAAGCTCTCTCCTAGCTAAGAAATCATGCCCATCCCAGAGGTCTGGCCATAATACCATGAGTGGTGCCAAGGGTTTGCTCCTTGAAAAGAAAAGGTAAAACCCAAGCTCTTTGTCATCAAGCCCAACCAGGTGAGGCAAAGAAAGTGGGAGATCAGCCAGTTGCTCTAAACTGTTTAACTCTCTCATTTTGTAGCAAAAGAAAGATGAGCTGAGAGAATATAAGGGACTTACCTAGAGTCACACATCTGCATAGCCTAAAGGACATCCTGACAAACCCAAAAGTAGATCTTTCTGTGCCCATTGAATGGCAATCTCCCAATATTACTCTGTCCTTTCCTCTTCTGCCCTATCTCCCACCAAAAGTACATGGTTTCTCTTGTCTGAATGTATAGTAGTGCAGTCGCTGTTTTCAATATCTAGAATTGTCCTAAAACATCAAAATCTCAATTGGATTCCATAAGCAATTCCCAATCTCTTAATTAACCAGGATTCGAAATGATGTCTCTTTAGCTCCAAAGCTGATGATCTTTTTGTCTGCTGCACATTTTGGTATCTACTCGGACACCCATTTGGCTTACCAGTTGTGATGGTTAATACTGAGTGTCAACTTGATTGAATTGAAGGATACAAAGTATTGATCCTGGGTGTGTCTGTGAGGGTGTTGCCAAAAGAGATTAACATTTGAATCAGTGGGCTAGGGAAGGCAGATCCACCCTTAATCTGGTGGGCACCATCTAATAAGCTGCCAATGAATATAAAGCAGGCAGAAAAACATGAAAAGGAGAGAGAGACTGGCCTAGCCTCCCAGCCTACATCTTTCTCTCATGCTGGATTGTTTCCTGGCCTCAAACGTCAGACTCCAAGTTCTTCAGTTTTGGGACTCGGACTGGCTCTCCTTGCTCCTCAGCTTGCAGACAGACTATTGTGAGACCTTGTGATTGTGTAAGTTAATACTTAATAACTCTCCATATATATATGGAGAAACAAAAGTTCTCTAAGAATATAAGCCTTAACTTCAAAAGAAATTCAAATAGGATTGTTGTCAGCACATTACTGTTAAAAGTCCATATGCTAAATATTATTGAAATTATAAATCATTCTATTTCAACACAGAATTTGTTAATCCTGTCTTGATGTCAGCTTCTTGGAGGATTCAAGCTAACAAGGATACCAATTTTCAAAACACTATTAGAGATAAGAATACTATAGATTCTAAAGAATATGATGTCATTGAGTTATATATATATATATATATATATATATATATATATATATCCTATTAGTGTGTCCCTCTAGAGAACTCTGACTAATACAGCATTCTATAGCTCATTGGTCATAAACCATTGACTGACTGTGAGGTCCTTTGCTGGGTCCTGGGGCTAACAGGCGATTCTGATACAATCTCTAGTTTCAAAGAGCTCAGTGTCTAGTGGGGGATTCAGACTTGTAAATCAACAAGTGTAATTACTAAGATTAATGCTATGAGAGAAGTATGCACAGGCAACAACTCTCTCTCATACTAGTGTGGGCACACACCCGTGGCAGACTACCAACCCCGGCCAACATGACAGAATTTCTTTCAGCTCTAACAGAGGCAGTTAATAATTCTAAAATTAAGTAGAAATGGTCACATTAGAAGATAATTTTATAGAAGGACAGTTGAATAAAGGTTACTGGAACACAGAATCCAACAGTGATGCCCAAAAAAGGCAAACTGATTTTTATGAACAATTTTCTTCTTCCTTTTTCTGTTAATACAAAAAAAAAAAAAAACCCACACCAAAAAACTGGCACCTTTGTCTGGGTCCGGAATATAAAATCAGGAAATAAAATGGCAAGTCTTACAACTGTGAACTTCAAAATCAGCTCATTACAAACCCAAGAGACATATTTGAATGCATGTTGCTACATTCATTTACCTATTCTGCCAAGCCATTCAATTACACGATTTCAGATTTTGTATAAAAAAATACAGCCATGTTTCTTTCAAAAGCTGGTATTTGGAGAAAAGTGATTAGAACAGCATGCTATGATACGTTAATACAGTGGTTTCATTTAACGGACAATGGCAGTTCCTGTACTTTAAATTATTGCACTTAGAATTCATGACTACAAGGTGTCTCAACTTTTTTCTTTACTGCTGTACAATATACTCCATTGCCACTGTGAATGCAAACAAAACACATTATCAGAAGAGTTTTGTTAGCATTTGTAATCTTAAGGAAAGTCATTTTTAAAGGTGGAGAGCGGGTACAGTAGGTTGTTCAAATCCTATGAACACTGAGTAGAATAAAGCATTACAACTGGGGAAAGAGGAAGAGTGGGAGAGAAAAAGCTAAAGCAAGAGAAAATCTTAAACCAAAATTTAACATCCCTTTGGAGAGACAGGGCACAAAGGAGGAGACAGAGTTTATTCTAACCAGAAGCAGCTGCTGCTGTGCGAATTAGGAAGCATTCCTAATGAATCAGCAGTTCTTACAATAAATATACTCCCCTTTGAAATGTGAGGATTCTGCGATGAGAATTTCTTTTGATATATTTTTTACATGAACTCATTAGACAGCGAAGGGGCAGGGATAGAGCGTGTTCCTTTCTAAATTACTATAGTGATCTGATCATGTCCTCTCCAGCTTAGTTGGACAGGGCATAGGAAAATAAAGAAATAAGAACACAACTAAAAAGGTCTCTATTCACCAGTATTCTTTGTTGATCACTCAAAATAAACTTTGTAAGGTGCTACGTATCAGCCACATCTTACAAAATACCTGCCACTGTGCCGGTTAAATTTAAAATGGAAATTGGAGCTATACAAACCATAAAAGGGGCATTTCTTTTGCATTAAGAGTAATCCCCAAATTCTAACATGGTGAAGATCCGCTTGCAGAATATATCTGTTCCCCAGATATTTTGCTTGCCATTTTAACAGGAGAAAAGGGAAAAAATTATGCACACATGCACATTTATTTAATCCCCACCTAGGTTCCATATTCCACTTTTGTCTTGGATTAAAAAACAACCATTTTAAACAAAGGTTTCTCTAGGCAAAAATCAGTGTGTCTTTAGTCATACAAGACAAAATTAATTTAAAAGTACAACTTCCCATATTATTCTACCCACCAGCTATCTTTCTCCAACTTTTTTGTTGTTGTTATAGAATTTTATTTTATTTTTATTTTTCCATAAGTTATTGGGGTACAGGTGGTACTTGGTTACATGAGTAAGTTCTTTAGTGGTTATTTGTGAGATTTTGGTGCACCCATCACTCAAGCAGTATACACTGCACCCTATTTGTAGTCTTTTATCTCTTGCCCCGTCCCATTCTTCCCCTCAAGTCCCCGAAGTCCATTGTATCATTCTTATGCCTTTGCATCCTCATAGCTTAGCTCCCACGTATCAGTGAGAACATACGGTGTTTGCTTTTCCATTCCTGAGTTACTTCACAGTCTCCCTCCTCCTTCCTTCCTCCCCCTTCCCCCACTTCTGCAGTGAGTTTCCAGGGTTCCTGGAGCCTCAATGCGAAAAACCAGGAACCCCAGAAGGAGTCATGGAGTGACACAAGGTGTACTGGAGAGACTATTAGAGCTGCTGTGCTTTTTTGTTTTTACCCTAACACTAATGGTATATTAGTGTTAAGCCTTTAATATGGAAATGAAAGTGAAAAGACATTCTAAATATAAACACAACCTTTAGGCTGTTTAAAAACAACTCTTCACAAATTTAGACATGGCCTCCTGTCTTACTTAGGCCACTTTTGCTGTCAACAACAGGTTAAGAGAATGCAAAAGATAGGCAGACCTGCAGATAATAGAAGTTAAGGACCGAGAAGATTTAACTCTATCCTTATCATATCATACAGAATAAGCAGAAATAAGTTGCTTATTAGAGAAAAGAAGCCTTAGATCATATGGGGGTTGTGGAGGGGTAGAGGACCCTGATTCTTCTACAAAATCACAGCCCAAATAAGGTGAGGAAAAGTCCAAAGAACAAACCAAGGAGTCGTGAGAAGAGATCCCTTGCTTAAAGATCAGTGTGTGCTTGTTTTATATTCCAAGTAATTAGAAAACCGGAGCTCAAAAAGACTCAGGAAATTTGTCTGAAATCATTTGGTAAGCTATAAATGGTTTAGAGCTATATCTGAACCTAAATCTCTCTAGCTTCAAGGCTATACCACAAGTGTAGTAGTACTGCCCCCTTAGTGACATCCAAATCATCAACAGATATGATTTTGCTCATTAGGCAATACTACCTCTTTAGGGCATCTTACTTGGAGACAAAGCTCTAACTTAGTGCTCTTCTCTCAGATGGAAAAGCCAAGGCAGAGGGTTAAGTCACTGGACCAACATTATATAATTTCATTTAAAAATGTCCTAGGGTACAGACTACTAAAGTTGTTTCTCCTTCGTTTTACAACATGAGTCTAACCACCAAATAGTTAGCTCTACGGATCCCTTAGATTCGTTCCCCAGAAGATATGCATTCCTATAGAAATGCCCATCATGGTCTGGTGCTGTTTGGCTCAAGCCGCTGGCAACCAAAAGAACAGCTTGGCAGTTTGTGCACTGCTTTGCCCTGCGTGCTACGTTGCACACCTACACAGGCTTTGAAAATATTTCATTCAGTGAAGATGGATCAAACATATAAAGGACTAGCAGAAGAGAAGAAGTTCAGATGTCTGAAATGTAGACAGTAATTTCTACACAAAGATATCTGCCTCAGAATTTACGGTGGCAAAAAACTATAAAAAGCCTAAAGAATGGCAGTATATTTTTCTCAGGTATTGGAATAAAAGACAATTAATTATAAATCTAAGCTTCACACATTAGAGACAGGCATGTGACTTAACCCTTGGTTCCCCCTGCTTTTTTTTTAATGGAGCCAACTAACTGAAAGAGCTGTCATAAGGATTAAATAATACAATTCATATAACCTGCTTAGCATAGTTTCCAGGTAGAAAGTAATCAATAAATGGCAGCTACTATTACTATCACTATTGTTAATTCCAACAGTTGAGAATCATTAGGTAAAATATGGAACATCTTCATGACTTAGTATCATATGGTCATTCAAATGTCCTTCAGATGGAAAGCTGTGATGTTATAAAAATACGTAAAAAGCAAATCCAGTAAAAAGGTTTTCAAACATGTAAATTTAAAAATATATACATTTAAGTTATCTGTATATTACATATATTATAAGACAACATCTAACAGAAAACACCACAATATCTATCTTTGGATGATGAAATTAAAGGTAATTATTTTCGACCTCTCCCTCAAGCTCACCCCGTCCCCATCTTCCAGGTTCCCCCCTCACCCTGGCTCCCTGTGCCCATCTCTGAAATAATAAGATAATTATTTTCTTCTTCTGTATTGGAAAAAGTGATTTCATCCAAAAATCAGTTCCTTTTTTTTCCCTATGGATACCCAACTGCTCCATCGACATTTTTTAATAGACTACCCTTTCATTCTTTCTTTTTTTTTTTTTTTTTTAATTGGAGACAGAATCTCGCTCTGTCACCCAGGCTGGAGTGCAGTGGCATGATCTCAGCTTACTGCAACCTTTGCCTCCCAGGTTCAAGTGATTCTCCTGCCTCAGCCTCCCAAGTAGCTGGGATTACAGGCATGTGCCAACACACCCAGCTAATTTTTGTATTTTCAGAAGAAACGGAGTTTCGCCATGTTGGCCAGGCTGGTCTCAAACTCCCAACCTCAGGTGATCCACCCACCTCAGCCTCCCAAAGTGCTGGGATTACAGGTGTGAGCCACTATGCCTGCCCTACCCTTTCATTTTTTAACAGACTACCCTTTGAATTACCTTGGCACCTTTCTAAAAAATATATCTAGATATCAGTTGATTCTCTATTCTGTTCTACTAATCCGTATGGTCTACCCTTGTGCCAATACCACAATGTCTCAATTACTGTAGCTCTACAATAAAACTGGAGATCAGGTAATATGTGTCCTCCAACTTTATTCTTCTTTTAAAAAGTTACTTTGCCTAAGTTCTTTGCCACAAAAATCTTCATATAGATTTTAGAATCAGCTTGCCCAATTCTGAAGGAAAAAAAGGCCTGGTGGTATTATTGCATTGACTCTATAGATCAATTTGGGGAGAACTGACATCTGTATCAGTAACAGTTCTCCAGAGAAACAGAATAGACTATTGTATGCATGCGTGTGTGTGTGTATAAAGAGATTTATGTTAAGGAACTGGTTGAGGCAAGTTTGAAATCTATAGGACAGGCCAGTGGGCTGGAAACTCAGGTAACAACTGATGTTGCAGTCCTGAGTCCAAAATTTGTAGGGCAGGCCAGCAAGCTGGGAACTCAGGAAGGATTTTTAAATTACAGTCTTGAAGCAGAATTCCTTCTTCTCTGGAAAACCTCAGTTTCTGCTCTGAAGGCTTTAAACTGATTGGATGAGGACCACCAACATTATGGAGGGTGATCTCCTTTACTAAAAGTCAATGATTATAAATGTTAGTTACGTTTAAAATACCTTCACAGTACCATCTATACTAGTGTTTGACCAAATAATTAGGTACCATAGCCTAGACAAGCTGACACACAAGATTAACCATCATAACATCTTGACAACATGGAATCCTTGAATCCATCAGCCTGGTATATCTATTTAGATCTTTTTAAAAAAATGTATCTCAGCAATGTTTTGTATTTTTCAGTGCACAGGTCAGGCAAATATTTTGTTCAATGTATCCCTTGGTATTTCATATTTTGATGCTATTATAAAAGCTTCTGTTTTATTAATTTGAACTTACAATTTTAATACCAATTTCCTTACCTCACACTACATACAAAAATTTATAGAAATGGACTGAAGACCTAAGTATAAGAGATAAACCTACAAAATGTCTATAAGACAATATAGGGGAAAATCTCTGTGCTCTTAAGTTATGCAGAGATTTCATAGAACACAAAAAGCATGAACTCAGAAGTAAAAATTGATAGAAGGTAGAGCAAAATGGCAGAAATGAACTCTCCAGGGATTATCCCCACACAGAAACATCAATTTAAACAGTTCAAAATACCCTCACAAGAGCTAAAGAAACCATGTAACAGATTATATTATATTGCGCCTGGTTATAGCACAATAATAAGAAAGACACATCAAAGAGGGTAGAAAGGACAATTTTGCATTACCCATGTCATCCCTCCCCTTACCTCAGGCAGTGGAAAGAGATACCATCTGCCTGGGGGAAAGAGAAATAAGTCTAAGACTTTGTCTAGGTCCCCAATACTGAGCCTGCCACCATAAAACCCAGCATCAGGCAGACCTCTAGGGCCTCTAACTCCAGGCCGATACCTGTGAACTGAGCTTCTAGACCCATCCCAGCACCAGAGACCTGCAGCCCCTATAACACAGATTTGAGTTCTGGCCTGCATCACTGCCAGCTGACTACAGTGGCCTTAGGCTATGAATAACCCACAGCGACAGGCAGGCTCTCAGTAGCCAAGAGCTTCAGGTATATCCCAGTGCTGTACCAGCCTTGGTAGCCATGGGCTTAGCATGCTAAGCTACCACAGCTACAGCAATCTGAGGATTAGGGACCAGACCAGACAACCTGCCTAGAAACTCTGAACAGGCTTACTTTTGAAGGAGGTTCCAAAACAAAGCCACAAAAGCTTACAAAGACTGGAATAAGTACCTACTTCTTCAATGTACAGAAGGTCAATGCATGACTACAAGGATCAGGGAAACACATTGTCACTAAACAGACAAAATGAGGTACTAGTGACTGACCATAAAGAGACAGAGATGTATGTACTGCCTGATAGAGAATCCAAAATAGCTATTTTAAAGGTGCTCAATAAACAATTCAATGAAATGAGAAACATAATAAGTGACCAGAATTAGAAATTTAACAGAGCCTAAAATAATTTTTAAAAACATTTTTCAGGAGTTGAAAAATACAAAAATAAATAAATAAATAAAAACACAATAGAGAAAATCAATAGCAGACCTGATTAAGCAGAAGGAAAAAAATCTGTGAAGTCAAAGACAGGTTATTTGAAAATATACAATCAGAGGATAAAAAAGGAAAAAAAAGGAATGAAGAAAGCTTATGAGATTTACGGAATGGCAACAAAAGAGCAAATGTATGAGTTGCTGGTATTCAAGAAGGGGTAGAGAAAGATAAAGAAGTAGGAAAGCTTATTTAAATAAATAATAGCAAAAAATATACCAAACCTACAGAAAGATACAAATATCCAGGTACAGAAAGGTCAAAAGCCTCCAATCAGATTCAATTCAAATAAGACTACCCCAGGATAGAATCTAATCAAACTGTCAAAGATCAAAGACAAAGAGAAAATCCTGAAAGCAGCAAGACAAAAGAAGCAAATAATATATAAGAGAGTTCCAAGACACCCAGCAGCAAACTTCTGAGAATAAACATTATAAGCCAGGAAAGACTGGGATGATATATTTATAGTGCTGAAGGAAAAATACTGTCAACCAAGAATACTGTACCCAGCAAATCTGTCCTACAGAAATGAAGGAGAGAGAAAGATTTTTCCAGACAAACAAAAGCTAAGGGAGTTCACTATCACCAGACCTGTCTTACAAGCAGTGCCAAAGGGAGTTCCTTAAGCTGAAAGAAAAGGATGCTAATAAATAACATAAAACATCTGAAAGTAAAAGTAAGTATACAGTCAAATTTATAATACTCTAATGCCATAATGGTGGTATGTAAGTCCCTTATATCAAGTATATAGGTTAAAAGACAAAACTATTTTTAAAATAACTACAATGATTTTCTTTTCTTTTGATACAGAGTCTTTCCCTGTAGCCCAGGCTGGAGTGTAGTGGCGCGATCTCGGCTCACTGCAACTTCTGCCTCCAGGGTTCAAGTGATTCTCCTGGCTCAGCCCCCCAAGTAGCTGGGACCACAGGCACACACCACCACACATGGCTAATTTCTTTGTTTTGTATTTGTAGTAGAGATGGGGTTTCACTATGTTACCCAGGTTGGTCTCAAACTCCTGGACTCAAGTGATCCATCCACCTAGGATTACAGGTGTGAGCCACTGCAACCAGCCTAAAAAATAACTACAATAATTTAAGGGATATACGTTATAAAAAGATGTAAATTATGACATCAAATTTCAAAATGTCAGGGGAGGATGTACAGTTAAACTACAGAGTTTTTTGGTCTCCATGTGATCAAAGTTAAGTTGTTATTATCAGCTTAAAATAACCTGTTATAGTTATGTTTTTTATATGCTTCATGGTAACTACAAAGCAAAAAACTATAATAGATACACTAAAAATAAAAAGCAAAGAATCAAAACACACTACTATAGAAAAATCACTCAACCACAAAGGAAACAGTAAGAGAGGAAGAAAGAAAGGACCTAGAAAACAATGAAAATGGCAGTAATAAGTCCTTACCAAAAAGAACAAGCTACTCATATATAAATAACTTGAATGAATCTCAAAAATGTTACGCTGAGCAAAAGAAGCTAGACACAAAGGAGTACATATGTACTCCTTTCCATTTAAATAAAATTCTAGGAAAGATAAAGTTAATTGACAATGAAAGAAAACAGATTTGTGCTTGCCTAGGGCCAGGGGAGGTTGAGGTGACTAAAAAGGGGCACAGAGAACTTTTGGGAGTGACAGAAATGTTCTGTATCTTGACCCTGGTAGTGGTTATACATCTGTATACATTTGTCAAACTCATTAAATTGTACACTTAAAATTGATGAATTTTAGTGTATGTAAATATATATTTTATATTTATATACGTTTTCATTTCTTTAGTTCATCCATTTTGGCCTATGGAAGATTAGATATTTTTAAAACCCTCCCAACTGATACAATTAAATGCCAGACTATATATTTTCATGTACCATCTTTAAAAATATTGCTAATCTGGTAAAAAGTAAACACTCTAGAGGCCCTAAAAATAAAATGAAAAAAAAATGGAACTCAGAAAAGTAAACAAGCAATAAAGCTAGTTTTTACCCCTGAAGCTCTTTGCCAAACCGTGAACACTTTGAGCTCCCAAAACGATGGAGACACAGGTCAGAGGTGAAAGGAGATAAAGCCTAGAAATCTCTTAAGTACACAACAGCCTAATACTTAGGTAGTCAAGGGCTACATCTTTAGTGTAAGGATAAAATATTCTGACTAAATTCTATCAGCAGAAAATTCTTCATTCTTGATGCTGTTGCAGGGTACAAGCAAATATCTCCAGTGACACGTCTAACTAAAAGTATGCTTTCACATGGAGTTGCAATCCAAATTCACCCATCATGGTCTCATAAAATGGCAAACATATTTATAGAGAACCCAAATTATTAGTATTCCTAGGTAATAGCCAGAAGCATAGTTGAAATATAAATATACTCTAGAGGGATTCAAATTGAGCCAAGCCCCACCCCCCCAATTCCTACAAATAAAGCTTTGTGGACAACTAAAATAATCAGAAACAGAATAAAACAGTGTTTAATGCATGTAAAAAACTTAGTTTCTCATTTTTTAAAGGAATGATTGACAATGGTGGGGGAAAAAAAGACTACCAACAGCCAAGCAGATCTATAAAAGAACCAAATGGAATATCACAAAATGAAAAGATTAGACAGGAGTAAAGGTGGCATTAGTGAGCTGGAAGATAAACCCAGATATGTTATTCATAATGGATCTAAATAGACAAGAAGAAGAAATAATTGAAAAAGGAAAATAAGCAACGTGAAAGAGAGTGAAAAAGCTTAATGTATTCTAATCAAATTTCCAGAAGGATATAATAAGACAAAGAAGCATCAAAAGTCAAAGAAATAATGGTTGAGAATGTTCCAGAATTGCTGAAATCCCACGCAAGATGAATTAAAAAAAAAAAAAAAAAACATGAGAGACAAAGCACTGTGAAGACAGCAAGAACAAATAAGTGAATTAGTTTAAGAGTAACAGTTAGACCTACTCATTTGTGGCAAGTAAATAAAACAAGAGCAAAAAAGAATCTCCTTAATCTAAGACAGAATATCTATTTACGACTTATTGGAGAAATGCTAATATACTTTCTTTAAAATGAAGAACAATAAGAGTATATTCATTATCTTTACTTCTGCTCAACGTTGTACTGAAGATATTAAGCAGCACAGCTGGACAAGAAAAGGAAATAAAGGGTACAAAGAATAGGAAAGGGGAAAAAAGGTAAAGTGGTTATTTATAAATTACATAATTTTATATCTGAAATCCAAAAGGATATATAATAAACTACTAGAATTAGGTAGCTGGGCAAAAGATCAATATTCAGAAATCAATTGAGTTTCTAAACAACACGAGAAGAGAAAAATGTAATAAAAAATATATGCCATTTATAGAACCCGTAAAAACATAGGTCCTTAGGGGAAAAAAATGAAGCAAAGATATGTAGGACCATTATGGAAGAAATTTTGAAGTGTTTTTAAAAGATATTAAAATAAAATCTAAATAAACTGACACCATGTTCAGGAATTGGGCAGGAAAACTCACTAACATAAAGGTGTCAATTCATGCCAGACTTATCTGTATTCAGTGAAAATTTCAACCTGGTTTTTATGAGACTTGATAATATTACTGAATCTAAAATTTACATGGAAAGGCACAATACCAAGAAAAGCAGAACATCCAAGAAGAAAAGAAGACGTAGAGAACTAGATAGATATTAAGACCACAGTAATCGACACAGCAAAAATAATATGTACCATCCTTGGGAGAACTGAGAAAACAGTGTCATTCAAATCCTGTTTTGTGTTCTGGGATCAGATGAGAAATGCAGTATGAGAAAAGCTGCATCTAGGAGGTTAAGATTAGAAACAGGGAAAACAGTTCTAACAATGCAGCAAGAAATGGTGTTGGCTTGGACCAGGGTGGTAGTGGTGGAGGTGGAGCTACATCAACAGATACTAGATATTTTTTCTTTTTTTTTTTTTCTTTTTTGAGACAGAGTTTTGCACTGTCGCCCAGGCTGGAGTGCAGTGGCGCGATCTCGGCTCACTGCAACCTCCACCTCCCTGGTTCAAGCTAGTCTCCTGCCTCAGCCTTCCAAATAGCTGGGATTACAGGCGTCCGCCACCATGCCCAGCTAATTTTTTGTATTTTTAGTAGAGACGAGGTTTCACTATGTTGGCCAGGCTGGTCTCAAATTCCTGACCTCATGATCTGCCCACTTTGGCCTCCCAGGATATTTTTCAACATAAGATATGGCTGAATTTGTGGATGGCTTGGATATAGAGTATGTGGATAAAAAAGAGAAGGGTCGGCCGGGCGCGGTGGCTCACGCCTGTAATCCCAGCACTTTGGGAGGCCGAGACGGGCGGATCACGAGGTCAGGAAATCGAGACCATCCTGGCTAACACAGCGAAACCCGGTCTCTACTAAAAATACAAAAAATTAGCCAGGCGTGGTGGCGGGCGCCTGTCGTCCCAGCTACTCGGGAGGCTGAGGCAGGAGAATGGCGTGAACCCAGGAGGGGGAGCTTGCAGTGAGCCGAGATCACGCCACTGCACTCCAGTCTGGGTGACAGAGCAAGACTCCGTCTCAAAAAAAAAAAAAAAAATAGAGAGAAGGGTCAAAAACAACTCCAGGGTTTTTGGCATTATCAAATGGAAAAAAATAGTATTGTCCTGCCCTTAACTGAGATGGGGAAGACTAAGAATAGAGTTGAGGAGAAAAATTAGAAGCTGAATTTTGGATGTGTTATATAAAAATGCCTATCAGTAGCCAAGAGAAGGTGTAAGCAGCTGGAGTTCAAGGGAAAAGTCCATGTCTGAGATTGCTATTTAATTCTGGGAGTTGTCAGAAGGTGTTAATAGACATGACATGATACTGGGTGCAATGAAGGGAGTAAATATATTTAAAGAAAAGCAGCTCAGGGCCGGGCGCGGTGGCTCACGCCTGTAATCCCCGCACTTTGGGAGGCCAAGGCAGGCGGATCACCTGATATCAGGAGTTTGAGACCAGCCTGATCAACATCGAGAAACCTCGTCTCTACTAAAAATACAAAATTAGTCAGGCATGGTGGCGCATGCCTGTAATCCCAGCTACTTGGGAGGCTGAGGCAGGAGAATCACTTGAACCTGGGAGGCGGAGGTTGCAGTGAGCCAAGATCCCGCCATTGCACTCCAGCCTGGGGAACAAGAGCGTTAACTCCATCTCAAAAAGGAAAAAAAAAAAAAGAAGCCCAAGGACTGAGCCCTGGAAGGGAGCACCGTTTAACACTTTGGGGAGGTATGGAATAACTGGCAAAGGAGACAGAAAGAAAAGCCAAGGAAGTAGCAGGAAATCAGGAAAACAGGGTTCCCTTCCCTGGAAGTCATATGAGGAAAATATATCAAAGAGAAGGCAGTGATTGTGTCAAACAGATCAAGAAAGAGGAGAACTGAGAATTAATCACATTTTTGGTCACTGATAAACATGACAAAAGCAGATTCAGAGGGGTGGTGGGAGTGGAAGCCTGATTGGAATGACTTCAGTGGAGAACTGAAGACAACAAATTCAGCAACTTTTTAAAGGAATTTTGCTGTAAAGGGAAGAGGAAATAGAGACCTAATGGGAGAACAGTATTAGTTCAAGAGGATGTTTTCCTACTCCCATCCACTAAGATAGGAGAAATAGCTACATGCTTCCACAATAAGGGGAAGATCAAGTAGAGAGGGGGAAATAATTCAGAATGGGAAGAAGAGAACTGATGGAATCATGTCTTGAGTAGACAAAAGGGGATGGAATCTAGTGCATGGATGCGTGGTTTTGTTCTTGCTAGGAATCTGGAAAATGCACCCATGATAACAGGGGAGAAGGTAGCGTATACGGGTGAAGTTGTAGGTGGGTGAGATGTGGTGATAGCAGATTGCAGAATTTCTTCTCTGAGGCTTCATAATAGCAGTGTTTGTTATAGCAAAAACAAAAAAAAAAGAGAAGAAAAAATTGGGAACAACCCATGTGGTCCACCAACAGGAGTGGTTTTAATGCTAATGGTCATATTCTTTAGTTGGGCAATAGACTCTCCAGTGTTTATTTTATCATTATCTTACATATATTCTATATAATTAGATGCATATGAAAGAATATATGTAATAATTATGTATAAGAGTTCTATTCTGGATAGAGGACTGGAATTGAGAGGTGATCAAAGGAAACCTGCATTATACCTATATTAATTACATATTTATATGTTATTTTAACTATTTACAAGAAAAATATTGATGCATTGCTTGCACAATATTTTTGGAAGCCTAAATTCTCTGGGTAGATGGAATTTTGGGCCATTTTCTTCAGTTTTTTAGCATGTTGCACATTTACTTCAGAGTCTAAGTATATTCATGACCAGAAAAATAAATTTTAAGTAACAACATATAAAATATTACAAGTATATAAAAAATAAAAGAATATGTCATCATTGTTGCATGCAGATGGTAGGGTTATGTGGGGTTTTTTCTTCTTCTAGTTTCTTATAGCACCTTCAGTTTGGCAGGGGGAGTAGGATGAGCAATGAGCATGTATTGATTACATAATTGGGAATTTTTAAAAACAAAAAAAGAAAAGACTACCGGAGCCTTCTGTTTTAGCATTCTCAGTACCTAAGACTTGAATTTTGCTTTTAACTGAATTCTAACCTCTTAAGAAAACACCACTTGATTTCTTCAGGAGGTCATTGGCTTTGACTTTACTGTTATGTATGATACACTAAATAGATGACCATGGGTTAAACATACTTGAATTTCATTTACAGTATTGGGATAACTCCCCCGCCTCAGCCCTTTTTGGCTATCAGTAGGCTGCCTACCATTCCCCTGGAATCGACTTTGAGCCAGCTGGTCAGCATATCAAGGGCTGTCACTCTACAACCCAGCAGGACTGAAAGTGGTCAAGTCTGTTCTATGTCTAAAAAGTGGAGATGCTAGCATTTCTGCAACCCTATCAGGAAGAAGGCCTAAATGGAGCAGACAGATCCCCTGCCAGTTTAGCAGACTCTGTAACTAAGGCCTCCTCTGTTCCCAGGACTTCTCTTTCCCAATCCTACTCCCGACCCAGGCCCCCCTCTGAGCACCAGTGCCCCAGTTTCTAGGTGAGAAGGTATGTTCTTTGTTCTTGTGCCTTTTGGATAGAATTCTCGTAATGATCAAGCACTGATTCTTATACTGGGATCAACTCTGCTCTAACACATTCTCTTGCCTCATTTTCCCCATTCTGAATTCCCCTTGAGTCTCTATACTTGGCTTGGCACTGATTCTGCTTTGGCACAGTCTGAACTTGACCTCAGAGAACAATGTCAGAGGCCTCTTACCCTCCACCCCTGATCTCTTACTTCCCCATGTCCCTTTAAGTTTTCCGTAGATCTTGCCTTCCTCCTGCATCCTAGCTTGCTACTGCCTTGCTATATGGCCTGCTGCTCAGTGATGGCCCACCTATACACCCTCACGTCTGCAGGGGCCAATTTCAGCAGACACCATGTGCCTGCATTGTAAACTGCACTGCTGATGGTCCCTACTGAAATTTCTCCTAAAAACTAGCCACACTCATGAAAGCTGCAAAATATATGACAGTTTCCATTTGGAATTTCTAAGGAACTTGGAAAACCAAGATTTCTTCAAGACAAAGGATCCAAAATTCACTTGAATAATGGGAAGAGGGGTATTGGAAAGGAAAAGTTAGTATTGGTTCGGCAACCACTGTGTGCCATATATTTACCTACCCTAGTCACAACTCAATGAATTAAGAATTATCACTAGAGATAAAGAATCCAACACTCAGGAAAGTTTAATAACTTTCTCACAATAGCCAAGTGGTAGCAAGTGGTAGAACTAGTATTTGAACCAGGTCTTTCTGCTTTCAAAGTTAATACTCTTTTCCTCACATCATGATGACGTCCAAATTTCCAACATACCTAAGAACTACGAAAGCACTTCCAAATCTTTACCTAGCTCTAAATAATCCTTGCATACATACAAATGTTTTTCACTAATTTAAAAAGTGTGTGCGTCTAAAGATATAAAATCTAAGAAAAGGTAATACTAGGGTATTGTGATATAAGGGCTTTTGCGTGTCCTGTTTTGTCTTTTTATGCCACCAACAAAATTTTGCAAAAACGCACCATGTAATAAGAGTTTTGAAGGCCTTTTGTTTAGTTACAGGCAACAATCAACTGGGAAATCCCTACTGGAGTTTGAATGCTGAATTCTGAAGGCTGAGTTCAACAAGGCTACCACTTTAGAGAATCCTTTCTAGTCACTCACCAACCAAGAAAAGATAACTTGAGTGCAGCTACGCTGCTGAGTCATCTATAAAGCCTCATTAAACACACACACACACACACACACACACACACACACACATTGGCATCATACAAATTTGCTTTGAGCTTTTTAAGAAATTCTGATAATTTTTAAATGTTGTTAGGGACAAGCTGTACTCCCTAAAGATTATAATTTAATGAAAAATCTTGGAGGTTTTTTTTTTTTTTTGAGACAGAGGTTCACTCTTGTTGCCCAGGCTGGAGTGCAGTAGCATGATCTTGACTCACTGCAACCTCCATCTCCCGGCTTCAAGCAATTCTGCTGCCTCAGCCTCCCAAGTAGCTGGGATTACAGGTGTGTGCCACCATGCCAGGCTAATTTTTGTATTTTTAGTAGAGACAGGGTTTCACCATGTTGGCCAGGCTGGTCTCAAACCCCTGACCTCACATGATCCACCTGCCTCGGCCTCTCAATGTGCTGGGATTACAGGCATGAGCCACCATGCCCAGCCGGAAGAGATCTTTTTAATGTATTTCCCCTATCTATCTTGGATGAGTAATGTATATTTGAGAATATTTACACAAAAAGGAGTAAACAAATACACATTATATTGATAAGTTAAATAGCTTGATTTAGCTATTCTACAATATATACATGTATCAAAACCTCATGCTATACAGTATAAATATATACAGTTTTTGTCAATTACAAAATATATAGAGGCCGGGTGCGGTGGCTCACACCTGTAATCCCAGCACTTTGTGAGGCTGAGGCGAGTGGATCACCTGAGGTCAGGAGTTCAAAACCAGCCTGGCCAACATGGTGAAACCTTGTTTCTACTAAAAATACAAAAATTAGCCAGGTGTGGTGGCGGGTGCCTATAATCACAGCTACTCAGAGAGGCTGAGGCAGGAGAATAGCTTGAACCCAGGAGGCAGATGTTGCAGTGAGCCAAGATCACGCCACTGCACTCCAGCCTGGAGGACAGAAGGAGACTCCATCTCAAAATAATAATAAATTAAAAAAAATATATATATATATATATAAATTCAACAAAGCAATGTTTTCAAGTCCACTGCTACTGTGACATCCTACCTACTGCAAACCTAAAGCATAACTACCATGTGCACAGCTGATGGGGGCAGTCATTCAACACCCTGGCTCTCAGGGGCTTCAATGACCTCATCATTCTGACCTCCTTCTTTACTGTATCCCAGCCACATTCTTTAGTCTCCCCTTAACCTTCCCATTACCAAACCCAGCCTGCCTCTAAAATCACTAATTAAGACTTCCCAAATCTGAAACTAGTTTCTTATCCTTGGTGTTCGTTCATCTTACAGCTCCTTTTCTACCTGTTCTTAACCCTTATCACTAATGGTCTCTTCATTTTCCTCAAGTATGAGACTCTCCTTTCTTCACCACTGGCTTATCCAGCTCAGTTCTGTGGTCCATCATATCCAGACCATAAAGGCATGTGTCTCTTTTCCTTTCATCCCTGATGCATGGAAATGCCTTATTCTTGAATGAATGCAACTATTTACCTTCTCTGTGCCTCCATTAGGCTAATATGCATAGCTAGGGAAAAATTCCACACAAACATATTATGCCTCTAGGAATTCTACATTTATAAAATCTACAACATCAACTAAGTCTTCAACACTGTCTAGCCTTTTCCACTAGTTGGCCTACATGACTATTCCATATCTACTCAAATCTTTAATCTTCATACTCTCTCTTCCTCACCCTCAGTATCTGATCTTACCACCTACTTCATCAAGAAAACAGAAGTTTAGACAGGAGTTACCTCAACTTTCCAACAACACATTCATTCATTCAATACATATTTACATATTCATTAAACACTTTTGGAAGTCTGGGCTCTGGAACCAGATCACCAGTGTTCTTACTCTAGCTCTGTCCCTTGGGTAAATTATTTAACCTCTTTGTGCTCCTGTTCATTCATTTCTAAACTGGAGATAACAGTAGTACCAACTTCACAGGGTTGTGATGGAGATTTAAAAAGACAAGTATATGGAGCATTTAGAATAGTGCCTGGCATAGAGTAAACATGCCATAAGCATTAGCTGTTACCACCACCATGACGACAATGACATAGACCAGGCACCAGATGTACATATGGAAATCTGTAGCCACTGGTTCCTCCTCCCTGCTTCTGTTATAACAGTGGAAATGTTGGCTTCTTTTAACTGGGTTTAGGAGAGAAATTAATTAATTAACAAAACAGGCTAATGTGAAAAGACTTAAGTAACTAGCCCAAGGTGAAAAGGATATTAAAATGTAGAGCTGGCATTAGAAATCAAGTTCAACTCTGTAACTACAACATTCTGCCTTCGATATTTCCAACAGATTTAATCTGGCAGAAAGTTCTACCTAAATACCCCAGCTCCTGCTACAGAAGCAAAGCTCAGGTTGGACAAAGGTGAATGTCCCCCAAAGTACAAATGGGCCTTTAAAGGTCTGAAACTACAAGTATGCATAAAACACTCTAAATGATGGAAAAGGGAGTACTGAACTCCTAAGGTAGTCAGGGAAAACTTCACCGCCTATACGATGCCAACGAGAATATTTTGAAGAGAAGTATGCAGAAAATCCCTGACCGAGAGTTAACAAGGGGCAGAGAATGCCTTGATGGTGAGAAAAAGTTATAGCTGCTACCAGCAGGAAATCTCTTGGACATGACAAAACCTGTTTAATAAAAAAGGAGAACATATTAAAACTATTTGGCATGTGGGCCCAAATCAAACGGTACAGCATGAAAGTCTGGAGATCACCTGAGGACTAAAAGCAGAGTCCCTTCAAGTAGGGAGTTAGAGTTCCAACAGCTGTCAAGGAATCTCGATCCTTCAAATACTATTAAAGAGGTAATATAAAAGAACTTTAAGGAGTAACTGTGGATGTGGCAGATAAGAGATTTCGCTATGTTCAGAACACCTGGAATCACTTAAGAGACATCTGTTATCATCTGGGAATCAGAGATTAGAGCACAGGACCACTGGTTAGGTCAATTCAGAATAGCATTTCCATGTCTCCACAGCAACTGCTCATAGGAGTGGGACCACGGGACTTTGGGCTTTTCATCATACCTTTCCACATACTCCTTATGATGGCACTGAAACCTACACGGTTTTCCACAAGTTAGGGTAAATAACAATGAATACATTTTAAAATAAAGATAATTAGAAAAAAAAAACTAGACTCTCCTGAAATTCACACTATGTTGATAATTCTTAGATACATTATCATATTTAATTTTGACAATAAGAATATTATTACTAATAACATTATTGTCACTATTCCATCAACAGAAACACTGAAATTCAGAGGTGAAATATCTTTCCCAAGGTCATACAGTTTATGAAAGACGGGGCTGAGATTTGACTCTAGATCTGTCTGACTTTGCCACTATACCTTTACATATGCAGAGAAGAGTTAAAAAAAAATCACAAATTATGCCATGATGCCCCTCATAAGAGCCATCTAAAAATTGGAATTTACTTTTAACAGTACTTAAAAATTAGTGTGTACAGTTAGAAGCATGCTTGCCTAGCAAGTATATTAGAATTGATTGAGTAAAGGAAAGACAAAGCAGTGGCATTTTATGCTCGAGAAAGGATCGGCAGTTTTATCAGAACACTCCAAAGAAATCACTCTGGTGGGCTGGGACTAGCGTCCTCTCACATTGCAGCTAACCCTGTTTCAGCCACAGATACCAGCCCCAGCAGTGGGGAATGCTGTCTGTGCAGGTAGCTCCTGCCAGGCGACCTTGTCTACCATCATGTTGCAGGGACAAAAACTCTCAGCATTGGCCGGGTGCAATGGCTCACACCTGTAATCCCAGCACTTTGAGAGGCTGAGTTGGGTGGATCACTTAAGGTCAGGAGTTCGAGACTGGCCTGGCCAACATGGTGAAACCCCATCTCCACTAAAAATACAAAAATTAGCCGGGTGTGGTGGTGCATGCCTGTAATCCCAGCTACCAGGGAGGCTGAAGAAGGAGAATTGCTTGAACCCAGGAGGCAGAGATTGCAGTGAGCCAAGAACATGCCACTGCACTCCAGCCTAGGGGACAGGGTGAGACTTCATCTCAAAATACAAAAACAAAAACAAAAACCTACTCTCAGAGTCAGCCCTACTGTAAGAGAACCAGAAGTGCTCTAGCATGAGAAAAGCAGCACAGTTTCACATACATTCACGTGCCTTTAAATGATCATAACTATAAAACAATGGAGGAAGTGGGGGGAACAGACAAATTGAAAATTGATTCCATCCTAGGTTCTTTCTCTGAGTCCACAGGTTGGTTGCTAGGAATATATTTCTCCACAGTCAGGTTTCATTGGCTTCTTAAAAATTATTTTTCAGTAACTTCTAAAATATGTTTTGTTTACATCCAGGCACAGTGGCTCATGCCTGTAATCCCAGCACTTTGGGAGGCTGAGGCAGGCAAATCACCTGAGGTCAGGAGTTCGAGACCAGCCTGGCCAACATGGCGAAACCCCGTCTCTACTAAAAACTAAAAAAATTAGCCAGGCATGGTGGCGGGCACCTGTAATCCCAGCTACTTAGGAGGCTGAGAGAGGGAGAATTGCTTGAACCTGGGAGGTGGAGGTTGCAGTGAGCCAAGATCGCGCCACTGCACTTCAGCCTGGGCGACAGAGACTCTGTCTCCAAAATAATAATAATAATAATAATAAATAAATGTTTTGTTTACAACTTAACTTTTCTGGATTAGCAAGACAAATGAGAATACTCAATTCTTGCAAAAAATAACTGTGACTTATAGACTCTGGGTTGGCAGTATATCCCACTGGCACGAGGTTCTAAAATTCACTCACATAAAAAGAGCCTTGGTCAGATCATCTTATCAGAGACTGTGAGCTGCCTGAAGACAGAAAGTACAACTCTCATTCATTCACTGACTCATATAAGACTTCCTTTCTTCATTCATTCACCCACATCAATGACTGAACAAAGGAGACACTTAACACAGGCTTCATTAATGAATGAGTGAGTAAAGTTATTTAGCAAACTACCTAGAGCTAGTTTGCAGCTGTTAAGCAGCAACTAAACTAAATCTAACCTAAAGTACTCAGACTCCAGGATCATCAACTATATGTCTAGAGCTCAGAGAAATTAATGCTATAGGCACTGGATCTGTTTTTTATTGTTGCTTTTTGTTTTTTTGTTTTTGAGACAGGATATCACTCCCATGGCCCAGCGTGGAGTGCGGTGGTACAACCTCAGCTCACTGCAGCCTTGACTCCAGTGATCCTCTCAACTCAGCCTACTGAGTAGCTGGGACGAGAGGCGGCGCCACCATGCCCAACTAATTTTTGTATTTTTAATAGAGATGGGGTTTTGCCATGTTGCCCAGGGTGGTCTCAAACTCCTGGCCTCAAGCGATCCCCCCACCTCAGCCTCCCAAAGTGCTGGGATTACAGGTATGAGCCACCACACCTGGGTAGGCACTGGATCTTAAAGCCACAACAAATGCCCTTTAACAGCATGACTTGTGCTGCTCTGGAGCACTCCAGGGAGCAGCCTCTTTTAGGATACACGTGATCTTGGCTACTACCAAAAGATGGCAAGAAAAGTAAATTTTCACCTGTTCCTTTCACAAAGATACTGTAAGCAATTCTAGGGAGTGGTAGAAAGGCACAGCATAAGAACAAGGGAAATTATTTTCCCTGCAATCATTGTTTTTCAGTTAGCATCTTCACAGATCTCTACTCCTGGGTCAAATTAGATCTGATCAAGTAGAGAGTAGACCCATGCACAACACTTACCTTCAAAGAGGAAAGAACACTTAGGATGCCCATTTGCTTTTAAAAGTTCCCATATAGTAACAGTATTAAGCTCTCATTTTCAGCATTAGCTAAAAGAGTGTTCAAAGCTTTAAAAGGACGAAGGAGGGGGGAACCAAGGGAGCCTGCAGAGCCATCACAGCTGCCTTGAAAGCTGGAAGACCGCTGTAGTCACAGTCCATCAGTTTCATGCCTGTGGTTTCCTTTCATTCTCAGAGTCAATTTAAATTACTAATAATCAGGAAACCTACATGACAAGACATCCATTAAAGACAACTACTAATAAAATCAAAACTAAATATCAAATCGGATCATGGTACGGCTGGCTCCTGGGTTATAATTTAAGCTTGCAAAAAGTACAAACGAATGCAATGGAGGTACTGCTCTGAAGAACAAAATTAATTGCCTTTGTGACTTCTCCTAACTCACAAAACTCCTTCAGGGAAGTTACTGCTTTTTTAACAAACAGTAGCCACTTTAAATCCCAGATGCTGTGAGTATCATGTACATGCTTGACGGGGCAGAGGCAAGGGGAGTAAATTTTTATTTAAACTCCTCAATAAACAATGCCAACATTTTTAGCAGGGCCCACCTTACTATAACCACATGAACCGTAAGTGCAAATGACTAATCTAGTTTTTAAGTTTGATACTAATAACTTGGACTAGTTAATTGTGGTTACTTTTTACTTTTCCTTTTGCCTTCTAAAGTTACCACCCAAAATATACTGAGAAATAGTAAATACATAGTCACACCGCGCCTAGGAAACATAGCAGTATTACATATAAAATTTATTTGAGAGACCCGGTGGCCAGGCGACCCAGATACTACTATCAGATCTGGTCAGATAGTTGGCAAGTGACAGCTTCTCTGGGCGTCATTAGTAAACTGAGGGACAAAGGGGATCTGACACTAAGCTTGACTGTAAAATCATGAGAGTGGAGAGGTTCTTGATCACTACTGTAGTCCTGTTTGTTGAAAGAATCAATGGGGTCTATACCATGGGCCATGCCTTAACTAGGAGATACGTATAATGTATGTGACTCATTTAATCCTTATAACAATACTCTGAAGGGGAATGATTATCCCCACTTTACAGATAAGGAAAGAGAGATAAAAAAGAAAGGCAACTGTACAAGATTACACAGCTACTGGGTAGAGTAAGGATTCCAACCTAGGTTTGTCTGATGCCAAAACCTAACGTACTTCCTGTTTTCTTCCACTAAGAGAAAAATTAATATTTCTGAGAAATGGAATTATTCTACTTATACTACACAAGTCTCAAATCATTTTAGCTCATTATAGAAAAGAGGATATACCTCCAGTTTAAATTCTTAAGCCCTATTTTAATGTAAGGCTTTTATATCTTGTTCACATTTATGTAACCTAGTGGGCAGAGCATCATAGGAGCCCTTGACAGTCTCCCAGAGGTTGCCCTGTGTCCACTGCATTTCCTCACAGACTTTGCCAGAGTACACAGTTTGTTCCCTACCACTCTAATCAGTTGCTGAAATGCTAAACAGTGTGTAGTTGGAATAGCCCAGTATCCCTCCAGCATGCATGGTCCAAATTTTTGCAAAGCAGCTACAAAGGCAATTTTGGAAACACACAACTCTTAACAACTCTCCCATCTGGTTTTCACACCAGCTCCTTCCTCCATAAGCCCACAGAAGTCACAGTCAGCTCCTGTTTTCTGGGAAACTAGCTGTCTTTTCATCTTGCTGGGTGTATGTTATGTCTGTCTGTCAGCAAATTGGGAAATGGCCTCCATCCTGACAGATACATTTTGTAAAGCCTTAAAAGCACATACACTAATGTGAAGAAAAAAAGAACTTTTTCTATTTTGGACTCTGGCTATTTGCTCTTTATAGCTGAAGTGTCAAGGGAATGGGATTTCCCAGGTAGATGTACTAATGTAAAATGCATTAGTGTTAAGGTGGGGGCTCCCAATCCACCCAGGGCCAAAGGGTTAATACAAAATGACAGAATTTAATGACTGCTATTATGGTTGCCAAGCAACCAAAAGAAGGTGTGCCATAAAGGCCTAATTAATGAATGAGGTAGCAAGAGTTTCTGTTAAGTTGGTAAGCAGTTCACAGTTCACCATTGCCTAGCTTTGCCCAGATGGTAATACTCTTAAGCTTTCTTAGCTCCACTGAGCAGCAGCAAAATAATGTGATTATAGTTGCAGCTCTGGCTAAAGTTCTGACATCCTTTCCATACTCAGTGAAATTTCTTAAGTCAGTTGAAACAACAGCCTCCTGTAGATTCACAGTGAGAATTGTATGCTTGCATTTTGTTACTCATATGAGATCCAGGTCCAGAAGAACACTGGAATGATTCTCTTCTGGACTCTCTTGGCTGCAGGAACATTAAGACTCATCAAAATTTGGGACTCAAACTGAACTGCCAGTGGAACTACAGACTCTGTGGGGACAATGTTCTTTTCAAAGGAAAGCCCAGACAAAAGTAACAAAGGACTACACCCAGAGTGTCCACAACTTGCTAAGCTCTGTACAAGTGGTAATATGGTTTGGCTGTGTCCTCATCCAAATATCATTTTGAAATGTAGCTCCCATAATTCCCACATGTTGTGGGATGGACCCGGTGGGAGATAACTGAATCACGGGGGCAGTTTCCCCCATACTGTTCTCGTGGTAGTGAATAAGTCTCACGAGATCTGACAGTTTTATAAGGGGAAACCCCTTTTGCTTGGTTCTCATTCTCTCTCTTGCCTGCCGCCATGTAAGAAGTGCCTTTGACCTTCCACCATGATTGTGAGGCCTCCCCAGGCATGAGGAACTGTGAGTCCATTAAACCTCTTTTTCTTTAAAAATTACCCAGTCTCAGGTATGTCCTTATAGGCAGTGTGAAAATAGACTAACACAGTGGTTACATTATCCCAAGTTTTCGTAGCCCTGTAAGGTAGGAATTACGACTCCCATTTGATAAGCTAAGGCTCAGAGGTACCTTGCTCAGTATCACAAACACTGCTAAAGTGCAGCTGAGCCAGGATTCAAACCCTGTTCTGACACCTGAGACTATCCTCTCCCCACTGCATTATGGCTGCCACTGCTGTGGATGACAATCAGGAAGAGAACTGAACTGTCCGCCTGGGAGTGCTCTCTAGGTATCACACACGGAGCTGGCACTTAGACATCTATTATCTTGTTTAATCATCATCCTTGCAACAACTGAGACTCTGCTGCTATTATTAATCCTCATTTTAAAGAGAGTGAATACCAGGCTCAGTTAAATCGCAGACTGAGTTGTCTTATCTGAAATGCCTGGGACCAGAAGTGTTAAAGGTTTTCAGATTTTTTTTTTTGAATTTTGAAGTATTTGCATATATAGAGCAAGATAATCCTGAGGATGGGACCCAAGTCTAAACATCAAATTCATTTATGTTTCATATACACCTCATAACACATAGCCTGAAGGTACTTCTATAGAATATTTTTTAATCATTTTGTGCAAGAAACAAAGTTTTGACTAAATTTTGATGGCAACCCATCACATAATGTCAGGTGTGGAATTTCCCACTTGTGGTGTCATGCCCCTCAAAAAGTTTCCAACTCTAGAACATTTTGGATTTTGAATTTTCAGATAAGGGATGCTCAACCTGTAGCAAATGAAGATAGCAATACTTGAACTCAAGTCTGTGGCTTCAAAGCCTGCTCTCCTTTCACCATGCCACGCTGCCTAAGTAATGACCACAAATCATAAAGGCTTGCTCTGATTTAATTTCCATACTGAAAATGGATAATATACTCAATTACCCAGTTCCCTCCATGCCACAATAAGCAATTAAATACATGAGCTTTTCTTTCAAGAGTGAACCTTCTACATCTGAATGTAGCTCAAAATCACCACGTATTCAAACAGGGAGGGCCCCTGAGAGCAGGTGTAACAGATTGGCAACCACCAGCTAAGTCTTGAAGATAACAACAGGGCAGCGGGAGTGAGGGATGACAGAAGAGGCAGCTGCCTCAGCCTGGGCTCCGAGGGAAAATGCTCTTATTCTTTAATGGAGGAGGGTCTGTGCATGCTGGGGGGGCAAAAGGGGGGCCCCAAATGAACAAAGGTAAAGAGAAGAGGAAGAAAGATTGGTCCGAGACCAGTTAAAGTGTTCTCATTAATAGGCCTGCGACTTCAAATGTAATCAAAGTGGAAGACCCAGCTCAGCCTAGCAAAGGATCAGGAGATTTGCCCCTCTGATCCTTTCATTCACCAAAATACAATCTCTTTACTAGGCCCAGCAACTGGTACAGACACACGTTCACCCTTCTATCAGGGCTATTCAAAATACATGCAAACTCTTTTCAGACTAATCTTAGCAGAGTTAACTTTATCATTGCCAACACTGTCTCTTATGGGTTGGGCCATGATTATTTGCAGCTGATTCTTATCTATGGCAATTTCTGAAATCCAAGATTGACTTCCTGCTGCCATCCAGCATGCGTGGGCTGCCTCCATCTTGCTGGGAGTAAACACTTGGGGAACACAAACAACTCAAGGCTAGTTTAGGCAAAATGGAATTAGAAGAGTAAACCAGTCTTTACCTAAAAGAAATGGCATTCATGCATTCATTTATCAAACATCCCGTGATCATTTAAAAAGCAGAATGCTAGGGAATTAGGTATGAAAAGCAGAACTTTCAGATTATAAATGATACTCCTTCTAAGTGTCTGACCCAGAACTGTCTTCAGCCTTAGAGTGCAAGCTCACCTGCTTGCTCACTTACTCTCCACACCAACTCTTCCCCTCCCTCTCTGCCCCAATGCAGATCCCCACAACTTCTCACCTCACCTGTAAGTGGTTCCTCTATGCTAGAGCCAAAATGATTTTCTAACACACAAATCTGATTATGTCATCCCTTTACTTAAGATTCTCCAAGTCACTCTTCATTGACTTTAGGATCAAGTCCAAAAGCCACCACATGGCCTTTGAGGTCCTTGCTCTCTGGTCCTTCCAGCCTCATTTCCTGCCATTCTCCTCTGCTCCAGGCATACTGAATGCTCCACCACTCTGCAGAAGCACTGTGCTCCCTTGGTCCTGGGCCTCTGCCCGTGCTGTCCAACCTGCCTATCATGCTCTGCCTCCTCTCCCATTCCTGTCCCACCTCCCCATCCACCTGGGTAACATTCTTAGTTGCTCTTCAGGTTTCATCCCATTTCCCATCTCCAACAACAAAAGTGAGCTACCTCATGATATGGTTTGGCTGTGTCCCCACCCAAATCTCATTTTTAATTGTAACTCCCACAATTCCCATATGTCGTGGGAGCAACCCTGTGGGAGGCGATCAAATCATGGCGGCAGGTCTTTCCCATGCTGTTCTGATGATAATGAATCAGTCTCATGAGATCTAATGGCTATAAAAATGGGAGTTTCCCTGTACCAGCTGTCTTTACCTGCTTCCATCCATGTAAGACATGACTTACTCCTTCTTGCCTTCCGCCATGATTGTGAGGCCTCCCCAGCCATATGGAACTGTAAGTCCATTAAACCTCTTTTTCTTCCCATTCTTGGGTATGTCTTTATCAGCAGTGTGAAAACAGACTAATACAGTAAATTGGTACCAGTAGAGTGGGGCATTGCTGAAAAGATACCCAAAAATGTGGAAGTGACTTTGGAACTGGGTAACAGGCAGAGATTGGAACAGTTTGGAGGGCTCAGAAGAAGAGAGGAAAATGTGGAAAAGTTTGGAACTTCCTAGAGACTTGTTGAATGGCTTTGACAACAATGCTGATCATGATATGAAAAATAAGGTCCAGGATGAGGTGGTCTCAAAACGAGATGAGGAACCTGCTGGGAACTGGAGCAAAAGTGACTCTTGTTATGTTTTAGCAAAGAGACTGGCAGCATTTTGCTCCTGCTTTAGAGATTTGTGGAACTTTGTACTTGAGAAAGATGATTTAGGGTATCCGGCAGAAGAAATTTCTAAGCAGCAAAGCATTCAAGAGGTGACTTGGGTGCTGTTAAAGGCATTCAGTTTTAAAAGGGAAATAAAACATAAAAGTTTGAAAAATTTGCAGCCTGACAATACAATAGAAAAGAAAATCCCATTTTTCTGAGGAGAAATTCAAGCCAGCTGCAGAAATTTGCATAAACGGGGAGCTGAATGTTAATCACCAAGACAATGGGGAAAATGTCTCCAAGGCATGTCAGAGATCTTTGCGACAGCTCCTTCCATCACAGGCCCGGAGGTTTAGGAGGAAAAAATGGTTTCATGGTCCGAGCCCTGGGTCCCTCTACTGGGTGCAGTCTAGGGACTTGGTGACCTGTGTCCCAGTCACTCCAGCTGTGACTAAAAGGGTCCAAAGTACAGCTCAGGCTGTTGCTTCATAGGGTGGAAGCCCCAAGCCTTGGCAGCTTCCACATGGTGTTAAGCCTGCAGGTGCAGAGAAGTCAAGAATTGAGGTTTGGAAACCTCTGCCTAGATTTCAGAGTACGTATGGAAATACCTGGATGCCCAGGCAGAAGTTTGCTGCAGGAGTGGGGCCCTCATGGAGAACTTCTGCTAGGGCAGTGCAGAAGGGAAATGTGGGTTGGAGCTCCCACACAGAGTCCCTACTGAGGCACTGCCTAGTGGAGCTGTGAGAAAAGGGCCACCATCCTCCAGACCCCAGAATGGCAGATCCACTGACGGCTTGCACTGTGTGCCTAGAAAAAGCTGAAGATACTCAATACCAGCCCATGAAAGCAGCCAGGAGGGTGGCTGTACCCTGCAAAGCCACAGGGGCAGAGCTGCCCAAGACCATGGGAACCCACCTCTTGCATCAGCATGACCTGGATGTGAGACATGGAGTCAATGGAGATAATTTTGGAACTTTAGGATTTGACTGCCCTGCTGGATTGTAGACTTGCATGGGGCCTACAGCCCCTCTGTTTTGGCCAATTTCTCCCATTCAGAATGGCTGTATTTACCCAATTTCTGTACCCCCAATGTATCCAGGAAGTAACTAACTTGCTTTTGATTTTACAGGTTCATAGGCAGAAGGGACTTGCCTTGTCCCACATGAGACTTTGGACTGTGGACTTTCGAGTTAATGAAGAAATCACTTAAGACTTTGGGGGACTGTAGGGAAGGCATGATTAGTTTTGAAATGTGAATACATGAGATTTGGGAGGGGCTGGGGTGGAATGATATGGTTTGGCTGCATTCCCACCCAAATCTCATCTTTAACTGTAACTCCCACAGTTCCCATGTGTCATGGGAGCAACCCTGTGGGAGGTAACTTATTCATGGGGGTGGTCTTTCCCATGCTGTTCTCGTGATAATGAATAAGTCTCATGAAATCTGATGGCCTTAAAAATGGGAGTTTCCCTGCACCAGCTCTATTTGCTTGCTGCCATCCATGTAAGATGTGATTTGCTCCCCCTTGCCTTCCGCCATGATTGTGAGGCCTCCCCAGCCAGGTGGAACTGTAAGTCCATTAAACCTCTTTTACTTCCCAGTCTCAGGTATATCTTTATCAGCAGTATGAAAACAGACTAATACACCTCCCTCAGGGCTTCATGCTTTTATACCCTTATCACATCAAGGTTTTTAGTCTGACCATCTCTCCTGCAAGGACATGTCATCTCTCTGACTCCAGTGTCAACTACATTGCTTGGTTCATAGTAGAATGCAGTAGATGTTGACTAAGGCAATATTTATTGAATGAATGAATAGCTGATACCTAACACCCACCATATTCTAGTGTGATCTTTATTTGCTGCTCAGCTTGTTAAAGAAGAACATCCAAATTTCCCTCCCTTCTTCCCTTCCCTCCTCAAAGACACTGAACTAGTCTAACCTTTGTAGTCATAACGCTTGGTGCTCACTCCCATTCTTAGAGTCAACTGGGTTGCTCTTATTAACCTGCATTTCTCATCCTAACCCCAGACTTGGAAATTGAGAGCCACAATAGAAAAGAAGCACAACTCATTGAGGGAGGCTGAAGGGAGGGAGAATCCAGGAGATCAAATCTGTGGAGCATCTAATCAGCTTCTAAAACCACACATACCTAAATTTCCTAATGAGACTTCAGCATGAATCTCAACCTTTAGAGGTACTGAAAAATAAACACACTGAATTCTCAATGTTGGCTCCAGGCCAAATCTGACTTCAACTTTGGCACAAAGAGTTAACCACCTGGAGTGAGGGGAAGGAGAGGGGAGGAGAAGAGAGAAATAAAAGACAGGACAGAGAAGCATAAAATTAAAAAAAAAAAAATTCATTGAGCAGACTTCTGAAGAAAAGCCTGGTTGATTTAAAATGAAAGCTAGGATGCAGACAGGAGGTGGCAGCATGGACTTGAGGTCTGAGCATCAAAATGTCTGGCCAGGCCTCCCCAGCTTTCTCTTCAAGGCTGTGCCACAGAAGCCAAACCATAACCTCTCTGAGCACAGGTCATCTTCCAAAAAGGGAGAAGCAACTCGCCTTTCTTAGACTAAGGGATATTCTGAAAATAAAGACTAAGAAGAATAGCAATTCTCAAACGACTCAAGCTGTAAAAAACACAAATCATCCCCAAGTGCTTTGATAGCTGATAAAAAAATTTTCCAAATCTGAACTTCCATTCTAATTTTGACAAATATTCTAAATTGGCTTCTAATGATACAAAAATATGAGATGACTTTATTGCATACCATTTCAATCTGGCTCAAAACCCATTAACAAATGCATCTTCAGGAAAATTCTTAGCAAGAGAAATTCAAAAGCAACTCTTACTCATTTTTGAAATCTGTTTCAATGAGTTCTAAATTTATAGTAAAACATCTCTACAATTGTAATGCCATTCAGAGCACAATGACACCAATTATGCCCAAGCTTCACTAATTGTTAAAGCTTTAGATAAAGCTAAAAATTTAGAAGTTGGATATGAAACACTCTTGTGACCCTCATTATATTTTTCTCAAAAATGTTCAATATCAGTAGCAGAACTGTGAGTTAAATGCTAAAATTCAGTGACAGACAGAGAAGGAATTTATGAAGCCTTTTAAAACACTTAAAAGCTGAATGGCTCAGGTCTTTGATGTGACTCAGGGCTTTGCAAACCAACTTGAGAAAAGTTTCCTTCTGTCCCGCATGCAAAGGCAGCTGCCCGGGACTACAGGTTCTAGAGTGTGATTTGGAAACATTTCAGCATCACACTCCCTATAATTCAAACCCTGTTTTGTGTCTGTCTTTATAGGTCATTGTTGGCCAGATGGAAAATATTAAGGAAAAGAGATTGCAACTAAACCAGTAGGCTGTGGTACACAGTTGCAAGGCCGCACTTAACCAGAGCAGAACTGCAGGCAGGCTTTGCTTAGCTGCAAGCAAAGCTCTGGCGCATCCTCGGCCCAGCAGCAGGAGGGCCCCTGGCCAGCCGAGAGCAGTCACTGTGCCAAACAGACTGTACGGGCCTCACTGCTCGGATGCTTCCAGAGAAAGAAGGAGAATCGATGGGTTCCTTTGTAAACAACTTCTTGTGCTTTCGGGCTGTGACCGACTTCAAAGGTGGCATAACTTAATTCTGTCACAAATTATGCCATGGAAATCCTGAGGAAGTTATCTTCCTGAGGAAATACCTACGTGGCCCCTTATAAACTAAATTCTAACAGGTAAACAACAAACAACAAAAGAAAAACACGTTCAGCTTTTAGTAAGAAAAACTGCACAACCTAATATAATTTCTACTCACGACTTAAACCAGTTTTTAGTAAAATCTTATTGGGCATTAGTGAATGCAGACCTTAAATATCAAAGTTTGTGTTGCACTATGACACGACTTTATACATCCATCTCTATTAATGGGACCTGACTCACAGCATTGATTTCCCTCTCAAATATTTGTTGAATAAAATGTGTTAATTGTTAATAATGGGAAACCTTTATTAATGGCTTAGTCTGCAACAAGTGTTCTTCTCAGGACTTTACATGTATTTCATTTTCAGAAGAAGTCATTTTTACCAAGAAAAGCTCTCATTTGTAAAGGATGTAAGGTAGGCGTTAGCATCACTATTCCCTTGACACAAAAGCCCCTCAGATAATTCAATAATAACGTCTCTCACATTGAATCCAAGCCTGACTATGAATCCAGACTCTTCCACCACACTCCATGCTGCCTCTCTCTATCACACGAACATATTTTAGCCATTCCAAACATGACCATTTCCGAAATGCACCAGACCATGAAGTCCTTGAGGACAGGGATAGTGCTTTATTCACAGCTGAATCCCCAGTACACAGCACAGAGCATTAAAGAATGAATGAAGAGAATAAAGGGAGGATCCTCTGGCTTTTACCAGTTGCTCACACACAAGCACCCACAATAGGTAGTGTGAAATTTGCTCCCTGGTATCATAGAAGAGGTATACAGTACTTGGGTAATTCTTAATAATGGTGAAAAAAACAGCAAGTAAAGAAAAGATCTTAAATATGGATTTTTAGCCTATGATCCAGAGACCATAGAAGGGGTTCTGTGAAAACCTATAATGTCTATGGAACTTTTTAAGGAAACCCACATAAACATTTTTTTGGAGACAGTTCCTGGAGCTTTCAGCAGATTTGCAAAGGTATCCTATCCTCCCAAAAAGTTTGCCTTCTAAGAGTCTTCTCCAATTTTATTGTCATGGGGCTGAGTGGGAAAGGCCAGGGACTCTGTGGTAGAGGGCTTATGTTCAAGTCATGTCCTCCAAGCAGTCATAGAACCTTGGTCAGGTGACTCTGAAGCTCAGTGTTGTCACGTGTAATTTACCCAGTTGTCACAAGATCTAAACGGGATGATCAGCATTAAAGTATTCAACACAATACCTTCTCTCTACTTGGCTAGTGTGTAAGGTATACAACAATAAAACATGAACAGGAGATGGTACAGAACCACTGAAGGAAATATAATGAGAGTACCAGCTGCTCTTCTTTTCCCAGAAAATGTTTTCTTGTTTAGTCATCTAAGAGAAAAGAGCCAGAAAACATCCACTTTTCCTGGAATGCCTACTACAGAGCCTCATTTATATCAAGCTAAAAGTTAATATCCATACTTCAAACTAGATTTTCTGAAGTAAAAGAAATTAAATGATATTCTCATAGGCAAAACAAAAGAAATTCTAAAACACCTATGACACTCAAGGAAAGAAACATGGATTCTGTCTCAAATCTAACCCACCTATCCAGAGAAGAGCACTTTTCAGATCCTCCAGATGTATCCTTTGAAGCTACTTGCTTTGACATCATAATTACAAAATGGTGCAAGGGCTGTGAAATCATAAACAGATGATGACTCAAAGGACAAACATCAAGAAACAATCTTTTACTTGCTAAAGACCTTAAATGATAGGAAAACACCTTCAGAAAGCCAAGAATGAAAGTAATAAAAACTTAGTATTTCATTATTAGCTGTACCATTCATATTAGCACCAATAAGGGAAAGAAAAAAAAAAGGGAATAAATATTTAGGTATAAATCTAACAATACAGGTGTAGGAACTGTGTGCTAAAACCCACAAAACACCAAAGAAAGAAATCAAAGAATCCCTAAATAGGCCAGGCGCGGTGGCTCACGCCTGTAATCCCAGCACTTTGGGAGGCTGAGGCAGGTGGATCATGAGGTCAGGAGATCGAGACCATCCTGGCTAACACAGTGAAACCCCATCTCTACTAAAAATACAAAATATTAGCCAGGCGTTGTGGCAGGCTCCTGTAGTCCCAGTTACTCCGGAGGCAGGAGAATGGCGTGAACCCAGAAGGCTGAGCTTGCAGTGAGCCAAGATCGCACCACTGCACTCCAGCCTGGGCAACAGAGTGAGACTCCGTCTCAAAAAAAAAAAAAAGAATCCCTAAGTAGATGGAGAGATGTACTATGTTCATGGACTGAAAGACCCAAATATTGTAAAAAGGTTATCTTTGCAGCTGGGCACAGTGGTTCACACCTGTAATCCCAGCACTTTGGGAGGCCAAGGCGGGCAGACCACCTGAGGTCAGGAGTGAGAGACTAGTCTGACCAACATGAAGAAACCCTGTCTCTACTAAAAATACAAAATTAGCCAGGCATGGTGGCACATGCCTGTAATCCCAGCTACTCAGGAGGCTGAGGCAGGAGAACTGCTTGAACCCAGGAGGCAGAGGTTGCAGTGAGCCGAGATCGTGCCATTGCACTCCTGCCTGGGCAACAATTGCAAAACTCTGTCTCCAAAAAAAAAAAAAAAAAAAAAAAAACCAGTCATCAGTCATCTTTACCCAAGTCATTTTATACATTCAATCCAATGTCAAACCAAATCACAGTGGGATTTTCTATAGCTATTAAAGGTCAAGAAACTAGAAGAGCAAAATTTATGTGGAAAAGCAAAGAAACTAGAATAGCTAAGACAATTTTAAAAATGAAAAACACAGCTGGAAGATTAATGCTATCTGATTTGAAGAATTACTATGATGCCACGATTAAGACAGTATAGTATTGATAGATACATAGATGCTACATCAGCATAATCCTGATACCAAAACCTGGCAGAGACACAACAAAAAAAGGAAATTTCAGGCCAATATCCCTGATGAATATCGATGCGAAAATCCTCAATAAAACACTGGCAAACCAAATCCAGCAGCACATTAAAAAGCTTATCCACCACGATCAAGTCAGCTTCATCCCTGGAATGCAAGGCTGGTTCAACATACACAAATCAATAAACGTAATCCATCACATAAACAGAACCAATGACAAAATCCATGTGATTATCTTAACAGATGCAGAAAAGGCCTTCAACAAATTCAACCCCCCTACATGCTAAAAACACTCAATAAACTAGATATTGATGGAATGTATCTCAAAATAATAAGAGCTATTTATTACAAACCCACAGCCACTATCATGCTGAATGGGCAAAAACTGGAAGCATTCCCTTTGAAAACCAGCACAAGGACAAAGATGCCCCCTCTCTCACCACTCCTATTCAACACAGTATTGGAAGATCTGGCCAGGGCAATCAGGCAAAAGAAAGAAATAAAGGGCATTCAAATAGGAAGAGAGGAAATCAAATTATCTCTGTTTGCAGATGACATGATTATATATTTAGAAAATCCCATCGTCTCAGCTCAAAATCTCCTTAAGCTGATAAGCAACTTCAGCAAAGTCTCAGGATACAAAATCCACATGCAAAAACAAGCATTCCTATATACCAATAATGGACAAACAGAGAGCCAAATCATGAGTGAACTCCCATTCACAATTGCTACAAAGAGAATAAAATACCTAGGAATACAACTTACAAGGGATGTGAAGGACCTCTTCAAGGAGAACTACAAACCACTGCTCAAGGAAATAAGAGAGGACACAAACAAATGGAAGAACATTCCATCCTCATGGATAGAAGAATCAGTATCATGAAAATAGCCATACTGCCCAAAGTAATGTATAGATTTAATGCTATCCCTATCAAGCTACCACTGACTTTCTTCGCAGCATTAGAAAAAACTACTTTAAATTTCACATGGAACCAAAAAAGAGCCCACATAGCCAAGACAATCCTAAGCAAAAAGAACAAAGCTGGAGGGATCGCACTACCTGACTTCAAACTATACTATAAGGCTACAGTAACCAAAACAGCATGGTACTGATACCAAAACAGATATATAGACCAATGGAACAGAACAGAGGCCTTAGAAATCATGCCACACATCTACAACCAACTGATCTTTGAAAAACCTGAGAAAAACAAGCAATGGGAAAAGGATTCCCTATTTAATAAATGGTGTTGTGAAAACTGGCTAGCCATATGCAGGAAACTAAAACTGGACCCCTTCCTTACACCTTATACAAAAATTAACTCGAGATGGATTAAAGACTTAAATGTAAGACCTAAAACCACAAAAACCCTAGAATAAAGTCTAGACAATACCATTCAGGACATAGGCATGGGCAAAGACTTCATGACTAAAACAGCAAAAGCAATGGCAACAAAAGCCAAAATTGGCAAATGGGATCTAATTAAACTAAAGAGCTTCTGCACAGCAAAACAGACTATCATCAGAGTGAACAGGCAACCTACAGAATGGGAGAAAATTTTTGCAACCTATCCATTTGACTAAGGGCTAATATCCAGAATATATAGAGAACTTAAATTTACAAGAAAAAAAACAACCCCATCAAAAAGAGGGCAAAGGATATGAACAGACAGTTTTCAAAAGAAGACATTTATACAGCCAACAAACATATGAAAAAAAGCTCAACATCACTGGCCATCAGAGAAATGCAAATCAAAACCACAATGAGATACCATCTCACCCCAGTTAGAATGGCAATCATTAAAAAGTCAGGAAACAACAGATGCAGGAGAGGATGTGTAGAAGTAGGAACGCTTTTACTCTGTTGGTGGGAGTGTAAATGAGTTCAACCATTGTGGAAGACAGTGTGGCTATTCCTCAAGGATCTAGAACCAGAAATACCATTTGACCCAGCAATCCCATTATTGGCTATATACCCAAAGGATTATAAATCATTCTACTATAAAGACACATGCACACATATGTTTATTGCGGCACTGCTCACAACAGCAAAGACTTGGAACCAACCCAAATGCCCATCAATGATAGACTGGATAAAGAAAATGTGGCACATAAACACCATGGAATACTATGCAGCCATAAAAAAAAGATGAGTTCATGTTCTTTGCAGCGACATGGATGAAGCTGGAAACCATCATTCTCGGCAAACTAACACACAAACAGAAAACCAAACACTGCATGTTTTCACTCATAAGTGGGAGTTGAACAGTGAGAACACATGGACACGGAGGGGAACATCACACACCGGGGTCTGTTGTGGGGGTGGGGAGCTAGGGGAGGAATAGCATTAGGAGAAATACCTAATGTAGATGACGGGTTGATGGGTGCAGCAAACCACCATGGCACGTGTATACCTATGTAACAAACCTGCACGTTCTGCATATGTATCCCAGAACTTAAAGAATAATTTAAAAAAAATTTTTTAATGAAAAACACAGCTGGAAGATTAATGCTATCTGATTTCAAGACTTACTGTGAAGCCACAATCAAGACAGTATAATACTGATGGATACACAGGACAATGGAACAGAATAGAGTCCAGAAACAGATCCACACAAACACTGCGTAGTCCATTAATTTTTGTGAAGGCACAAGGATGACTCAATCGAGAAAAGATGGTCTTTTCAACAAATGGTGCTGGAACAACTAGATGCTCATATGCAAAACAAAAACAATCTACAAAAAAATTCAACCTATACCTTATACCTTAAAAATAATTAACTCTAAATGGATCACAGACCTACAGATAAAACATAAAACTATAAAACTTTGAGAAGAAAAGATAGGAGAAAATCTTTGTGACCTTGGGATAGGCAAAGAGTTCCTAGATATGACACCAAAAACATGATCCATAAAAGGTAAGATTGATGTGTTATGATTTTATCAAAATTAAAACCATTTCTTCTGTAGAAAATCACTGTTAAGAGAATGAAAAGAGAAATCACAGGCTGGGACAATATGTGATTTGCAAATCATATATCTGAAAAAAGATTTATGTCAAGAAACTTAAAGAACACTTGAAACTCAACAATAAGGAAACAAATCAATTTTTTTAAATGGGCAAAAGATTTGAATACTTTACCAAAGAAGATATACAAATGACAAATAAGCACGATATGCCCCAATCACTGATTATTAGGAAAACGCAAATTAAAAAATCACAATAGCTCCTACTACACACATAGAATAGCTAAAATGCCTGTGAGTATGTGGGACAACTGGAACTCTGATACCTTGCTTGTGGGAATGCAAACTGATACAACAACCACTTTGGAAAGCAGGCAGTTTCTTACAAAGTTGAACGTATGCTTGGCAACATACACCCAGCAATTCCACTCTTAGGTATTCGTACGAAAGAAATAAAAACTTGTGTTCACACCAAAATCTGTGTGCAAATGTTTGTAACAGTTTTATTCATAATCATAAAACCCCCAAACAACCTAAATGTCCTTCAATAGTGAATAAACAAACTATGAACACATTCTACAGTGGAATACCTACTCAATAATAAAAGGGAATAAATCACAGATACACACACCAACATGGATGGATCTCAAATGCATTTTACTATGTGAAAGAAGACAGTCTCCAAAAGGTAATACCATATGATTACATTTTTGTGACATTGTGGAAAAGGTAAAACTATAGAGACGGAGAAGAGGGGTTAAGAGTAGGAGAAGGGTTTGACTACAAAGGGGCAACACAAGAGAACTGGAGTGGGAGATGACAGAAGTGCTCGTATGGTGGTTATGGTGGTAGATATATGACTACATATTTGTCAAAACTCAGTAAATTATACAAAATGAGGAAATTTTACTGTACACAAATTAAAAATAAAAATAGAAAAGTCTCACCAAATCTATTAATTTTGAAAAATGAATACATTGCAACTCTTCTAATACACTTATCTGATTGAATTTAGTTAGGAATAGAGGCTCTGGAATGAGAATCCTGCCAAGGTTTTGCTGTATCACTTTTGGCAAGTTACTTAATCTGTCCAAACCTAGGTTTCTTCATCTGTATAATGGGGGCCATAGTGCTGTCTCAAAGAGTTTTTAATGAGGATTAAATGAGAGAGTGCATGGACAGCACTAAGCAAATAGTAAGCATTCAATAAATGAGTTGCTACTAAGTTTGTTGTTGTTGTTTTGAGATGGGAGTTTTGCTCTTGTTGCCCAGGTTGGAGTGCAACGGCGTGATCTCGGCTCACCGCAACCTCTGCCTCCTGGGTTCAAGCAATTCTCCTGACTCAGCCTCCCAAGTAGCTGGGATTATAGGCACACGCCACCACTCTCGGCTAATTTTGTATTTTTAGTAGAGACGGGGTTTCTCCATGTAGGTCAGGCGGGTCTCAAACTCCCAACCTCAGGTGACCTACACGCCTCAGCCTCCCAAAGTGCTGGGATTACAGGTGTGAGCCACCGCACCCGGCCAGTTTGTTTGTTTTTTAAAGACAGGATCTGGCTCTGTTGCCCAGGCTGGAGTGCAGTGGTGTGATCATAGGTTTCTGTAGCCTCAAACTCCTGGGCTCAAGTGATCCTCCCATCTCAGCCTCCTAAGTAATTGGGACTACAGGTATGTGCTACCACACCCAGCTAATTTTTATATTTTTTATTTTTAGTAGAAACAGGGTCTCACTATGTTGGCCAGGCTGGTCTCAAACTCCTGGCCTCAAGTGATCCTCCCACCTTGGCCTTCCAAAGCACTGAGATTACAGGCAGGAGCCATCACATCCAGCCTTGCTTTCACTTTCTTAATTTTTAAGAACTTCCTTTTTTTATTCCTGAATGTTACTTTTTATAGAATCATATTCTTGTTGGCTATTTTTTTTTTTTGAGACAGAGTCTTGCTCTGTTGCCCAGGCTGGAGTGCAATGGCACAATCTTGGCTCACTGCAACCTCCATCTCCTGGGTTCAAGCAATTCTCCTGCCTCAGCCTCCCAAGCAGCTGAGACTACAGGCACATGCCACCATGACCAGCTAATTTTTTGTACTTTTTAGCAGAGACAGGGTTTCACCATGTTGGCCAGGCTGGTCTCGAAGTCCTGACCTCGTAATCCACCCGCCTCAGCTTCCCAAAGTGCTGGTATTACAGGCATGAGCCACCGCGCCAGGCCTCTTGTTTGCTTCTTTTCAAGACAGTCTCACTCTGCTGCCCAGGCTAGAGTACAGAGAGGCACATAGTTCATAGTTCACTGTAGCCTCGAACTCCTGGACTCAAGTGATCCTCCCACCTCAGTCTCCCAAGTAGCTGAGACTACAGATGTCTGCCACCAAGCCCAGGTAACATTTTTATTTTTTTATGTAGAGGCAGAGTCATTATTAAGTTTTTATTCATATTTTAGCAAGATAAGTTATGGAAATACAGGATGTTACATTCACCCCAAAAGGAGAACTACTTTAAGATTATGTGATACCCTGAAACCAACAGAAGTCACCTATTCAGAGGAAATTGCCTGTTTAAAATACACAGATGACTACTCATTTACATAATAATTTAACTTTCTTTATCAGAGTTCAATATTGCAACTAATTGTTTAATTATATGTCTGCCTTCAGATCCTGGGCCATGTGAAAGTGGGGAAAGTGCATGTCTTGGGGATCACTGCATCCTCAGTGTCTGCAGTGGAGTATAGGACACCTACAGACACCAAATAACAATACATGTTTCCTTAGCCTAAGTCAAATAAGGCACCAAGTTTGGGATGGGGGCAAGACAAAAGAATGGGAGGAACATGGACTTCAGAGTCAAACAGAGCTAGGTTCAAATACTGACAATATCAGCTAATAATGATTCTCTAAGGTTCCTTTTCCTCTTCTGTAAGACGAGGATAATTCTTCCTCTGCGGGACTGCTGTGAAGAGTGGAGGAGAGAATGCACGTGAATGTTCAGGGCACTTGGTTCTAGACGTACGATGGGTGTGTATTACAGCAAGTTTCTGCCTCATCCTCTCACATGAGCACATCCCGAGAGAGGGCTTGGGAAAATAATTTTTTTTATTTTTTAAAAAAAGCCGTATTAGCTTTCAAGTTGTCACTAGGTAAAACTTGTGTAGGAACCAGTTACTACTACCAGGCAGCATCATACATTATGATTTGATCCTCGCTACAATCCTCTGAGGACTTATGATTGCCCTCATTACGTAGATGGAGAAGGAGAAGCCAGAAAAGTTGGAGATGCTCATGGAGATGTTGCTGGGAAAAGAGGAGATGGGATTTGAACCTTCTGAGTTTATATTCTAAGCTTTTCTCCCCCCAAGAAAATCAAGGAAGATATCAAAGGGCACATCTATCTAAAGGCTCAGTGAACTTCCCAATATTAACCAGGTGATAAAAATTAAAATACCCCTATTTCCACTATGACTATTTCTAGATGTTCTAAACCAGCTCATCCAGGAAGGAACGAGTTCATGGAGTCCCCACTATATATCAGACACTCTGCTGAATAATTTGTACACACTCTCTCTCTCGCAACCCTTTGAGGTGAGTCCTTATCTCTGAATGTCAAAGATGACAAAAATAAGTTGCAAGATGTTAGGTAAGAAGATCATAAGTGGGCAAGAGCTGGTAAGCAAATGCAAACCCCTCTGACTCCACAGCTCACACTCTCTGCACTCACTTGCAGAGACTTCCCGATGCTCCCATGATCTCTGAAGTCCTAGTCAAAAAAGCCAGCATCATGATTTCCTCAGGTCGTCCGTGACACATACCACACTCAGTATTTGCCTGATATTCTAGAAATTGTCCTCTCATGAGTAACAAAACAGTAAGTGGTGAGATGTTTCCTTTTTTAAAGTTTTTATTGTTAATCAAGAATTCTGAATTCCCAAAACAACAGTCACCTTTTAGAAAAAAATACTGAAGCTTGGCTGGGCGTGGTGGCTCACACCTATAATCCCAGCACTTTGGGAGGCCAAGATGGGTGGATCACTTGAGGTCAGGAGTTCAAGACCAGCCTGGCCAACATGGTGAAACCCTGTCTCTTCCAAAAATACAAAAATTAGCCAGGCATGATGGTGTACACCTGTAGTCCCAGCTACTCGGGAGGCTGTGGTGGGAGAATTGCTTGAACCTGGGAGGCAGAGGTTGCAGTGAGCCGAGATTGTGCCACTGCCACTGCACTCCATCCTGGGTGACAGAGTAAGGCCCTGTCTCCAAAAAAAGAAAAAAGAAAAATCACTGAAGCTAGCTAGTTAGACTGCACCTTCTCTACCAATGTACTCATAGCTGGATAAGTAGTTCTGATGAGAACTAAAAATCCTTATAGTAACTATACACACCAATAGCAGTTTTGTCTTTATCAAGGCTAAAGGTACAAATAAACAAAAGAAGGTCTTCAAGTCAGTGTATGAGAACACATGACCTGTAAGAGCTATGTTGTAAGCTCAGAAGGGCTAATGTTATCATTTCCATTTTCTGGAAGGAGAGAAGCCCAGAATCATACCCAAAGTCAGAGTCCAACAGGCTCCGGGCGGAGTCTAGATTGAGGGTCTCTCTGCCAACCTAGTGGTTCTTTCCTTACTACATCAGAATTCCAGGCCAGGTCATGCTATGATGTCACAAGGAAAAAGTCCCTTGCCCTGTGTCTTAGCTTCCTCAGGAGAGCTGTTAGGGAAGGTAAGAGAACAGCATAGAGTCACTGTTCCTATATTTTAAGGAATAAATGAGGTCTCATATTTAATGTCCTATCTAAAAGTGATGACAATGCTGATAATAAGATGCAATTACATTTTTTTTTTAGAAATACTGCCATGCATTAGCAAGACTGCACTAAAACTTCTGTAATCCCTCTGATCATGCATCTCAAACACATTCATGGGAATAAGAAAACAATTGTCAAAAAAATGAATTATGGCAATAAAGCCCTAATGAGCTCATTGGAATTTAATAACATTATTTTGATTTGAATTTTTTTGAATCACAGAATATCTCAGTCTTAAGGGACACTGACAACCCTCATTTTTCAGATGAGGTAGATACAGGTCAGACATCTTGCCCAATGTCACTGAGCCTATTGGCAGTATATACAGGACTTGAATCCAGGTCCTAAAACTCCTCATCTTTCTGCTATCCTACACTGATACCAATGAAGATTACCTTAATGGACTAACTACCAATGCTGTGAGGTTACTGATCTAGAAGTTATAAAATGTCAATATAATTTATTCGGTATTTTTTAAGACAAAAATTCCACTGAAGTCAATGAGGTGAGCTAATGGAGAATAGGAGTTAATCCTGCCTGGGTTAAAATTATTATTGTGCTAGGTTAGAATTAATATTGGCATCTCATATGGAATATATTTAAAATGTTTAATTTAACCTTTAATTCAACTCAGTTTTGGTTGTTGTTGTTGTACTTGTTTATTTTTAAGAGACAGGGTCTCACTCTGTCGCCCACACTGGAGTGCAGTGGTGCAATCATAGCTCACTGCATCCTTGAACTCCTGGGGCTCAAGCAATCTTCCTTCCTCAGCCTCCCAAGTAGCTGGAACTACAGGTGTGCACTACCATGCCTGGCTAATTTTTTGTAAACATGGGGTCTCATTATGTTGCTCAGGCTGTTCTCGAACTCCTGGGTTCAGGTAACCCTCCTGCCTTGACCTCCCAGAGCACTAGGATTACAGATGTGAGCCACCACACCCAGCCTGAACTCAGTTTTTAAAGGGCAACCCACTATACAACTGAGTAGTCCAAATTAAATTTACTGAGAAAGTTTAGTTGTGTTTGGAAAAAACGTAGCAGAAGCAAAGATTTTTGTACACATTCCTTGATCTTTAAAAGAGTATTATGTGGCAAAAGTACTCCCCGCTCCTCCCATCCCCAAAATGAAATTTCAAAATCCACTCTTTCCAGGGGTCTTAGCAGCCATCAGCAGCACTTCAAAGGGGGTAGACAAGAGACAGGTATAAATCATAAGCAATGCTCATCTTTCAAAATATTTTGAAAACAATACTGTTAAAACAAAGACACCTGAATTCCAAGATAATTAATCCCCTCAAATGTGAGTAAATGGACTGCCATTTGGGAGCTGTTATTGAAGTTTTGCCACTTACATTCTAAGCCATTTTCTAACCCCAAAATACTGATATCCTTCTGGGAAATTTATATGAGAAAATTCTTTCAAACACCATTTAAAAGAGCCCACTAGTTTGACAGTCTTAGCTGAGAAAACTTCCTAGAAGAGTAAGAAATTGAAATAAGAGAAACGCTATCCTGAATGTAAAGCACTGAACATGTTAACATCTATCAAGGGACTCATAACCAGTATTTGTTAAAGAGGATTTTAAGATTAATAGCTAAAATGAAATTAAATGTAAAACATATTTAAACTAATATATATGTTTGTTCGTTGCATACACAAAATGTCAAAAACAGTCATTAAATACAGCTTATGACTCTAAACAATTGTTTGTGGATTCTCCTTTTACAAAATAAAAATCTGAAGATAAATAATCATCACAAGGCTGCACACTGCTGACATCTGGGCCAGATTACATCAAACATTGCCTTCCTGTTCAACACAGCACAAGAGAATAAAAAATTTTTTCCCAATTTAAACTTGTCCCTAGAGCCATAAAGAATGAAAAACTGCCGTGTCAACAGCTTCTGTGTGTGTGTGTGTGTGTGTGTGTGTGTGTAGTGATGTTTTTGTTTGCTTGCTTTTCATTTTTTATTTCATGCATTTTCAATACATCTACGTACTTTTCTCTTCCCTCTTTCACCATTCATTGGCTATGTAAAGCTCCAAAAGCTGGCACTCTGATGGAACAAGCCTCATATCCTAAAGTGCTGAAAGAATTGGCTACCGGTATGAAATCATTTCAAGGATACCAGCAACTTTTGTTAAGGCTATTGTTTTATAGTTAAATGCCATTCAGAGCAACTTGAACGGGACCTGTCTACTATCAAAGAGAGTAATTCACTGGGTTGCCTGGGATTTGGCTGGCAGGCCATCCTAATATTTATCTGGGGACAACTTTCACCTTTGGCTAGAAAATACTAACACAGAGCTTGAAATTGAGCAAAGTAAGAAAAGTAAATACTATGGAAAAGAATTGGGATTTGATGTGGCTATTACTCAAACGATGGAACCTGCAACATTTTGCAATGACTTGTTCACAAGCATGCATATGTACATATACACAAAAAAGGAGCTAAAAACCTTTCGTGTGGCTTTTAGATAGAATGTCACATTCCAGCCTTCATAGGGATCTAGAATTTTTTTTCAAAAATAAAATCTGAAGGACATAATCATTGTTCTCCATACTCTCAAGAAATCTGTTCAACCACTCTGATTTCAGGGTTGCTTTTCATTAGCAAAAGTTAGGAAGAGGAGGATTTGTGGAGTTTTCAGGGCTGACTTATGAGTTTCAAATAATTACCTTATAGACACTGGAGCAGGCAGTGCAGTGAGAGGGTATTAATAAGGCCTCGCACAAAAAGTGCGCAGAAAGAGAGGGAAAATAACAAGCAGACCCCGGGCTTTCTTCCTAAGTTTCCAGAGTCCTGATTTTCTTATTAAAAATAAGTGTTAAAATATTTATCTTTCCTAACCTCTACAACTAACTTTGTATTCTGAATAAAGATAACTTTCAGTTATAAACAAAACTAAGAGAGAAAGTCAGATTTTAGAGCACCTGGGAGTGATGAATTGAGAAAAGAAATGCGGTAACCAACAGAAAAATCTCAGTCCAGCTTAGATATGACTTGCAGCTGAAAGTTATCTCAGGTTTTCAGGTCCTACTCTTCTAAGATGATGAACTCATACTATCTTTTAATGAGAGGCTCATATCTGCCTTTGATGTGTGAAAGACACTCCCAGCTGGAGGAGAGTACAAGAAAGATCTAAAATATTTGCTTCAGCTGCAAAGAGCTATTAATGAAAGTTTAGAAAATGCGGTAGCATTAGGGGGAAAATCTTTAGAAAAAAAGATGACATACTCTCATCTTATGAAATCTTAAGGGAATATATTCCAGTAAAATAAAATCTGACAAAAAAGTTCTTCCCTCTTCTACACACCAGAGTTCTTCATCCTTTTCCAGAGTGTGTTCTTAATTCCCTGGTACATAGTAGGAAAAAAAAAAAAAAAGGCTTCATATAATTTGCTATTCACACAAAACACCAAGGGTTAGAGTCACATAATGTACACAGAGGTTATAAGACCACATGGATGTATCAGCTTACATTCGGGAGAGTTTTAGAATTAATTCTTACAAAACCACCTTTAAGTGTGTTTAAGAAGGGGAGCACTTACAGTGCAATCTTGCGCAACACGTTTACCTATGTAACAACCCTGCATGTCCTGTGCATGTGCCCCTCTACGTAAAAGTTGGAAATTAAAAAAAAATCCTGTGCAAAACAGAACTTAAGTTCAGATAATTCTCCACAATTCTCTATGCTGTTTAATGTTCTGAGATTATCTTTTTATCAAAAAAGCAGCAAAAATAGAAATCTGGTTTTCTTAATAACCTGTCTAAATATATTTTCTAACGATCTAATCTACTCTCAGTATAGAGCACAGGTACAGAAGATAAGCATTAAACAACTCCCATAGGCTATTATAAATCTCTCATTTAGAGTCTGGGACACTTTCAATTACTCTTAGCTGGTCTACCCAGTAACTACTTTCCCTGAATGAGCAAGGAGATCTGTAGAGGTAGCAAAGTCTTTGAGACCTTTTCTTATTATTCCCTTTGATAGAGAGCAGGAGAAAAAGCATATGTGGAAAAACATAAGAAATTCCTTCTTAGAAAAAAAAAATTCTCTGTTGCTAACTCCTAAATTAGGTATCTTATATAACATATTTACACATATGTTAACAACTTTACAAAGTAGGCCTCATTATCTTTCTTTTACAGATGTGGGAAACAAGGATCAGACGAGTCAAGTTATATGATTTGTCACATGGCTCGTAAGTCAGAATTTGAATCTAGGTCTCAATCTACAAGCTGTGCTTTAGAATGTTAGGTAATTAAACATGATGGTATCACCTACTTTCTGCGGAAGAAATAAATGTTCTAAGGTAAAGAAAGATGTTGAGGAAGGGAAAGTGAGAGAGAGAGAGAGAGAGAGAGAGAGAGTATGGACAGGCAAGTACCAGGACTAGGAAATAGTTATTTCAGCAACTTTTATTCATTCAATAAGTACTTATGTAGAATCTACGAGGGGTCAGCTACTCTCAAGGGTTCTCTCAATGGCATCTAAATTCTTGTACCCTCTCAAGGAAATTATATAATTTCTTCTTTCAAAGTTTCCATATTCCTAGGCCAATGTGACATTCCTTTTTTCTCCTCACACATGCCTGGCTGAAATCATGCCAAACCTCAGCAACTTTTAAAAGTGATAAGTCTGCTAGAGTATTTATGTTAAAAACAATTTCAACGGCATACCTGGAAATAAATATTCTACTCCAACAACCAAAATTTTACAAGTGATTAAGTGGAAAGAGATATGAACGGATATGATCGGATATCTCAGAATGACAATCCATAACTAAGCTAGCTTCCCTACCCACTCTCAATGTCAACAATGTCAAAGGAAACTCTGTAAGCAGAATAACTACTTCCTCTTTTTAGCCTGATCCATTTATCCATTTTTCAAAATTTCAGGTATTTCAGACAATGCAGTCTTTTGGATTAAAGACAAGAACTAAGGAAAATATTAATTTCTATCTCAGTTACTATGCTGGTTTACAGAGGCAGCATCATAATTGTTTAAGGCCTTTCCTTGGGGTTCTTTTGATAGGAAAGGAGAAGAAATTGCTTAACTTCCTCATTGCTCAGTCTCCTCAATGAGTAAAACAGACAGATATCCTGGTTATCCCTTCACCTTGATATGAAACTAAACTTTGTTAAATAAAGCTCCAGAGTGAGTGGGTGCTGAGTGTCATTCAACAAATGATAATTCCCCAATCCGAGTTTCAAGTTCTCATTTTATATTTGAGCAACATAGCACAACGCTGACAAAAAGAGGATTAAATCAAGGATTCTGAGCAGAGAGGGGAAAGGCCATGATCATTCCTATCAAAAAAGAAAGGGCAGTTATTTTCTCTTTTCTTTCCTTTAAAAAGAAAGTACTGAGGGATAATTCTGATGTGTCTATTCCAGCAGAACATTTGAAAGACGTGTCCAATTCAGGCCAGAGCGTTGCTCTCAGAGCGAAGGGTATCACCATGCTCTAGAGTTCAGTCTCCTCTGCACATACATAAACACAAGTGCATAGCGCCCCAACGCTGTTTGTCCCCTCGGCCTCACAGCTCTGCCAGTTGGCAAACCCAAGCCAGGAAGTTGTCAATTCCAATTGCGTTTAGGCCATGTAGTCCTATTAAAGAAGGCCTGCTGGTTAAGGGGCGTCCTCTGTTTCCAAAGCATGGGAAAAAAAAAAAAAAAAAGGCTATGCTTAGATTGGAGCTGGCAACTTTCACTGACTAAAGTTTTCAAGGAGCTATGAATGAGTTTAACAAAGGAGGTCTGTGGCTAGTTTCTGGCTGAAGTCCATGTCAACAGTTTTTAAGGTCACAGGCCACACTAACTAACATTTATTCCCAGCAGACCCCGTTCTAAACACAAGCTGTAAGTAGTACAAATTTGGAATTTTTCTGTAATCCCTTGAGATATTCCTGATCCTTCCACATGTTTCTGCTCAATTAAAAACAATTCTCACTTTGCACCACAAGAGAGGCCATGCTCAGCAATCTCAGTTCATCCTTAGGGTAGACGAACAAAAACCTGGCAAATCAAAGGGCTTGAGTGGGGAAGGGAAGGAATTCAGCTGGATCACACTGAAAAGTGCAGACAGCTCCCCAGGGGCTCAGTTTGTGAAAGCATAAAACGGGTTATGACAGAGATCCTGAGGCCATAAAAAGCAGGTTTGAGGCATGCATTGGGAATAGGTTCCTAGTCATTTTACAGAAATAAGATAAAAATTTCTGAGAAAATTAAAAGGTCAACTAGGTGAGTAGAGAATGGTGATAATGCATAGGACAGATGCTAAATATCCCACTTGGAAATTAATACTAACATTTCTCAATTAAGAGGAACTCCTTTAACATCTCTGAAATCAAAATGCATTTTGGGAACAAACTAAAAATTTAACACAGTCATTTCTCCCCCTGAAAAAATATTTTTACATCAATGGTGCAGTGTATAACTAATGGTATTTTTAAGTCTTGGCAGACAACATGGGAATAACTGCCTTGGACTGAGTACCAAAGATGTGCTATGCACTGCGTGGTATGTCCATTAAAAAAAAATCTCTCCTGAGCGAGGCATGGTGGCTCACACCTGTAATCCCAGCACTTTGGGAGGTTGAGACAGGCAGATCACTTGAGGTCAGGAGTTCAAGGTCAGCCTGGCCAACGTGACAAAACCCTGTCTCTACTAAAAATAAATTAGCTGGATATGGTGTCGTGCACCTGTAATCCCAGCTACTTGGGAGGCTGAGGTGGGAGAATCACTTGAACTCAGGAGGCAGAGGCTGCAGTGAGCCGAGATCGTGCCACTGCACTCCAGCCTGAGTGATGGAGTGAGACTCAGTCCCAAAAGATAAATAAATAAATAAATAAATAAATAAATAAATAATAAAAATAAAAACATAGGCCGGGCGCGGTGGCTCACTCCTGTAATCCCAGCACTTTGGGAGGCTGGGGTGGGTGCATCACCTGAGGTCAGGGGTTTGAGACCAGCCTGACCAATATGGTGAAACCCTGTCTCTACTAAAAATACAAAACTTAGCTGAGCATGGTCGTGGGTGCATGTAAGCTCAGCTACTTGGGAGGCTGAGGCAGGAGAATCACTTGAACCTGGAAGGCAGAGGTTGTAGTGAGCTGAGACCACACAATTGCACTCCAACCTGGGCAACAAAAGTGAAACTCCATCTCAAAAAAAAATAAAAAATAAAAAAATTTAAATTTAAATTAAAAATATATATACCTCATAATCGTTAAGGCTACCATGAGATGTACTTTCTGTTTTACAGTTAAGGAAACAGGCTCAGAAAGGTGACATGACATGTTTTGGCCTTAGATCTAGTAAGGGGTAGAATCAAAATTTGAACACAGTTCTGATTTCAGAGCGTAAGTCCATTTCACAAACTTAGTGGGGAAACACACACTAGAGTATCAGTTACTATTTTGGTAGCTAAGTACTGCCGTTTGTGGCATTCTATATTTGAAATCATGAGATAGATATGTGAAGGTGGTTATAATTTTTCCAAACTAAAAAATATGTAAATTATTGTGCAGTGAATATTTGGATTGGGCTTGATAGAACAGCCAGGATAACTACTTCATTAAAGAGAATTAAAAACACCCATGATAACATTACTTAACTATTCTCATTAATACTTTGGGATCCGATCCCCCACGTCATTTTTTTCTACATACTTTTTACAAAATGGAGATCACATCACATATAAAAATTTGTCTCTTGCTTTTCTTCTATAAGTACTGGATATTTTCCATGTCATCAAATAATCATCAAAACCAATTTTAATGGCTACATGGTATCTAATTAAATTTAACTATCCTCTATTTCTAGGCCTTAAAATTGTTTCTAACTTTTCACTCTATATGCTAAATGTCCTTGTCCATATATCCGTACTTATATTTCTGAGTTTTTCATAAAACAGATTCCCCAAAGTGGAAAAAATGTTAAAGGTTTTGAATATATATTGCCAATTGTTTTCCAAGAATGTTGGACCATTTTACAACCTGATCAACAGTGTGTAAGTGCCTACCTCATTACCAAGTGTCATCTGCAAGCTAGCATAACCTAGGCTCATGTACACTTTGTCACATGTATGCCCACATACATCTCACCTATGACAATTGGTCTACCTTTCAATATCTACTATACTAGGTGATGTGGTGAGATGTCCACGACCACCTTACCAATATTCTTTACTTATATTAGCTCTTTTTTTTTTTTTTTTTTTTTTGACACAGAGTCTTGCTCCTATTGCCCAGGCTGGAGTGCAATGGTGCAATCTCAGCTCACTGCAACCTCCGCCTCCCAGGTTCAAGCAATTCTTCTGCCTCAGTCTCCCGAGTAGCTGGGATTACAGGCGCACACCACCATGCCCAGCTAATTTTTGTATTTTTAGGAGAGACAGGGTTTCACCATGTTGGCCAGGCTGGTCTCGAATTCCCGACCTCAGGTGATCGACCCGCCTCGGCCTCCCAAAGTGCTGGGATTACAGGTGTGAGCCACCGTGCCTGGCCTACTTATATTATCTCTAATCCTCACCAAAAAAGTAGATATGAGGAAATTAAGGCTCAGACAGAGTAAATGGAGTAATCAGAAGCTCATTTCCAAAGCAGGAGGACTGGAATGCAGGCCCTACTCTGACACTAGACCACACTCTTATGCCATGCCACCGTGTAACTCATTTTACCTTTCAGATAATGATCAACTTTCTCTCACAACTCCAGGGACTGCCTCTTTCTCTAGCAACACCTCTGCAAACGATGAGACCAGATTAATGTTTGGAGAAGTAAATAAGGGCAATAATACCTAGATCTCATGGGCTTTGAGAAAAGTGAAGTGTATGCTGGCGAGTCTTCTTTAAAAAGCAAGGAGCTAGTGGCAGCAGTGTGGTGCATGGAATGCTCATGCACAGCTTGCAGAAGCAGAAAATGGTGAAACCACTTAAGGAAACAATTTGGCATTATCCCAATAAGGTTGATTGAGCTTAATAGAATAAAATTGCCCAATTTGGCATTTATCCCAATGAAGTCAACGATACACATGTCCTATGACACAACTATTCAACTCCTTAGGTACATACAGTACACAGAAGTTAAGTCTATGTGCACCAGTATAGCTCTTCAAGAATGTTCATAAAAGTCACACGCTAGAAACAGTCCAAATGGCCACCTACAGTTACATGCATAAACAATTCAACCCCTTTATCTCTACAATGGAGATAATTTCATAAGATTGCTATAAAAATAAATGAAAATTACATAAACCAGCTGTGGTATATCATCATACAACACAGAACACTAGATAGCAAAGAAGACAGACTATAACCATAAGCAACAGCATGGGTGAATCTCAAGGTTAAGCAAAAGAAGTAAGATTGAAAATAACAATTCTAAATTGCATAATGCAACTCACAGAGTTCAAAACCAAACAAAGCTATACTATACTATTTAGGGATGTATACATAGGTGAAAAAATTAATATCAGGGTGCTAGTAATTTCTGAACTTCAATGGTGATTACATGGGTATTTGCTGTATATTTATGTTTACTTATGTGTGTATAATGTGTATATGTATATTTGACGCCCTTTTCTGTTTGCAGGTTATATTTCACAATTTACAAAAGGGAAAAACACAGGGTTGTGATCAAACATTTACACAATAGATACAACATACAGGGACTTTATCAAGTATTTACTGTTTTATTTAATCTTTAGAACAATATTCTGCATTAGTATTGTCCACAATTTGCCACTGAAATAACTGAGACAAAAACCAAATGACAGCCAAGTAAAAACATTTTTATTATAAATCCATGTTTTAAAAAGATTGAAAAAAAATCAAAGTATAGCACCAATGTTTGTTTCATTACAACACAAAAACAGTTTGAATATCCCTTATCCAAAACATATGGGACCAGAAATGTTTCAGATTTTAGATTTGTTTGGATTTTGGAATATTTGCAGAATATATACCAGTTGAGCACCGCTAATTTGGAAATCCAAAATGCTCCGATGGACATTTCATTTGAGCATCATGTTGGTGCTCAAAAAGCTTTTAGAGCATTTTGAATTTTGGATGTTCAGATTAGGGATACTTGAGTACACTAAATCTGAGGAACGCACAAGTTCATGGGAGTCCTTGAAAGTTAAACTGTCCCTTCAAACAAAAAGACCTAGAATTGCAATCTCTGGAGAATGTTAACAAAGAGTACAATGAAAAGATATTTATAAAAGTTTTGTTTTCAGTGGTCACGGGACAACAGTTATCTTTACTCAATAAGGATAATCAATATTGGCTATATTTTTCATATACTAATAAAAAAGAAAAAGCACAAATTAAATTTTCTCCAAAGTTGGTATCCAAAATTACAAAATTTACAAAAGTGACAGTAAAAATCCTAGCTCAGCAGAAAACAGTATACTAGCAAACATACATTCTTTAGAGTCTGTTTTGGCTTGGGGTTGTTTTTGTTTGCAGTGTTTTTTTGTTTTTTAACCACTTAAAAACTTGTTTTCTGATGGGACCAGAATTTTAAAATTAAAAACTTAAAATAAAAAAAAAATCAGTCAGTCATCCCAAGGAGCTTAGACAACAAACTGCAGGACACTGAATTTCACCCAACTTCTTCTCCCACCACACTCTTAAATCGGTTTTTAAAAAATGTAAAATTTTTCAAGTCAAGCATTTTTGCTGTATTTTGGGTCCATTAATTCACATAAAGAGGTAGTTAAAATACCAGACTGCATAAATGAACAATGGGACAATTAACCTCATATGCAAAACTCCACCACTTTACTTCAAAGGCATCTGAAATAGAATGGATTAGAAACCATAAATGATGCCTCTCAGAATTAATTCTGTAATAAATATTGCTTTGTATTATAGATAAGGGATTTAAAATCTCTATGTGGTAGTTTAAGACTTGTGGATTGAGCTAAAGCACAACAATTGCCCTTGGTTTTGCGTAAGATCACTGGTAGATTCAAGTCCATGAGTAGAAAATAAAAACCTACTTAATTTCCACTGCATACTACAATATATAGAATTTAATTTTCTCCACAATGTTTAAAAATTCCATAAGTTTACGTAAAGTTTTAAGATACATGTAATTTGCTTTCACTTAGAATGCAATATATTCTAATTTCAAAATTATATTGCTATCTAACTTCAAAAGTGCTCCCTTAATGTTACAATTTGCATTTTACAACTCATGCTAATAAAAATTACTTACTCTGAAGATGTAAATATACAAAATAAAATATGGAAACGTAAACTCAACACATTATTTGCCACTTGATTTTAACCAAGACTTTTGATACTATTTCCATACTCTTCTGTTCATTGTTTCAGAAGCTAGTAACTATTCTTCATTGTCAAGAATCAGGTAATAGCTCACATGTTAAGATAAAAAAAAAAAGTTGAGTGTTTCTTTTAAAAAAATACCAAGTAGTTAGCTGAATGACAACATTATAGCAAATGCATTTTTAAAAAGAAGATAAGCCTTAGCAAGAAATATTCTTTCACATTACTAAGAGCTTCTTTCCTTGTATTATAAATCAATCTCACACAAATAAATTATGTAGTTAAAAACACTCTCAGGAAAGAATATTTAATGACATGTAAAGATGGTTACAATTTAATAAGTGAAAAAGCTAGATACAAAGTTATACCTACAGCACCATCCCAATTCAGGGAAGGAAACACCCTTAGTCATTATCAGCATGGTGGGATGAGAGATTTCTTTTCTTTTCTGCAGTTTTCTAAATTTCTCTAATGAGAAAGTGTATCTTTATAATCTTAAAAAATAACATCCTAAAAATAAGTGGCTCATAATTGATTGCTAGAATTGTAGAGTCTTCAAACTTCTTCAAACTTCAATCATGGTACTATGATTTTTCTGTAAAGAAGTACCTATTATTGCAGTCTTATGGGGCCTCTCCATGATGGAGAGAATGTTAGGCTTCCTACTGCTTCTAAAACTGATCCCTGAAAGGGCCAGACAACTTAAATTCAGACTCCTGTATTCACAAATCCATCTTGCTCTTAAGAGTGTAGCTTAGAAGCAAAGGGCAATTTTAGGAGTGAGGTGTATTTTGAGCCATTTTCTTTTCTACCTCCCACCCAGTGAAAAGCAAAGATCAGGCTCAGATAAATGCTTTCTGCTTATTGCTGTTGAAGGAAAGTGGCTGGCTTGCAGGGAGGTCCAAGAAAAATTGTTGACACTCAAACTCAATCAAAAAGCACCAAGGAGCCTCTCCTGTAGAATGCTTTTTCATCTCCCAAAAAGGGTCCCTCATGTGGAATTCTGAGATCCTTTCAAAAGACAGGCTCTATTTCACTGGTTTTCCATTCAAACATACCTTGCATCGGATTTAAACAGAACTGATCATCTTGTTCACTCTATAATCACATAGTTGGATTATTCACATTGCTCATAATGATGCTAACCAAAAGGGAATGTGACTCCTTGACACTAACCAGGGGCTACCGAGTCTTGAAAAAACATTAGTTCCAGCTGGCCTTGGGCTCATTCTCCTGAGTTGGAAGAATCATTGCCATATCACGGGCAAAACCCTGGGTTGGAGGTCAGAAGACTGTCATTCACCAGCCAAAGAGCTTGGAACAAAAATCTTCCTGTCTCATTCATGTTTCATTTTCATCATTTATAAGATGAAGGTGCGCTGTAGAACATTATTTCTGAAAGCTCTTTAAGCTCACCTCTGAGTTCATTCTGCAAGGGCAAACTACCCATTATGTCTTTTTAAACTAAGTATATACATATAGAAAGAGAGGACGAATAACCTTTTGAAAGCAGTAAAAGTTGCTTTGGTGGCAGGAAGACAGAATTTGCAGTTGAGAGTATAAATTTTGGGTTGGATTTTAGCTTCCAAACCAGATTCCTTAACTTTCTCCTTGAGATCTTGGGCAAGTCACTGTATCTCTCTCAGTCTCAATCCCTTTATCTCTACAATGGAGATAATTTCATAAGATTGCTATAAAAATAAATGAAAATTACATAAACCAGCTGGCATATTAAATAAATGCTGATAAATGTTAATTCCTGCCTTCCACTCCAAATCCTCTGTAGTGAGTTATCCAGAGTTAGTCTATCCATGTTCAAAATGATGAAGTAACATGAGCCATCAGCAGCAGTCACTAGAGGTAGCAAGATGATTGAAGAATGGGGGGTGGGTAGAGAGCAAAAAACAAGGCAGAACTACACTCCTGGAGTTCTTGAGGTGGTTTCACTTCCTGCCGTGTACTAAGCTTCATGAGGATTAATGACAAGGAAGTGTTCTGTTTCCAAAACAGAGTGAGAAAGTATCACATCTCTTGTAAGGTTTAGAATTCACTCCGTCTCAAAAATAAAAAATCCCTTTTAGCTAAAGTCTTAGAGTTACAAATACCCTACAACCCTAGGGTCAGGTTGCTTGAGGGAAGGCTGTGCCAGGTTGGTGTCCTCTGAAAAGAATCAGGAGGAGAAAGGGAGCTTCCTCCTGCAGTGGACAGCCTGAGGTTGGCTGCTTGTTCCAGCCCCCATGGCCACTGCAGAAGACACACCTGTCCTTCCAACGGCGCAGCTTCCCAGCCCTCAAATCAACCTCCAACAGCAGGCCACTGGGAGTGCAAGGGCAGTTTAGGCTATTTCTCTTTCTTCTCTTCAAAGGTGATATTCTTTAAACTGTACAGCTTGTTACTATTGTTGAGTTGTGGCTCCCCAGAGGATTATATATGTTTCTAAGTATGAAGGCATCTGTATGGCAATAAAACATGCAACATTCCCCAACCACTTCATTTTTTTAGTTCAGAAAAACTAGTTATAACCTCCCACAAACTGATGTTCTGAAGAGCACCCCATGCCCTGCACCCACACAAGCCTTTCAAAATACTGAGGAACTCAGAAGGGCCCTGGGCCTAGGAAAGAGCAGACTCCCTGGCCCATCCTCTATGTTCAGCTTCTGACAGATGCCATGTTCTGAGACCCACAGTCGGTGAAATTATCAATCTGCCTTAGCAGTGGGGCCTTCTGCCAACTGACCATCCAGAGAATAACAAGAACAACACAGTATCCAGCTTACTTTTAAGGAGAAGAATTAAAAAGAAATCAAACAGTTCCAGAGAGACAGAAACACTCAAAAGGCAAAGGAAAGTCCTCTGTTAAACGGTATGAAAGACCCAGGTTTCCAGAATGGCATTTAAGGCACTGGGAAGAAAGGCTGATTTCTCCCAGAGGGGCCCCGGCTTTGATGCCCAACTGCCCTCAAACATCAGGCTGTGCATTTTTGTATAGCAGGGTACCCTCGGGCGAGACAACCATAAATAGCTTAAAACAAGAATAGGAGATTCCATCTGTTTCTGGAATATTTCAGCAGCACCTGCTTTCAAGGTAAAAATCTGGGAGCTGTCCCCACAGCCTTCCTCCCCGACTCCCTCCCCCACCTCCCAAACACTTATTTTAAACTAAAGCAGCTAACACACAACCCAAAAGGGCTTCTGCCACCGCACCTGCCTGAGGAAACAGAGTCCTTTGATTTTATTCCTGAACTGTATGTGTTGTTTAAAAACACTGGAACAGTCAGCAAGGGAAGCCAAAGTTCTTAAAGCCAGACTCCTTTATTACTTCTAGCTTCTTTTTTGCTCCGTGGAAATGGAGCTTTTCTGTGTTTCGAGTGAAAATGAATGTAACACAGCTGAGAATGGATGCAATGGTCATTCCAGTCGAGATCAGAAAGTGCTCCAGAAGGAAGAAGGTTGTCACTGAACACCACTCAGGTTTAGAATCAAGTCCATATGCCAACTAGCATGGAAGGAGGGATGATCACTATCCTTGTTTTTAAAAGAAAACAAAACAAAACCCCTGCAGTTGAGGTTTGAAAAATCCAGTCTAAATCTGGGTGCTACCTCCAAAGTGACACGCAACATCCCTTCAAACAATAACCAGAAAAACCCAAGCACATTTCACGTTCAAAAAATCACTTTTGCCTTGGTCTAAAAACATCAGCATCTCTAATGTCTACCCGAAACCAGCTGACAGTATTCCATTTGCTACCGGATAAATCTAAAATCTTGAGCACGCCCCACAAGCACTCACAATTGGACCCCAGACTTCCATGGTATCATCTCTTGCTATTGCTCCCTCACTGCATTCTCAGCATCCTTTCATCTTGCTATACCTTTCATTTCTTGGGGACTTTGTGTATCAGTTCTCACTGCCTAGAGAGCTGTTCTCCCATTTTCCTCCAGGCAAGCCCCCACTCATTCTGCAAGACTCAGTTTAACTGGAACTCATCAGCAACACTTTCCCTTATTCTCAAGTTAGAGATGGGCACTGTCTAATCTGTGACTTTGAAGAACCTTACACATAAATATGTTTTCTTAAAACAACACTGATCGCATTATGTTTTCATTACTTGTTCACATTTTCCCACCCCAAAGATTGAGCAGTTCCTAAAAGAGTGAGGGTAGCAGAAGTGCAGTGGGAGATGGATATCAAAATCAGAGGTGGTCCATGAACAGTGCACCTAGAAGCACATTAGATTTTATATTTGGTAAATGACAAGAAATACTTTTTTTTTTCATTTTGTACTACCAAGTTCAGAAAGTTCAGCTCATCAAAATCTTGGATGAGTGTGATATCTGAAAAGTTTGCAAATGGAGATCTGGGGCTAGATCTCTGTGTTCATGTTAAGGGACCTTGAAACAAGTGAAGGCCAGAGACCAAGTGTTATGTATTGCCCATTCTGGGTATATACTAGGTACTCAGATACTTTTTAATTGAATAAAAATTTAAAAAGTTAAACTAAAAAAATTTAGACAGCATCTGGAGGAAAAAAAGTTTTTTCTTTCCAAAACGTATAACAAAAATAGTTTTATTTGGGTGTAAGGACAGTTACTCAAGCTTTCTTAAGAGCTTCAATAAGATCCCAATGGAAGCAGGAGAAAACTGTAGGGCAAATATTTGTGTAGTTCCTTTATAAAAGACAAAAGGTATTTAATTATTGTATGACATATCTCCCCATAACCCTCAAACACAAATTTAAAGCTTTGAACTCTTGTGTTCCTTCTGTTGATCCAGAACTAGAAGTTGGCTAGAAATAGCATCTTTCATTACAGTTTTGGCCTTGATGGAGTATGTGCCATTGGGGCAAATCAAATATCAAGTGCCATAACAAATTTCAATTCTAGGTCACTTTGTTTTATAATATTTAAAGATTTCAGAGGTAAATGCATATATTGCATCAGACTCAGATGGTGCAATATGAAAATGCTAAAATGCTCTCACATCCCTGTGTTTATGATGGAGACTAACTAATCCGTAACTACTGTTCTCCTAGCTGGTGTTTTTAATTTAGTATCAACTCCCATCCAGGAACTCATTAAATAATGTGGCAAATCTCAAGGAGGAGTAAAATTCTTCAGTGGCAGGAACTAGTCAACCATGGGAGGAAATAATGCATTTGATTTATAGTGGCATTTGTGTTAATAGGACTTGTTTGGTACGACTAGGTTTCTGCCAAGGTTAGCTGGTAATAAGAGTTCATACCAAAGTTTCTAATGTTTTTTAATAAACATGGGCTTATTTCCCCATTCATTCCTTCATAAAACAAGTACTAGCTAAGTCCTTGTCCTTGAAGAGTTCCCAGACTAGCTGGGAATGTCAGCTATGTGCCAGAATATTCTTCAATAAACTTCGGATGTATTTGTGGGAGGAGAAAAAAACATAAAAATTCCCAGCCTTCATGGAGCTCATGCCCTAGTGGGGAGGAACAGAAAATAAAAAGGAACCTAATAAGTAGGTTATGTTGCATAAAGGGTGTCTAAAAACCTTTCATTGTGAAATTAAGTTTAAATTTTAAAATACAGATGGCTTAACCCTTCATGGACAAAATGTCTATCACTCAATATTGAACCTCCATTGTGAGATTAAAAGGTGCATCTCTTACAACTAGCATGAAATGAGTTTGGTAACGTGAACTACACTTCTTCCAACAACTATTTCTTATTTCCTCTCTGAATTTACGTCCCATGACACCTGTCCTCTCATTCAAAGTCTTTGGTGCCCTGCCCTCCCATTCTTGATGCATTTCCCTTTCTCTGATCCCAATGCACACAACATCTTGGATAAGCACTACACTAACTGCTGGAGATACATAGTTAATTAAGATCCAGCCTTTACCCCTGGAGAGTTGACCTTCCAATAGGAGGAAAACAAAGGAGGACCAAGGTTATGAGTGTGTAACTAAAGAATGCAAAGCACGCTGGGTGTGCCAGAGAGGGAATGATTACCTCTACGTGGGGAAGGCTACTCTGCAGACGTGCCTAGGCTGAGTCTGGGAGGATGGGTAAACATGTGAAAGCAGAGACTGTCGAGTGGTTCATATGGACCAGAAAGCATAGAAGTTTGGAATGTCAGACAAGGAGGAAGTGAAGCTAAATCCTGGAACCACAGGGGCTACGTCTGCACAGATGCCATAACTGAGAGCTACATCCCTTGAGAAGAAATGGAAAGCAAAAGTAGAGGTAGTTTATGAGCAGACTATAGCCCTGGGCACACTGTGAAGGGTGATTGGACCTCAAGGCACA